>NC_142515.1:78904500-79590000 GCF_057876585.1 Rhinolophus sinicus | reverse complement strand
GTGGTTTAACATTTCAATTATTTTGAAACTTTGAAAATGATCAATTATACCAACATGCACAATAAAAAGATAATTAAGCAAACTGAGTAATAAACTGATTCAGAAAACATAAAAATAAAAATGTTATTGATCATGTATGTTCTTTACCAAAATCAGTAGTTATATTTTAAAATACACAAAACTTCACCAAATGCTTTTAATCATTTTCCATAGTCTTGTTTTTCTATTTATGTTCAAAAAGAAAGGCCTACATGTAAAGAATATATTTCTTGATATTTTCAATTGATTGAGGATTTACATTGGATCATAAATTTGACCTTCCTTTTTGGATGAGAAATTCTTTATGATTCTCATGTTCACCTTCTGACACCTAAGCTGTAGTCATAAAATGGAATAAAATGATTGCCCTCAGGTATATATCATATACCATGACCACATTTTCAGAAAGTTATAAAGATGCTGCAGAGGAAAACTGCAAAAAGTTCAGGGATAATTCATTTATAGAATCAGCTTAAACAATAGTTTAATGTAAGATATTTTGTAACTGATGTAACAATTGAAGATAAACATACTCCTCAAATATTTTAAGCATTGTAAATTTTTAAATAGTTTAAATATTGTTCAGCATCTTTAGAGAGGAAAAAAGTTTATTCTAAAAATGTTATCAAAATGAAAATCATTTAGAAATTGTTTTGCAAAGTGTGAATTATAACTCATATTTATTTATTCCTTTTTTTAAGATTAGCAAGTGTTTGAATTTTTTCATGGTTAATAAAAACCATTACATATAACATACGATATTATAATTTCTAACCTATTTTTTTATAAACTACAAAGATTTAGAAGGAAGATTGATTTCTAAAGGTATCAAAAGTTAGTTTTTTAGAATGTTATTTTAGAGCATTTTAGGTTCTCAGCCAAATTGAGGGGAATGTGCAGAGATTTCCCATATACTTACACACCCAGCCTCCCCAAGTAGCTACATCCCTCATCTGCTACACTGGATGAAGCTATAGTGACACATTATTATCACCCAAAGTCCATAGTTTACATTAAGAGTTCACTCTTGGCATTGTACATCCTATCAGTTTAGACGAATGTGTAATGACATGTGTGGGGACAGAGCCCCAGAGAGCAGTTTCCAGGCTCTCGGCCTCATATGGAAAGGTGCTGGCTCGGATAGTAGATGGCCGTCAGCTGTGTCAGCTGTAACCATTGAGCCATTGGCCACTAATATAACTGCCTTGGGGAGTCGAGTCGAGTCAAGGGGAGTTGAGGAGAATCAGTCAGTTCAGGAAAGCGGACAGCAGGTCACACGTCATGTGAATCCAGCCTCCAGTGAGACGATAGTGGTGTGACTCCCCTACCTAAGACTCTGTGGGTGTTCCTTTTTGGCCTCACCATATCCTGTGTTCTTGTGTGGGGAGCGGGAGCTGAGACCCCGCAGGCCGCCCCGCACGACAACATGTATCCAAGCATTAAAGTATAATACAGAGTATATTCACCACCCAAAAAAATCCTGTGAAGATCTCTTAAAAAATCTTTTGAAAACCATTATTAATCACTAAATATAAAATACTTTATATGAGGAAATATTGAGCAAATTTTTAGCAATGAATTGCATAGCATTAGTTTGTTTTGATAATATAACATCATTAACCCTGCTGCAACTGAACCACCTTCCCTGAGTTTGCTGGTAAATCTGGAAGCTAAGAACATCCAGCTGGAGTGCAGTTGACCCTTGAACAATTTGGGGGTAGGGGTGCTGACTTCTCTCCATGTAGCCAAAAATCCCTGAATAAATTTTGACTCCCCCAAACCTGAACTACTAACAGCCTACAGTTGACCGGAAGCCTTACTGATAATATAAACAGTTTATTAACACATATTTTGTATGTTGTGTGCATTATATATTGTATTCTTACAATAAAGTAAGCTAGAGAAATATTACTAAGAAATCATAAGGAAGTGAAAACAAATTTACAGCATTTACTTAAAAAGAATTTACATGTTGGTGGGATCCACACAGTTCAAACCCTGTGGTTCAAGGATCAACTGTAGTTGATCGCTACAGAAGCCAGTTGATTGTTACAATGGAAAGCTGTTGGCTCTTTAATTATTGCTTCTCTGTGTCTGAAGATCTGTCTCTCACCACCTCTAACCAATGAAGCATAATTGTTGCTGTTTCTCTGTACCTCCTAAATCTTGCTCAACTTCATTTTTAGTGAACTCTAACCCAGTACAATATATGGAAGGTAATTATGAGAAATACAGTCTCAGCATAACCAAACAGAAATAGAACAACCCGGCCCAGATACATTAAGATATGAAACTCACTATTGTATAAGTCCATTGCCTCCAGTTCCTATTTATGGCCAAGTTCCCTCTCCATGAGGCAGAGCAAATCTCCTTACACAGAATCTCAGGACTCAATGTCCAAGATTCCTATAATGATAGGCTGTGGGGCTATGAGTCCTCCCCCGCACTTTGAATCAGAATCCAGGGACAAGAAGAACTAAGGATTGAGTAAATTATGTCTAGTTGAAGTTGGTAAGGAGGAAAGTGTGGAGTGAAGCAGTGGAAACTGCATTAATTTTCTGGATGCAGTAGTAGCAGAGATTATATCAGCAGCTTTGAGTGTTAAGAGCTCCTTATCTATGACAGTAGAAATACAATTTGTGGTGTCAGTATCCAGTGCATAATCGACGTTCACTGAAAGATTACAATCCCATTCTATGGACCTCACATAGACAATAAGGGCTACCCAATATATTTCCTTCCATGATTTTTTAATTTATTACTTTTAAATTATTTCAAATCCTTAACTTCAACATTGCCATTTCTGAATTGTTTTATTAAAGTATTAATATAACAAACTTACAGAAAAAAAATAATGTCTATCAAGAGCTCAACTTTTTTCCTCATTCGCAACCAGTACACAGATTAAGAAGAACAGGACTAGTACAACGAAGGCCCACAGGGTGCCGCACTTAACATCTCCTGCTACATGATAACAGCTACCCAGATATTTTATAACATAGGTTAGTTCTTCCATCCATTTTTTAAAAAATTTTATATCAGTAAAATCATATAGGATATGTGCATCAGTATCTGGCTTCTTTCACATTTGCAAGTTAACCAAATTGTTGAATGGTTATAGTTAATTTATTTCATTTGTCAAGTAATAGTTGATTGGGTAAATATATATTACAATAATTTATTCATTATTTATGAACATTGGGTAGATTTCAGGTATTTGTCATTATAAAATTATGAGCATTTCAGCGCATGTTTTTTGGTGAAAAAGTGTACATATTCTGCAGAGTAATTTCCTAGGAGTGGGACAGCTTGGTTATAGGATATGCATGCATTGAGTTGTAGTTATCACTGCAAAATCATTTTCAAAATTGATTTCACTTATACAAGTTAGATAAAGTTGGGTAATTATGTTCTTCAAATGCTTTATATCCTTACTGATCCTTTGCCTGCTTGTTCTATTAGCTATTAAAAAAGATATATAGGTGACATCCACTGTCTTTTAAGTTCTGTCAAGTTTTGCTTTACATAGATTATGCTTACAGATTTAGAATAAAGGTTTCTTTGTAAAGGATTGGTTCTTTTATCATTATGACATTTTCTTTTATTATTTCTTGAATAAGTCTCTTTTTAATGTATACTCTCAGAATCTCAGCTATGTTCAAGAGACCTGAGCTATCAGATGTTGGAGTATCCCATTAAGACAATAAGCTAACATGAAAAGAACAGTCAAGCCTTTAATCACCTACTGTGATAGTAATAAGCAAGAGATTAAACCAGAGAAAGCACTGATTCCCTCCCTTTTCTATCCTATTTTTCCATACAGAATGACACAGGTGTATCAGAACAGATGTGGGGGTAGTCTTATTGCAGAGGAAGCCCTGAACAAAAAGTTTCTGCAGTTTTATGGAACTGTATGATGGGGGAAGGGTGAGGAGAAAGGCCTAGGAGAAAAAAATACTGAGTACTGAGTCAGAGAAATATCTTCAAGCCCTCGTCTTCTTCCACAAAGAAATCTCAGAAAAGGCACTTGAGGAAGTCCTCAGCCAAAGACCCCAAATAAAGAAGGCTGCAAATGAAGACACTTGAGCTAGGAATGCAGCTAAGTGTAAGTGCATGGCCTGCCAGGGGGGCCTGAGTCCTGACTGCAACTTGCTTCAAAGACTGAGCTGCACTCACAATGATAGTCCCCAGTGACAGCACGTTCAATTGACTTTAAGCCAATATATTCTCTATCTTATTAGCATTCCTGATTATTGTTCACTAGAATACTTGAATGTCACAAACTGTTTGATCACACTTAGAAACTTGAAGTTCTCATCTACGAAACTATTTTTTATGTCAAATTTTAGATCCTGACTTTCCACCTTCACCTCTACTACATCCATATTTAGAGAGCTGGTTCAGAGAAAACCTCAATTTTTTGCATTAAAAATAATAATCCATGTGGTTTTTATTTTCAATTTCAGATGAAATTGATTGATAGAGCATATTCTAATTTACCACTAAAATCTACCTTAACTTTGAGGTAGAACTCATTGGGTTTAAGATAAGAAAGTTTTACAGCAATAAGAAGAAAATAAAGTAGAATATAGTTTTAAATACCTTGTATCCCATCTTGCCTCCCAGATCACAGTAAGTAAAAGTTATTACTAAGAAGCCCAAAATGCAAGTAAAACTGTTGCTTTTTATAAGACAATCTCTTAAAGAAGATTTTTTTTTAAAGATAAAGGTTAATCTCATTATATTTTATTTTCAAGCAATAATACCATGACTATTAGAGTCTAAACATCTGTGAAGATATCAGAATATGAAAGGGTCTTTTGTTTCTCAACAATTTTATTATTATTATTATTCCTTTTTTTTTTTTTATCTGTAACTTTTTGATATGTCCACAACATTTACTCACATACTTCTGGTTACATAAACCTGCAATTGTATGTTTCAGCTCGAAAATTAAGAACCAAATTTAGATTGGTTATAATAATGGCAAAACCTTAAAGTTATTCTTAACAACAGATACAATAAAAATGTTAATTGTAGGCTTTCCATATCCATTTACTGAAATATTCCTGATCAGAGTATACACTATAACTCTAGTTTCTGATCTACCAATTAAGGATTTGTTCTTATTCTTTTTGTTTTAATTTCAAGATACGGCATTTTATGGAATACACAGTGTGTTTGTGCTTATAATAAAGTATCACTTTAGCCAAATTTATGGGGTCACAATGTGCCCTCCAATTATTCTCTGGAACTAAAACCTGCCTGATTCCCAATCACTTGGCTTAAATACTAGAAGTATTCTGCCTTGCTTTATCAGATTCTCTGTATCTCCTTCTGTCTCTGTCTTGTAAACTAGCCATCTCTCTCTTTTTCACATAGCTACACATGCATGCTGTATTTTCCCAAAAATTGTATCACCACAAGAAAATACAGTATGCAAGGAAACAAAATGACATTTGAGCTGAGTAATAAAGTAACTTAATTGAAAAATTCACTAGAGGGATGTAACAATAGATTTGATCAAGCAGAAGAATTAGCAAATTTGAAGCAGATCATTTGAAATTATCCAGGCAGGGGAGCAAAATAAAAATTAAACAAACAAACAAAACAAAACAAGAAGAAGAAGGAGAAGGAGAAGGAGAAGGAGAAGGAGAAGGAGAAGGAGAAGGAGAAGGAGAAGGAGGAGAAGAAGGAGAAGAAGAAGAAGAAGAAGAAGAAGAAGAAGAAGAAGAAGAAGAAGAAGAAGAAGAAGAAGAAGAAGCAGAAGCAGAAGAAGAAGCAGCAGAAGCAACAGCTAGAATAGTGATGAGATCCTAAGGGATTTATGAAAAACCATCAAGCCAACCAATATACACATTATGGGAGTCCCAGAATGAAGAGATAGATGATAGATGATAGGTAGGTAGGTAGGTAGATAGATAGATAGATAGATAGATAGACAGACAGACAGACACAGACGATAGATGGTTTGAAAAAACAATGACTGAAAATTTTCTAAATTTCGGGAAGAAAATGAACATCCATATTCAACAAGCCTAATAGATTCTAATAGGATGAACCCAAAGAAGACTACACAAATTGTATCACCACAAGAAAATATAGTATGCAAGGAAACAAAATGAAATTTGAGCTGAGTAATAATAGTAACTTAATTGAAAAATTCACTAGAGACAAAATGTAATCAAGTTGTGGAAGTCAGAAACAAAGACAGTTTTTAAAGCAGCTAGAAAAGCAACTCATTACTAATAAGAGAGCCCCTATGAGACTATCAGTTGATTTCTCAGCTGGAACCTTGCAGGACAGAAAGGAGTGGGATAATACAGTTGACCCTTGCATGTGGGAATTAGGGATGCTGACCCCCCTACACAGTGAAAAATGTATTACAACTTTAGGCTCCCCAAAATCTTAACTACAGTCAGCCTTTCACATCCATGGATTCAATTAACTGTTGATCAAAACAGTATTTTTGATACACAGTTGGAAATTTTGGGTTGGTAAACTGCTGCTGGGAATATGAAAATACGGTTTTCGATCTGCTGTTGGTTGAATCCCTGGATGCAAAACTTGTGGATATTTAGAACCAACTGTAGTCACAGAAAAAAAATCTACATACAAGTGGACCCACGCAGTCCATATCCATGTTGTTTTAGGGTCCGGTGTACATTCAAAGGGCTGAAATTTTAAAAACATGCTGCTAGCCAAAACACTATATCCAGCAAAACTGTCTTTCAGAAATGAAGGCAAAATAAACTTTCCCAGATAAACAAAAGCTGAGGGAGTTCAGCATCACTGGACCTGCCTTATGAGAAATTCTAAAAGAAATTCTTCAAATTGAAATAAAAGAACATTTGATAGCACCACAAAAGCATTTGAAATTATAAAGCTCATTGTTAAAGGTAAATATATAGATAAATACAGAGTATTATGATACTATAATGGTGGTTATTTATTCAAAAGAATTGAAATCATGATCTTGAAAACATATCTGCATTCTCATGCTCATTTTAGCAGTGTTTCCAATATCTAAAAGGTGGAAACTTCCTAAATGCACATCAACAGATAAGTGGATAAATAAAATGTGGTATATACATACAATGGAATATTATTCAGAATTTTAAAAAGCTGGAAATCTTGTCATATGCTACAACTTGGATGAAATTTGGGAACATTAGGCTAAGTGAAATAAGTCAGACACAGAAGGACAAATATTATATGATTTCACTTATATGAGATATATAAAGTAGTCAAACTCATAGAAAGAGAAAGTTGAATGGTGGTTGCCAGGAGTAGAGGAGAGGGGAAATAAGGAGTTCCTGTACAATCAGTACAGAATTTCAGTCATGCAAGATGAAAGGTCTAGAGATCTTCTATGCAACAGCATATGTGCAGTTAATAATACTGTACTATACACTTAAAAATTGTTACTAGCATATAGATTACATGTTCTGTGTTTTTGTCAAATAAAAATGAATAGCCATTGATTTAATCTCATTCATCTGTCAATTTGTACAACTCTGTCTTAATTATTATGCAATTATATTGAAGCTAGAGGTCTTCCTTTTGACAGTAGGTCCAATAGTAAATTTCTCCCTCTACCTCCTGCCCTGCAACATTTTATAGATTCTTCTTGTTACCCACTGGAAAGAAAGTATGCCTATATTATTCCTGATGGTAGAACGTCTCAATGAGAGAACATAAGAAGCTATATGATCTTTTTCATGTTTTTTTTTCTCAGTATTTTAAGATGTTTCTATACTGTCTTCTCGATTGCATTGTTTCTGAAAGAATATCTACTTCCATGATAATGTTTTTTTGTATGCACATATCTTTGTCCTTTGGTTCCTTTTCAGATTTTATTTTTTATAACTGTTTTTTAATAACTTGACTGTGACATGCCTTGGTATAATTTTCTTCATGGTAAATCCTGTGCTTGGGATTTGTTGAGATTCTTGAATTATCTGTGTTAATAAATTGGAATAAACTTAGAAAGAAATAGTGGCCATTGTTCAAATATATATACATATGTATATATTTATATTTATATATAAATATATGTATATATATTTTAATTTACAACAGCCCTATTTTGGGAACTTCATATACACATATATTAGGTAGGTTATTTGACATTTGTCCATAGCCCAGTAACTTCTTGTTTGTATTCTTTAAAATCCTTATTCTCTCAGCCTTTCATTTGAGATATGTATTTTTGTTGTCATCAAGTACACTAATCTTTTTTTTCCTCTCTAGTGTGTAATCACTGTAAATATCCAGTGTATTTTTTTTCATCTTATACATTGCACTCTCTAGAAGTTCATTCAGTTTGGGTTATTTAGATATCTATCTTCCTATTCTCTTCTTAACTTTTTCAACATATCAATATGTTTATGATGCTATTTTAATGTCATTGTCTGCTAAATCTAACACCTATTTAAACTTCAGGTTGGTTTTGATTGATGTATTTTTCTTTTCATTTTGTATCATTTTTTTTTTTTTTTTTGCATATTTGCATGCCTGGTAAGGTTTTATTAGATGCCAGACATTATGATTATTGTCTTGTTTGTTGCTGGATATTTTTGTAACAATTGGTAAGCAAATCGGTTTCATAAGCCAGAACAGTGGGATGTCTTGCATCAATGATTAGGCTAAACTCAGATGGAAAGTGAGACCAGTCTATGCACCAAATAGATCAGTGAAGGCAGGATAAAAGGGTTAAAAAACAAATTACCAGTAGATACAATAATGGCAACAAATAGGATTTTATTCTATGTTTTCTATTTTCCCCATTTAAACACACACCATTGTCATTACCTGTAATATAAATAAATAAGAGGAGAAAAATGGCACAGTGATTTCATTAGGAAAAGTTGTATGGTGCTATGCTGGGTTGAATAATGTCCCACAAAAGTCCATATCTACCCAGAACCTATGAAGGTGACCATATTTTGCTATATATATATATATATATATATATATATATATATATATATATATATATATATATATATATATATGTTTTTGTTTTTAAATGGATTTAGTCGTGTTAAGATAAGGTCATACTGGATTAGGGTGGTCCCTAAATCTAATAGGACTAACATCATTATAAGAAGAGAAAATTTTGGATGAAGAAACACACATAAAGGAGAACACCATGTGATGATGGAGGCAGAGACTGGATTTATGCTACCACAGGCCAATGAATTCAAGAATTGCAGGTGACCACCAAAAACTAGGAAATAGGTACAGAACACATTACTTCTGAGCCCATCCAAAAGGAATCAACAGTGAAAATTCCTTGATTTTGGACTACCTGACTTCAAAAGTGTAAAAGAATGAATTTCTGCTTTTTGTTTTGTTTTGTTTTTTGTTTTCTTAAGCCACTGAGTTTGTGGTAATTTGTTACAATGGCCGTAGAAAACCAAGATAGTTGCTGAGAAGCAACAATGTGTAATTCAGTCATCATAATTGTATCATTTCTTCCCATCACATGCAGCTGTATTTTAAACACAAGGGCAATGGAGATTTGGACTTAACTTGGGTTGGACTTCGTCAGTTTTGTTCAAAAAAGGAAAGTGAGGGGCAAATTAATTGCTGATATATGCAAGGTTGTGAGTGTTATGATTGGAATCTAATGCTAGTGAATTAAATTTAGACATGCATAGCTTGACAAAGAGACAAAGATTGTAGGATCATTAAATTTTAAGTGCTGGGTTTAAAAAAATTGAAATTGGAATACTATAGTGAGATAGAAACAGAGAGAGTAAAATTACTTACACTGAGATTATGGAATTTTAAGTATGTGTATTCTCTTTGCTTCTCCTGATCTACTGTCTATCCTTCATGCTTATCTCCTCTCCAGGAGACCCACCTGTATGGACACTCACCACTCTCTGTGGATACGATTAAGTCCAGACAACGGGCAACCCAAACATAAAATCACAGTGGAGGGCAAAAGAAGATCAGGGGACTTATCCTACGGAGTCTTCCTCTCTGAGATCCCCTTAGACTGGCTCTGTTTCTCAACCCAGTCCCATTGCTCCTCTCTAGGTAACCTTCTCCAAACAATATCCTCTTATTTTAGGTATATTCTTTGAGACAAACAGATACTGTAACTCTGTTGCTGCTAACCCTATGCTACTGCACTATCATTGAAGTTCCGCTATTTTCTTCCGACACCTTTTCAAACAGCCATCTTATAAATAAAATTCCATAAATTATGCTAAATATAATGGGCTTTCTGTCTGTTAGGACCTTGACTGATACAGAGTAGATTGTTATTGCTAACGACAAAGTTTAAGAGCAAATAAGTATAATAGGGTGAATACCATTGGTGGGCAGAAGTTCTAGGAACTGAATAGACAGTACTTATAAAAAAAATCTATGTAGTTACTGAACCATTAAGAAGTTTGTCAGTGAGGTATATTAAGAATTTATGGGGAGCGAAATGGATGCCAAGGGTGTGGATAATCAGTAAACATAGTGATATCATCTAAGGGAAAAGTGTTAACGTCTGGAACCAGCAAAAATAATCAAGGATGGCATCTAGTTGACCCTGTTATAGACCAATGTGAGAGAAAAGAACCATGCCTTAGAAGGCTTCTGAGTTATGTATTTCTTCAGAGAAAGCCATGTTCAGAAAGAGTAATAATATTCAAGGAATATTTTACGGGTCAGTGGAAGTTTTTAAAAATTGGAAGTGGTGAGATACTGTCATCATTGAACATGTATGACTTTCTCATATTAGTTCATATGTTTATGAAAGGTAACAAAATATGTTAAATATCTAGTAGAGTACCTGGCACATATTAGGTAAGAGGTAATTGCCCTAACTTGAATACATTTCTAGAAAGTTAACTAAAAAAACAAGAAAATACCTAGGAATGATCTTAATAAGAAATATATTTCAGCCATCAGAAGAAAAGAACACAATTATGTGTAGCTGTAATGGAGAGGTTTTGAAAAAAATGGTGAAATATACTAAATTTAAGTAGAAAGATTGGTTATACCTTGGAAAACTTATGTTTAATTCATACAAATCTACGTCTAAAAGAGTTGTTTTGAAATAGAACTTTTTGTTTTTTTTAGAGTTTACCTTTGAAAGAAAACCAAAGGGAAATAAGCAGAGCAAAAAGAACTGAGTATTTTTAACAAACTAAAAACAAGTTATATTTTTAAGTTTATACTGCTTCTCAGATTCATTTAAAAAAGAAAACCCAATGATATAATCTTTTAAAATGATGAAAAGTGATTATAGATATAAGCCAAAGATTATTACTTTTAATATAAAATCATAAAATTAAGCTTTACAGCTCTTTCAGTTTCTGATTGTCTATAAAAATCTTTAATATTTAATCAAAGATGATATACGATTGTAGCAATCAGAAAGACCACAAATTTACAAGGCATGACATTTCAAGGGTCTAGAGATTACTTCCCAAAAGCTAAGGATAAATGTCAGACCTCTTTTGGGCAAGGCTGATTTTTTCACTACATACTTTAGGAATAATTTATTATTTCAATACACATATTTGCAATTAACAAATTTTATATATTAAAATATACACTGTCAATAATGGTAGTAACTAATAGTTTTAGAAAAATTAAGTGAGCTTTTGGATGAGTCCAAAATATTTTCACCATTTGTCCTAAGAACAAGGTTTTAATAAGTTCCAAGTCTTGGGTATAAAATTCTAAACATTGTACGTTGTTGATGAAGCAGTAGGTGTTATATGAAAAGCATTACTTAACAAAATACTTTGTACATCAAGTTTTTCTGGAATATTTGTTAAGATCATTTGATAATTCAGAATATTTTTGCACCAAATTAGTTCACACTATGTTTGCAGTTACCATGTTTCTGCGAAAATAAGACCTAGCTGGACCATCAGCTCTAATGCATCTTTTGGAGCAAAAATCAATATAAGACCCGGTATTATATTATATTATATTATATTATATTATATTATATTATATTATATTATATTAATTATATTATATTATATTATATTATATTATATTATATTATATTATATTATATTATATTATATCCAGTCTTATATTAAAATAAGACAGGGTCTTATATTAATTTTTGCTCCAAAAGATGTATTAGAGCTGATGGTCCAGCTAGGTCTTACTTTCAGGGAAACACGGTACCTGCTGTGCTAGTCAACCATTTTCTCTATAATGCTGTGTTTCCATCACCTCAAAACTTATTTACTTAAAATATAAGTATTACTACTCCACAGGTGTGTGGATTAGAAACAGAAGCTCTGATTCAAAAAGCAGATCTGCAGGCCTGTTGAAGAGATGTCTTCCACATAAAACAACACATACGCATTTTTCAAAATCATTTCTACTTACCAAATATCTAATGAAAGGTACAATTATGCTATTACTGGCTTTCATCTCGAGACATAAATCTAATCCTATACTTCTAACTTTATTATCTGCATAGCAATTTGTTCAGCTATGAAAGATACCAGTTTGCTACTCATAGCAGAGGAAAGAACATGTGCCCATGGATGCAACATCTCTCAGTCCTGTCAGTCTGAAAATATAAGGCTACTGACAGAAAAATGTATCTCATTAGCTTCTTCATTTGAATGGATATTGTTAAACATTGGGGCTGTCATAGGTTAATCACAGATGGAATAACAATCAATCAACTATTAGAATATGTCCCCCTGCTTTCTAAAACATCTATTAAATTACCATTAAACATTTCCTATGGAATTTTTTGTCTTATTCAACAATATATCTTATTGCTAGAACTCACATTTCTTATGCTGTTTGCATTATAATATAAATACTAAAAATATATATGGGTTATCAACTATAAATATAAATAATTGCAATTTCACAGTTAAAGATACTATGCACCCCCGCCCAAATCAACTACATAGTTGATCAGTAGACAAAAAGGATTAAAAAATAGATGATGGGACCCAAGTGTTCTTTTTTTTAAATATAATTTTATTAGTTTCAGGTGCACAAGACAAAGCAATATTTAGACGTTTATCATTTATATCCCTCACACTGTGTGAACCCCCTTCCCCCCATCCACTATCCCTCTGACATCGCACTCAAGTGTTCTTTTATTCATTCTTAAATCTTCATTCTTTACAAACTGTCTAAATGTGAATATTTTCCACAAAATTATAAAACAATTATCATTGCATTATTTTGTGTCTGACAAAGCAACAGAATTAAGCTTGTAAAGTATAGAAATCATATTTGTTTATATTTTAGGACTGTAGTTTTATTGGGATTCTGTACACAAATAATATACCTTTTTTTCTTACCATGTATAGAAACTTCAAAAAATTTGACCATAATTATATTTCACAAGAACAAATCAGAATAACATCAAGTAATTTTTATAAATTAACAAAAGAGATAAAAACAAAAAGATACAATCACTCGGGAACTTTTTTTTCAAAAAATCAATCTAAAAATATTCAGTTAGAGATTAATTACAATTATATCACAAATTATTGAGAATGTGTATATGTGTGTATGTGTGTATAATAGAAAAATGATTAAAATGAGTAAATAAGCATTCTACAAATAAATGGAAAAAGAACAACAAAACAAATAAAAGTGGGAGCAGAAAAAAATATTTTTAAGCTTACATAATATTATTTAATCCTATAAAATAATTATTTAAAACACATAGTAAAAAAAAAATAACAATAAATTGAACATACTTAAATGGGAAAATAATTTAAAAGTTAAGAAAAGTTTAACATTATCTACCAATATATTAACTCCCAAAGTTTTTAGTTCTTTTTAAACTAAAAAGAGTTGAATATTTTAGTCAAAGTAAATAATGACAACTTTAATTTTAAATGAGTAAATTCATAGTAACAACTCTTTCAATGGAATAGGTGATTCTTTGTCAAAGAGTAAGATGAAAACACTTTTGGTTGCAAATGCACAGTATAGAGAGGTTTAATATTTGTCTTAATGACCATCTAGAGAAACTAAAGAAATATATATGAGGAAAATATTTTCATAAACTGGAAAATGATCTCTTGGCAAAATTACTTTGCTTATATTTTTTACAAAATGTCTGCATAATCCATTACAGGGATTTTATGCACTAGTACTAATACATCAATTAATAATTTCTATGTAAATCAAGCAATTAACATTTGATAAAATACTCACACTCAACTTGCTGACAGTCAATGAGAGGTTAAAATATATATATACATATATATATATATATACATATATACACATATACATATATACATATATATATGTATATGTATATATGTATATGTGTATATATGTGTGTATATATATATATATATATATATATATATATATATATATATATGTTGAGAGAACACTTAGTTGTGGTCAAAGAATTGAAGAAATATGGTTAACGAGATTAAGCTAAGGAGAGATTGGCTCCTGAGGATATCTTCATCACTGTAGTGGGCATGACTGATGGATGCTAGAAATACTGTTTACTACTGAATTTTACAGTTCTTTGCTGTTTATTCCCCCAGTTATTTTTTGGATATTGGGAAATATATTCAAAAGATTATATGGAATATGTAAAAATATATTGAATAAGACAAAGTTAGAAGACAGACACTACCTAACTGTAAGACTTACTAAAAGCTACAGTTAAAATCATCACTTGTTTACATATTAGAATAATTGTACTGTGTGTGTGTGTGCTGTGTGTGTGTGCCTGTGTCTGTGTCTGTGTCTGTGTGTGTGTCCTATTTCGAGTATTTGGAGACTTATGAAAATATATTTACAGCATATTTTATGTTTTTAAAAATCTACAACATATTGGCTAATCTCAGGTGCAGAGATTAGTCAATGTTTCTTTAGAGATGTCTTAAATATTTTCCAACGTCGGACGCTCAGTTTGGTGTCCGATAGTAGATGGTAGTAAAGTATTCAAACACCTTCATCTTTATAAAACAACTTGTCAATTAGTAGTTTTCTTGAGGTTCATTAGCATTTCTTGGGCATTGGAAGAGTTTTATCACGCACCAAACAAGACATTATATGCTGTTCTAAATATTATGTTATTTTATGGAAAAGCACACATTCCTGTTATAAAATATATTAGATCATGTAATTAAGAAAGTTCAGCCTCCATATATTGGTGAGTGTAGGGAGAAAGAAATTCTATCTTTCACAGAGAAAAAAAAGTAAAAATGTAATGCTACAATAATATTAGTTGATTCAGAATATGCTTTATTATGTCATAAAAAGTCTTGGAGCAATATGACAAAATGAATATACAAGATCTGACAATTAAGTTTGTGCACTTGTTGCAATGATGTTGGTAACCGTTTTTTGATATAAGAGGAATTATTCATTATGAATTTGCAACAACTGGACAAACAGTTAACAAAGTTTACTGTTTGGAAGTGCTGAAAGGCTGTGTGAAAATTTAAGACGACCTGAAATTAAGATGACCTAAACATTTGCCAACAATTCATGGCTCTTGCATCACGGCAATGCACCTGCTCACACCACACTGTCTGTAAGGGATTTTTCACCAGTAAACAAATAACTGTATTGGAACACCCTCCCTACTCACCTGATATGGCCCCCAACGATTTCTTTCTGTACTTGAAGCTAAAGGAAATATTGAAAGGAAGACATTTTGATGACATTCAGGACATCAAGGGTAATACAACACAGCTCTGATGGCCATTCCAGAAAAAGAGTTCCAAAATTGCTTTGAAGGGTGGACTAGGCACTGGCATCTGTGCATAGCTTCCCAAGGGGAGTATGTTGAAGGTGATCGTAGTGATATTCAGCAATAAGATATGTAGCACTTTTCTAGGATGAGTTCACAAACTTAATTGTCTGACCTCGTATATTGTGAGTTAATATGTTTAACTCTTTCACTCTTAAATAGCCTTCACATGTACATATCCCTTGAGTTAACAAACAGACATAAAACTATGAGGAGCAAAAACATCTATCATTGATGTGAACTTAGAACAGACCTTGTTCAGAAATCTCAAATATGTCCTTCTTGATATAGCAGAAATGACCCAAACAATTCCTGAAGTCCAATTCATAGCTGTCTTTTAGTAAGAACTTACAATGAATCAAAAATAAAATAGTAGAGAAGCTATGCTGAACCTAACCAATAAGTGGGTCTACACTGATGTGGCATATTTTGGGTGAAAAAATAGCAAATGATGTATTCAATAGACAAAGTAATATCTCCTTTCGCATGTCTTTAAATCCACTTCCTTGTAGCTTAGACAAAGAAGAGAGATTATTTTTATGATATATTTTTTAAGATACTTTCTTCTTATAAGGAAATATTTTCTCAGTACTGCTTAGGATTTCCTTGGACAAACCCTAGCCAATGTGATATATATAATGGGTTAAACTGTGTACCAGTTTTGTGTGTTCTGCAGCATTAAACAAGGTTGGTTGTATACTTGGTTGTTTCCTCATACTTATAGGTACTATTAATGATTAAGGAGAAATGCTCATGTCTGTATGTTTTCTATAGCCTAGAATACCAAGTCCAAATCCATCAGAAGTCAGAGTTATGTAGCTTCTTAACATAAAACCCTCCAGCATCTTCTCACTTCACTCAGACGTAAAATCCAACACCCTTACTTTGTGCTAAGATTCTCACGATCATAATCCTTCAACGTACATCATAACCTCTTGGACATCACCTCTTCTGCCTCTTTAGCTCACTTCAGCCAGCATTTCTCACCTTTTTCTGTTCTTTCCTCATTATAAGCCCAATGCTGATTCATTTACCTCAAATGAATGGTATTCTTCAAATATCCATGTGCTCGGCTTCTGTCCTCAATGCCATCACATCTTTGATAGATTGTCAACTCCTCAGTGGGACATTCACTGACTATTCTATTTTAAATTGTGAGTAGCCTCCAACATTCAGTGTCCTCCTTCTTAGCTTTATTTTTATTTTTAGCAATGATTGCTTTCAATACACTATATATTTATGTATATTTTCAATATGCTATATATTTATGTATATATTCAATATTAATGTCTATCTTGCTACACTAGAAAATAAGTACCATAAGGACAGGGTTTGCTAATTTACTGTTTTATTTGCTAATTTATTAGCTTCCTGTTGACCATGTCTAATACCAAGTGGTGTTCAATAAAAATTGTTGAATAAGTGAATGAATAGTTTACAATAAATATTCCCTCTAATATATGAAAAAAAGCATTTTTATACACAAAATAACTTTATAGATATTTGAGCACCTATAATATAAATATATGTTAAGCTAATCATTAGGATTTTTCCTTAATTAACTGAGTAACCTACACGTAATAGTGTAAAAATATATGGAACACACACACACACACACACACACACACACACACACACACACAAATTACCTCAATATTGAAACATGTATGAACTTACTCATTGTCTAGTTGACTCCCCAAAGTGCGTATCCAGGAAACTTTCACGACTAATTCCAGGTGTGAAATAAGAATGAGTACAAATGTGACCATCCTAACTATGTGAAAAATACCAACAAACTGTTCTTTTTAAGCACCAATATATCTCTAAAGATCAATTTTATGGAATGAAAGTTATGAATTCTCTGAAGTATTTATGTGTTTTATGGTATCAAACAGAACAATTATAAAATAGCGGACAGGAAGCTTTAAATTGGTGTTGAAGTGAAACTAAACCACTCCATAAAATAACTTAGATTCACTCTTAAATCTGTATTGAAAAAGAAAAGAAAGAAAAACAAACAAACAAAAACCTGAGTAACTGGGAGATCACATTCTCTTTGCAATAATGGTTAATAGTTGAGTTTTCCTCATTCTCTTTTCATTGACCTTTCATGTAATCAAATTAGTCTGGGCAATCCTAGTTGACCATTCCTTAAGAATATACTTATTAAACCAGTGTTACATTTTTGAAAAGTAATTTCCATAAATTTATCATGATTAAAACCTAACACATAGACATATTAGCATTTGCAATCCATTTCTCATCACTGATACTCTTCATGAATTCTACACAAGGAACATTCTACCACTAACAATCATTGAGCAAGAAAGTCTTTCTCTTAATGTTGTTGAATAACTAACACAAAATTACATGCAGAATTTAATAAGGCTTCTCTAATACTTTTATACAATATTTATGGATGTACATTTGAAAGTGCCCAATATTGATTTTCTTAAATATTCTAAAATAGTATATCAATTTAGAATATTGTTTCTAAAACATTGATATGAAATTATCTTTGCATTTCTGAGCACTTCTACTTTTAGTAATATTTTTCTCCTGAATCTTGTTTACCACTTACTTAATTGCTTATGACTTTATTATTTATGATCAAGATAGGAAATTCTGTTTCACTTAATAAGAGCAAAGACAATGTTTTAATTTTATTTTTAAACTTTTTAAATTCCTTTTTTTAAAAAATTAGTAACTCCTAAAATAAATTTAGTATATTTTAATCCTGTTCTTCCCCATGATTTTCATTTTAGGAGAAAATTATGTTTCATTATGGAGATTATGTCTCCTGTTTCTTTTCTATTTCTTATTCACATTAAACTTAAAACGCTAATCCTTGTGCCTAATTGGAGAAGTACATCCTCAGCCAACTGAAGCAGAAATATGAAGATGCTTTTGATATGACTATTCCATTAGTGAGTTAAAAATAAAATTTAAAAAATAGTTTCTGTGGAAAAATACAAACTAATGCAGAATGAGGCAAAATTCTGGCAATCTTGAGGACTGTACAGGTATTTGATCAGAGGTAGCTGTTTTTAACTGGCAGAGACCATATCAAATAAATTTCCCATAACTGTTTATTCCTTCATTCATAGGTGGCAAATTTTCCTAAGGCTAATTTTCCCTTATCCAAAATGAATTTTCTATGGCATTTAGCAAAATGTGATCAGTTTGTCTTCTGAAATGTCGATGTGTATTTGATATGAATTCAAAGCATTATTTGAATAGTTCTTTATATTCATCCTTAAGGTTCAAAAGTTGTCACACACATCAAATATCCTTTGAACAAAGAATGATGTGAAAATGAGGGGGAAATGTGCTTACCAAATGCACAGGGTATAATAGTGTTGGCTCCCAGAACTGCATCAAACAAAGAAACAAGAACAAAAGAAAGAATAAAGAGAAACTGCCACACATTGGATCAGGCAGGTTGGTTTCCTTACTAAATAAACAATTTAGAGCTTCTCATCACTCCTCAGGTGCATGTTCCTATATCATATCCAGTTACATTTCAAAACCAATTTTGTGATTTCTCTGACTAGGTATCAAAGTTTCAGACAATATCTTCTTTCTTTTTTACACTATTAATAAATCTGTTGGACAGAAACCATGCTGCAGCTTTTTGAATGTGAGATGCAGAGGTTTTATTAAGCCTACACATCTCACATACACATCCCCAAAATGAAGTCTTACAGAGTTACAGAAAAAATCGTTTTACCAGTTTCAATGTCAGATTCAATGACCGTGTGTAAACTTTCATATTTATTATGAAAGTTAGTTAAGCAACTTTCAAGTCAGACATGATGTACATTGAAAACAGGATGGGGAAAGACAGGTTGTTTGGGATTTTTATTCTTTTATATAATTTTTCATGAATTTCTACTTGGTCTCTTGATCTTATCAGATCACCACGCCCATTTTTCTGAATTTTGCTGTGAAATGTTCATTTGCAGCAGCTGCTCTATTCTGGATCATTATTGCAAATTGTCATTATTTATTGCTCTTTTCAGTTTTGTCTGCCAGCTCTAATCAGAATCAATATATCCAAGAATGTTTCAGTTAAAATAATTAAGAAAAATACACACCTGTTCAGATGATTAGCATCTGCATATGCTTAAATACATGTAAATGAGTTTAGTATTCAAACCTATATAACACTCTGGGTTCCTGGCCCTCCAGCTTTTTATAGCCACCTTGTCCTGTTCATGCAAATAAATGGCTCCAGCGTCCATTCCAGGTCTTACTGAAAATCTACCACCATCATTACCAATAGTCCTGATGATGCCTGAAGAGTTGGTTATGCTCTTCCATGACCTCATCCCTGCCTGGTGTCTGTTCCCAGACCTAGTCTCAATTGTCACCTACCAGAGCAATCTACGTTCCCTTTTATTCTGCGCATGTGTTATTTTTCCTCAGCTTTAATTCCTCAAAAAAAATAAAAAATGCAAGTCTACAGCAGTGACACTGACTAAAAGTTTGAGGATAACAGGAGTGTGGTGGATATTCTTCAAAGCATAGAGCCCTCTAGGACGTGTATCACCTACAGACATTCAGCACCTCCAATGTTATTTGATCTATTTACACAAAGCAAATTTTACTCATAATTTTTTTTCTTAAAACATTATAAAAGCTTGCAATTGAGTTGAATATAGTGACATACCAAAAAAGAGTGAATATTGGGGTGGCTGGTTAGCTCAGTTGATTAGAGTGTGGTGCTAATAACACCAAGGTTGCCGGTTTGATCCCCACATGGGCCACTATGAGTTGCGCCCTCCTTAAAAAAAAAAAAAAAAAAAAAAAGAGTGAATATTAAATTAAGTTATTTGAAGGCAGTGGAGGTTTTGGGAAGAAAAAAGTCCTGGTAATATTTTAACTATGATATTATAGAAGAAAAAGTAGGCTCATAAAAGGACAGGGAATGTTATTGAATGAGTGATTCAAAGAGTTTTTGTTTTTTGTTTTTTTAATGAATGCAAGATATTTCTACCTTGATGATTATGTATTTACTCTCTAAGGTAGCATATGTTTTTATTCCTATATGTTTCATCTGCAGTTACAGGTGATAAACATAAGAGGTGGGTCTTGAAGAAAAAGTAGAACAACCAATATACAACAATGTTAAATTTAGGAAAGTTTAGGCAGAGGAAATAGCATTTACAAAGACAAGGAGGTATGGAATAAATGAGATATTTTAGAGTAGTCGGAATATAAGATGAAATAATCAAGGATCAAATTAAGGTAGCAATAAGGTTATGTAGTCTAGAACTGACTATAATGGATTTTGTTTTTAATGTATCAGATACAGTATGATATTCCTTAAAAAAGCATCAAGAAAAATGAGTTTTATGAGATACTTCAATAATAATGATTACAATATAGAAATCTATTTCTAGAAGATTAGGACTGAAGTAAGAAATCCTGCAGATTAAAAAGCAGTTCAGAAAGATTAAACTGTCCAGGTTATAATTGAAGATGTGCTGGACAAAGGCTATAAGACTATAAATAGAAAAAAATAGAACGCATTTATGAGACATTTGGGATGATTCATTATTCGATTGATAATGTGTTAAGGAGAAAGTTATAATTACAATAACTTTTCAAATTTGTATGATTTTTATAGTAATACGACTGAAGAAAATAAACATAAGAAAAACATTTGGGAAACAACAGTGATTTTAGTATTAAAAAGATTTAAGTTGTCAGTAGATTATGCACTTGGAGATAATAACTAAATTACAAGAATTTTAGGGTAGACCACATAACGAAAAAAACGTTGTGACAGTCATTATTATATTTGTGTATTTTTAAGTTTTTTATTTCAGTTAACTTTTCTTTGTAACAAACCATTCTGAAACTTAGTGGCTTAAAGCAATATAAGCAGTAATTTAGCTCACATATTTGCAGGTTGGCAAAATATCTGGGTGATTCTTCTGGAGTGGATAACCCATTCTTAGCCAGTCTCAGCTCAGCCCATTCAGGTATCCTCAGTCAGCTGGTGGGCTGGCTGAGGCTGAGTCATTTATAAATGTCATTCATAAGTGATGCCTTAGAAAGCTTGGGGTACTGTTCATGTGGTCTCACTCTCCAGAACACTAGCCTAAGTTTGTTCAAATAGTTTCAGAATTTTAAGAGAGGGAGTAGAAATAAACAAAGCCTTTGAAGTCAAGGCTACAACAAAGCATACCACTACTTTCACTGCATTTTATTTGTCAAAGGCAGCCAGCCCCAAATCAAAAGGAGGTAAAGAGAGCCCATTTCTGGGTGGTGGGACTATTGCAGCAGGAAGGGATGAATGTGGGACCACATTGGATGAACTCTTATGTAAAAATGTAGCCCAGTAATTTCTAATAAGGTGCCAAAAATAAAACAAGGAATTTTTGATGTTATGTAAAAGGTTGAAACAATGAATAATGTTAATTAAAAACAGAAATGGTCAGATGCATAGTGGAAAGACTATAAGAGAATTGTTTAAAAAATTGCAAGTCAAGAGAAATCTAAGATAATCTGAAAGTCCGTATTGCAATATTTAGTTTGTTTCCATTATCTACATATTAGTGGTAAGAAAAGTGAAAACACTTCAAGAAACATAATCATCTCTTTTGTGAGTATAGTCTGTGTTGGAACTCATTCTTGTGCAATCTTCTGCTTATTCATGTTGTCTCTCCTCTTTCCTTCCTCCCTCCCTCCTTTTCTCCCTTCTTTCCGTCCTTCCTTCTCCCTTCCGTCCTTCCTTCCTTGCGTCCTTCCCCCCTTCCTTCCTTCCTTCTTTCCTTCCTTCCTTCCTTCCTTCCTTCCTTCCTTCCTTCCTTCCTTCCTTCCTTCCGTCTTTCCTTCCTTCCCTCCTTCCTTCCCTCCTTCCTTCCTTCCTTCCCTCCCTCCCTCCCTCCCTCCCTCCCTCCCTCCCTCCCTCCCTTCCTTCCTTCCTTCCTTCCTTCCTTCCTTCCTTCCTTCTTTTCCCCATTAAATGTAGTGTTGTGATCATCAACCTGCTTCATTTAACTCTCGGAAGTTATCTGATGGAATTAGTCATTAGTCAGTTTTATGTCTAATTTTATGAACTTATTAAAAACAATATTTTTACTGTTATTTGGTTTTATTTCTCTTTGATTCATCAGTTTTGGATTTTTTCTCATGCAGATCTTGCATATGTTTTGTTAGATTTAAATCTCAGTGTTTCAGGTTTTTTTATGTTAATATAAATTGTATTGTTTTTAACTTCAAATTATAATTGTTCATTGTAATAGTATACAGGAGAGCAGTTGACTAGTCTGTATTAACCTTGTATTCTGCAACCGTCCTATAGTTCTTATCAGTTCCAGAAAAATTTTGTTGATGTTAATTTTTAATGATTTAATTAATAATGTTGATTTTTTTAACAGATAACTTTCTGTGGTTACTTCTGTAGTATTGCTCTCTATTACTACCCTAGAGCAAGGACCATAGGTCACATTTTAAATATTTCAAATAACTAATATCTTTCACACTAGAAGTACTCAATAGGTGATCACTGAAAAGGTGAATAAGTGAGAAGAAAATAATTCAGACTGTAAGATAAAAACTTAACATAACCAACACTGAAAGACAAGAAAATACTCATTCAAATTGGTAAACTTATTTGTGCTAAGGCATAGACAGAATACAAAATAATACAAGCAGGACTTTCATATTTGAAAGTAAAGTAAGACTGTATTTCTAAAATAAGGTCATCCAAACTCCAGTGTATAACATATGCTTATCTCTAAATATATAATTTTTAAACCTTTGAATTTTTGAAAATGCATTGTTATCAAAGCAGACATAGCACAGCTTGCCTAATACTTTGATGTTGGATGACTAGTTCTTAAGCTATGTTTTCTTTGTGGTTAAATTCTTGGCTGAAAGATTTACAAGTCTTCTAAAATAAAATACAATAATTTAAATACCAGACAGAACATCTACATCATTAATCACCCGACTAAAGTAAAAAGAGATTATGAAAATATAATGAGGTTTACATCTGACTTCTAATTTGAATAGTGATTTTGGTATTTTTCTTTTAAATATGAGAATATTTTATCCTATAATCCTTGGTTTATTCTCTCTCAACAGCTAATATGTGTTGTGTTAATTATGTATGTTAACTAATGTACATTTAACAAAGCCAAATATAGTATAAAGTCCTACATTTCGTTATAATGTCTTACACTTGAAAAAATATTTTAGTCTAAGTGATTGCTAATAAAGTATGTGAACTTGTTTTCATCATTCCCTATACAAAATCAAAGCATTTGAGGGAAAAGAACATGAAATTGGGTATTTTGTGTACAAGTGTATTATGGGGAAAAATGAATTCACTGCCACCAAGCTGAGCTCACAAATGAACAGGTATTCTTTCATGTTTCATCTCAGACCTCACTCCATTTTCAAATGAAAATGAGTCAGAACAAACACATCTGTATGCAAATATAATTTAAGAAATCTCAGCTACATAAATTGTATACATATAAAAGGCAAACAGCCATATTTTTTTATAAACTTAACAAAGATTTCCTGACTGTCTCCTGAAGTTTAGGCATTATATTAGATAGTAGGAATATAGGATACAATCCTCTGCTTTCCAATACAGTGATGTACAACCCTGGCTCTGTTTCATTATTATCTATGGAGATATTAAGACAAACACTCTTAACCCTACTTTTGAAAACCACAATTTTTGAAAAGCCAGCTTTCTCTGTGTGATTCACCGTGTCAGGAAGACATAATTAAAATAAATCTAAGAGCACCATAGAAATATGCCCTGGATACAAAATGTTCATTAATGATGTATATCTATTCCATTGTAGTTTTCACCAAAACTCATTTTATGAGTCTCAGAGTTTAGACTTGGGTTTTAATAGATAGAGGGTAGGAACATACAACATTTTTTTTTTCAAAGCATTAGTTACAAGATAGATGAGGTTGGAGAGGCAACCATAGATTGACCATGAGATATGATGAGCATTCTTCCTTGAAAGCAACAGGGACTTATTAAAGAATTTTAAGGAAAAGAGTGAAACTGTATTCTAGAAACTCTGGCTGTAGAGTTAACATTCAGAGCTCAATTGAGATTCAAGGAGGAAAGGGATAAATAGAGGAATATTATGAAAACTGAAGTGAGGAATGAAGAAGTTTTGAACTCAGATAGAAAGGACTGGATTTGAGATAAATTTGGAGGGTCGATAGAATGTGGTGACTTGTGTTTGGGGCATATAGTAGAGGGAGGAATAGAGACTGAGACCTAGCTTTGAAGTCCCAGCTTTATTATCACATCCTCAGAGACCTTCCCCCAATCTATCTATATTATTTCTCTTGGAACTCTTCCCTCACATGAAAATTTTCTCATTACACTTTTCAACATTTAAAACTGTATATTATTTCTGTATTAACCAATGGATATCGTCTTGCTAAACCATATATCTAAGAAGGTGAGAATCATGTCTTTAATCACTCTATTTCTGATGATTAGAATAAATAGTAGATCAGTCAGTATGTGTTGACGGATATTAATGAAAAGATGAACCCAAATTTTCCACAATAGAGTTCTATTCTGCTATCAGGTGTTCTCTATTGCTGGACAATTATTAGATGCATGATATCTCACTAGTCTCTTTGAATGTGATCAATTTATTTTCTAAACCAGATTTCTTCTCTCAATCACATAACTACTATATAATTTAGTTTAAATATAAAATCATTAATATTTCGTTTTAAAGGATGTCATCTACATGAAAAAAAAAAGCCTGCCAGTTTATATTGACAATATATTTAAAAAGAATGTTAATCCACTCTAAACTCAATCCTGAAAAATATAATTAAATAGCGAGTTGGCGAAAAAGAGAGTACAAGCAAGTGATGGAATGTAGCAATCCACTCAGTAGATGTACTTTCAGGAGTAGATATTTAGGTTCCTCCTGGCATTTTGGAACCTGGCTGCTACCGCTATAATCCTCTATCGGTGTTAAATGAATTAAAAAACAAGTGAAAATAATGACAGTGACCAGTGTTTTGAATACAACTACTCTTACTTTTTTGATGATTTGGGCAAATATCTGTTCGCAATAATCCTTGTATGTAACAAGAATCTACAAGATTCTGATTATCAAAGACATACATTTGTGACACCAAATGTGATCCAGTGCCAAACTAAACCAATGTGGGGGTAAAGCAGGTAGAAAATGAGTTTGAAGATTATCTATAAAACATTAGAACCACTCACTTCTTGAGAGCATTCAACAAATGTTGGAATAAGTAGGTTAGAATCTATATGTCTCATTATTAATATGTACTCATATTTTTCTTGGTATTTTAATTCTCCTATTAAGGATTTTACTTCAGTGTATTATGCCTTAAGACCATCGATAAGGATGATTGCAGATATTTATAAATCAGCTAATGAACTTTTATTGATACCATATATTCTACTCAAAGGTTCATTTGTGGTGCTATTACAATTTATATTATACAACAATATTTGATCAATTATTTAATATATTATTTAATTTTACTTTACTCTTTAATGTAATTAGGGTGTAAAATAAAAATCACTACTATTAGTTTTAAGAGGTCTAGAATTCTTGTTCTTAATGCAATTATAATGACCTGGAAATAAGTAGGTTTTCCAATGCAGCAAATTCTTAACCTCAATTAAAAAAAATAAAAATAATAAATCACTGATTTTTTTTAAAGCATAGTCTCTATATGTTCCATTGTGAAATAAAAATATAAAATTGAAAATATATAAGGATGCTAAAAATACATTCTCAAAGATGCCAAAAAATTCATAATATATTTCACTCTTTGAAGATATATCCTCTTCATAACTCTGTCTATTAGTTCACTTTGGCAATTTGTTAGTTTAAATTCACAAACCTGTCATGTAGTAAGAAACAGACTGTTGTTTTTTTTTTTTCGTAATCAAGTATAATTTATGGTTGCTTTTTGTTTTTTTGTTTTTTATGCTTAGAACATATTCTGTTCTTGTTTTAACAATCCAACCTGTTAACTAATAATATGATTTAGACCCACCTTCACTTTTTGAAAAGAGATGGAGGGAAAGAAGCAATAAATGAAGCCAAACAATGTAAACAATACCCCAAAAGTTAATGAGAATGTTTATTGACAGTAATAATATGGGTGGCCAGGATTTGGAAAATAGACTTTCTTTTCTTAATTGCAATGATATTTTCTGATACAGGAGACCTTCTGGGGCATTAGTGGGGGGGGGGGATATGAAAACAATGAGCCCCCTGGATGTCTCAACAACAATGTTAGCATTTTTCATCTGTCCACACAAAGTTATCCTAGGCCCATACTGGGTGATTCCTAATGCTATTGGTAGATTGCAAAATACAAACTTAAAATGCAAAATGAAGACAAATAATGCAAGATTCTAGTTTACTGGCATCGTTTCTTGCGTGTATACTAAGCATTCTTCTACCATTTTTACTTAAATAGAAAGACTAAAGACTAAAAATAAATAATTACTGTTAAAATTTAATGTGAAATATTTTCACTAATATTTAAAGAAGCTATATGTACATTGTAAATGATCTGATATTAATGATAAAACCCTTGTACACACATTTTACTTGCTCGTATTAAACTCCAAAATACTAGCATTATGAAAAGTTGACTGTGTAAAAATGCTAGCTTCTAAAAGCAAAAAGAAAATTCAATTATATTTTCTTGCCTTCAAATTTCTTACAGGATAATGGAGGAAACAATTTATAAAAATAGGATAGTTGGAGTATTAGAGATGGCAGTACATAAAGTGGTATAATATTTGCTAAAACAGTGTATATAGGAAAATGTGATTAAGAGAGAGGCATTGCATTGTAGGGTGTGTCAAATGACAAAGTTAAAACAATTTAGTAACTATTTCAATGTCCTTACTTGAGGGAAAACAATCCATAAATCGGGGGAGGACAGTGAGTCATAAGCAGTGGAGCATTCTTCCTGAGGGACTTTGAGCAAAAGCAAGTCTTATAGAGCATTAGAAGAGGCAATGTGGAAACAGTGCATGATTAGCTAGGAGGTTGGGGATTTCCTTGTAAGAATAAAAGGTCTAGAGTTTAGATCAAAATGGCAACATGAGGTGAGCCTCTGTAAAGCTCCCGTGGAATTTACAACTAATCGAACAACAAAAACTCCACAAACGACTCCCTGCACAGCAGATAGGCAAGACAAAGAGGCCCACTACTGAACTCACCTAAAGGTGGGCGAATCCCACGAGCAGGGGAAGAGGGAAGGGAGAAATGTGGACACGGAGCCGCGCAGACGCAGGACGCAGACCTAGCTCAGTGCTCCGAGTTCGCTGCTTCCCGGAACCACCGCAGCTGGGGGAGAGGGAAGAACTCGGACTGCTAGGGCTCCGTTTATGGCCCACAGGGCTGAGGGGGCAGCATAAAACACGGCTGAGCCCAACGCTAACAGCAGAGACCTCGGAGAAAAGACTGAGGGAAGAAGACTGAAAACGGTGGTTTAAGCCCTCACTGCCAAGCAGAGAACGGAAGCCTTAGGCACTGAGACTACCCGCCCTCTCCTTACCCTCCCAGAGCTCGCCCCGCCCCCACCTGCCCGGTGCTAGAAGCAAAACAGTAGCAGTGTCAGATCAAAAGAACAGAATATTTGCTGTTCTGAGAACTGTGGACCGCAGACACAGATTCGCAGCCCAACTAGTTCTGGCAAAGGGGAGAGAGCTGTGGAAGCAGGACCGGCTGTGGTGGTGGTCGCCACCATTGCTCTGGGCCACCTCTCACAACTCACCCTGCCCCTGCCCCACCTATCTGGGCGGATCCCTGCAGGAGTAAACAGAACACCTGAAACATACAGGCTCTGAATCAGGAGCTGGAAGAGCTTTGGAACTTCAAAAGCTCTCCGCATACCCTTCGGGACACTGCGCCCTGTGACCTAGATGAACTATTAACAGAGGAAAAGCCCGTCTCCCAGGGAATCCCCCCATTGTGTGAGAAGCTGGAATAGTGCAGAGAAAACATAGTACTACCGTGTGAGAGAGGAAAAAAAGGCTGCAGCTGGAGAGAAAATAAAACAGTCTACCAACAAGTACTGGAAAACAAAAGAAAGACTGCTTCCTATCGCTCTGTTGCAGAAGTCACTCCTGTAGATGTCTAGGAAGAGAAATAATAAATCAGTAATTGTCATGAATAACCAAAGCAACAAGACAGCTCAGAAAGAAAGTGAAGTCTCCAGAAAAGGAACTTAAAGATATGGAAATATGTGACTTAAATGACAGAGAATTCAAGATTGCAGTTCTGAAAAAACTCAACAAGATGCAAGAAAACACAGAAAGGCAGTTTAATGAACTCAGAAACACAATCAAAGAACAACATGAGCATTTTACGAAAGAGATTGAAATTTTAAAAAAGAACCAAATATTATTTCTGGAGATTAAGAACTCAATAGAAGAAATTAAGAATGAAATACCAGTTTAGGTAGTAGAGTTGACCAGATGGAGGAAAGAATCAGTGATATCACAGATAGAAACCTGGAAATTACACAGATGGAAGAAGAAAGAGACTTGAGACTTAAAAGAAATGAAAGAAATCTACAAGAACTTTCCGACTCCATCAGAAAGAGCAATATAAGAATAATGGGCATACCAGAAGGAGAAGAAAGAGAGAAGGGAACAGGGAATATATTCAAACAAACTGTCGATGAAAACTTCCCAAACTTGTGGACAGAACTGAACCCTCGAATCCAAGAAGCAAATAGAACACCTAATTACCTCAATCCCAACAGGCCTTCTCCAAGGCACATTGTATTGAAGCTGTCTAAAATCAACGACAAAGAAAGAGTCCTCAAGGCAGCCAGGGAAAAGTAGACGATAACCTACAAAGGAAAGCCCATTAGATTATCATCAGATTTTTCAGCAGAAACTCTACAAGCCAGGAGGGAATGGAACCAAATATTCAAACTATTGAAAGAGAGAAATCATGAGCCAAGAATAATATATCCAGCAAAGATGTCCTTTAGATATGAAGGAGGAATAAAGACCTTTCCAGACATACAGAAGCTGAGGGAATTTTCTAATACAAGGCCTGCACTACAAGAAACACTAAAGGAGGCTATTCGACTACCATCAACATGGACAATTTGTGGCAACCACAACATAAAAAGGGGGAGAGTAAGGCCTGAAACGGAATATGGGAATGGAGAAAGTAACCGTGCTGAAGATAATGGAATACTCTAAATATCAAACTTTCTTTTACATAAACTTAAGGGTAACCACTCAAAAAAAATCCAGAACTGAAATATATACTGAAATAAAAGAAGAAACAGAGGGAAACATCATAGAATACCACCACACAGAAGTAATAGACAACAACAAAAAGGCAAAGAAACAATGGAGACACAGCCTTACCAGAAAACTAAAGATAGAACGACAGGAAATCCTCACATATCAATAACCACCCTAAATGTAAATGGACTGAATTCACTAATAAGAAGGCACAGAGTAGCAGATTGAATCAAAAAACTAAACCCAACCATAAGCTGTCTCCAAGAGACACATCTCAGCTACAAGGACAAGAATAGACTCAAAGTGAAAGGGTAGAAATTGACACTCCAAGCAAGTGGTGCCCAGAGAAAATCAGGTGTATCCATAATGATATCAGATGAAACAGACTTCAGGGTGAAAAAGATAACAAGAGACAAAGATGGACATTTCATAGTGGTAAAGGGGACTATACAACAAGAAGACATAACAGGCATCAATATTTATGGCCCCAATCAGGGAGCACCGGAATATACCAAGCAACTGCTAACAGAACTAAAGGGAGAAATTGACCAAAACACAGTTATACTAGGGGACTTAAATACATCATTGACAGCTATGAATAGATCATCCAAACAGAAAATAAATAATGAAATAACAGCCCTAAATGACACATTAGATGACATGGACATAATTGACACATATACAGCACTTCATCCTAAAACATCAGACTATACATTCTTTTTATGTGTACATGGAACATTCTCAAGGATAAACCATATATTGGGACAAAAAATCAGTCTCAGCAATTTAAGAAGATTGAAATCATACCAAGCATATTCTCTGATCACACGGCTTTGAAACTGGATATCAACTGCAAAAAGAAAGCAGGAAAAAACACAAATACATGGAGATTAAACAACATACTTTTAAAGAACGACTGGGTAAAAGAAGAAATTAGAGGAGAGATCAAAAGATACATAGAAACAAATGACAATGAAAATACATCCTACCAAAATTTTGGGAGGCAGCGAAAGCAGTTTTAAGAGGGAACTTTATATCATTACAGGCCTATCTCAAGAAACAAGAAAAATCCCAAATAAATAACCTTATGTTACATCTTAAAGAACTAGAAAAAGAACAAATGAAACCCAAGGTCAGCAGAAGAAAGGAAATAACAAAAATCAGAGCAGAACTAAATGAAATACAGAACAAAAAGACAATAGAAAAAATTAATGTGACAAAGAGCTGGTTCTTTGAAAAGATTAACAAAATTGACAAAGCCTTGGCTAGGCTCACTAAGATAAAAAGAGAGAAATCACTAATTAACAAAATCAGAAATGAAAAAGGGGAAGTTATCATGGACACCACAGAAATACAAAGGATCATCCAAGAATACTATGAAGGACTATATGCCACCAAATTCAATAACCTAGAAGAAGTGGACGAGTTCTTAGAAACATATACCCTTCCAAGGATGAACCGTTGAAGAACTGGAAAATCTAAACAGACCGATCACCAGTAACGAAATTGAATCATTCATCTAAAACCTTCCCAAAAGCAAAAGTCCGGGACCAGATGGCTTCACTAGTGAATTCTACCAAACCTTCAAAGAGGATCTAATACCAATCCTGTTCAAACTCTTCCAAAAAATTGGAGACAGTACTCCCTAACTCATTCTAGGAGGCCAACATTACCCTGATACCAAAACCTGGTAAGGACAACACAAAAAACGAAAACTACAGACCAATATCTCTGATGAATCCAGATGCAAAAATTCTAAACAAAATTCTAGCGAATCGAATACAACAATGCATTAAAAAGATTATTCATCACGACCAAGTGGGGTTCATCCCTGGGACACAAGGACGGTTCAACATCTGCAAATCCATCAATGTGCTACATCACATAAACAAAATAAAGGACAAAAATCATGATTATATCAATTGATGCAGAAAAAGCATTTGACAAGATACAATATACATTTATGATTAAAACACTTAATACAATAGGTATAGAAGGAAAATACTTTAACATAATAAAGGCCATATATGACAAGCCCTCAACTAATCTCATAATTAATGGTAAAAAACTGAAGCCCTTTGCTCTACGTTCAGGAACACAACAAGGCTGTCCCCTATCATCTCTGCTTTTCAACATAGTGTTGGAAGTCCTTGCCAGAGCAATCAGGCAAGAGAAAGAAATAAAAGGCATCCAAATTGGGAATGAAGAAGTTAAATTATCACTCTTTGCAGATGTCATGATGCTATATATAGAAAACCCTAAAAACTCCACCAAAAAGCTACTAGAAACAATCAACGAATACAGTACAGTTGCTGGCTACAAAATCAATGTACAAAAGTCCATTGCATTCCTATGTACTAACAATGAAATCTCAGAAAAAGAAATACAAAAAACAATTCCTTTTGCAATTGCAGCAAAAAGAATAAAATACCTAGGAATAAACTTAACCAAGGGTGTGAAAGACCTATATGCTGAAAACTATAAGACATTTTTGAAAGTAATTGAAGAAGACACAATGAAATGGAAAGACATTCAATGCTCATGGATTGGAAGAATCAACATAGTTAAAATGTCCATATTACCCAAAACAATATACAGATTTAATGCAATTCCAATCAGAATCCCAATGGCATTTTTTAAAGAAACAGAACAAAAATCAACAGATTTGTTTGGAACCACAAAAGACCCCGAATAGCCAAAGCAATCTTAAGAAAAAAGAACAATACTGGAGGTATCACACTTCCTGACTTTAGCTTGTACTACAGGGCTACAATAATCAAAACAGCATGGTATTGGCAGAAAAACAGACACATAGACCAATGGAATAGAATTGAGAACCCAGAAATAAAACCACATAAATATGGACAGATAATTTTTGACGAAGAAGCTAAAAACATGCAATGGAAAAAAGACAGCCTCTTCAATAAATGGTGCTGGGAGAACTGGAGAGCCACGTGCAAAAGAATGAAACTGGACTGCTATCTGTCACCATGTACCAAAATTAATTCAAAACAGATGAAAGACTTACGCATAAGACCTGACACAATAAACTGCATAGAAGAAAACATAGGTACTGAACTTATGGACCTTGGGTTCAAAGAGAATTTTATGAATTTGACTCCACAGGCAATGGAAGTAAAAGCTAAAATAAATTAATGGGACTATATGAATCTTAAAAGCTTCTGCACAGCAAAAAAAAAAAACCATCGACAAAATGAAGAGGCAACCAACTGAAGAAGATTTTTGCAAACAGTGCCTCTGATATGGGGCTAATACCAAAAATATACAAGGAACTCATGAAACTCAACAACAAAAAAACAAACAACCCAATTGCAAAATGGGCAGAGGACCTAAAGAGACATTTCTCCAAAGAGGACATACAAATGGCAAATAGACATATGAAAAAATGCTCAACATCACTAATCATCAGAGTAATGCAAATAAAAACCACAATGAGATACCACCTCACCCCAGTCAGAATGGCTATCATCAACAAGACAAATAGTAACAAGTGTTGGAGAGGCTATGGAGAAAAAGGAACCCTCATGCACTGTTGGTGGGAATGCAGACTGGTGCAGCCGTTATGGAAGGCAGTGTGGAGGTTCCTCAAAAAATTACAAATAGAATTACCATATGACCCAGCAATCCTTCTCCTGGGTATCTACCAAAAAAGTCTGAAAATATTTATACATAAAGACATGTGTGCTCCAATGTTCATTGCAGCTTTGTTTACGGTGGCCAAGACATGGAAACAACCTAAATGCCCTTCGATAGATGAATGGATAAAGAAGTTGTGGTATATATACACAATGGAATAGTATTCGGTGGTAAGAAAAGATAATATAGGAACATTTGTGACAACATGGATGGATCTTGAGAGTATAATGCTAAGCGAAATAAGTCAGACAGAAAAAGCAGAGAACCATATGATTTCACTGATATGTGGTATATAAGCCAAAAACAACAAAAGAACAAGACAAACAAATGAGAAACAGAAACTCATAGACACAGACAACAGTTTAGTGGTTACTAGCGGGTAAGGGGGGTGGGGGGTGGGAGATGAGGGTAAGGGGGATCGAATATATGGTGATGGAAGGAGAAGTGACTCTGGGTGGTGAACACACAATGGGATTTATAGATGATGTAATACAGAATTGTACACCTGAAATCTATGTAATTTTACTAACAATTGTCACCCCAATAAAAATAAAAAAAAGCATTAGAAGGTCTTGTTTTCTAGAGTAATGTACAACAGCTAAAGCTGAATTGGAGGATTGTGATTGGAGTATATTAGGGTTCCTTGACAGGTGTTTCCCAATAGTGCATACTGACTTAGGTTTAGGCTTGTGCCCTGGGTTTGGCTACTTGGCTGGCTTTCATTTGTGGTCCCAATATACTAATCATCAGGTGGAAATATTAATGAAGGGTCTATTAAAGAGATGGCACCTAATGTGTTCTTTCCAGGACATTGAGGCTAACTAAGACTCCAGCTAACTAACCTATCATCTTCTCTTTTATAAAGCTGTGCATACTGTTTTCTTTCAGATCACTCCAGAAATGAATATCAGTACCTCTTTGATTCTTCTCAAGAGTGTAACTCAAAAAATTAATTGGGTAATATAGATTTTACTGAAGTGTGTGTACAGAGAAAATTTATATGATATATTTCTACAATGTTAATTAATATAAAATTTCCTTAGATACCTATTTTCTAATATCCAATATCTCTACTCAGATTTACTCTCAAGTATTTCCTGTACAATGGCAACCCAACCTTGCTAGAAACGTTTGTTTTGTTCTCCCTGATTTTTACAGACATTCAAGTTATTCTCCCTTTTATTAAGCAGAACATCTCAGCGTGAGCCAATGTCTTTCTTTTAAATTTGCATGTCCCAATTCAAACAATAGTGTCTCCATTTTAAAGATCCATTCCTCTGCGTGCATTTTAGAGTCCGTCTTTATGTCTCAGAGCAGTCATGGTTCTACTCTCACTTAAGCTAATTTCTTACAAACAATATTGTTCTCTTAAAGAGGAATTTGGGGAGACATACATATTTTCCCAAAACATACATTTTTGAATCATTAAAAGAGAAGCCTGAATGGATAAGATCAAACAAAACTCAGAATAAGAAAAATGAACTGTGTAGGGTAAAATAGGAAATGGAAACTATTGTAATAAAGGTCTTATGTTCGTATAGAAAAGAGACAAATTTGATAACTGAAAGCTAGGTGATTTTTTTTTCCAATTTTTGTGGATGATAAATGTTTTCTGAGGATGAGAATCCAATGTAATAAGTATCAGTAACACCTTAGCAATCAGGACAGTTTTGAAGTATAAGAATTAAATTTAGAAGACGTGTAATGATGGGTCACAGATTGGATCAAAGGTGAAAGACAGTGTGAATAGATAGAAAAGAAGACAAATGAAATAAACCAAATATGGGATGATTGGGTTTCAAATCAAGTAGAAACAATGGGGATAGAGTGAGAGTAAATCTGAAGACATATGAATCAAACTGCATGCCATACTAAGATAAATGTTGGATTTATGTTTATACATAAACTTTAGGGCATTAGAAAACACATTTAAATTGCATCTGTGTAAGGTCTAAAAGTAGTCAACCTCAAACAAACAAAAATATCTTGTACAAAACGATAAATCCATAAATCAGGTTTCACAGGGTTGCAAGTAAGCTTAGTCTCTTAAAAAATATGCATTTTATTGTACAGGTTCATTCTTATCTGTTTTGTGGAGTAGGGGATTTTCTTAGAATTCTTTCCATAAAAAATGAAATATATCTATATTTTATATGTTATGTATATACTAGCATATCTGATTCTAATTCTGATTTAACTTAAGTTTGACAGTGGTTTTCTTAAACTGTGTATATTGTGAGTGATCTCTAAAATGAGGTACCCATGTTCAAGAAAGTTTATATGTTATCCAGTTAGACAGGTATGCTCTTTGTGGGGAGGAAACTATTAGATCTTCTACTTATATATACTCTAAATTTGCTTTTTTAGTATCTAGTTTTGTATATATTTAAAAGGCCAATGTGCATATTTATGATTTATAAATAAATACATTTATGTATAATAAATATAGATGCAATTATGTGTGTGAATATGCATACATATTACATCTTAATTCTTTCGCATAATAAAAAAGATCTGGGATCCACTGTTAAATGATGAACTAACATGGCTGAAGGCACCCACAGACAAATATTAAACTATGTTAAGTCATGTATTTATCTTTCTCTTCACATCATTGTTGTACAAAGAAGAAACAGTGTGTAAGCCCCTACTTGTCCAGTCACAACAATATTCTGCCACTTTAGAAAAGAGGAAGTTTCCTAGCTCCTATGGGAGGAGAGGCCATATGCCATAGAGCAAGATTTTTGGATAAAAAGGCCTTCAGGAGCACAGGTTGCCTAAGAGAAAGCCATCCCTTGAGCAAGCCTTCAGTCAACTTAACACCCTGGTTACCACTCCCTGAAATGAACATTGCTCAGAGGCTCCACACCATCCTTATTGAAATGGTTTTCTGCCTCCCTTCTAGCAACTACCATGAGCCGCATACACCCCTTCACATCATTAGAAACCTAGACACCATAGGTACCTCATATACCTTATACACTGTTAGATATCCAAGCCTCCAGGTCACTTCCCATTATACATATATATTGATGGGACATAATATCTTATGTCCTCCCAAACCATCATCCCAAACCATCCTATGATATATGTTGACTGGCAGATCTATAATCAGTAAATTTCCTCAAATTTTCAAACTATTTCTGTATGTATTTATACGTCTTTATAACAGAAACTTGGCTAGATCCTGACAACAGTTCTATCTCTAAAGCCCTTTCAAAAGAACATTTGTTTGTTTGTTTTATTTTTGTTTTTATTTAATTACCACTTAAATCAAGACTCAGACATAGGTGAAAAAACAAAATAAAACAAAACAAAAACTATTCTCTGAACATGTCTCCTTTCATTGTAATTCAGTTTCTTTTCTACCAACATTTTGAGCTTATTGAAAACTCCAATTGATTTGTTTCTATAAACTACTTTTTTCAACTCATGCATTCATGTAATTTGCTACTCAACTTAGATTCCATGCTCCATAATTATAACACCTTTGCAAACCCTTTTAACTCCCTTTCCCCTTTGCCATCTGTTTTACCTGATATCTAATTAAACTCAGTTTTCTGCCTGCTCCATGACTGACGCATCAGAACTGACATGTCTTACCTGAAAATCAAGACTACACATTTCATATGATCCCTTTGTATTACTCAAAAATCTGACTAAATTTTTATATTTTTCTTCATTTTCCTACTACCTCAAATCTCTGTTGCTCATTTTCTATGCATCTTTTCCGCCCCCTATTGTTTCTTCATTCTCAGTTAATGGCTCATGCTTCATTGAGGAAACAAACAACCTGAATTTCATCTTACCAGGAGCAAATGCACACTCACATGCTTTCTCTGCCTTCCATTTTGCTACCATGAAAGAAATATCCCTGCACTTATAAGTCCCTTCATTTATGCTCTGGACTTTCTTCTTTGTTTCAAGAAGTTATCCTTACTCTCCCCTACACCAGCAGTTTGTCCATTTCCAGTGGCTCTTCAACATGGACTATACGTTGGTGATCCCTAATTCTAAACCTGAATTCTCTGAACCTCGGACTTCTTACTCAACATGCTCATGTAGACTTTTTATAGTGATCTCAAATTTAACAGGTCAAAATGTCTTGATTCCTGTTCCTGACACACTCATCTGTTTCTCTGTTAATGTTCACCAGCTCAGTAAGGATAATCACTGTCAATCAGGTGTTCAAGGCAAAAGTTGAGGAATTTCTTTGAGTACTACCTTCTCCAATACATCAGTAATCCTTAGTTTCCCCTATCTCCAAAATCTATCTTAATGTCCAATATACCCACTTTGCATTAGTTCTATTATCACTATGCTAACCACCATAATTTCTTCTTATACCAATTAATTAGCCTTCTGTGTATTCTCTCTACTCTCACATTTTACCCCTGTACACTATTCTCCACATCGTTGCATAAAACTCTTCAAAGTGTCTTCCATTAACACGTCAATGCTAAACGTTCTTCTAGCTAACGCAGCTTTACATCATCTGCCTTCTTCACAAAACCTCAACGATGATCTCACCCCATAATTCTGTTTATCTTGTTTCTAAGATCTAGTCATAGATCTTAGTTCTTTCTTTTGGTTTCTTGAAAGCATGGAGCACATTCTTATTTTAGAGCCTTTGCTTGGAATGCCATTCTACTCAATCTTCCCATGAATAGTTCTAATATGATAGTTCTAATGTGGAGTTGTGTGTTACCCTCTCAGATGGGTACGTTTTAAACTAATCAACTGAATGAAGGCACACTGTCATTGCACCATTTCACTCTCACATTCTGTATAGCACTTGAACATTTGGTCTAATTTTTGTAGTTACTAATTTATGTAGTTATTGAATTATAAGCTGTCTCCTTCAATGATATGTAACTTCTCTGCTCAATGCTACATTCCCATTCCTGGAATAGGGCTTGACACATTGTAGGGTCTTAGTAAACATTTGTTGAAAGAATACTTTTGAGAGATTCATTGATTTTAACATTGTCAAGCAGGGATCAGTAACTCTCAGAGTAATGAAGATCTACTTGGTTTCCACTTATAATAGACTGAGAAAGTTGAATGTAAATGTTGCTTTGGAATCTCACAGCCTACGCCTCCAATACATAAAGGGCACAGGTCACCTTAGAGTGACGAGGGCACTTTAAATACCTATTTAACACCCTGAAAGCAGGAAATAAGGCTACCTTCAACATCTTCCGAAGAATAGAAACATGTTATTAATAATAGCTTGGTAATGTTTATACATTCCAAAATTGTGCTACATTACAAAAGATAATAAACATTATGCCTAGGATCTAAAGGGAAAAGAAGGTATTGCTAACTTAGCATGTTAATTTTCTTCTCTTTTTTATTCTACTACAAGTTAACAGAGCCCCCATTAGATATTACTTCGCTTGAAAAGACAGTATGTAATAAAAGCAGGTATAAATATATACTGTCATCCCACTTTCTACATGGATTTTGTACATTTCTATAGACTATTCTTATTTGTAGTTATTTGGAAATGTGAAAGCAAGACAAAAAATGAATCAAAACTAACAAGGCAAGAATAAAATTTATTCTTCAAAATATTTACCAACATGTTGTCAGTACTTTAGGCAATTATTTAAGTAATTGTCTCATCTAGTATGTAATAATGGTAAATATTCCACTAGAGGCCAGATTTTTACTATATACATATGCTTATAGAATTGAACACTGTATTGGCTTTTTGTCTTTAATAATTGATTAATAAAGGAAACAACAGACCATGCTCCTGGTCATGTTATTTTTCACTCACAGGAATTTTAGAATATCACTTTGGTAACATCATAGTGTATATGGATATTAAATAATAGGTAAGTTGAAGATTTATGCAATGTGCCTAAAGGAACGGGTCAAATGGAGGAGTAAATCGGGAGGTATCATTAGCTGGGTGAAGAAAGTTTTCAGTTCTTTTTTGATCAACCCTTATGGATTTAGTTAGGGGAAAAAAACATCAGAAACTAGTAAAAACAGAATGTAGAGAGATAAGTGTGTAGAGAAAAAGATAAATGGAATTCAATGCATTTTTTTTTAATATTGGGAAAGAGCACAGTAAAAGTGTGTGTGTAAAAGCAGGTACTCTAATAGGGATAGGTCCCACTTTGTCTATATAATATATGGACAATTAAATAACCAACCTGGAACTCTTATAGGTTAACACAAAATCACTCATTTATTTATAAGTCATATATTAGGTTGTTGCAAATGTAATTTCTGTTTAAAAGGTTAAAAATAATTGCAAAAACTGCAATTACTTTTGCACCAACCTAGGTGCAATAAGTCAGAGAAAGATTTAGAATACACACACACACACACACACACACACACACAATCAGATTTGTCTATTTCACATTTATCTTGTAATATGAGGCCTCTGCTACATAATACTGAATGTCTACCCTAAAGGAACAGGGGTGGGCGAAACCAGGCATTGTTCAAACCACCAAGTCAGTAGCTAACAAAAGGCAGGAACTTTTTGACTTGGCTATCAGCTATGTGACATCTTTTCATTAGCAGAATTTCAACAATTGAAAAAACATGTATTACTAAAGGAATATTAGAATATGTAAATGACGAAAAATTCTTTTCAACACGGTCTGCAGAAAGAAAGAAAGAAAGAGAGGGAGGGAGGGAGGGAGGGAGGGAGGGAGGGAGGGAGGGAGGGAGGGAGGGAGGGAGGGAGGGAGGGAGAAAGGAAGGAAGGAAGGAAGGAAGGAAGGAAGGAAGGAAGGAAGGAAGGAAGGAAGGAAGGAAGGAAGGAACTGTGGGAATTAAGTCTACTCTTCCCTTTCCTGGAAGATAGCATCATAATTTTGTTTTTTATGCAAGTTGAAAATCTGTAATGCCTCTACCATCTTCAGCAACAGCTCCTAAGAATTCATTATGCGGTACCGAGCACTCTATATAGATATCCATTTCTATTTCCCTACACTTCTCTCTTCCACATGCTGTTTTTCAGAGTATGTAATCTATACTTTGGACTTGCTATTCTTTTTGTCAACTCTGTTTCATTTTATGCATGTTGACTCCAGCAATAGAGTTCTTCAGAAATCGGCAAAGCAGCTTTGTAAATGGATACTCAAACAAAAATTGTCAGTTTACCACATAGAGATCAAAATGAAATAGGGCTAAGAAAGATAATTTCCTCAATATAAATCTAGATGTGGATGCTTTTTATGGAATAACTTAGACTCTGGCTGATATAAAATAAAACAATATTTTATCTCTCAATTAATTTTCTCTGTTTTATAAGAGATGATATATTTACTAAATCCAAACCATATTCACATAAGCAGGGTAAATCTAGATTATTTAAAATAAAATAAAATCATTGCACCTTCATATTTTCTCTAATTGGGTTAATACATGTTTTTATTTAAAGTTAATTAATAATAAAAATACACACCTACTAGCTTTCTAGATTGTAAAAAGACTTCTTTTGAGATTTTATAATAGTTCTTCACCCTTGTTAAATCAAATGCAGGCTTAAAAACATCACATTGTAGCTAGCTATAAGGTTATAAAGTAATCATTAGTATTATTAGGAAATAATCATATCGCTTTTATTATTAAATTTATTGGGGTGACAATTGTTAGTAAAATTACATAGATTTCAGGTGTACAATTCTGTATTACATCATCTATAAATCCCATTGTGTGTTCATCACCCAGAGTCAGTTCTCCTGCCATCACCATATATATATTTGACCCCCTTTACCCTCATCTCCCACCCCCCGCCCCCAAGGACTTTTAAACTTTAATGAACAACGGGAATTACATGAGCTAGTATACAACAGTAATTATAAAAAGATCGTGGGTTTGGACCATTGGTCTAGTATAGGTTTCAACAACTGTTAGCCCTAGATGAATTCTGTAGTCTCTTAAACTTCAAGTTCTTATTTGAAGGAGAAAGATCCTGATACCAGTTTTTAATAGGCAACAGCCAGTCCTGCTACACTGAATCAGGAGATAGGTATGTGGTGCAGCAAGAAATAAAATTCATAGCCCAGAAATGACTGAGCAATAGATGATACTTTGCAAGTGCTACTAAACTGGGTTATGGGACTGGACATTAAGAAATTATAAACTTCAGGTGGTAAGCCTGAGTTAGATAGACTGACATGTGCCCCATTTCACTCTGGACATGAATGGAAAAGACAGCACACATTTCTGGGCTCCTTTGTCCCCATGGGCATCTCTCCCCACGTTAGCTGCTGAGACCATTGAATTTCAGAAGCAGCCCCTAGAGAATTATGGAGGCAAGATGGCACTGATTTGACTTCTATTATCATGTGTATTTGATCTTCTGTATTTATTTTTCATTGCTATCTGGAAAAGACAAAAGTTTTAAAATGTAATTTTAACCAAGCCATAAATATATCTTTATATATTAAACTTCATTAAATAAATAACTCAAATTTTCTCTCAAAGTCAGAGGTATACCAAAACCATGTCTTTGGCCACTTTTCAACTGAGTTGTTCTTAGTTTTGTTTTCAAGTTTGATTTTCCCTAGCTAAAGAGAGAAAGAGAGAGAGAGAGAGAGAGAGAGAGAGAGAGAGAGAGAGAGAGAATGAATGGCCATCGTTAGCACCATTCATTAAACATTTTGAACATAATTTTTATGCCTAGCATAAAAATCAATTCCAATTTTTTCAAAGATTTGTAAACACAGTTTAAATTATACTTTCTTCTGAAAATTTCTTTGCTTATCCCAGCTTCTATTTAGTACGTTCTTAAAAAAAAAAAAAGTCTGAGAAGCTTTATAAATGTAATAAGAAAAGTAAAATCCTCAAATTAAATTAAAATAATTACAAATTTCAGAACCAAGACATTTACCCTGAACTGAATGCTTCACAATTTACTGATCTATAACTAAGAATTTTTTTTAAAAAAAGGGGAAGGGGACAAATTGTATGTTTCAAGCTAAATGTGTGATCACAATGTAATATGTGGCATGTTCATAAAACACAGATCAGAATTTAGGCTCTACTTCTCAAAGTATAATAGCCAGTATATATAAGTCTTTATCTGTTAGTAATTCTGCTTTTTGCATTGTTTTATTTTTAGTAATTTTGTGTCATTCTTTTGACGTTGAATTATTTTATTCCTGTGTACGTGATATCTAGTTACTATCACAGGGCTTTCTATTTTTCTCCTAGCTTGGTGCCCCTTCCCTTTCCATTGTATGAAAAAAGTCTAGTCTTTTTAAAATAAACGGACTGAAAAATATATCAAAGCTCAGGTTAAAAGAGTATAGAACTAGCATAAGTTATTTATTATCATCTAAGAAAAGTTAAATTCTATTGGAGGCATTTCATTAATTAACTTGTGATAATGAGGTATAGTTAAAAGAGTAAGGTTTTTGTTTGTTTTTGTTTTTTTCTTTGTAAGGACAATAACATACATATTTTGCAATAATTATGAGTGTATATAGTGATCAGCTTCTAAGCTTTGGAGACTATCTCTTAGAGATCGTAATGATACATTTAGGTATAACTCCATAATTTTATTTTAAATCACGATTAACTTTTCCTAAACTAAACACTAAAATCTTTAGGAAGTCTCTGTGTGTCATCATATGTCTACTCTAGTTTATAGACTATTGTTCTGATAGAATATGCTTAAGCTTTCATATTAAATACATTTTATTATTCATAATTACTTCTATTTGTCTCCTATTCAAAGGGTATTTTTCAAAATTATGTGTGTTGGTAAGTCATATTCTTTGAGGATACCATTTCAAGATAATAAAAGGAACATCATAAAGTATTTGCTTTATGCCTGATAGGTTTGAAAAATCACAAAATTAGATTGATGTACAGCAAACTGTCTTAATGTGTGATGCTTAGCATCCATTTATTTCTCTGCTGACCTTAGGAACCAGGATCAGAGTTCTCATTCTTCTGAGTATCAGATATGCTTCAAATGTGGGTACTTTGGAATCTGTATTGCATGAAAGGTTACATCCCTTATTATGTATTGGTATTGTTATTCCTAACTCTGTGTAGAGTGTCAATAGTTTCTTTCCTGTGACTAAAGAACTTAGAATGCTTTGCACATTTCCCCTTGACCTTCTACATTCTTGTGGATTGTGCATTTTAGTTATGGTATCTTATGAATAAAAAAATCAAAACTCTGATGTCAGTGGAATGATGGATAAAGTACAAGTTTAGGTCAGGCAAACTCAGCAAATCACAACTGGGCTATGACCCTCAATTTGCTTAGATTATTTTCTGTTCATTGCAGTCAGTGTCCTTGAATGAACGGTATATAATAAGCTTAGTTTAAAATATGTTTTACCTTTCAGGAATTATCAATCCATTTGAAGTTCAGTGTAAAGTATGTTTAATCCAAAACTGTGCTTCGTAATCCAACTACATGAGATACACAATTAGCGGAAAATCCCTCTAGAATTTAGATCCTGGTTTCTATAATTTAGTTTCTATAATATTAAGATTAGAGGAATGACATCCATCTTGGTATCTCTGCATTTATTTACGGAGGTATTTTCACAAAGGATTGGGATAAGCTACACTCGATACCACTTTCAGTTCTCGGGTTGATTTGGGAATCACTTTTGCTTTTAAGAGGACCATAATAATAGCCTCCCAATAGAATTGCTGCCGTATACATATGTTATCACATCTGGAATCAGAATTTGTTAGGATTACAGAAGGATTTTAGTTATAGAAAAAAAATCTTAAGTGAAATTGCTGATATGACAACCTTGAAGGTTTCAGAATGGATTTAAATTGATTTATTTTGTTTCGAAATATGATCATTATTTTCCCTTCTTATAGCCTCTAAGTTACTTTAACTTCCTCATAAAGTAAGGTATTCCCCTCTTAAAATTTCAGACATATTTGGACTCAATGTGTTTATTTTCTAAACTCAAAACATTTTTGTCTTAGTCACATGCTAAACTTTGTATTTGTAGTTGATTTTTAAAAATTCAGGTCTCAAAAACATACTTTACATGTGTTTATTTTATATTTTTATGTCATGTATAATGTAGCTATCATCTAAAAACTAAAGGTTTTAAGAATTAGCAAATAGTCTACAGTTTTTAATATTTTGCATCATGATGAAAATATAAATGATAACAATTAAGTTTGTGAAATCATCCTAGAAAAAGTTCTACATATCTCATGGCTGAATATCACTACAGTCACCTTCAAAGTACTCCCCTTGGGAAGCTGTGCACCAACGCCAGCACCTAGTCCATCCTTCAAAGCAATTTTGGAACTCTTTTTCTGGAATGGCCATCAGAGCTGTCGTCGCATTACCCTTGATGTCCTGAATGTCATCAAAATGTCTTCCTTTCAATATTTCCTTTATCTTCAGGTAAAGAAAGAAGTCATTGGGGGCCAGATCAGGTGAGTAGAGGGGGTGTTCCAAAACAGTTATTTGATTACTGGCTAATAACTCCCTCACAGACAGTGCCCTGTGAGCTGGTACATTGTTGTGATGCAAGAGCCATGAATTGGCAAAAAGTTCAGGTCTCCTAACTTTTTCATGCAGCTTTTTCAGCACTTTCAAGTAGTAAAGTTGGTTAACTGTTTGTCCAGTTGGTATAAATTCATTATGAATAATCCCTCTGATATCAAAAAAGGCTAGCATCATCATTGCAACAAGTTTACGAACTTAATTGTTACACCTTGTAAGTCAGTGACTGTATTTGTTGAAGAATATTTAAAACTTTACTTAAATGGAATCAGATACTGAGGAAAAGAAATTTTTCATATGTATCTTTTATGTTATAGTCATTCTCAGAAAGCCTTCTTATGGCCATATAATTTCAATTACAGTACTGTTGCTCCTCTCTATTGTTTCTTATTTCAGTTACTTGCCTTTACTTCAACACTCTGAAAAAGGAAAAAGGAGGAAATACATATTTTGTAATATTTAGTGTACAATGGCTATTTACTTTCAAGTGCTGTGAATAGTGATTCATCAGGGAAAAATTAAGGAGGCTTTCCAAAAGACAGCATCAGAAATCTTGCCTTTAGCCAGCATAGTTGGGAGGGTTGCCATGATGTTGGGAGGCAATGGAAATGGAAGGAGTATGAAGGACATAGTAAAATTTTACAATTTATATAAATTTAGTGCCATTTCATAGAATCAACTTTGGACAGGAGCATTCTCTGAATACCACAGTAAAGTACCATGTTTCCCCGAAAATATGACCTAGCCAGACAATCAGCTCTAATGAGTTTTTGGAGCAAAAATTAATGTAAGAGTGGGTCTTATATTATATTATATTATATTATATTATATTATATTATATTATATTATATTATATTATATTATATTATATTATATTAAACCTGGTATTATACTATACTATACTATACTATACTATACTATACTATACTATACTATACTATACTATACTATACCTGGTCTTATTTTAATTTTTGCTCCAAAAGACGCATTAGAGCTGATTGGCTGGGTCTTATTTTCAGGGAAACATGGTAGATATGTCTCTCGATCTTGCTTTCTTTTTAGGGTCCCAAAGGGCCCAAACATCTAAAACGTGTGTGTGGAGGACAGAAAGTGAGAATAGTAAGCAGCAGTGAAAACTGTTTGTCTCTTTATTATTAGTCCATTTTTCCCAAGTATTTTCAGGATCAACTCCTAAATCCTCGGGTTACCTAACGAGGATTTTCAGCTCCATTCAGAAGTCACTCATATTATAATGGTGGGATAGAAGGGTCATGCTGTCAAAGAAGGGTCCGGGATTCTCTGACAGATGAGAATTATTCATATCAACCTAAACTTGGCCCTGACAGAGTGTAGCTGAAAAATTCATCCCTGTTGAAGGAGGCTGATTTATTCATCTGTGCCTTTGACATGAGGCATATATTCCTCATTTAACTTCAGTTTTCTAATCTTAGAAATCTTCTCACCTTTAATTTTGGTTCTCAAGACTACTGAAAAAGAAAATCTACAACTCAGCCACTCATCTAGGTGCATGTATTGGTTCAATGCCTAAACTAGGTAAACTTACATGCTATTGCCTGTGTACCTGTATTTCACCAGCAAATAATATTCAGGATGGTAGCCCACTATATCATGATAGCAGACTAGCAATAATACGCACATGTGTCTAATAAAAGAACTTCTACAATCCAGCTGGATAATACCTATACAAAATTAGAGAATAGATTTCACACTCATAAATGATCTCCCAGAGTCTGTTCTAAGTATCCATATGGTATAAAATTTAAAAGTTCCTCTTACACGCGTTAAGGAGTAGTTTTGGAACATACCCATACACTGACTATTTTAAAAGACCATCAGCAAATATTTACACCAAATATACTTTCTTGATGTGATTACATATGACTTCCTCAATTAAAGGCTTTTAATTATCATTTTATATGACATATACTGTTGGGATAAGGCACTGCGGCCCATGACCATATGTACTGCTTTGTTTCCTGCCAAAGTAATTGTGGTCATGTAGCTTCGACCTCTCTTTGGGCAAGATATTTATCTTTCTCTGCTTTAATCTGTCCTAATTACTTGGGTTTCTTTACCACCATCACTCACAAAGTACCTAATTGCTTTCTTCGAGATGCCAGCCCTACTTGAAATCACCAATATGCTTTGTCACTGAGGGAGAAGCTGAGCATCTGTTATCACATCATCACCTCCTCTTCTCATGAAAAAGCAGCTGCAGCTGTTTTTAGTAAGATTTCTCATCATGTTCAGGGTTATGGAGAGGTTGATGTCTTGTTTTTTTTAGTTGTTGTTGTTGTTGCTGTTTTTGTGTGTGTTTTTTCTATGAGATAATTTACTGAAGGAAGACTCGGTTTTAAGATGCTTCCCCAATATTCAACATGTCAATCAGACACATATAAGGTTCTCTGTCATGGAGTCACACAGAGGGTTTTTTGTTTTTTTGTTTTTTTTTTATCCTAGCCTTTCATGAAGTGATATGCAACTTTCACTGCATAGTTCTAAATTAATTCTACTGTCTTATTTATGTTACACTGTGTCATTTCTAAACCAAGCTATCCGCATAGGTGTAAAAGACACTCCTAGTCTAGCATTTTCATCTCAGTTGTGATAGTATACTTCCTCTCTTTAATAAGACATGATTTGGAAGAGTTTCCCCCTCTGTTTTCTATGTTCATCATAAAGAGTTACAGAGAATAGATTCTGAGTGCGTTAAAACAAACAAACAAAAAACAGATTTTTTTGAAGAAAGATCCATTACTACCAAAACATATTTAATCATGTTATAGGTGTTTAAGTACCTTCATTTGTATACCCTATTCCCTTATCAATGTAACAAGAGAATAATTAAAAAGAAAAACTACAAAGGCATAAGTGACTCATTTTCATACCAAATAACTTATGCGTACAAGCTATAGCAGGCGACTGATTCTATTGGGAGATCCTGGAGGCCTGACGCTGAACCTACATTGTCAGTAACTTTGATTTTAGGTTAGACACTGAATCACTTTTACCTGTTTTCTACCATGAAAATAAAACTACTACTTGCAATTACTTAACTCAGATATAAATATGTAGGCCTCCTTTGACTTTCTTGATCTTAACTGAGGATGAGGCACTACTATTTGAACAGATAACAGGCTAATATGTCTGTGCATATCCACAACTAAAACTGGAGAATTTCCTCCTTCACTTACTTCACATGGGACAAGCAGAAGTTTCAAGACAGAACCAGAGGATAGAAGCAATGATCTTAAGACCATTAGTGATGAAAACAAGATATATATATATATATATATATATATATATATATATATATATATATATATATATATATTTTAACTCTTCCTGTATAGGAACCTAATTCTACCCAATAGTGTTTCTGTATCTTTATCACTGAATTCAAGCCCTAAGACTCAACCACAGATGACTTTTTTTTTTTTCCAATTTAATGATCAAGTTAGGATCATCATGTATGAACTCTCAATCTTCTGTCACCAAAACTTTATTACACATTATTCTCCTTTCTGTGTCTAAAAGTCTTAGCCCACTAATATACCTCTTTCTTTTCCTTTTTGTATTAAATATTTGTGAAAGAGGAGTGTTTATTTGCTATCTCTGCTTTTAGTTCTTAATCCATTGAACTCTGATTTCTACTGAATCTGCTTAGTATGGGGATCACTTACGATCTAATTCTAAATCCACTGTGACTTTATCCAACACTTCCATGGTGTTTACTATGAAATTTAGATTTAAAACATATTTAATAAATAGACTGCTTCATTATTAAATAATGGAAGGCTTATAGTCACAGGAACAAATAAGAAAACTAAAGTTCAAACTACAAGGGGAAATCCATTCTTGTCGTACAATGGTCATTTTAATATATCTCCACTTGGTTAAACATTTAATCTAAGATGTAATGATTTCCTTTTTACTATTACATATGCAGCATTCTACAATATAGATAATAGAAAGTAGTTATTAAATATAAAATAATATTAAGCTAAATAATATAGAATAGTGAAAATGCTTTTAGGGTAGTCATTGGAAAATCTTTATACATGTTTTCTAAGAGAGATTTAAATTGAGTGTGCATCTTACCATATTCTGATTGGTTTTGAACAGGAACAATAAATGTTTTCCCCAAAAATGAGTTTCTCAATTAGGTGAATTATAGAGAGAGAAATTTTTTTTACAAAAGAATGTTTGTTGTCAAAATAATATAAAAACCACATGAGAAGTCTTTGGAATATATCCTCAAATAGTATTTTTGATTCTTTGAATGACCAAAAATACGTGAAGCCAGAGTTTATGAAAGATGAACACAGTTAGGGAGGATGTGAGATGATGTAGTCATCTTTTCAAAGAACACATTTTACTTTAATATATGCAATATTTGTAAATGCTAAAAATTTCTAACTTTATAAAAGAGGATAAGGAAAATCTTAGAAGTTCCTTCTCTATATCAATTCTCATTTGTTAGGTCCTAGAAATAATTACAGTATCTGGCTTTTTCTTCCAAAACTTATATTTAAATTTGCAATCATTAATTTAATAATTTATTTTATTATTTATATGCAAATATAATTATACTAGAAACCCTATTCTAAAATATGTATGCATCATGAAAAATGTTTTTAGGTTAATTGTATATAAATTGCGTTCATTCTGTTTTAGGACTATTTATTACTTCCTGTTAAGAGTGTCCCATAATTTAAGTAGAAATCTTACATTGATAGATATTTATTTCATTTTTAGTTATATTTTTATTGCATTACTAAGAATTCTACAAAGAATGTATATACGAGGTCTGACACTTAAGTTTGAGGACTTGCTGCAACAATGTCGCTAACCATTTTTTGCTATCAGAGGGATTATTCATTATGAATTTGTACCACCTGGATAAACAGTTAACCAAGTTTACTATTTGGAAGTGCTGAAAAGGCTGCATGAAAAGTTAGATGACCTGAACTTTTCGCCAACAATTTATGGCCCTTGCATCATGACAATGTACCAGCTCACACAGCAATGTCTGTGAGGGAGTTTTTAGGCAGTAAACAAATAACTGTATTGGAACACTCTCCCTACTCACCTGATCTGGCCCCCAATGACTTGAAGATAAGGAAATATCGAAAGAAAGACATTTTGATGACAGTCAGGACATCAAGTTTAATATGAGGACAGCTCTGATAGCCATTCCAGAAAAAGAGTTCCGAAATTGCTTTGCACTGGCATCGGTGCATAGCTTTCCAAGGGGAGTACTTCGAAGGTTACCCTAGTGATATTCAGCAATGACGTATGTACCACTTTTTCTAGGATGAGTTCATGAACTCAATTGTCAGACCTCGTATGTATATCTTTCTATTATTTGTTATGCAATTGTACTGTGTATCCTTAGGAAGTATAACTTTCTTACTATATTTTATCTTGTGTTAATCTCACACTCACCACTAGTCTCAAATTGATTATTCCCACTGCTATATGTACATTGAAAGAGAAATTTCAGACTCTAAAAATATATTCAAATTAGCTAAATCATGAAGTTCTCTCCCAATAGTCAGCTACATTTAATGTTATCTATCCAAACTCATTCTAGGCTTCTAAAATAGTGACACTAGCTCATAACTGAAATTTATGACAACTACAAAGAATTTTCTATAAGGAGTAGTTGTCATGTTTATTACTTGTTCCACTTGTCAACTTTTTTGTTGTTTGTTTTAATTCTGGGAAACAAACTGTAGTACATATTTATTTCCAGATTCACATGTAAAATGATTACTTGTCAATCTTAGTCTGAGTAACTATAAAATAAAATGTGTTTTCTTTTACTATAAACTGGATTTATTTCACAGGTATTTTTTTTTAATTTGATGAAAACCACTTGACAGACTATGTTGAAGATCTTTATTAGAAATATTGCTGTGTTTTACGATACGGTTGTATATATCTCAATTATCATGGGTGGTGCATCCTTTTTGTGACACTATTTTAACTGTGGAATGACAATGCAGTGACACAGCTAATAGAAAGGTATACGGCCCTCTCCATCTGTTTCCCTTCTGACCAGACTTGGTTCTTTAAGGTTGCATGAATGGTAATCAGAAAACATCAAGGCAATTAAGTTTATAGTTAGATGCCAACCAAAAAAGGTCATACGAACACTTTCCTCCTTGTATTAATTAAGGAATAACATAGTTTTTTTTTCTTTTCTGTGTAACAATCTTTTATTTTCTTTGCACATTATACTCAATTTTTATTCTTTTGCACTGGTGCTGAATTCTGATGAGGATACAATGTCCAAACCAATCTGTTCAGCCTTCAGGTAATTATTTTGTGTACTTAAACGCTCCTTCCATTGAAATAAGATGAACAAAATGCCAAGATGCACAGTGACCATTTGAACAGCAATTAGAAGTAATTGTCAGTGTTAGTGCTTGCCAACCCAATGGATGTTGTTTGACAATGTATTTGTCAAAGATATTTCTTCAATGGCATTCTTGCCTGGTTAGGTATTGTGTTTTTACAGCTGAAGTTCTAACACTGTAATACCCTTTTTATAATTAATTCTGAATTACAGAGATTCCTAATTAGCGAGGCCTGAATGCCCAGTAAGATTAGATAAATCATGAAACATTTTAAATCAGACAGAAATTATTACAATAGCCAAATGACTACTTCAGAGTATAAGTGTGCTGCAATAACATAATTACAAGTAGCAGGAACTTAACTATTAAGGAAATGGGTTGCCCGATTGAAAGAATGAGATTATAGAAATCATTTGGGAGTTTTCTTGTTTCTTGAGATAGGCCTGTAATGAGATAAATTTCCCTCTTAAAACTGCTTTCGCTGCATCCCAGAAATTTTGGTAGGATGTATTTTCATTGTCATTTGTTTCTATGTATCTTTGGATCTCTCCTCTAATTTCTTCTTTGACCCAGTCCTTCTTTAAAAGTATGTTGTTTAATCTCCATGTATTTGTTTTTTCCCGCTTTCTTTTTACAGTTGATATCCAATTTCAAAGCCTTGTGATCAGAGAATATGCATGGTATGATTTCAATCTTCTTAAATTTGTTGAGACTGATTTTATGTCCCAATATATGGTCTATCCTTGAGAATGTTCCGTGTACACCAGAAAAGAATATATAGTCTGATGTTTTAGGATGAAGTGCTCTATAAATGTCAATTATGTCCATTTCATCTAATGTGTCATTTAGGGCTACTATTTCGTTATTTATTTTCTGTTTGGATGATCTATCCATAGCTGTCAATGATGTATTTAAGTCCCCTAGTATAATTGTGTTTTGGTCAATTTCTCCCTTTAGTTCTGTTAGTAGTTGCTTGGTGTATTTCGGTGCTCCCTGATTGGGGGCATAAATATTGATGACTGTTATGTCTTCTTGTTGTACAGTCCCCTTCACCATTATGAAATGTCCATCTTTATCTCTTGTTATCTTTTTCACCTTGAAGTCTGTTTCATCTGATATCATTATGGCTACACCTGATTTTCTCTGGGTACCATTTGCTTGGAGTGTCAATTTCCACCCTTTCACTTTGAGTCTATGCTTGTCCTTGTAGCTGAGATGTGTCTCTTGGAGACAGCATATGGTTGGGTTTAGTTTTTTGATCCAATCTGCTACTCTGTGCCTTTTTATTGGTGAGTTCAGTCCATTTACATTTAGGGAGATTATTGATATGTGAGGATTTCCTGTCATTCTATCTTTAGTTTTCTGGTAAGGCTGTGTCTCCATTGTTTCTTTGCCTTTTTGTTGTTGTCTATTATTTCTGTGTGGTGGTATTCTATGATGTTTCCCTCTGTTTCTTCTTTTATTTCAGTATATATTTCAATTCTGGATTTATTTTGAGTGGTTACCCTTAAGTTTATGTAAAAGAAAGTTTGATATTTAGAGTATTCCATTTTCTTCAGCGCGCTTACTTTCTCCATTCCCATATTCCGGTTCAGGCCTTTACTCTCCCCCTTTTTGAGTTTTGGTTGCCACAAATTGTCCCTGTTGATGGTGGTTGAATAGCCTCCTTTAGTATTTCTTGTAGTGCAGGTCGTGTATTAGAAAATTCCCTCAGCTTCTGTATGTCTGGAAAGGTCTTTATTCCTCCTTCATATCTAAAGGATATCTTTGCTGGATATATTATTCTTGGCTCATGATTTCTCTCTTTTAATAGTTTGAATATTTGGTTCCACTCCCTCCTGGCTTGTAGAGTTTCTGCTGAAAAATCTGATGATAATCTAATGGGCTTTCCTTTGTATGTTACCGTCTTCTTTTCCCTGGCTGCCTTGAGGATTCTTTCTTTGTCGTTGATTTTAGACAGCTTCAATACAATGTGCCTTGGAGAAGGCCTGTTGGGATTGAGGTAACTAGGTGTTCTATTTGCTTCTTGGATTCGAGGGTCCAGTTCTGTCCACAAATTTGGGAAGTTCTCATCGACAATTTGTTTGAATATATTCTCTGTTCCCTTCTCTCTTTCTTCTCCTTCTGGTATGCCCATTATTCTTATATTGCTCTTTCTGATGGAGTCAGAAAGTTCTTGTAGAGTTCTTTCATTTCTTTTAAGTCTCAAGTCTCTTTCTTCTTCTCTCTGTGCCATTTCCAGGTTTCTATCTTCGATGTCACTGACTCTTTCCTCCATGTGGTCAACTCTACTACCTAAGCTGGTTATTTCATTCTTAATTTCTTCTATTGAGTTCTTAATCTCCAGAAATTCTATTTGGTTCTTTTTTAAGATTTCAATCTCTTTCGTAAAATGCTCATGCTGTTCTTTGATTGAGTTTCTGAGCTCTTTTAACTGCCTATCTGTGTTTTCTTGTATCTCGTTGAGTTTTTTCAGAACTGCAATCTTGAATTCTCTGTCATTTAAGTCACATATTTCTGTATCTTTAAGTGCCTTCTCTGGAGATTTTTCACTTTCTTTCTGAGTTATCTTGTTGCCTTGGTTATTCATGGCGATTACTGGTTTACTATTTCTCTTCCTAGACATCTACAGGAGTGGCTTCTGCAACAGGTTGATAGAAAGCGGTCTTTCTTTTGTTTGCCAGTACTTGTTGGTAGAATGTTTTATTATTTCTCCAACTGCAACTTATTTTTCTTCTCCCACACGGTAGTGCTATGTTTTCTCTGCACTATTCCAACTTCTCACACAATGGGGGGATTCCCTGGGAGACGGGCTTCTCCTCTGTTAATAGTTCGTCTAGGTCACAGGGCGTAGTGTCCCGGTGGGTATGCGGAAAGCTTTTGATGTTCCAAAGCTCTTCCAGCTGCTGATTCAGAGCCCGTATATTTCAGCAGTTCTGTTTACTCCTGCAGGGATCCGCCCAGATAGGTGGGGTCAGGGGCGGGGTGAGTTGTGAGAGGTGGCCCAGAGCAATGGCGGCGACCACCACCACAGCCGGTCCTGCTTCCACAGCTCTCTCCCCTTTGCTGGAACTAGTTGGGCTGTGAATTTGTGTTTGCAGTCCACAGTTTTCAAAACAGAAAATTTTCTGTTGTTTTGATCTGACACTGCTACTGTTTCGCTTCTAGCACCGGGCAGGTGGGGGCAGGGTGAGCTCTGGGAGGGGAGGGAGGGGGCGGCTAGTCTCAGTGCCTAAAGCTCTGTTCTCTGCTCGGCAGTGCGGGCTTAAACCACCGTTTTCAGCCTTTTTCCCTCAGTCTTTTCTCCGAGGTCTCTGCCGTGAGCGTTGGGTTCAGCCGTGTTATATGCTGTCCCCTCAGCCCTGTGGAGCCCTGGCGGAGCCCTAGCAGTCCGAGTTCCTCCCTCTCCCGCAGCTGCGGTAGCTCCGGGAAGCAGCGAGCTCGGCGCACTGAGCTGGGTCCGCGTCCTGAGTCCGCGCCGCTCCGTCTCCGCGCACTTCTCCCTTTCCTCCTCCCTCCACTCGCGCGAATCTCCCACCTGTAGGTGATTTCAGTCGGTAGTGGGCCTCTTCATGTTGCCTGTGTGCTGTGCAGGGAGTCCTTTGTGGAGTTTTTGTTGTTCGATTCGTTGTAAATTCCAGGGGAGCTTTACAGAGGCTCACCTCACGCCGCCATTTTTCCGGAAGTCCAAGAAATCATTTATTGTTTAGTTTCATTAACCTACAAATTCAGTAGGCACACACAGAACCTCACACACAAATATTTTTTGTTTTGTTTTGTTGCCTCCCCCCCCCAATAGCTTGGAAATGCAGAAAATAAATTGTTTCTAATTATTTTTCTTTAAATAAAACATGGATGATCCAGGCACTTTTGCAAAACAAACATTAAATTTGGCTGAAGATTCAACTACTGCCATCTACATTCTATAATGTGTAATACAAAGCCCAGGCAATGTTTCCCCGTGTCATAAAAACATCAGTTTCTTTCATTTAATGAAGAGGCCTCCAATGGTGTATTCTCCCCTGCTGTTAAAAGTGTCTGTCTACCACTGGTCACCCATGGAACTGGATTTACATGTATAATGCAAACCCTGCACATCTATATAATAATTTGCAAACTACATTTACGTGCAGTATCTCATGAAATCAATATTCCAGCATTCTCTAAAAGTATTCAGATGTTTAAAATGAAGATATTGAGACTATAAAACAGATGTGCCTGGTGTCAAGTTAGTAAGTCTTAGAACCACACTCGAACTTAAGGTCTCTCTCTACAGGTGATAAACTTGACCCGACTCCCCAGGAGATGCACAGATCCTTCGATAGCACTCTAGCATGCAATCCTTTCAACAACTGAAAAACAGCACATAAATAGCTATTGTTCTTAGTGTAAATATACTATCAGGATTTTCCTTTTCTTCTTCTCCCAAGACCATACTTTCACTTTACAACTCGAGAATATATAAATAAATTGGTTGTGTACCAAAGTCTGACACTTACATGTAAACTAGAGGTTATCATCTAATAACATACTGTCCAGAATAATCCCTCTGAGGATTTTTAACATTCTTATAGTGATTCTGTCTTTGAGGAGAGTGAAGTAAGATTAAAAAAAAAAGTAGGTCTTGATTCAATTTTCATAATAGTGCCCTTGAGAAATTTATCCTAGTTCCTTCATGTCTTGAAAATGCAGAAGAAAGCATGTTATTTCAGTTAAGCCTTCCCTATCGGATTCCCTTTCCAACTTCCTATTTTGACAGTGGCAATATTATTATCCCGTTTGCTAGTCTCAAAAACTCTGTAACCTTTAATCTTTAAACTTGAATGTCTCCCTCTCCTGTGTAGCTTAATCAGATGCCATGACTCCCCATTTCCTACCTGAGAAAATTCATTTTTCCACTCACTTTTGGACTTTGGGCAAGGAAAACCCTGTGCTTCAATTTTGTCAATAGTTAAATGGAGATAATGGAAGTACCCATCTCATATGGCTCTTACAAGTATAAAATGTGTTATTGTTTCTATTATGTACAGCCTTTCATACAGTATCTGATACATACCAAGCAAGAGATAAGATTAGCAATCTTCACCAAATGCACAAAATCATCTGAAGCCTCATTCTGAAATTATACCAATCCCCACTCCCTATATTCACTATTGCCCAACTGCCAAAATGATCTTGTCAGTATTTTCCAAATGATGCCATCACAAATCTGTTGCCACACTTTTTCCCAAAACTGTGTTCCTTATTTATAATGTTCTCCTCTATGCTTTAGAATGATGACATTTCTAGTTAGTAATCAGACAAGGACACAGCTTAAATTTCCCACCTTCCAAAAGTAATTTTAGGGTTTTCATCACAGGGAAATCAATCCAAACTACAAATTCATAGGACTTATTACATAATATTTAAGATTTGTATGAGGATACAATGACATGAAGAGCTTAGTCCAGTGCCTGATAAACAGTAGCATTTAATAAATGTCAATACCGTACATAACTATATTACATATGAATATTATGTATATCATTATTTATTATATACGCCACCACTTGACGGTCATGCATTGCTTTTTGAAAATTCTGTTTTTCTATATTGCCTTTTAAAAAACATGACTCTGTGCTTTTCATACCCATGTTTGTCCTGTTTTCTCAATTCAACTGTAGATTATTTTTTAGATAAATGTTATTATAGCCTCAAAATTTACCAAATAAATGTCAAATTATGATAAAATATTATTATGGGACCTCGACCCACCAAGTTCACTTTAAAATACAGAATATATTTTATGTTCTACATATGAAAACATGGAGTTTCAGCTAGAATATTAAAGTAACAGAATTTTGTAAGAGAAGCACTGCCAGAGGAAATCAACAACCTTTGGATCTCTAAAATAAAAATGGAGGAATTACCATTCAAAACATATCAGCCATATGTCCATTATTCCCTGTCAATAACTTTTAACAACTGTGTGAATAAAATTACAGTTGCTGGAAAGTAACCAGGCTTATTCCAGTGGCGTGGGAACTATGAATTCTTGAGTAATGGTACGCTTGGCCTCAGTCCTCTTTTCAAGCAGATCAGATAGATAAAAGAGAACATTAAGCCTGAGTATAAAATCAATAAAAAATGGGAGGAATAAAAGTATTAAATAAAGCTATGACTATCTGCATTTAAGGATGTGTGTTATGGTATATGTCTGTGTGTGGGGGGGTCCATGTGTGTGTTTGGGGGTGGGCGGTCTCCAATTCATAGATTTGAACAGACATGTAAAAGTTTGTCTTCCTATGAAAAGGTCACTATTGGTGGATTGCAAATTGGTGCAACCACTATGGAAAACAATATGGAGATTAATGAAGAAATTAAAACTAGAACTATTTTATGACCCAGCAATTTCACTTATGGGTATTTATCCGGAGAAATCCAAAACACTAGTTCGAAAAAATGTATGCACCCCTATGTTTACTGCAGCACTATTCACAATGGCCTAGATATAGAAACAACCAAAATGCCAATTAATAGATGATTGGATAAGAAAATTGCAGTACATTTATACAATGGAATATTATTCTGGCATTTAAAAATAAATCTTAACTATTTGCAACAATATGGGTGGACCAAGAGGATTTTATACTAAGTGAAATAAGTCCGACTGAGAAACACAAATATCATATGATCTCATTTATATGTGCAATCTGAAGAACAGAATAAGTGAAAAACAAAACAGAAATAAAGTCAGAGATACAGAGAAATGATGGTTCTAGATGGGATGGGGGCTGGGGAGATGGCTGAGAAAGGTGAAGGGATTAGGAAATACGAATTGGTGGTCACAAAATAGTCACAGGGATGTGAAATACAGTGTGGGGAATATAGTCAATAATGTCATAAAAAACAATGTATGGTAGCAGGGGGGTACTGAACTTATTGGGGGGATCACTTCGTGAATTATAATAAATGCCTAACGACTATGCTGCACACCTGAAACTAATACAAAATAGTACTGAATGTCAACTATAATTTATATAGTCATGCGCTGTAAAGTACAGCATGGGGAATATAGTCAATAGTATTGTAATAGCTGAGTACGGTGTCAGGTGGGTAGTAGACTTGTTGAGGTTATCACTTTGTAAGGAGTGTAAGTGTCTAACCTTATGTTGTTTTGTACACCTGAAACTAATCTTTTTTTTTTTAAAGGCCACTGTTTGAGAGAAGGCACTTCTTCCACACATTACCGTTTTTAAATATTAAACTTATACTCCCCAAATATGTAAAACATTCTCATTTTAAAACATCTTTGATATTTAGCAAGCTTTATTCATAGAAGTACCCGTAGAAAGAGACTACACTTGTGATACCTTTTCTCTCCCTCCCTCCAATTCTGGCTGATGAAAGACAGACAACACAGCTCTCACTGACATGCATAGCCATTGGCCAACTAAATCACTCCCCCTACTCATCAGTTTTAATTACAAAAAAAACGATTAAGAGAACAGGACTATGCTGAAGCCATCTAACACATCCATGCATACTTGTTTTTCATTATCTTTAATTCTTAATGATGGCATTTGTTAATTTTTAAGACTTGCACTCCATCACAGAATGAAAAAATTAATACAACACTGTTTTGTGATGATTCTCTCATGCCATTTTCTGCCCTCAGATTACAGGTAAATAGTCAACTTTCTCATCTTCATAGTAGTACATCCTTCCCCCTACAAGGGGAAGATATATATTCTCAGGTATTAAACAATAATCGCATTAGTGTGTATTTGTTTTCTAGCCTCTCTCTGGGCTAGTATTAACTACATGGAATGATTTATGTTACATGTAATCTAGAAATGTGTTTGTTAAAACTGATGTATGTTTCATACTTTTCAGAATCAGTAATGATAATAGGAAAATATTAGCAACAAAGAATAATGTTACAAAGTGTCAGACATGTTCATTAAAAGTCTTATTTATGTACTGTTAAAATCCTATATCAAAGTTAGATATAATAGAAAAGAGAGGATCATTTTAAATCACACATAAATGGAAATAAAAATAAAGCAATTATAATTAACTCTTAGTTATTCAAAGTGAATGAAGAAATACAGAGGCATTAGTAAATTTAAAATGTAAATAATACAATTAAAAACACTTCCCTAATCATTTTAATTTGAATTCAAAATACATGCAAAGATTTCTTACATTCATACATTAATGATTATACATTGCTCAGTCATATAAAATTAATACGTGGGTGGTTTATAGTAACCTAGAATTACATCAATTGATAGAAAAAATGATATAAAATATGCTATATATTAAATATAAATATCTATAGATGACTCATCTTTGCACTGTGCACAATTGAGGCAAAAGCAAAATTTTGAATTTATTTGAAGTATACAGGGTAATAAGAATAATAAGGTATTTTAAATATTTAAAATTAAGCCATATTCTAAAAATTTCATTTGGGAAAATAAAATTTGGAAAAAAATTATCTGTAGTGTATAGGTTTTTAATAGATTATATATTAAAGTATATCTTTAACCAAAATAAACCTCTAAGTGACCAGAGTGTATCTTGTACTAAATCAAGTCATCATAAAGTCTAGAAAGAGAAGTCCCAAATTCATCACCATATTTGTAAAGTTGTCCATGATCCAATTTGGTATCTTAGTAGCTCTATTCTAAATAACAACTGGTCATTATAAGATGATGATTGTGTTAGATTTTGTGATCATCTACTAAACGCCACTCTTTCTAAATGTGTATTACCAAGGACCAACTTAAAATCAAATTTACTTCCATTTATGGGAGAGTGGCTTTTCTATATTGAAAGATTACAACAAAATCAATTTTGAGCATAGAACGTGCTGTTTAAACAGGTATTTACTGGACTTAGGTGTTTATGGGGCTATGTCCCTGCTGAATGAGAAGTACTTGAAAGACAGACTATTTCATTCAATGAATCCACTCAACCTAGTAGAGGGCCTGGTGTCTAAGAATTACTTAGCAAGTGTTCATTGAACAAACCCCATAATCTCTTCCTTCCTTTACAGAACTAAAGTGTTTCATATTTTGTAAGCAGCATAACATTTAAATTCAGTAAACATTAAGTTCAAACTGTGATTTTTTTTTAAGAATAGGAATTACATATCTAAGGCCCAGATCACCATATGATGTTATACTATCACCTTTTACTTTACCCCACCCTTTTTTTATTTTTCAATTGAGCATATTCAATCAAAACCTGCTCTAGAGAGTGCTCAGTCCAAGGGTTATTTAATCTTGAAGGCTGTACATTCTTAAAACTGGAACTTGGCATGGGTACAGTGTGAGCAGATGTTTATGAGAGTTCCAGAATAGGATAGACACTTAAAGATATTGAGTGATTCAGTGCACTGATTCTGCAAGCTGCTGTCAGAAAGCTGGAAGGCTCTATGGCCTTTCTGTGTATTGCTGTTTTCAGCAATAAAATTTGCATTTTAATCTACAGGGTGGTTCATATCTTTCTGCCAGCTAGTATCAGCATCCTGTCCAGAATCATCAAACGAGAAGCATGATGGCCTTGACAAATATTTTCATTTCACTTAGCAAATATTTCTTCCATCGCTGAAAAGTCAACGCCTCCATAACCAGAACTTATACGACTTTGGAGGGTCTAAAACTTCATTTAAACAAACAAAAGTGTTTTCATAAGGAATTAGATTGCCATAACAAATCAACAGTTTGAATAGGGGAATAGTCAGAGGAGTCTCCACGGCATCTGGAGCACATAGAATTCAAAGTGCTCAAAGGGGAAAACATTGTTCTCAGTTATGCTTGCTCACTTTAGTGGAAATTACACATGCATATCCGAGAAGAAGCGATTCCTGCTCAACTTACTGAAAATTCTAATTAGAGAGATCCACACAGTGCTCATCCAATTATACCTATGGACTTTCTAAAACCACTTATGAAGCAGGAATATAAATTAACATTGGTGGCCCAAAAATAAATACAAAAAGTATCACAACTTTAGGAAACCAGCTATTAAATCACTAATACTTTTAGTTGCTGGAGGGATATTTAAAATGAGATTAAAAAGAGAACCAGTTAGGTTCTCTGCTTCATTTTCTCAAAAGAAAAAAAGAAAAAAAAAAAACACATTAAATACATGTTTAATTTTTCCAAGAGTACCTCAGAGATGCTCGGCAAAAATATCCCCCAAGGAAGCTATTCTAAATTCCATAAATCTGTTGAAAGGATCCTTTTACTTTCTGATATTTAGATGACAAGATAAGGACAAACTGCACAAAACGTAAATTTGAAACTTTATGGTGCGTGATAGCATCGTAGTGTGTGGTAGTTGACTACACACAGTTAAGTGGCAATGCTTGTTAAAACAACAGCAAGTTGTACGAATAAAAATTGTAGAGTCTCCCATGTTTCATCCTCAAAAAAAGACAAAGAAAACAAGTTGGTGCAAAAAATATAAATAAATAGATAGATAAATGATAGAGTGATCATAGATAGAGATTGTTATAGTTGATTTTAGTAAAGACCAATTGTGTCTACTTTGACAATCATTTTTTTAATTTAAATCTTGACTACTCTTTCCTCTTTCTGTATATCTCACTCATGATCTCCTTCACCCTGTTGTTTATCAACGTTCTTAAAAATATCAGATGGTAACAATGATCATAATAGTGAATGCAGTGGCTGTAATATCATATTTTTAAATCTCATGTTCCAGTATGCAATGCACTTTATACAGTACTGACAATTTTTAGTTTAAAACTCCATTATTTCTTTATATTTAAAATATATTAAACATAAGAATTTATCAATTGAGATGTACACGTTAAAAGTATATATCAAGCAACTATGCAGTATTTCATATCTCCAGAATTTTCAAAAATAAAAATAAAAAATTATAAATGGTGTGAATTGAAATAATCCTTCCTCTAGTGCAGAAACTTTCTTAAGTTAAAAATAAATGTGATCGTATTAAAAATGATACAATTAATTCTTCTTTGAAATACACATCTACATATAATGAATTTGGAGAGCTCAAAGGAGTCAAGGGGACAGTATTTAGAATTAGATTATAACTAATTCTTCAGCAAGACTCATCTAGAGTATTTAAAAAGAACTATTTCAGCAGCTGGAAAATTACTAAAAATTATGATCCAGACCTGATTATGACACAAATGACAAATTTATATCCAAGCATCACAATAAAGTTACATAATATCATGTCATTTTAAATTTTATGACTGATTAATAGTCTTCATTTACATGGAATTTCCATTTTGTGTATTTTGCTGCTTATAACTTATATCAGAATGATAATGCTGAAGCTTATATTGCATAGTTATACGTCTACTGTGTCCTATGACATGTCTGTAAGTTATTTTCAAAACATCTTTAATATTTAGTAAATGTAAACCTATCAAATAACATCGGATAGTAATACTGGTAATTCAATATTGGTATTGGTATTTTGCTCTGACAACGCAATCATTAAACAATAAAAATAATAATAGGATTGGAAAACAGAGAAGATGAAAAAGCAAGCAAGGAAGAAAGGGAAGGAGATTGAATATGATTTGATATTTTTATATAATTTTAGAATTTACAAAGTACTTTTACAAATAATTTTCTTGATAATCCCCTCCAAACCAAAGTATTCAACATCTAATCCACCTCAGCAACCCTCTGGCATTAATCTCTATATCACTGGACATAACATTTATTAAAAGACCTCAAGATTTGACTTTCCCCATTAGATTGATAATTCTTTTCCTTCCAACTTTCTGTTTCCTTTATGCCCAATTCATATATTTATTATACAATATTCTTATTGCTGGTTTCTGGTACTTACCTAGAGTCAATATGCTGAACAACTTTTGCTTTTCTTGCCTTTGCATTGATGGTCAACCATTTGTGTATAGAGGAAAGAAAGCAGTGATGATCGATGAATGCTACTGTCAATCTATGGAAATACTGTGAAATTCAAATGAGCAACAATACATTCCCTAAGAATGGGTCACTAAGAACCAAGTGGAGTTCTTAAAATAGAACCTTTTATTTCTTCTAAATAATTAGTGATACACTCTTAAGAATGCCTAACATAGCTGCTAAACACTGATTCTGAAGCTAAAAGTACTTCACTATCTCAGCAAATCACAGTGTTGGGGGTAAGAAAGAGATGGGAAAAGAGAGAAGAAGGGGTAGGAGGAAAAGAGAGAAAGAAAAGGTAAAAGATGAAAGGACAAAGAGGAGAACCAAGAGGAGAATTTAAAAGTTTCTAAAGGTCTTACTTGGAGATGAGGAGCGAGAGAAAACAATCATGTTCACAGGGATACATTTTATTGGGAAGGGAGGCATGCAGAATATTAGTGAGGAAATAGTGTTTTGTTTTCGTATTAAAAGAATAAGAGTCACAGATTGAGAAGAACAGTAATGTGAATATATCACCAATAACAAAGCAACAGGCAGAATAACATATTCATTCATCTTATACATAATATAACATGAAAAAAATACTGTCAATTTACCATATTTTTTTAAAAATGAAAAGACCATATTTTTCGCTGAAAGGAACACATTGTCAAATTGAAATTAAAAAATAACTTCAACTCTGACATTTATAAGAAACATATGGTATAATACCGAAAAGTCGGATATAAGGAACATGCATATTAGGAGTTGCTTCTTTTGCTCACCCACACCCCACCCCCCACCGATGCCATCCATTCTATTCTCTCCTGTTATAACAGTGCCTGGAAAGATCAAAAACCATTTCCCATCCTCTTGTAGTTAGAATTCTGAAATCAGGCAACTTCTGTGAATGAGGTGCAGTGGCACAGAATTTAGAAGTGAGAGAAGCACCGTCTCCCTGCAGATGTGGTGTCTGGCACACAAATTTTAATACCTGTGAGAATTTGTGGCTACTGGGCACTAACTCCAGAGTCTGAACACACAAGGGCATGGAGTAGCAGTGGTGAAAGTGGCAACAGCTGCAGTTTCCTAGATTCCGGTTGCCACTAGGGCCCGTTAACTTTGGAAACAAAAGTCTAGTGGTAACCCCTTGACTTTCCCTCACCTAGCCCTTCCCATCCTGTTTAATCACCAAACTCCATCGATACACTAACAGTGGTCTTCTACTCGTACTGAATTATGATAGATACAGATGAGAAAAGAGAGACCAGAAAAATGTGAAAAGAAAGCAACAGACAAAGAACTAAACAGGATAACGATCTATATTACATAATGGCATATTTATACCATCGTACAAATTATGAATGTAAGATGACACTTGCCTCACTTCTAAATTCTGTGCAATTGTGCCATATTTACAGTAGCTATTCCTAGGTACAAAAGAGACAGGAAAATGTGTTTTAACCTTTCTAGACACTGCTATAGCATGGAAGGATAGAATTGATGGGATTCAGTGCGAGGAAAACAAACAATACTTAATACACATATACATATGTTCCTTACATCAAATCTTTTTGTCATTTAATTTTAAGACATTCTGTATAAATAAAATATAGCTGAATTTCATTTTGAACATTTTGAATTTTAATATGGAAATTTAGAATTTAATAGAATATATTTACATATACATAATTTTATGTATACCTACAACACACATAAAACGCACACTTTTTCTTTACTTTTGTGCATGTTTATGGAGCATTTACAAATAAATTAAATATTTTATGTACTTGGTTGCAATGATACCTACCTTTAAAACATTTTTCAGAACTAACATTTGCAAGACACATTATCTGATCGTAACGCATTCCAATTAAAAGTAAACTGAGATGCAGAACAAAGAATTTTACTTTGTGAAAATGAAAGAGTCCATTACTAAATAACTTAAACCAAATAAACAAACAAACAAACAAACAAACACATACAAACATGCATACATACATACATACAAACTAGAAAATTTAATTGATCTGAAAGCCATGAAAAGGAGAACATTTCATAGAAAAATGTTTACTCACAATGGCAAATTAAAATGCATAGCTTTTAATGCCTTTTCCATAAAGGAATCAAAACTAAAATTAAATAAATTTAAATTTAGTACTTGTGGTCCTCCCCCCTAACAGTGGTCTTCCTTGACAGAAAGATCCTTCCTGGAAATAATAAAAATCAGAGCAGAACTAAATGAAATAGAGAACAAAAAGACAATAGAAAACATTAATGCAACAAACAGCTGATTCTTTCAAAAGATTAATAAAATTGACAAACCCTTGGCTAGACTCACTATGATAAAAAGAGAACAGACACAAATAAACAAAATCAGAAATGAAAGAGAGAAGTTACCACCGATGCCACAGAAATACAAAGGATTATCCAACAATACTATGAAGGGCTATATGCCACCAAATCCAATAACTTAGAAGAAATGGACAAGTTCTTAGAAACATACAGCCTTCCTAGGCTGAATCACGAAGCATGGGAAGATCAAAATAGACTGCTCAACAGTAAGGAGGTTGAATCAGTCATTGGAAACCTTTCCAAAAGCAAAAGTCTGGGACCAGATGGCTTCACTAGTGGATTCTACCAAACATTCAAAGAGGATCTAATACCAATTCTGCTCAAACTCTTCCAAAAAATAGAAGAGTAATACTCCCTAACTCATTTATATGAGGGCAACATTACCTTGATACCAAAACCTGGTAGAGACAACACAAAATAAGAACACTCTTCCTCAGGGAGGAGGGTGGTAGATGAGGGTAAATGGGATCAAATATATGGTGATGGAAAGAGAACTGACTCTGGGTGATGAACACGCAATGTGATATATAGATAATATATTACAGAACTGCACACCTGAAACCCATGTAACTTTACTAACAATTGTCACCCCAATAAACTTTAATTAGAAAAAGAAAGGAAGAAAGATCCTTCCTTCCTTTTTTTTTTCTTTTTTTTTTTTCCTATTTTGGAGCAACTATTTGTTCAGCCTCAAGGAATGAATCACAATCAGTCCAAACTTGCAAAGTCTATGGGCCAAATTTGGCCCACTGCCTGTTTTTTTTTTAAGTTAGCTGTTGTTGGACTGCAGCCATGCTCATTAATTACATGTTGTCTATGGCTACTTTCACACTCTGCGAACAGAGCTAAGTAATAGTTGCAGCAGAGACTAGTAAGGTCTCAAAGCTTAAAATACCACTATCTGGTCATTTACATCAAAAGTTTGCCAACTTAACTTTAAAACATTTTTTATAATTCTGATGTTATTTTGCCTGATGTCTAGTATCTATTCCTCCTATGAGTCGGAATGATTATGTGATAGTTCTAGATAATAGCACATAAGCAAATGTCTTACAGGAAGGCTTCTAGAATGAATGTTTTGCCTTTAAAAGAAAGAGACAGAAGCAAGAGTTAAGGCTTCACATTTCTTCCCTTCTTTTCTTTCATTTCCTTAAACCTGCAGCAGCCACATGGTAGCATAAGGCAATAAGCATGAGAAAGCATCATCAAAATCATCGTCATCATGCACAACAATATGCCATATTAAATATATGCCAATATATGTTAACAATAATAATAGTTTCTGGTCCCTGATTTCACAGTTGCATTCCTGCCCTAGCCTTTGTCTGCCTACTGCAATATATTGTTTGTGAGATAACTTTATGTTTAAACCAATATTATTTTTATTATGAGCAAACATAATAGACAAGGATTCTTATAATCCACTATATTTTTATTCTTACTTTGATGATATTATGAATTCCCCATTAGAACAGAAACTGAACGAGGACAAAGAAAATGACTATTTGCTTTGTTATTGGATGCCTGGTGCCCAGAACAGCACCTAGAATGTGCTAGGCACTCAGTAAACATTAACATTTTTCAATAGTTAATAATATGTTGCAATTCTATAACAAGAAACTTGGAAATCTAAAGGAATCAGAATATTTCTTGAAAAGCATATATTACCAAAATTATCCCAGGAAATAATGAACATGAATAGACTAATTAATGTAGAAAAACTAGAAAACAATGTTAAATATTTAATAATATCCAAATAAAAACTTCTGGTTCCAGCAACCTGTTAATACACAGTGAGACATTCTTCCCACTGCATATAGCTAGTAGAAAGATCACATAGAATTTTAACATTTCTTTAAATGCATATCTTCAAATAAATGCAATGAAATTAAAACCCTTGGTGCAAAGATTACTGAAGAACAAAAGCAGCTCAGTAAGTACATACCGTGTTTCCCCGAAAACAAGACCTAGCTGGACCATCAGCTCTAATGCATCTTTTGGAGCAAAAATTAATATAAGATCCAGTATTATATATTACATTATGTTATATCATATCATATCATATCATATCACATTATATTATATATTATACCAGGTCTACATTGTAGTGAAATAAGACTGGGTCTTATATTAACTTTTGCTCCAAAAGATGCATTAGAGCTGATGGTCCAGCTAGGTCTTATTTTCGGGAAACACGGTAGTTGAGAAGATGCACTGGCTGCTCTGGGATGGGACAAAGGACAAGTCTAGTAACCAAACGTGCCCTTGAACTCCTACCCGGGAGAAGGATATGAGACCTGAGCCCATGGGAGATGAAGGTGAATTTGGACCCTCATGTAAAGTAGAACTCCGAAGGACTCCATAAGAGGCAGACAGGTACAAGGGTGAACAAGGCAAAACAAAGAACCTGTCTACAAGCAAAGGAAGACCGCAAAGTGTTTCTGTCACTACCTACTCTCTAGGTTGACAAAAATCTGTCTCTAGATAATTGGGAACCATAAGCTATGCCATGCACGGTCATGAAGGTGGAGTTTATGCCCTGCTTATTGGTACAGATGCCCAAGTTGAGAAATTAGCATAAAGATAAGTCCCTAAAAACTGACACTCCCTGAGCACCCAGAAAAGCTAACACAAAAGCAGACAAGTTCTTCAGAGACAAGGTCTCCACGAGAGCTGCCCCAAAACCTTACACTAACTCTCAGTTAAAACTGCTCACGTTGAAATGTTAAAGGCATATGAGGAAAGGTCAGCATTCTCAACAAAGGGTCAATTTAGATTCCTAATGGTTATAAAAATAAATAAATAAATAAATAAAATAAAATAAAAACAACTCTCAGAGTATGAAACATAATATACATTATATATATATAATATAGATATGTATGTAATTCTATGTGTTCATGATATTTGATAGTATTTTTGTTCTACTCTCTTTAAAGACTGGCTATACTCAGAGTTTTATATGATAAGTATATATTTTATTAATATACTTTGTACAATAAAAACATGTATATTTAAATTAGAATATGGACTTTTAACTTTCTAAATTCCTTCCAGAGAGTAAAGAATTCTTTCCAGAGAGGAAAGAATTTTTGTAACTTAGAATTCAAGGAAATAAATGTTCATTTTCTTAAATTGAAAAACAATTTAATGTATTCTTTGGAACACAAGTGAATTAAAGCCCAAATGAAAATGTGTGTGTGTGTGTGTGTGTGTTTTAAATAAGCCCAAAAAATTGCAGCCCAGCATCAATCCTCATCCTCTGTAGTTCTAATTTGGCTTGGTCTCAGCCTCAGGAACCTCACATAGATACCTTGGGGAAATGAAATTGCTTCAACACATGCAGACTGGGCTGTGTTTTTCTGGAATGGATATGGAATCTTTAAGACAGTGAAAGTTAAATTAGTTCAACAGTAAGTCTTCTATATTTTCTTTAAAAAAGAAAAAGTCCAAAAAGTTAACAAGATCCGTAAGACTATGAGAGAATTTGTCCCACATTGACAAAATTTAGAAACACAGGTTTTAGAGAAGATCTCCAACCAAATTTAGTTCTTTGAACCTTGTATCATATTTGGATTTGCCAGATATCAGGGCAGAAGTAGATTTATGTAGAAAATGTTTTGGTTTGAAGGAATGTACTTGGAGAGAATCTTAGTTTCAGCTTTGCCAGGATAACAGTCTTTTTTATTCCCTTTGTTTCTTTGTCTTTCTTGTTTTACTAATTCTGACTAACTTAAAGTCTACATCTGCTTTTTGCTTTTACTTCTGAACTGCTAAGAGCTTCTGGAGAAATTCACAAAGCTATACCAATAGCTTCTGCTACATTTTCATGGTTTCCAACCTCTAGTGACTTATTACAGCTCCATTGGCCAAACTGTCATTCATTTCTAATTCTTTTTATGTGTCCTTCCAAACATCCATATGTTTTGTCTATATTTAGGCTTAAAATCCCTCACTGTAACATTTTCTAAATTGCTTGATTTTGTATTTTATAAGAAACCATACAAATAAAACACAGGAAAAAGAAATCTAAGAATTAATCCATATATTTGAATTTTTGTATGACAAACTTTCAAATGGCATGGATTTTCCCCTAGCTCCAGTTTCTTTACATATTATAAAAATTGGTAAAGAGTGAGAGATGACCAATGACTTATGCTGATATCACTACTTTCATATTAAGAAATTTAATACAGAGATTCACAAATAATACCAAAATTGAACTATAAATATCCAAAAATATTTCTGTATGTTGAATTAAACAGATATATTGTTTCACTTATACAAATTTGTACTTTAATCTTACTTCGTAATATAACTAATGATATTTAGCCAGACACTGCTATTTTAGCTAAATAGTTTTAATTTACTCCCATATTATGAGTCCCTTACTCTGTATCCCTGTTCGAGAACACACACACACACACACACACACACACACACACACACTCACCTTCTGCTTTATAATGTCTATTCACTGAAGAACAGGGCAATAATAGGAAAGTCGCCATTGGTACATGAAAGTCTGCTCTGCTCTTACCAGTTGATTCAGACACTATGAATCTCTGTCATACCCTAGATTTTAAAACTGCCAGGATCAATACCCACAACACCAAGTATGTCTGTCTGTAAAGCAAGCTTGCAAAGGACCAGCAATAACTTCCAGATAATAAAACTGCCCATTCAATAAACACCTCAGAAAAGAAAAACCAGTAACTTCCGCTAACCCCATCTATAATTGCTTATGTTTTTATAGTTAAAGAAAGCAACTAAAAGGATATTGGAAGACATGAATGAGTGTATCTCTGATGTCAGTTACAAAAGCAAAAGCTAAACCTTACCCAGAAGCTGCCTGCTGCTATAATTTCTTTTTCACCAGAAATCCATGCAAATACCTAGGTATATTTCTGGAATTTCTCTACCATTGACAATTCTCTATTTCTAAGACATATTTATGCCCTTAAGGGAAAGTGGAAGGAGGTAAGAAAATCTCCATTGTCTTATTATGAGGATTCATTTACTTTTTTCAAATATTTTCCTAAATCTTATAATTCTACTTCTTTCAACGTTACAGACCAGAGATTTCTAATATAGCTCTTTCGCTTCTGTATTTTTCAGAAAAGTTTCTGAAGGGATTACTAGAATGCAGTTAAGATAGGATCTAAAATTATTACACATATTTATTTACACATGACATTTTCTTTAACACATAACATTTTCCTTTTATAATTGATGGATGGATTACATAGTTTCTAATCACTTAGAGTATTTTCAAAATAAGGTCTGTCTGTGTCTTAAAAGCATTTTGAATACACTCAACAGATACATTGCATTGACTTGATTTTGTTAACTGTTTTGTGACAAAGTCATCAAACTAATTCCCAAAGATCTTTTCAATTATTACTATTAGAGATTAATACAAATTATTAATGACATTCTTAATCATTATTTGCCTATAGAAAGTCCTTTCATACTTGTGATGATGATTATGATGTGACTATTTCATTAATATAAAAAAATCAGGAATCATATAATTTAATACTCTAAGAGCACTGAGAGATCATGGTAAAATCACTGTTTGTAGTTAAGGAAATTAAAATGAAATAAGAAACTAGTGAACTAATAATAAAACTCAATTCCCTGATAGTTGACCAAATGTTCTTTCCAGTATATATTGTTACCTTGAGCTTAGATTTTTGCCATCTCCTATTCCAAAACTGCCACCATATAAGCATGTATGTGCTTACAGAAAAATTAGTATTTCAGTAAAATGTCAACATATCATGTTGTAATGAATCCAAATAAAGTTTTTAAATTTCCAATTAAATAATCAAGTATTTATATAGCTCCTAATCATGTTTATTGTATAGTTACTGTGTCATGTTTTTCTGTAGTTACTTACAAAGATCCTGCTGAAAGGGCATGAAGAATGCAATTCATTGTCTAAACTATGTTTTCAAGGTCTAGCACTATTAGGAGTTCTAAATTATAGACTAAATTTCAGGCAAAACCTGTATTTACAGAGAACCAGCCTATTTCCAATAGCAATTGTCAGTATCGCTCTGTTACAATGTTTTAACATCAGTGACCTTCACTACTTGCAGATGAGTAAAATGTATTCATTTTACCCTCCTCCCAAGGCTGTATACTGTTCTGACTGTACATTAGAATATCTTATCGTTTCTGCATGTGAAGATTATCTAGCCCATTAGGGTTGCTTTACAATGATCGTTACTCTGATAATGTTGAACTCCTTATTGATCTTTTTTTCCATGGAACATAGAACATCCTCTGAGAGTTTAAGACAGGAGTTTTAATCCTTATTTGTTTGCCCTAAACTAGTTCTGTGTGTTTAAATGTTGTTTACCTGGAGTTTATAAAATGAGGAATTGAACACTAGCTAGGTATTATCAAAGGCCATTCATCAGTTAGTTTGCCCATATGTAAGTAAAGGAAAATTTAACAAAACTTAAGTGATAAGAAAAAGATATATATCTACCTTTGATTTAACTGATCTTTCAATATTTCTTTGTAGAAGGTGGTTATACTCATTTTCCCAATATCCAAGGACAATATAGGAATTTTGGCTTTGCTCCTTAACTTGGTGATAGATCTCCAATAAAATAGTATGCTGAACAACTAGAGATGTTCCATTGTTAAAAGTTAAGTTTATGGTACTATCTAAAATTGATGGTGTTTATGTTTCCATGGTGAAGATTAATTCATAATCTAATACTTCTTTAGCATTGCAAGAGCTCTACAAGTATAAAATCATCCGTGATCGTGTTGGGAGCTGCCTTAGGAACGCAATCATTGGTGTGAAATAGTTCTTTATTGAATGTGTCCATGATATTTGATAGTATTTTTGTTCTCTTCTCTTTAAAGACTGGCTAAGATATAAAAAAAAAACAATTTTAGAGACAATCATCTGATATTACACTGGAACACTCTGTAAGTTTCTGCAATATAAATGTCTGCTCTCACACACGAGTTTGTTCATAGACATATCACTAGCATATAAATACGATAGGCAACAAAATAGACATTAAATAAGACCTTCAAGGACAATGTCTACAAAGTTGATAAAACAGCTACTCTGGGAAATGAGTGACAAAGTAATATGTTACATTATTATTATTTTGTAGACCAGAGAATTTTATTGTAAATCTGAATTTACTTAAGAATATCACAGCAGAATATTAGGATTTAAAAGAAACAGATACTCAGTTAAAAATGTGGAAAATAAAATGCTGTATTGGTGATTTTTTTTTTGGCTGAAATTCAAATAACTTAACCTAAACTTACACAAGTATCTTTAATAAAGATATAAAACCATATTGATTATTGTCTTGAAATCAGTTTCCATTAGAAACATGTGAAGATCATTAAAGTTTTTATGATTTACATTAATGTATTTTTTAACATTTAAGAAATATTCTTTTACAAATAGATGCTCATCTTGAAGAAAGAGATCAAGATTAGGGAGAAAGGGAGATAATGGAAAAAGAAAGAAAGATACAGAGTAACTGAGAGAGAGGAAAAGAAAATATAATAAGGGAATTTCAACTATAAACAGAACATATTTTTCAATTATATTTTCTTGTTTAAATATACATATATTCCAAAATAAGGTATTTTTTTTTTTTTTACAGAACAAAAATACATGTAAGGAATAAATTGTTGCTCACATAACTTAAAGATTTTATGGGTAGTTAGAGTCAGGTTCTAAAATGATATACGATAAATAGAGCACTCAATAATGGAAAACTAAATAGAAAATAAATCATAATAGTTCATCGCTCCCAAGTTTCACAACTTGTTAAATCAAAATTATCAAACACCTATCTTCATGATGTTTAGGAAATAATTTTAATGACCCAGTATTTCTAGATAAATTTGCTCTTCATCATGTCTCATCCATATTAATGATACATAAGAACATGCAGAGCACTGGGTTTTGCATTCATTATAACTTCCATTCTATGAGGATAATGAAATGTTTCTGACAATATAATTCATAGTCATTTTGCTTTTTGTGTGTTCTCGGTCACTTGGCCTATAGAAGCAAAGCTTATTAGATCTTGCTTGAATGGTTATTACAAGAGTACTTTTCTCTAGGGACATGTCTGTGGAACTTAATTATATTCAGTTAGGCAGTATTATTTGAACCATAACTACCCTGATATACCTCATCATTCTACATGTGGCACAACAAAATGGTTTAAAATTTCATTTGACAAGTTGTTTTGAAAATAAAGCTCACATGCACACATGCACACAGAGTCAAAAATTGTGCGTATTATTTAAACAGAAATAAATTGAAATATTATCTATAATATCAATAGAATGACCTTTTTCACTGTATGTGCATCATACCACATACTAAACCTAATCACAAGAGAGTTTTTTCACAAGAAATAAATATGTTAAATTGTCATAATAAAATAAATTCATGTTAGCAATTTTTGCTACAATTTTTCTTTAAGTAGGGAAAAAAAGCAAGATGAATTACACAGTACTTGGTATCCCAGTTCAAATTATGTTCGTTAAAGCAGACATAAGAGAAAGAATTAAAAAAATACACTTTTAGTGCTTTGAATTTTCTTACCTTATGAAAGAAAAAGAGACGATACACATTCACTGTGTGCCTACCTTACTGCATCGCCTCATTTAATCCTCAGTACAAGAGTGTGAAGTAGATGGTAACCTTAATACAAAAACTGGGGGGGAAAAGATCAGCCTTAGAGAAAATAAGCAACATATCCAAATTATCTGACTGTACAGTAACACACAGACAAACCCATTATTATACTTCTTAGAAGCTTCAACATCCCCTTTTAGTAATTGATACATCAAGCAGGCAGAAAAATCAGTAAGTATAATGTTGACCTGAATTGCCTTTACAATCAATTTAATCTAATTGATATGTATGGAATATTTCATTCAACAACAGCAGAGTACACATTTTTCTCAAGATCATATGTAATATTCACCAGAAAAGACAACATCCTGGGCCATAAAATGCACCTTAATAAAACTGAAAGAATAGAAATCATACAAATTATGTCATCTAATGACATTGGAATTAAACTAGAAATCAATAAGAAAGCAACAGAAGGAAAATCCCCAAATATTTGGAAATTAAATAACACATAAACAACACGGAGATCACAAAACTTGCAAGAGAAATTTAAAAATATTTGCAATTAAATGAAAATAAAAATGCAACTTATCAAATGTAGGACATAATGAAAGTAGTGTTTAGAGGGTCATTTATAGCCTGAATGCTTATATTATTTTATTTTTATTAAATAGGCAATACATCATTTAGGGGTTAAAGTAGAAAACTCAGTAAAGTATTCCAAGTCCAAGTCCAGAAATAGACTTAAAGTCTTTTTCCTAAAATATTATTTCTCTTATAATTGGGTTTGTTTAGGAACTCAAGAAAGAACTAGATTCATTTTAAAACTGGATTAATGGGAAAGCAAAACAAACTAAAAGAAAACTAAAATTGCATATAATTATTATAATAATTATACTATAAAACATATCCCATTAAGCTGAAGAAAGAATTGTAGCGATCTTTAGTAACATGCTGGAAAAGTACAAGGCTATATAATTTTTTTTCTTTATTTTTTCCAAGCTTTATTGAGATACAATTGACATATGACATTGTGTAAGTTTAAGTATATAGTGTGTTGATCTGATACAGTTATATATTGTAAAATGATTATCATCATAGGGGTAGCTAAGAACTCCATCATGTCACATATTTGCCATATCTTTTTTGTGGTGAGAAAGCTTAAGATTTACTATCTTAGCAACTTTAAAGTGTATAAAAATGAAAGTTCTGTGTGTTACATCCCCAGAACTTATTTATCATATAATTGTAAGTTTGTACCCTTTGATCAGCAACTCCCTCTTCCACTCCCCACCCCCAGGCCCTGGTAAACACCTCTTAAGAATCTGTTTCTATATGTTGGCTTTTTTAGATTCTACATGTAAGTGATACCATACTGTATTTGTCTTTCTCTGTTCGACTTATTTCACTTAGCATAATGACCTCAAGTTCCACCTATGTTGTTTCAAATGTCAGCATTTCCTTCTTCTTCATGGCTGAATAGTATTCCATTGTGTGTGTATATGACATGTGTATGGATGTATAAAGACGTGTAGATATATATCACATCTTCTTTATCCATTCATCAGTATAGACACTTAAGTTGTTTCCATATCTTGATATTGTGAATAATGCTGCAATGACCATGAAAGTATATTTATCTGTTTGAGATCCTATTTTCATTTCCTCTGGATATATTCCCAGAAGCTGGATTTCTGGATCATACGGTAGTTCTGTTGTTTAACGTTTTGAGGAACTTCCACACTGTTTTTTATAAGACTAGATGTTGATAGTTATTCTTGGGACCTAAATGAAAAATGGAAGGGTAAGGGCAGAAACGATTTCAGAGAGAATGATGAGGACTGAAAGATATCTAACAGAGGGAAGGAAAGGCCCTGAGAGAGTAACCCAGGCTAATTTTCAAAGAAAAGCGTAGATTCAAAAATATATATTGAAAGTACTTTAAAGCAATAAATGAAGTGTTCATAATAAGAGCTAATAATAATCACTATTTGAAGTTTCAAAACTTTGGAATGGACATACTTGAGAAGGAGAGATCAAACAATCACCAAAAAATATTTAATTATTGATTAACTATTTAACTTGCATTAGTTTAATTATAATATAATACAAATATAGATAACTTGTGTACTCCCTGATACATGCCAATGTAATTAATGAGTTTAAGATCTGAATTGTTTAATTTAACAGATTAAAGTATATGTTAATAAAAAAAAAAAAGAAATGATGTGGTACAACCAATTCTGAACAGATGCATATCTTACCATAAAACTTAAAATTTGAGATTTAGTTATTTTTAAGTTTCTTCTTAATATAAAAAAGACTAATGTATCAGTTCAGAATGCTTTTTTACATAAAACTGAAAATAGCTCTCATGGATCTTAGGATTTTTATCTTGAACAGCCAACCAAATAACATCCATAACATGCCTAGGATTTAATTAGTTTTATTTAATTATTCTGGTCATTAATTTCATACAAATTATAAGCATTGAAGCTCAGTAAGGAAAATATGGCATTTTATTATATTTTATGAGTGGCTAAGTCTTACATAAAAGTACAAAACATACAATGGGAATTGTACATACCTATAACTTGTTTAAATATATTATAACAGGGTAAGTTGTTTGCACAGAAACATAATTGTTGTGTTTTGAAATCATTTATGTGAATTACTAAACATGAGGAAATGATAACCTACAGCATCAGATTTCTGAATTGTGTTTTACTATTCTAAATAATTTTAATAAATATGATGTTTTCTAGTGAATAAAACACTTCTAAATCTTTATTTTATACCAACTTCACTTGAGTTCTTAAGTTATATTTTGTTTCCCAAACATTTTCAGAAGTAGGAAAACATTTTAGAAATTAAATGTTTAAATTAGAAAAAAATAAAATCCCAAATCAATCATTTAAACTTATCCTTAAGAAACTGGGTAGAATGCTGGGGGATGTGGGGAAAGAAAACAAAATAGATCCAAAACAAGCAGAAAGAAGAAAGTAGCAAAAGTGAGAGCATCAATCAATGAAATTAAAAAGAAAATATGAAAGAATACAGAAAAGTGATGAATAAAATGCTAGTTCTTAACAGAGCAATAAAAATAAATCTCTAGCAGAATGACCACAAATATGAGAGAAGACAAATATACCAGTATTCAATAGACATTAAAAGAATCATGAGACCACTACAAATTATTTCAAAAGCATAAATTTGACAACTTAGATGAAATGGACAAATTTCTTGAAAGAAAACTAACAGAGTGCAATCAATAATAACTATAGTTAAGCTGAACAATCTTATATCTATTCCTTGAGCATCTGTGGTAATTTAAATTATGGGAGATGGAGGAAGCTGAAGAAGGCTATGCTGGCTTTTGGTTAATTAAATGTGAATTATCGATCATTAATTTGTGGAAAATATATCTGAATATATGCTGGTATATTTGAACAACAGACTGTGAATTTATGAAGTACTTTAAACCACTCTGTGTGGTCAGAAATGTTAAACCACATACCTAATGACACAAATTATGAGCAATAAATGGAAAATAGGGTTAGTTTAACAGTGTTTTCTGACTAAAGTAGAGATACTCTTCTTTCTATACCTGGATTCCAATTAATTTCAAGATTGCTATCCTAGGGATTGACACAATTCATGAGCTCATGTAGCTTGAATGTGAACAACTTCATATGTCAAAATTATTGTACCTCAACCAATATAACTGTATTGCAATGGGATTAACAGTCTGCTGTTTGCCTTGGAATGATATTTCCACGACAGAGATTCAATTACTAAATTTGAACAGATGAACCCTTGAAAGAATGAAGGAAATGTTGCTGTGATTCTGTTTTCTCAATGAAAAACAAAACAAACAAACAAACAAAAAAACGACATCTTCCAGGATTGCATGTGGACACACAGAATGGCCACTAAATTAAATACAGGTTTTTTTGTGTGTTTTTTTTAAAGCAAACAACAGAAACTCCTGTCTTAAAATTAAAAAAACAAACAAGTAATATGTCACATGGAGCTTTAGAATTGTTTCATGAATCCTGACATTTTTGTCTGAACTCTGTTATCAAATTTGGGAAACATAGTGAGAAATCCTAAACTGTGTCCCTGTGGTAGAGGTTTGGCTCCTGCAGTTCAGGCTGCCATAACCATATGCTACAGACTGGGTGTCTTTAAAAACAGGAATTCATTTCTCACAGTTCTGAAGACTGGAGAGTCCAAGATCAAGGTGCCAGAAGAGTCAGTGTCTGGTGAGGACTGTCTTCTTGGGTGGCAGACAGCAACATGGCCTTTTGTTGGTGTGTGCAGGTGGGGAAAGAGAAGAAGCAAGTTCTCGTGAAGGTCTCACCCACATGAGCTCATTTAACCAAATTACCACCCAAAGGCCTCATCTCCAAATACCATTACATTAAGGGTTAGGTCCTCAACTTACATATACTTCAATCCATAACACTCCCTGAAGTGTTACAGCCAGAAAACATGAATGAGAGCAGAAAGTTCGAAAAGAAACATTAACATACCGATGGGTATCCTATTGGAAAGGGCTGCGTAAGGCACAGAGACTGAGAGGACTGGATCATTATTGTCTAGAATACAAAGGGAGACAGACTGAGGATTATAATTGAAATGCTTCTCTACCATTTTAGATTTTAAAGACTAAACAATATCAGGGACCTCAATATTAGGAGTATATCAACGTCAGTTGGGAGCCTGGTTGGTAGATTAATCATTCAATCAAATGTAAAAGCAGAAATGCCCTTTCCTTTCCAATTTTTTTCTGTTTTATTTCCTAAGGAAATATTAAATATGTATGCTTACACCTTTCACTAAAGGAATTAGAAATTGAAAAATATTTTTTTTAAATTAAACTATACTTAGAAACGTGTTTAATGAATAGTCAGAATAAAAAGGCCTGTGTCTAGAGTGGCCAGATTTACAAAATAAAATACAGGACACCTAGGTACATTTGAAAAATAGGCCTAACAAGTAACTTTTCACACTCTGATAAAAAAGTTGCATATTGAAACATTTAGGGAGCCCTGGCAAATTCATTACAGGATGCAGAATTAAACACATGGCATGTTCTGTCTATACAGGGTGCCTGCAACCCTATCTATGTCTCACTCTTTGGTTAAGTTCCCTCCATCGTATTTCAAAACCAAAGTTAATAATTAGCATTAATTTTATAAAAAGAAAAAAAGTCAGAGGCATTGTATCCTCCAACTGAACAAGATTCTCAGCTTTTAAAATGTTTTTTGGTCACACAATATGTGCAACTGTGAAGCTGTAATAACAGAAATAAAATACTTTGAAAAACTTGCTGACACTCAGTCATGAAGTAATCTTGTCACCAATTATTTTTCTAATTTTTTATTGTCCTTTAGATCTTGAGTAGGATAAATTGAAGGAATCTGACCAAAATAGAAAGGAAAACAAATTAACAAACAAAGGACAAGGAGAACTGACAGAGTCTAAGCAATTCTGATTATATGAATTCCAAAACCAAAAATATACTTGGTTTTAAATCTGTAGCTGTAAGAGAGTGAGGTGACATGACAAATAGATCTGACATTACTTGTTTTGTAAGCCATCTTGCATGTCAGAATTCCTGTGGTGAAAGCATAAAAGCTGAAGTGGACTTGGGATCACAGAAGAAAATAAAGTATGCCTTTAGCATTTACAATAAGTGAAAAGCAGACATTCCACCTACCCTTTGTTCCACACTTGGGAAAATAGGCTGAAGGCCTTTTATGCTTGTGATAGTAGGAAAGCACTTCCAATGAGGGAGTTTTTGTTATAATTATCAATACAGCTGAGTGTTACTGGGTGTCTTAAAAGTCAAGTGAATATTGGGCATAAAGGTTAAGATGCCAACATTACTGGAAGTAGGAGAAACAGGAAAAAATATTTACCATTGAGGAAAATGAAACACGGAAAAAAGAAATGTGCTACAGAACAAAGTTAAATGATAGTTATGAGAAAAAAACTGACCATACAAAATTATATAAAATAACATTAGAAAGTGTGCACTAGATTTACATGTAAATCACTTTAAGTAAAGGCAGTTGAAATATTGAAGCAAGAGCCTGGAAGGCATATAATGTGATCTAATTCGAACATTTCATTATATTTACAAGTAATGACACAATCATTTGTGAATATATTTCTAAAATAATACTACAATAGGAAAACTGGTTAACAGCAGAAAAATTTGAAAATAAAAGGAAGTATAAGGACAGCATAAATATAACATTCAAAAGAGCTTTCACTGGTTGCATGGAATTTGACCATATTTAGTCAATTCCTTGGTTTTTAGATATGTTATTACAAATTGTGCTATAATCATTGTCCTTCAATTAAACATAAATATGTTTGAGGGCTGAATATGTGATACTAACATCTCTCTTAAAAAGTACTGTGATCAGCATGCTATTTTATAGAGAAAGAAACTGAAATTGCGAGTTTAGGTTTAAACCTAAGACATCAACTTTCTGTGTGTCTATTCTTTACATTGATGTCATATTTATATTTACATTATAAGGCTGTGGTGGAACCCCATCAAGAAAGTCAGGAAGTCAATAGCCCTGGACCTAATGGGCAAGTACATGTAGCTGGGGTATCCATATTACCTACGACTGTGTCTTTCAAAAGGAAGCAACAACAAGGTCCCCTGGAGCTCTAGCAGCCTGTGCTTTCAGGTATTAAAGAGGACAACGATATTAAAGGGCTCCAACAGGATATTTCTGCAGGCAATGCTGAGATAGAGGTGGTAACCCAGAAGCCCTGAAGCCACTTGCCACCAGCAACCCCATTACCAGGACTGAAAGATAGTAGCTTGCAGGGACAACGATGGAACAAATCTCCATCCAGGAGAAAACCTGGCAGTTCTTGGACCACTGGCAGCCCAGCCACACTTGGGGGATGTTCATTTTGCCTTGAGAGGCATGATATTCACATGTCCACTCTCAGGAATGCGATGAAGAAGGTTGGGAAAATGCCTGTGCTTTTGAGAATCACACTCAGGTGACTTGAGCTGTCCTGTGATGCCACGGACTACTTTGTAGGAAACCTTCTGCCTCCAGCCCTTCCCCAGACTGCTCAGGTAGCGGCAAAGCAGGGCCATACCACTCCCTCCAACTCAAGCTGCAGGGGTTCCTGGAGCTAAGAGAACAAAGCCCACCTCCTGGTCTTGCCCTGCTCCTCTTCCCACACCACAAAGAACCCCATTAGATTCTCCCAGGACATGGTCAGGTCTGGTTGTGACTCTCAGAGGGCAACTTCTTCAGAAACCTCTGGCCTCAACTCGGACTCAACCTTAGGAAAGGGGGGCATGACGACAGGTCACCCTTCCCTCAGCCTCTGGTGGCATATGTAGTTTTATTTCTTTTAAAGACTAAAACTACCTGTCTAATCATTAAAAAAATGTGTGTACATGGATGTGTGTTTGTGTGGTTTGTGAATGTGGTTTGTGTATGTGTTTGTGTTTACATGTGTATGACTTACCTGTGATGTGGCTGCAGCTGGCTTATACCAACTCAAGACACCAACAAATAAAAGTTCAAGAAATTTTGCCATCCAACTGACTGGTAGTTTGAAATCGGTCATCTTGGGGATATTTATTAATACCTAATGGAAAAGGACAAACTATAGATCATAAAACTCTATATAAATCAGGGTTTTCATCCCCGTGGAGAGTCCCTGTCCATTAATTTTGTACAGTATTTTACCAATGAAGAAACTGAGGTCCAAAAGTTACATTGACATATTTATAGCCACATATGTAGGTACCGTGTTTCCCAGAAAATAAGACCTAGCTGGACCATCAGCTCTAATGCGTCTTTTGGAGCAAAAATTAATTCAAGATCTGGTCTTATTTTACTATAATATAAGACCAGGTCTTATCTAACATAATATAAGACTGGGTCTTGTATTAATTTTTGCTCCAAAAGACGTAATAGAGCTGATGGTCCAGCTAGGTCTTACTTTCCATTATTTTCAGGGAAACAGGGTAGTGGCAGAGAAGCCAACCACTGAATACTATTTTTGAATGTGGCTTAGTGTTTCATCTGGGATAATTGATTTAGTTAATCTGTGAGATTCTAAGTCATTGACAACTTTTTCTCTCTCAGAGTTAAGTCATACCAGTAATGGTGAGTACAAGCAACTGTCTGGTTTCTGATACTATTCTTCAGCAAGAGGAACAAGGACTCCTTGGAGAAATGGCTCATTTTAGTGCTAGGACGAAGAATATATAAGATGAGCCTCTAATAGACCAGAAAGTAACTGTCAATGAAACAAAGGGATGAGGGAATGTTAAAGGGACACAGGAGTCAGCGAAAAGGGCTACTAGTAGCCAGAGCTGGAACTGGGGAGAACAGATAAATATTCCATACAGAAGAGTTCCAAATAATTTATGTAGACACTCTCCTCTCAAGGGGATGAAGCACTCCTTAAGTGTGGGCTACTCATTGTAACTCCCTTTCAAAGGATACAGTATGGGAAGAGAGAAAAAGGAACTTTACGAAACGAGGCAAAAATGAAGAACATGACCTCATCCAGGTAATCTAGTTTGACATTATTAGTGATAAGAAATGTTAATAGCATATGACATGATGTAATGAAATGGCACTTTTCCTCTGTGGTCTTCTTTCCCGCAAAAAACCACCACAGTCCACCCATGAGAAAAACGTCAGACAAATTCACATCGAGGGGCACCCTACAAAACATCTGTCTAGTACACGTTAAATTGTCAAGGTCATCAGAAACAAGTGAAGTCTGAGAAACTGTCACAGTCTGGAGAGGTCTACAGAGTCATAACAAGTGAATGTAATGTATCCTGGATGGGATTCAGAAACAGAAAAAGGACATTAAATAAAAACTGAAAAAATCTGAACAAAGTGTGGATTTTAGTTAAAATAATGTGTCAGTAGGGTGTCATCAATTGGAACAAATACAACACACTCACGCAAGATGTTAATAACAACGTGAGGAGTACACAGAAACTCTACTAAATTTGCAACTTTTGTAAACTATTGAAAAATAAAAGGTATTTTTTTTAATCAGTTTTTGGTTTATCATCATATTAAAAACTTTAGCTCTGAAGTCTTTAAATGGGCCACTCCACTCTTTATTGAAGAAAATCAAACTGATACATCAGGAGCTTATATAGTTCTATAAAACAGAGTCATGGCTCGAACAGGAAACAGTAAGATTTTCTAAGACTCTGGTCAAGGAATTGTGAAATACAACTAAGAAACTAAGCACGCAATATGTCCACTCAACTGAAAATATGGAAAATGGAAGCAAAGTCAGCAGCAGCCGCAATAACAATGGCACTTCGAATCTTTGCTTGAAAGTCGTAATAAACTATTTTAAATGTTCTCTTTTTAAATCCACCTTAAATATTCAACGCTTGGTTATTTCAAGTTAATTGAAGTTTTTGTTTTGTTTTGTCTGTATTATCCAAGAATACTTATCATTCCCTAATACCTTCAGATTTGGCTAGATAGTTCCTCATTAATAAACCCATTTAAGGACAAGTAGTTTTGTAAGAAAGAGAAGAAGGATTAGTTTCACAACCATTACTTCTCCAGAAACTTCAAGCTGGTAATCAGTTACATATACTGGCTCAGAGCATCTGAGAAAAAAGTCAACGGCAGAAGTAGGTTGAAGCTAACAGTGAACAAAAATATGAAGCTTGACAACTATTCAATTTTATGTATTTAAAATGTCTTCATCATACTGAAATAAAACATTGACAGCAGACTTCTTAAAAATATATTTTTCTAATATTTTTTAAGTACCATACAACTTTAATACATTTTAATGCATATCAAATTTGAAAGTGAGATTCTCTCCTATGGTTATTTGTAAAATAAGAAGGACAACACTAAAATAGAATCATACAAAATGAATACTGTTAAGATTTAGATTAATTGTATATCAATGCATGTTTCCTGAATAGGTGGTTGACTGGATTCTTTGTGATTCAAAAGACTGAAGAAGACTGTTAAAATCAAAGTTAATTTTTCTGAAGTAGGAAATTTACTTAAAAGTTTCTATTTATCTAACAACAGTAAAAAAAAAAGAAAAAATAATTTATAATCAAATGAAAATATATACTAGATTAAATGTATGTAGTTATAAAGTTATATATTAAATACATATAGTTATTTGTATGTAAACTATACCTCAACAATACTATTAAAACACAAAAATAATTCAATTTATAATATAATAGAAATATAATAGAAAAATATATTTATTCAAGAAAAAATTTCAAATGATATTTACTGAGCTAATAATTGCAAATTTTCCTTAACCTGAAAATTCAAAAGGGAGTCATTTATATTGTGGTAAATATTGCTCACAGGGGATCTCGCTATCTCTGTTTTTAAATGAGGTTCCCTTGAATATCTGAAATAGGAAAAGAATATAACTATGCCATAATCATTGCAGTTAGAAATTATAAAAAGGGAGAAATGAATATTAGTTTCAGATCCATTACTTCTCCAGAAACTGCAAGCTAGCAATCAGTCAATAGAAATAGAATATTAATAATTGAATTAAAGCTCAGTGAAAATGGAACTCAACAAGATCGGCAGCTTAAAGAAGTTCCATTTAGACTCAATTGTCACAGGGTAGAGAAAGAGCATATTCGTGACATAGAAGAAGCCTAAGTATTGTTATCCTATAACAGCCAAAAAGTGTCCAGGAAGAAAATCTTTATTATATATTATGACAATAAGCCAGGATGACTGACCATTTTTTTTATCTTGTTGCAGACTAGCATACCAATTAGAATTAACTCAACGGCTTATGCAGAAATGGATAGCCATATTTCTGCATGTCCCCTAATTCAAGAGCTTTTACTCCATATTGTATATTCTAGGGCAAAAGTAACAAAGTTTTGATTATTTGATATATTTAGTTATATCTAGGCGTTTATCTAATTATTCATAACTTCTATTATTTATAATTATTAAATGTTTTCTTTATTAGCCCCTTTAGAAAAGCATCAGCAGTAAATTCAGTCATATCTGTCAACAGAATGTAGAATGATCTGGTTGGTAGAAGGATATCATAGGATAATCTCATAAGATACTTTTATTTTCTAGAGTCTATGTATATTAAAAGTGAAAAAAAGGTTGCAGGTGGCATTGCTGTTTCTAAACAGAAAAATACCAAACACTAATGTGGTCTTCTTTCTTTGGAATAAATTCCAGATGCAAATAATGTTATTCACCGACATGGACCAAGTTCTTCTTAGAATTGTCGAAAGTCAAAATTGCATCAGAAGAATTTTCCAGTTTGTGCATGTCCTCTAAAGTTCAAAAAATAGCACAGGGAATTTTTAAACTCTAAATCTAAGCATAAAGCAAATTTATTTCTACTAAGTGTATCTGACAGATCTGATCTGAATTGATAATACCTATGTTAAGTTTAAAAATAACTAGTAGATTTAGTAATGGTCAGCTTTAGAAATGGGTAAGTGCTTGAAGCTACATTACTTTTTTTATTAAAGTTTATTGGGGTGACAATTGTTAGTAAAGTTACATAGGTTTCAGGTGTACAATTCTGTAATACATCACCTACATATTTTAATAAATATTAATTACACCATAGTATATTAACTGAATCATCTGTCAAAGATGGATGAGGATGATCTGTGCTTTTAACTACATAGGATGATAACATAAACTAGCAGAAAATTCAACACAATGTTTTTAGAGATTCTAGGATCTAGTGAAGCTTAGAGAAGTCAGGATTGTGTGCCTGGTAATCTGATTAGGGCATATTACAAATGCATCCAAATTTGTGCTTGTATAATTCTATAGACATTAGCTTTTTATTTGCCATTCACTGCCAGCTACTTGGGCACCCTGTTGTTCAGGAAAGGATACCAAGCATGTCCACATTGGAGTTACAGCTAATTGACCATTTCCTCCCTATTGAGAGAATTACATATATGGCATGACCATAATGATGGTTCTATATATTTTCATTGGGAAGTTAATTAATTTCTAACTTTGGAAGTATCTTTTTACATTAGGTTAAATAACATCTGCCCTCTTTTAATGTTCTCACTTAATTATTTTTACTCTTCTTTCTGCTTTATTTTAGTTAGTCCTTCATTCCAATTATACTGAGGGTGCCAAAAAAAAGTATACACATGATTTATATTCATCTTTTGTTATCAGTATATCTCAAGTATTACAATTTTAATATATTTTTTTCCTTTCTTAAATTGTGTATATATTTTTTGGGCATCTTCTGTGTATAATTAAAAAAAAAAAAAAAACTCTGATGTTGAAAGATAATAGTTTGAAGAATGGAAGGAAAGCAATATATTTGGAAATATATTTTGATATCCAAAATTAGTTTCAATAACCTCTAAAGTTATTGCAAATCAGTAAGTTCTATGCCTCCTCTTCTTGTAATAACTTAATATGATATTTTTCAATCAACAACAGTTTATAGATAAATAATTTGATATTTTTGACATCCTTATTTTTTTTTCATGAGGAAAATGTGGTATTAAGTTTACTTAGAAGACATAAATTAGTAATTTTGTGAATATAGGAGAGCTTTCCCAGGTCAAAGAAGACTTGAGAAGGAACAGAAGAACAATGTGAGGAGAGACTCCAGTCTTTAGAAGGTTTTATATTCTTCCTACAGCTGGAGAGACACAGCCATGAAATAATCAGAGTTTAGCAAGGTAGAACATTATGTTCAGAAAACATTGAAGTAGAAATAGTATATTGCAGTAGTTCAGGTCACATGCTCTGGAAACACATACTACCTAAGTTTGACATCCAGTTCTGCCCCTTACTATTTTGATATTTGGTTTTTTTATTTAACATATCATGTCTCAGTTTCCTCATCTGTGAAATGAAGTAATTACAGTACTCTTAGGGTTATCAAAAAAATAAAATAGTCAAAACATATTATATGCTAAACTATGCTAAGCATATTGAAAATTCTCAAAAGAATTAGCTATTACTTTTCTTTTTTTTTTTTTTTTTTGGCCAATTTTCTTGATAACCTCCCTTTGCTAATAATATTATGATGAAAAGCACATGCAAGTAAAGTAATAGTAATTAGAGGCAAAGCCATTTATAGGAAAGGTATTCCATTGACATGTATTACAAAGTTTGTAAGCAAAAACTACATTTTCATAACTTTTTTGCAACTAACATTCTTGATGAGAAGTAGATTGCATCAATTAGATGCAAAAGCATAAGATTTGAAAAGAAGAATGGAGGCAGAGGTCACTGAACATGAGACTGTAAAATGGGTAAACTCTACATTCTATTATCTGATTACGAGCTTTATGGGTATCAGAGGCAGTTTTAACAAATGAGAGGGCTCAGAAAGTACAGCAGTGGCTGCAGTACTTATTGGCCCTCCCTTTTCATGGGTATGAACTTGAGGCCAATAGTCCAGACACAGTCCCATGTGACTCTCTAAGTATCTAACTGCTTGTGTTAAATTTCTTTCTGGTAGAAATACCTAGTCATTTCTGACTCTTAATCTACCATGTTTCCCCAAAAATAAGACTTAGCCAGACAATCAGCTCTAATGTTTCTTTTGTAGCAAAAATTAATATAAGATCTGGTACTATATCATATTATATTAGTTATAGAAGACCCGGTCTTATAGTAAAATAAAACTATATTTTACTATGTTATAGTAAAATAAGATCGAGTCTTATAATAATTTTTGCTCCAAAAGACACATTAGAGCTGACTGTCTGGTGAGGTCTTATTTTCGGGGAAACACAGTAACTTGAATGATGTTGTGCTTGAGATCATGGGTAGTAACAGCAGCAAGTGACTGCCAGAAGCAGAATGGCCAGGGCCACTGTAGTGAATAGCAGTGTCAATTCTATAAGCAAATGATTTGAACTGCAGACTTACCAGGTAGGGGATGGGGGGATTAATTAATTATGGTGCCCTTAACACTAAAATAGATAAGCAATCTAAAAAGAAGTCCTACTGGACTTATGATAAAAAATAATAGATAGATACCCAGATAACATAGATACCAGATAATGGATAGATGATAGGTAGGTAAGTAGATAGATAGATAGATAGATAGATAGATAGATAGATAGATAGATAGATAAATAGATAGATAGATAGATAGATAGATAGATAGATAGATAGATAGATAGTCTGGACAAAGTCCAGTTGTCCACTTGTCATACAAGTGGAAAGTCAGGATTCTTCACCCAATTTCTAAACCTGAGTCAATTCATAGACACAGAGCCCTTTGCATGAAGAGAAAACAAGGTTTCTTTAAGGAAGACGACTATCACACTGTTATACTGCGTTTATGTGACTTGTGGTCACGTACTAACGTAAACATGTATAACAGAGATAAAGGAAATACTCAATTTAGGGGATTTTGGTTCATAGATAGTGAGTTGAATTTCTGGTGTCCCAGAAAGTCACTATTATTTACCTCTCAGATGGAAAACTGAGGGAGGCAGATGGTGGCTCCATATAGCTCAAAAATGTCTAATACATTTATAAACCCACCCTTCGCTTTTTTCCCCACTTTCTGCATGCAAATGTGAATTAACCACAATGGAAACAGCAGGATATCCACATTGGATCCTGTGGTAAGAGAGCTTGGGGAAGCTCCTTTTCCTCTTTACTAAAATAATAAGAAGCATACAATACCACTTCTACCATGGATTTCAGAGATTACCATATTTTGCTGTGTATAATGTGCACTTTTTTTCCAAAAATTTGTGAGGGAAAAATAAGCATGTGCATTATACATGGGTAGTACTAATTCTGTATCTATATAAATGTTTTGAATTCTTTTATTTATTCTTATGAGTTAAAACTATAACTCTAGAAATCAATAACAATATCCATATGAAAAATAATACCCTGGAATACGATAATCGGTTTTTGTTGAACTTATGTCTTCTATAATGTATAAATATTGTAAATTTGTTACCAGTAGATAGACTTTCTTGTACCTTGTATCTGTTCTTGTGTTTTGCAATTATTTGTTACATAAAATTTCTTAAAACGTAATATATTTAAAAATAAATGTTAAAATTCCTTTATAATATGAAAAACAAGTACCTAAATGTAAACAAATAAAAATTGGAATTAAAAATTTTAAACAAATTTTTTTCCCCTGAAAATTTGGGCCAAAAACATGGGTGCGCATTATACACAGGAACACATCATATGTGGCAAAATACGGTAACACCATTAACAAGGACTTAAAATCTTGAGGTCTGGTGATTCCTACCACTTCCTCATTTTTCAGCTTATTTGGCTTATGCAGAAAACACATAAATCTTGGAGAACATAAATGGATTATTGTAAACATAAGTGGCATTAATTCTAGTTGCAGATAATTTCTGGATGCAGTCGCTTTACTGGACCAAATCAACACAGATGCTGTCATCTTCTATGAAGCTTTCAGACTAATGAGTTTCGCTCTATCCCAGGTACCCATGAATACTATAAACAGCTTGCTTCAGCTGACAGTGGCAGCAGTATCTCTTTCTGGCTTACTTCAGCTTTCTGTTGCCATCTAGTCCACAAAGTCATGGCGCACCTCCCATCTAAGGGCCATTATCCAGAACCACCATATTGATAGTATATCAGACAGATGAAACCTAGAAAACCAGAAGTAGCAGGACCATGCAACCTGGTAATACATATATGGGCCGGGTGATAAGAGAAATAAAACAAACAAACAAAAAATGTAGATGTAGTGAAGTTTCTGGAATGCAGTGTTCTGAGGCATTTCAAAACATCGCGCCTAAAATCAAACAGCAATTGCCGAATTGTTGCATGTCCTACTTCTAGGAAAGAGTGCAACACTTGGTTGACCCTTTTGAATTATAGAGAACATAAATATCATGGGTTGGCATGTGTCTCCAACACATTTTAAAGAAGTCTTCAAAGCTACAAATTTTGAATAGGGTTCTGGACAAGGGAAGAATTTTCAGTGATGCTGCTGCGGAAGCCCTGCCAATTGAGCCCCATGACCAAGCAAATCCAAATCCAGATTCCTCTCTCTTATTCCCTTACTATATATAAAGTGTGTGCATGTGTGTGTATTTCAGTCTTTTAGTTAGAATATCATTGTGGGCTTGAATTAGAAGAGGAATAAACATCATCACCAAGGATTGGATATAATAGGATGACGGTCATGGACTTCTTCCTCCATACAAAGATTACGACGAGGTGTACCACTTAAAAATCTGTATACTATTTTCTCAAACCGTTGTCCTTGAGTGTGGGACTGTCATTGACAGCATCCCATTTTTATCTTATAATAACTATGGAGAAAAACCCAAACTTGAATCCGACCTAACTTTTTTCCTGGTCAAAAAGAAAAACTCATGATGCCATAGGTGTGAGCTGAGGGACAGATGTTGATACAACAGAGGCAGAGGACAGGGAATCTGGGACATATGACCATGTAATTTACTTGTACCATCTGACCTACTGATAATTGGCTTTTGGAAAATATATATTGTGACTGAACATGTCACTGACACTAATATAATTTCTTTTCTAGTCTCCAGCTTCTGCCCTTTTCTCCTATAACTTTATCTCAAGATAGTAGAAAGAATAACTTTCAAAACAAAAACAAAATTACAGCAAGATGTTTTTCTGCCTAAAGCTGCCCAAACAATTTTCATAACATTGAAATTAAGATCAAAATCCGTAAGAAACCTGCAATAAGCTACCTCAACTGGCTGACTCTTTGACACAGCTTCTACCTTTCGGTCAATAACTACAAGCCAAACATATTTGCTGGTAATATTTTTGGGGAAAATACATTAATTGGATTAACCGTTTGCATTAAAATTCAGAACCAATTTGACTGGATATTCCTGTAAATTCTATAAACCGTTTCATGACTAGTTGCACTAAAACAGTTTTGAAAATGTAGTATGATAACTAAAAAAATAACCACATCTAGAAATGAGAAGAATTTGTAGTTTGCACACTAGCACACTATTGTGTAAATTACTCATGTGCTCATTTTGGACATTCCTAAGCTTACCTATTTTTCTCATACTTGAAAACCTCAGAGCTTTAACACACATCTCTAATAAAGGAATTATTTTGATGCCTGAAATACTTTTCATAAATTAGCATAGTGCCCCGTGATTTTATATCACCTAATGCCATATATCCTAATTAAAATAGATAATGTGCCATATATAACTAATACATATTGAATAGTCAATTCTAGGAACTTAGAAAATGCCTAAAAGAAAGCACTTAGATCAATGTTAACTCAATTATGTACTACGTTGGCAGTCTATTTTTAAGAAGAAATAAACACTACAACTACCATGTAGTATAGCGAATAAAACACAGATTTATAGAGCCTTAGTTTTAAAAGTATGTGATTATAAAGTGTTGATTTCATATTTTAGTACTGAAATTATTTTAAAGCCACTTTTGGAGACCTGAAGATTCATGGAATGCTGAGTCTTGAAGAAAAGAAATAAAACAAAAATCAAATTTGCTGAACTAGGAAAAGAAAGTAATTTGATCCTTTTTGGCATCTTGGAAAGTCTGAGACAGTTGGGACAATTAAGAAGAATTCTCAAAAAAAATTTGAATTAAAGTATCTGACACAAATATATTATTTTTAGTGATTCACTGCAATAATGGTAACATACTAAAATCTAATGAAAATAATGTCTTTCAAGATAAGAAATGCCTCCTTTTAGCAGAGACTCCAGATGTTTTTAGTAAATATCGTGTGCTTCTCTGAGAAGGGATGGTGGGTAAAAGACGTCCCATCATATAAATTAGTAATAAATTCTTCTCGGCAATGTCACAACAGATGTGGATATGAGTTTTGATGGTAGCTACCAGCTGTGCTTCTCTCTATCCCACCAGAAATCATGCACATGTGACATCTGTGAATAACATGGAGTGAAAAAACTGGCACAAAGACCTCTTCTACGTAGTAAGGAAGATCCCCTGTCTTTTTCTTGGCTGATGCAAGGCCTCTGTGAAAGTATGTGATATTATTAAAATAAACAAACATAATAATCATGATTTTGAGTCTAGTATGTAAATTCAAAGTTTATCTTTTTCAATAGGTCAGGTTTCTTTCTAGTGATCTGATCCATTTTTTTTTTCCTGTTACACACATACTATTAAAAAAGCTGAACAATTTTTAACATGCTCAGGAAGTTATTTTTGAGATGACAGATCTAAAACATTTATGATATGGCATATTAAAAATCCATTTTGGGAGTTCTCAGTTCATCTCCAGGGAAGGGGCAGTCTAGACATCTAAATCAGAGAAAGGAGAGCCTGGATAATGATGATTGAAAGAAACATATTCAACGTCATAAGATACCGGGATAGAGAAAATTAACACTGGCTCCAAATTAAAAGTCAAAAAGGAAAATATTGCAAGTTGATTTGCAACTTGCTTCTCATATGGGCAACTCTAAGAAATACGTATACTCTATGATGCATAACTACAGGGATTGTTTAATAAAAAAAAAGGTTTCAGAGTCACATTATTTTGTAAACTAGCTATGTCAAGCATATTTTAAACAGAGGTAGACATTTATGAAAAACAAGACTAAGACACCCATAATGTATAGAGGTAAAAGAAAAAAAAAAACAAACACCTTAACTATATTGTTTGTATTTAAACCCGAAGACTATCTTCCAAGAAGTTGCTGTCAAAATTTGAGCTAGGGTCAATTAGTATCAAAATATTTGGATGTAGGAATCCATGTATAGCAGTGTCTTCACAAAACATTAATAGGAGCCCATACATAGAATGCTCGTCTGGATCGAGGGAGATAAAATAATAGAACGTCTCAGGAGCAAACTTTTTTCCACTACGTTATCAAAACTGGATTTATATACTTCTACTTTACACCCCCAATATATAAAAATTAAAGTAAAATACATTTTTAAATGAGAATTAAACACAAGCTATGAATAATCATTTATATTTTATCTTCTTAAACATTAAATGTCAAATGCTCACATCTATTATGTAATATTTAATAATAGTTTTTGTGTTTCTTTATTATCTGCTCAATATTCATAATTGTTCAAGAAGATATTTACTTCCAAGTTGCACCAAATATAATTTTATGTTTAGTTTTGTTTGAAGCATAATAATGAAATTTCATTTCACGAATATAATGCAGTAATGGAAAATATATTTTTTACTAAAATTGCAACATTTGAGAAATAAAGCAACATATAAAAATCATTTTTTCAAGTCTTTAAAAATTACTCCATCCTCTTTAAAAATTAAGACTTTATTTTATGAGCAATTTTAGGTTTAGAGAAAAATTAATCAGATAGTACAGAGATCAGATATAACCCCTTTCTCACATTTCACGTATTTTTCATATCTTGTATGGAACATTTGTTTCAAATAATAATCCAATATTAATACATTATTAGTTTACAGTGGGGTTTGCTCTTTGTTTTCTACAATTTCATGGGTTTTGACAAATGCACAATATCAGGTATCTTTACAGATCATTACAGTATTTTCCAGAATAGTTTCACCACCCAAAAAATACCCTGCACCTCACCTAGTAGTCACTCCACTGCCTCCCATGTCCTCTGAAACCCACTGATTTTTTTTTTACTGTCTCTATAGTTTTGTCTTTTTCAGAATGTCATATAATGACATATACAGTTTGTAGAAACTGGCTTCTTGCACTTAGTGTGCACTTAATTTTCCTCCATGTTGTTTCATGACTTAATAGCTCATTTCTTTGAATTGCTAAATAACATTCCACTATATAGATGTACCAAAGTTTGTTTATGCATTCACCTATTTGGGGGCACCATGACTGCTTTTATTGCTTGGCACTTACAAAGCTGCCATAAACATTTGTGTAAAGAATCTTATTTGGACCAAAATCTTTAACTCATTTGTATAAATACGTAGGAGTGCAATCGCTGGAACATAGGCTAAGACTGTGGTCAGCTTCTCATAAAACTGCCAAACTGTCTTCCTAAGTGGCTGCTTCATTTTGCATTCCTACCAGGAATGAATGAGAGTTCTTGTTGCTCCACATCCTTGTCAATATTTGATATGTCAGTACTTTGGATTGAAACCATTCTAAAGGATAGGCAGTGGTAGTTCAATGTTATTTTAATTTGCAGTTCCTAAATCACGTATGGTGTTGAGCGTTATGTCATATGCTTATTGGCTACCTGGGTATCTTTTTAGTGAGATGTTTATGCAAATCTATTGTTCATTTTTATAATTTAGGTAAAATTTTTCTGACATCGGAGTTTTTAAGTATTCTTATATATATTAAGTCTTTATTAAGCTTAATATTCAACATTTGAGAGGTTTATTTTCTATTTTGTATGTGATATTTTTTCCAGTAATTTAGGTAATGGTTAATATATTTATATTTGAATTCATATTTATATGTATATTTTTATATATGTGATATATATGTGTGACATATATACATATAAATATATACATATATATATATATATGCTCAATTATATATATGCTCAATTCTGACATTGTTCCTGATGACCTTTCAGGGGATTTCCTTTGGCTTTGCAGCTATACGTCATCTGATCTGATCTCTAATCCGAAAATGACATGTTTTGCTTCATTTAATAATATTAGACTATATGCATTTACATTACATATTTATCCAGTCCACATATACACATGCTTTAATTTTGACTAACTGTATTTATTAGTATGTCTAGAATATTACACGAACAAACCAATATTGGCCATCCTTGCTCTGTTTGACATTTAATGAGAGTGTTTCTGGTGTTTCACTACCAGAGATTATGTTCACTCTCACTTCTGAACATCTCTCTCCTGCCTTCCTCCTCTCTTTCTCTCCCGCTTTCTGTCTATATCAAACTAGCTAACTTTCAGGTGAAGAAAGGATCCATCTATTTTCATTAGAATGGAATTTAAGATTTTGTCAAATGCTTTCAGATTTTATAGAAGCAAAGCGATATTATCCTCTTCTTTCACCAATAAAAAATATGAAATCAAATATAAATATCCATTCAATCAGATAAAATCAACATTAATTTTAAAGTGGTGATGTATTTCACTTATATATAAAAATGAGGTTAATAAATTATCTCGGATCCCTTTTAGCCAGACAAAGGAGCAGATCTGATAAATAGGAATGGGTTAGTTTGTTAATCCCTTCAGGATGAGCAAACAGGACAAAGCTGATAGATGAATTCCATTAGAAGTCTCCAGCCCCTTCCACAAGCAGGCAGGGGAAGGTATAAAGTTAAGAACTTTTGCCTCAGTCACCAGGCTTCCCAGTTTCAGGTACCGCCTCCCGCTCGGGAGCTGCAACCTCTTCTCCAGCTTCTAATAAACTATCTTCCTATAAAACTCTGCCTCTCCTGGTCCGTGTGTCCATTCTTCAGCTTCACAAGACACGATCCTGGCTTTACCCAGAAACTCGACAGATCCAACATCATTCACATCATTTGGGGACTCACAGAAAAACATTCCTACATCAGTATGACCCTGTCCCAGTGCCCTGAAGACCTGTTTTGCGATTCTTCCACTGGAATTTGCCATAAACTGCAAACTGCATCTTTTCTCATCACTGAGACCCACAGTAACACAATGTCCTGCAGATCATACAGCCCAAACGTAAGGGCTACCCAATGGCAGCCTGGATCTACTGCTGAGCCCTGCATGGTTCTGGGACTCACTGAGTCTGGCGGCCTTCATGTCTCCCAGGATATGTACCTGAACAGCCTACCTATCGTAGAATGTGTTGTCCCCAGAAGCAAAAGAAGTCTACCAGATGCTTTCTTCTCTGTGGTAAAAATATGCAAAATAGAGCAATTTGCCTCTTATTTGGAGGGAATAACCTTGCATGTCCCTGAATACCAGGCCCTAAATTTTTACTGAGTGCCACGTCCCTGAACCTTCACAGAGTTCATCTTCCAAGATCTGGAGCACAGGCTTTACCAAGACCTTAGACACATATTGTATGCTGTGTCCAAACCGCAGGAAGCCATCAATATAATGTACTAATGTAATCTTCCCAGGGATGCCCAGATGGCCCAGACCTTTTAGGACTATGTTACTACGGAAGGCAGGATAGTGAACCTCGCCCTGTCGAAAATCTGTTGTCTTTTCCATGAATGTCTCCAGGAATATGACCTCTTTCTGATCCTCTATACTGATAGGCATCAGGAAAACAGCAACAACACTCGCCAAAACATGGCCAGCTGATATGCATGTGCTGAGGCTGTATTAATCTGCTCTGGCAATGACAGCACCTAAACATAGGAGCTACTCTAGTGGCTCCTGGTTGGTTGAATCTACTGTCCTTCTCAAAGATTCATTCAGTTTCTGTCAGAGCCACATTCGCAAATTAAACTGAAAGGATACAGGGGCTATTTCCCCTGTATCCTTTATATCTTTAATGATATCACTGATCCCTACTACCATTCTAAGGATGTAATTTGATCTTTGATTCACTCTCTTGGCTGCAAAGGAAGGAGGCAGGAGCAGGACAGCCTCAGCGCTTCCATGCATCCTTCCCAACTATAATATTTCTTACACCACATATTGCATCTGAACAGCCTACCTATCGTAGAATGAGGGTAGTTATTCCAACCCTCAAATATGTCAATTGTATACTCAGTTCTGTGGAATGAACTGTGTCCACTATCCCAAATTTATATGGTGACGTCCTAAGCCTCTCTTTCAATTTAAGTCCCAGCTTATAATCTCTTCCTCTTCACCTTTTTGTTTTTCAGAGGCAATTCCAAATATATGGACTGCCATACTTCTTTTGCCAATCCTTTTATGCTTAATACTTCTATTTTTGGTTAATTTTTTAACCAACTTTATGGAGGTACAAAATATACACCATAATAATCAATGTTCAATTTTATGGATATGGAGAAATAGTGATAGTTTTGTAAACATCATAGTAATATAAATTTAGAACAATTCCATCACATCACACTAAACAAATTTCCTAGTTCTCCTTTATATTCCATCCCCTCCTTTCTGCTCACTAGACCATGGCAACAAATGATGTGCTTCTTGTTATTGCAGGTTTGAAATGATTCTCTTTTGTAAAACTGTATGCCATTCACCTGGATGACCTAATTTTACTTAGGATTGCATTCTGTCTTGTTTTCTAAAAGGATTATTTTTATTGTCTCTTTTGGTTTCAGTATTGCTAAAGACAATTTCCTGTAGAAATATCCATTCAACTTATTTTTAGCTTAGAGCAACTAAATGAGTGAGAACCCAAATTTACATCTTGCCTTCGGTGGGATACAAAAGTGATAATGAAAGAATGTCTGCTCTTTTCCTCAAGGGTATTTATTGTACCTCTTTGTCTGTCTCCGCAGGAGTGTATGTATATGTGTGTGTTGGGATCAACAGGACTTTTTTTCAGGATTTCTCTTACCTACCTTTAATTTTTATACCGTTACATGTAGGGCAGAGGAAGGAGATCTGAAATCTTCAAGGAACCAAATTAGAATTGTAAAAATGTCTCTCAGTGTGAACTGCTTTCAACAAGATTAGAATTTGAGGCCTGGCATCTTCTTTCTCTAAATGTTTCAGTGTTTTTAATTGGCTTGTTTGTTAACCCTTTTTATTCTTCTTAAGGCTAGTTTCTATAAGGAGGAAATTTAAAATTGTAGCTTGGCTCCTTCATCCTTCTACCATTTCACCTATTTTGAAATTTAAAAAAAAAAGGAATATAATTTCTGTTAAATAAAGACTAAATTTAAACTACATATTGGAAATAGCAATTCTTTGCAATTTGTATGTCAGCTCTGACAAGGATATTACAAGTTTAGCTAACACAAGAAAAGCTTATGATGCCAGAAAATATCACACAGGATCCGTCAGTCAAACAGATCATACCAAACTAGGAAAATGAAAGAAGAATCAATAGGACAGACATTATATAGGTACGTGAATAAGATTTTCCTAAGTGTCCCACTGAGAATGAGTGGATAATTAATAATTAGAGCCTCACAACTATGCAATATCTGTAGAAGTTTTAAATTGATTCAATATGATTACTCCAGGTGAATTGCACTATTCCCGTTGAATGGCTTTGTAGCATATGATAAGGCTTTAAAGGAAGATGCTTCCTCAGACACAACTGGCTGATAATCAAAATGAGTTCTCTCTTCTTTACTGGTGTACAGCCAGATTCCACGGGAGTGGTCATGATGACCTCCACACCTGGCCCTTGGGAACCTCCACTGTCTGTCACTAGCTCTTCCCATTTCTGGGTGACTGAGAAATATTCTACCCTCAGGGAAATCTTCAAAGGCACAAGTTAAAGAAGTTGGAGATGGGGTGGCCAGATAGCTCGGTTGGTTAGAGCACGAGTTCTTAACAATGAGATTGTCAGTTCAGTTCCCCCATTGGATGGTGGGCTGCACCCCCTGCAATTAAAGATTGAAAACAGCGACTGGATTGGAGCTGAGCTGCGCCCTCCACAACTAGATTGAAGGACAATGCTTGGAGCTGATGGGCCCTGGAGAAACACACTGTCCCCCAATATTCCCCAATAAAATTTAAAAAAAAAGTTTGAGCTTCCATCAGCCTGGGTTCCTGAATTCTAACATAAAGAAAAACCTCCCAATTCACTACTCCCTGGACATGAACCAAAAATAAATGTGCTGGTTTTGAGTCATTATGTATTTGGGGCCTGTTTGTTACCCCTGCCTACCTTAACTAATACCGTCCCTGACCCTAGCGGCATCAACCAAACCTTAGAGTTGCCATCTTATTATTAAAAAAAAAAAAAAAAAAAAAAAAAAAAAAAAAAAAAAAAAAGAATTAAACCTATTCCTTTTGGCGGATATTAATCCATACAGAAAGCCATCTTTCTGGTCTTCTTTTCTATACATATTATAAACGAACAACACATATATATTTATATATTCAAATATTCCATAGAGCTGATATGGGAGCCCCCTCACTATAGAAATTTTAAGACTCCTTTTCCCTAGTTTCTTAGCTCCTTAGCCCCTGGTTTTGATTACTCTTCTAATCAGTTTCTGAATCCTAAAGATTGCTCCTAGCCTGAATCACAGAATGTCTCTCGGATAACTACTTAAAAGCCTGTGACTTCCCAAATTCCCCCAAGCCATTCCGGACCCTCCAGGACAGTATACTTATTGATTGTAATCATTGAAGCCTAATGTTCTTTCCAAACCTTTCTGGGCCCAGCTCCTGGACAACTGACGTCACTTAAGTGAGTGGTTGAATGGCCACAGACTCTATAGAGCTAACGGATTTATTAATCAAAATCTATTTTTCCTCATTTAAAGCCTTGGGGATACAGAGGACACCCCAGCAAGATTGGCAGTTGCAACCAAAGAAGCCAACGTGGTCTTCCAGGCGGATCTCGAGACCCCTGCCTCTCATCTAAGATCAGATAGGGCGAGAGTTCTGTGAATCCCCCAATAGGTAGGGACAGCTCTATGCCCCTGCCCAGCAAGAAGCAGATACAGAAGAACAGACCTCCTGTCCTCAACTTCCCATAGAGATTTTATGGGGATCATGTCTCCCAAGGGGAAAACAAGGCAGGCAGTTAGAGATAGGCATCGGGTCTCTGCATTCCTGCATAACCCATAGTTTTCAACCGCCTGAAAGACCTCCCCTCTCTGCCCAAAACTTCCTCTTTTCATTGTAATTATCTACCCTATGAGTAACAAAAGGGTACCAGATACCCAACTAGATTAAATCGGCCACTCACACCTGCACAGTTTAAAAAGATGAGGTAATAGCCTCTTGTCAATCACAGGCATCAATCAAGTGGTCCCAAGTCTGGAAAGGAACAGCCCATTCTAGAAAAAAAAAGGATAAAAACTCCAAGTCCTCACCAGTCAGTCTTTTTTGAGCCCGGGCCCTTGGTCCTTTGGGCCTTTTTGCCTCTTGAGCCCCTCCCTTTATTCCGCCTTCAGCCCCTGGACCTTTTTGCCTTTGAGCCCCTTCCTTTGATCCTGATAATGCCACCTTGGGCCCTTGAGCCATTCTCTACTGCTAGGGTACACTTCTGTTTCTTTGAACTGTACTCTCTTTTCTAATAAACTGCTTTTTCACCACTTTATCTCGTTATCTCATTCACTTCTTTGCTCCAGACGCCAAGAACCTGGACACCGCAGAGAAGAGCCCACCCTCCAGTGACAGAGCCATTATTTCAATACAGATAAACATAATACCTCAAAAAATATGGAGAGAGAGCAACACAGGTAAGATTTTTTTTGTCCTTTTTGCTTCACACTCTTAGAATAAACTAGAAAACTCTATGCCATTACTTCTTACACAAAAGAATCAATTTATGTATTAAATTTGTAAAAAACCATAAATTAATAGAAAACAGTTATTGTATTTGTGTTCTTTTAAATATCTGCTTTACACAAAGTACATTTTCTTTAAAATTGGAACTTATCACAGGATTTAAATGAATTGACGAGCTGATTAAATTCTCAGGCAAACTACTTTGACTTCAGCTGAGAGATGAAAAGCAGTTTCTTTGTAGTGCTTTCCAAATCCTTATACAATAAAAAAAAAGTGTCAAAAACTCAGAAGGTAGAAAATCAAGACTGTAATAATAGGCATTGTCACTAAACAGTTATGATACATCAGTGTAACTGTGTTCCCTGTGGGGCAACAGCAAGACGTTCAGCAGGAAATTGTACCATTATTTAGGTCTTACAGATACGGTCATTAGAGGCAGTCGGTGATTCACGTTCTGCGGAGGAGTACGGTCCAAGGTGTTCTCAGCAGTTTTGTCTCATTTTTTAAAGGGGGACATACAAAATGACATGTGTACACCGTGACAACTTGCCCACAGGGGCTTCATTAAAAGCATTTACCATGAAAAATCTTGATAACAGCCTTTTGCTGGAAAAGGTAGCTGAAAGCTGTCAAATTCTGGCCATTCGCGGTGCGTAATTAGCTACTGCCATTGCTATATTATCCTGCCTTAAGCTGGGTTTTAAATGGTTCTTCAGGAATAAACTCCTACATTTGTCAAATTCTGTGTAATTTGGAAATTTTGTTCTGGATGTTTGTTATGTCTTTTCAGCTAACCTCTGTCCCTTGTTCATTCTTAACTCATCGCCTGACAAGAAGAAAAGGACTGCACAAAAGAAGACATAGATGCTCTTCCAAAAATACCCCAGACTCTCAGCGGTGGTTTGCATTTGAGTTAGTGATTTCCTCCATGTGTCCTACTTCCTACTGCTATAGAATCTGAGCTGCAATTGTACGATTTTCTTTGGAATTACCAGTTTCGTTATACTTTTCTGTACTTATATATTCACAACTAACACCCTTTCTCCCAGAAACCTGTTTTTTGTATTGTTTTGTTGTTGTTGTTTACTTTAAAATGGAAATAAAAACATTCTATTTTAATTCTTAGGCTATAGCAGTTGGTATGTACTTAAAAGAGAATGAATAGTTTCAAACTCTTTATGTGCCCTGAGTTCTTTATATGCATCTCCCTTAAAGTACGAAACAGTTTGAAAATACATACCCTAATGCTTTCTGTTGTAAAACCCAAAATGTGGACTGTCAATGCTAAAATAAAGTATAACAGGAAGGAGTTATTTTCTTGTACTGTACACATTCTTTCATTTGTTTTCTTGATCGTTTTCTTAAAATGGCCTGACTTACTGTCACTGGATTTCCTTGGCGATGTGTATTTGGAGCTCAGATCCTTGTGATGCGTTGCCTCAACTATCACATGTCCTCACAGGAACTGACAGCACATTGACCCTGCCACCTATTTTCCAGTCCTCAGCCCTGGCATATTCTCACTTTGCTCCACTTCCAGATTAGAATCCATGGCTTTTCACTATTATCACTCCCTTGAAACAGCCTCAGCAGCCTCCATAATCGATTCTGCCCACAAAACTGCCTAGAGAATCCCCAGTCTGGGAATCTTCCATCCACCCTGTGCTTGAAGAGAAATACCCAGTCTTGTTGACTGGACTCATTTTAAATCATGACCACGAACCTTGGTGGGCCTCTAATGTGGCTTGGCAATCCTTACAATTACCCAGTCCACTGACTCTCCCACTCTCTCCAAGAAGTATTTTACACCATCTTCTCTTTCGTCAAAATGCTCCATGAGCACCACTCCTGTCCCACACTTATTTTTCTTCCATTTCACCAAGGAAATAGAAATAATCACAGAAAAGAAATTCTAAATGCAGCCAGCATCCCGTTCCCAACTTATCCACCACTGTTCTCATATATTTTGTCCTTACTCCAATAATAAGGATGGATGATTCCACTTGTTCACTAAATCCCATCTACTTTTCTTTTATCCCAGGACATAATTCCAGGAATCATTCCTTCTCTCACTGTCATATATATATATATGTATGTTATTCTTTGCTCATTGCTCATTTTACACTTTTTCTATAAAAATACATCTTTTTACTTCATAACCATTCCTACCTGCTGTACTACTTTACAAAACTAATCACTATCTCCACCTTTCTTAAATTCATTAATTTTCACTCTATTACCCAATAAAATATCTTCACTTATATCCACTTTCATAAATTCAAAGGGAAATGTTCTGCTTACATTTTAATCTATCAGCTTCACATAATTTGACCAGTTTTATATACCATCTCTTTGAAAATGATTCACAAATACTTCTGTGTTGCGATATCTATCCAGAATTCTAGACTTGTGCATTTAGTTACTTGACATCTCCACTCAAATGCATTAAACTTTCCTCTTGGCTTCCACTTTAACCTTTACTCTTCCCATAGTTTTCTCCATCTTAGTAAATGCAAACTTCATATTTCCACTTTCAGGGAAAATAAATTTTGAATTTATTTTGAATTTATTTTAGAATCTTCTCTTTCTTTTTATACTTCATATCCAAACTATCACTAAAACTTTTCTCTACTCTAAAATTAATTTAAAATTTGTCCTGTTTACATGGCCTCCACTAGTAACTACTTGGTCCAAACTACTATGTTTTTCTCTCACCTGAATTATTGCTATAACCTCCCAAGTGATCTCCCTTCTTTCACCCCTTGTCCTTCTCTACCCCTTTTCAACACAAAACCCAGAAAGAATGATCTAAGCCAAACCACTACACTCTTCATAATTTTTCTTTCACTTGGAGTAAAAATTGAAATCCTTTGCCCTACAAAACATTATAAGACTTAGCCACTGTTACTGTTCTAACTTCATATATTAATTCACTAAGCATCGATCACTGTGCTCTAGTCACACAAGTCTCCTCAATGTTCTTCAACCATGTAAGCCCCCTACATCTGCCTTTGAAGTTGTTTTTCTCTTTCTGGAATGTTCTTGCCTCAGATACCTACAGAATTTATACCCTCTCTTCCTTCAGTTTTTTAATGAACGTTATACTATGCAGTCTTCTGTTACTCTTCTATATAAGTAACTGAATCCTTTTTTCAGCTTTGGTCCCCTTCCCTTCCTCTTTACTCTCTTTCATATAATTTATTACCCTATGTCATAGTATGCTTTTTATTAGAGCATGAGTTTATTGAGACTAGTGCATGTATTATGTTTTCAGCTATTAGAACTGCTAATATGTATGTGTTCCATCTAACACATATTACATATTCAATAAGTGTCTGTGGAATGAGTGAATTAATGCATTTTCTTACAAATAAATTTAAACAATTATAGCCTCAACTATTATAAATGGCATCTATGTCAACTTATATTTCATTGACTTGATCAGTCAATGGAGATAATATCAAGTACTTGATTATGCTTATTTCAGATAAACATGGTATCATATTGGAAATTAGCATTTGATTTAACCTAGATTTTTGATTACTTCACCCACATAAATTTGTCTTACTTTCCCTACTTACTGGTTAATATGAAAACTGGTGGTATTTTCTCTCTCACTCCTCTAGCCCTTCTTTTATGGGTACCACATACTCTGTATTAATTCCTTTATGCTTTAAATGTGTATATGGTTTCTGTTTTACTGACTGAAGACTGACCAGCAATGTATTACTGAAATAATTTTCATACTCTTTTGATATAGTTTTCTTGGTCTAGGAGATCATTATTTTTTACCATATTTGAAGTAATTTTATTTCGTTGAATAATCTGGCATTACACTATTAATGCTTTCCTGTGTCTAAAATCCCATTTCCAATATTTCAGGCTTTTGAGGGAAAGCAGAGGTAATACAAACTTCTTTTAATTCTGGGTGAAATGATCCTTCAATCACTACATATTAAAGTTTCTATACTCAAAACTTATTTTTATCTTACAGTCTCTTATGTGTAATATGGTTACTAAAATAACAATCTTAGTTGTTTTGGTAAGTATTTTTTTATTTTACCTTTTGCCATCTCTTTAATCTCAATTTTTATTTTTAGATTATAGATATGTCTTTGATAAACAACATAGAGTTGAACATATAAAAACTGAGGAAATATGATATCTTTTAATTAGGAATGCTAATCTATTTACGTTTATTGTGATTATCAATATATTTTTATGTGTTTCTACTATCTGATAGATCCCATATGAGCTAATGAACTATAACTAAAAATGAAGTAAAGTGCTTTCAACACATCTATTATGCAGAGATAGAAAAGGGAAAGGATTAACAAAATTTAAAATTTGAAATATGTTCTCTGTGTAGAAATAGCAAGAATGCCTTATTCCATTTGTTGATGAGTACCTGTTTAGCCCTTGTAGCGGTTCCTCATACAATTTAGAAAGACTTCCATTACCTTATTTCTGTCTTTGGGACATAGATTCCATGTCCATTTTCCTATATGGCCATATACTTGAGTATTGAGAGAGAGTCTCCTCTTCAGACATGTAAAGTGCTTGCAATTATTATTATTATTATTATTATTATTATTATTGGTGGTGGTGGTGGTAGTGTTGTTGAAAGCCAAAGATAGGTTGAAAAGCAAAAGTGACTGATCACTAGGGCTTATTTACAAATACAATTCTCTCAATCACGTGTGTGTGAATGGGTGGGGAGTGAGTTCAATTTACTTAAGTATAACTATAGCCAATTGTTTTATCCATACATAGGCTTTAAAACTTAGGAGTCTTGTATTTTGACAACAGGCTTCCATCCTTTTCACAGCCTCCTAACCTCTACCTAATGGCCAGTACACTGAAAAAATGTGAAACAGTAGTGTCAGTAGGAGAGGCACGTTAAGCACTCACTTATTCAACAAATTTTTATTGAGTACTAACCTTGTTCCAGATAGTTTTCCAGGTACAAAAAACAGAGTAGTAAACAGAAGAGAGAAAAATTACTTTCTGGAGCTTATAATTCAGTAGAGAAAAACAGGCAATAAAAATTAAGCAAATAGCATACAGTTTCTAAAATTGTGAAACTTGTTGCAAAGAATAAGAAAGCAGGAAGAGTGTGTAAGAAAGAGTTGCAACGTAAAATGCACATATCAGGATGGAACCCAGGATTACTCCAATGTGAATAGTTTAGGGAGAAGGAGAATGATTAGGAGACATTCCCAGTGAAAAAGGAGGAAAACTAGTTTAGTGTGTTATCTAGAATTCAAGGGAAAAACTGTTCCAAGTGAGAGTGGGATCCATTATTCCCCAAGCTACATGGAGATCAACGGTTAACAGTCAGTGGACAGTGCTTTGCACCTGTAGGGAAACAGAATTCATGATACAATGTTTACAAGATAAAGGGAGGAGAATCCAGGGGAATACAAAGTATGAGCCATTTTTTCCAGATGTTTTCCATAAGGGAAACCAAGGGGTTTATCTGGTGAGAGAAGTGGGTCAATAGGGGTTTATGACGATGGAAGAAATAATAGAATTTTTTTTTTTTATTTTCTGATGGGAATGGCAAAGCAGGGAGGGAAAATTTGATAATGCAGACCACAAGAAAATCAATGTAATCCTATCATTGAATAGGTGAGAGAGGATGGGATAAAAAACACAACTTGAAGTTTAGGTCGTAGAAGGAGTACGGACCGGTGATCATAGTGTCAGACGTGAAAGATGAATGAATGCGTCAGGGATAAGGGTTTGTAATGTGTGTAGAATTCCTGTTCTGATTTTTTTCAATATTCTGAGAAAAAAGGACACTAATTTATGAGCTGAGATTGAGTAAAAGGGAGGATGTATGGGGAGTTAAGGAGAGGTGAGGAGGCATAGAACAGTCTTCTGAGAGAGAGGGAGAGTAAAGGATTTAGGAAAATGCACGATGATTGTCAGGCAGATTTTAGAGTCCATTTGATACTCATTGTATGGATACAAAGTAGACTGTTCAGCTCAGGGACTGGCTAATACCAATTATAAGACTGATAAAAGGGATTGATGTGTCTATATCCAGAGTAAGAAGTATTCACAGAGTACTACAAATGCCCTATAATTTACAGCAGATCGCTTCAAGACAGCCAGCCAACAAGGAGCCCTACTACACATAAACCTTCAGGGATGAAAGTTTTTTTTCTGAAATAAAGGGTTTATTTAGCCACAAGTTGGTCAGAAAAAGAACCAGGCCCTGAGGCCTGCAGTCTAAACCATCAGCAGCAGGGCTACATGGAGAAGAAAACATGTCTGCCATCCTTGGGCTGATGGGGCTTTTTTATACAATGAGTTTGGGGAAGAAAGATGTAATTTGTTTCAAAGGAATTTACATTGGCAATGAGTAAGGGGGGGTGGGGGGAGGTAGGAGAAGGTGAAGTGGAGAAAGTTCTGGGATAGGTGCATAGTCCCTAAGGAAGCAGTACTTGCTGCTTTTCGATTGGTTGTGGGCAACAGTCCAGAAAGTTCATGCATTAGCAGGATGTTGTGGAGTCCGGTGGTTAGCTATTCTCTCCAGATAAGAGCTGAAATAGCCACCTGGAAGTTGATTCAAAGTTTCAGCATATGTTCAGGAATCGAGCAGTTTCTTATTGGTTTCTGCCCGCACTCTGCTAACTGATTAACTCCTTGGCTCTTCCCATTGTCTGGCTGGCTGCAGTTTAATTTAGGACATCTCAGAATTACTCTTTTTTTCTTTCTTCTCAGCCTGAATTGCTAGGTGTACCACAGAACAATTAGGGTTATTGAGAAACTTCAAGAAGGGTACGTTTCTTACCCTACCGGTGGCGTCACCACCTTTTGTACACACTCAAATAGGAAGCACGACGATGACCATAATAGTCACAAATTTACTTGCTTCAGTGATTCTGTAAGTCCTCTTGTGCCTCATCATTTTTATATGTATAAATTCTTAATTTCTTAGCCCCTAAACTCACGTTACAATTACTTGTTTATATTTTGTTTGTGTTTACTTTTGGCATGCTTATGACAACTGTGACATCCCTATAAATATCCAGGTATTTTTTAAAGTTATAATTTCCACAGTTGTTGATCCTTTATTCTATATTTAAATGTAGTCACGGTTTACTTCCAGTTCTTTCATTCTATTACTTTTCTTTTCCATAGTTACTTACTAAAAGTTTTGAAATATGAGAGACAAAAGTTAGAGTGGACAATATAGTGACTAGACATGTACTCATCATATCACACAGCTTAAGAAAGAGAATACTAATACAGCTTAAGCTCTGTGTATACACTTCTCTGCACATGTGTTCTTCCCTTTATGGAAAATGGTTATTATGCTATATACTTAGTGATTATAATATCCATGTATGTCTTTATATTTTAGTGACATATGTTAAGCTTTATATCTTATTTTTTAACAACATATGTTAAAACGAGAAGCGTACATACATTATGCTACACAATACATTTATGTGCATTGTTCAGCAGGGTTTCAAACTTTATACAAATGATAGTATACTGCACATCTCTCAACATTCTCCCCACAGGGTGTTGTGAAGGTTAATTTCCACAGTCCTCGAATTAACCTGAACTATTTTGCTGAAGTTCTTGCATGTCATTAACCCTGGAAGTCATTGAACATACTGATTGATAGTGTTTCTTTGTAATTATTGGTACCAGGAGTTTCAGGGTAGATTATGCCTGCTTGTCATCATTGTTTATTGGTAACAGTAAGATTGATAATGGTAAGGCAGGTTTTACCATTAAGCTGGTCGCATAACAATATGCTTGTGACCAATAGATTATAGGAAACTTGACCAAGATTCCATTTTGTACTTCTTGGTTCTGATGTATTTTGTGCACACCTTAATGATTTCTGATCCAAGGGAAATACATAGAAATATATTTATATAGTTCCTCCTTCTCGAGGACATGAAATAGGAGCTAAAGCCTGACACGGCAAGACCTTATGCTATAAGACAACTTTGGGTTATGAAGTTTAGTGTTGTTGCAATATTGTATCCTTTTTTGCAATAAACTGTAGATTTGTAAGCATTGTCATCTGGGGCCCTATAAGTCTTCTTTAGCAATTGAACATTGTCAACCTCCCACTGTGCACCTAGCAGCATTATATTTGTGAAACTAATTCACTTTGATAGATATAGTACTAATTACTTCATATATCTTTCCACCTGAGAATTTCCATTGCAATAAAATGCTGTCGTTTATTTTTCCATTAACTTATTGAAAGATGTTTAGGTTTTATTTTATATTGAAAATAATGTTTCAATTAGCATTCTAATACATGTCTCTCCTTATATTTATGTAAAAATTGAGCTACTAGGTCAAAGGACATAAATAACTTCAATTTCATTAAATTTTACTGGAATGCCATTCTCTTGTGTCCAGAAGCAATATGGAAGTGTTCTCATTGTCATGCCAGGAAAATTTTATTTATTTGTAGGCTTTTACATGTCGGCCAATCTGTGAAATGGTCACTGGGTTAATTACTAGTAAGCATACTTTTATATGTTTATTGGGCATAAGTATTTCCTCTTCTGAGAGTTGCTTTTCATAAAAAAGTACGTTTTGCTTAATTTTCCTTTTTTTCCTACCATTTGCTTATATTTTTAGGTTATTTAACTTTTCTTATTCATTTGTACAATTTCTTTACATTATCTTTATAACAACTGTGTTGTTTATACGTAAAAGGTCCTATGAGTCTGGGATTTGTGTTTTCACTTTTTATTGTGTCTTATCAGGATTTTTAAAATGCGATCTATTTTATAAACTTTGCATTTTTTTCTGCTTATTTTATGTTTTGTTTTAGAAATACCAAATATTGTTAAATATTTTCCCATATTTTCTTAGAAAGTCTAAAAATCTTAAAGTTTCACATTGATATTTTTTAATCCATCTATAATTAATTTTATGTATGGTGATAAATAAGAGTCACTTTTTCATTTTTTAGTGGGGTTTTTTGGTACATTAACGTATTTTATGTTAAAATATTCTTGCATTCTTGAGATTAAACACAATTTGGTTATGGCTTTTGGTTATATTTCTATATCTAATTAGAGTTTTTCAATGTGTGCATATAAAATCATAGTTGAGGTTACCTTATAATTTTTGTATGCCTTTGTGGATTTTTGGTACTATAGTTTACTAGTTCATAAAATAAATTGATGAATAATCCTTTTTTTCATCCTCTGGAATATTTGTATCAATTTGGGGTTTTCTTTTCCTTGAATATTGATAGGACTAGTTAGTATAACTATCAGGGTAGGTGCTTTTGTTATAGAAAAATTCTTAAATATTAAATTTACTTTATAGTTCTAGGACTCCTTTAGAATATCTGTTTAGTATGTAGTCTTTCTTAGGAGATAATTTATTTGCCCTGGATTTAAAATATGCATCACAATTCTTTTTTTATAAAGTTTTCTTAGTTTCCACTCATACCAATACATCTTATCTTCTGACATATTCTCCAGACTTTTCACTTCTCCAGATTCTTGACTAAATCCAGAAATTAAAGAAGGAAATATTGAGTAAAGCCTTAAAGACAAGAGAATGGTTTCCAGGTAAGACAGAAAAAAGAAAAAAATCCTGCTATATGCTTTTAATTAGAGACACACTTAAACCATAAGAAAACAGAATACAAAAAATTCCAAAACACAAGAGGATAATTCCAAGGGAAAACCATTATAGCTGTAGTAATACCAGTCATTATCAATTACTGAAATATAGTAGGAAGCTGAAGATTCTCAAGGCTAACATTAATTAATGGAAAATGGTGATAGCTTTATTAATATCAGTTAAAACATACCATTTAAATTAAATACTACTCAAAGTAGTATGGACATTTTAATGATATTAATTATTCCAATCCATAAGCACGGTATATCCTTCCATTTATTTGTGTCTTCTTCAATTTTCTCTTTTTTTTTAAAATCAATATTTCCTAGTCTTTAGAGTACACGTATTTTACCTCCTTGGTTTAATTTATTCCTGGGTATTTTATTCTTTTTGATATACTTGTAAATGGGATTGTTTTCTTAATTTCTCTTTCTGATAGTTCATTAGTATACAACAGATTTCGGAATATTCATTTTATATCCTGCAACTTTACTGAATTCATGCATTTGTTCTGAGATTTTTGGTGGCATCTTTAGGATACAAGTCAACAATCCAATTAAAAAACGGACAAATAATCCGAATAGACATTTCTGCAAAGAAGACATACAGATGGCCACCAGATACATGAACAGATGCTCAACTTCACTAATCATCGGGGAAATGCAAATTAAAACAATAAAATATCACCTCTCAACTGTCAGAATGGCTATTATCAAATAAACAACAAAGAATAGGTGTGAGAGAGGATGTGGAAAAAAGAGAACCTTCATGCACTGGTGAAGGGATTGTAAATCGGTGCAGCCACTTTGGAAAACAGTATGGAGATTCCTCAAAAAATTAAAAGCAGAACTACCATACGACTCCATAATTCCACTTCTGAGTATTTATCTGAAGAAATTGAAAACACTAATTAGAAAAGATATGTGCATCCCTATCGTCATTATTTCCCTATTCTAAAATATGGAAGCAACCTAGGTTTCTACTGATAGATAAATGGAAAAAGAAGATGTGGTGTATACCTACAATGGAATATTACTTAGCGTTAAAAATTTTGCTATTTGCAACAAACTGGATGAAACTAGAGGGATCATGCTAAGTGAAATAAGTCAGACAGAGAAAAACAAATACCATATGATTTAACTTATATGTGGAATCTAAGAAATAAAACAAAGGAACAAATAAAACAAAACAGAAATAAACTCATAGATACAGAAAACTGATGATTGCCAGAAGGGAAGTAAAAGGGGGAGTAGAGGGAAAAGGTGAATGGCATTAAGAAGTACAAACTTCCATTTATAAAATCAATCATGATGATATAAAGAACAGCATAAGGATTATAGTAAATAGTATTCTAATAACTGTGTATGGTTCCGGATGTATAATAGACTTATCATGATGATCACTTCACAAGGTATATAAATGTCTAAGCACTATGTATACACCTAAAACAATGTAATACTGTATGTCAACTATAATTTTAAAATACATTTTTTTAAATTTCTATTTATTTTATTTTTTTTCAAGTTCAAGTTCATTGGGATGACAATTGTTAGTAAAGCTATCATAGTTTTCAAGTGTACAATTCTGTAATACATCATCTATATATCACCTTGTGTGTTCACCACCCAAAGTCAGTTCTCCTTCCATCATAATATATTTAATTCCATTAAAAAACAACAACAACAACAAAAAAAAAACCTCTTCTTTTTTGATACCATGTACTGTTTTGTACTTGCGTCACATTCTAATTAATGTGAATTTCCAAGTTTTCTACACTTCGTCTGTTTTTTCTAATCATCTAGTTTGACCTTTCTTTCTATATATACTATGCAGGATGTGACTGTCTGCCTTATTATGACCACTGCTGTAATTGACCTACCAGGCCTCTGAATCATCTTTATATAACAGATTCAGTATACAACAGTCCATGTTCTAAAACTATTTGAGGAATGCATCTAGAAAGTAATGCAACATCAAATTGCAAAATATCTTTAAATTTTACTAACTCAAAATGAATTTTTTTTGCACTTTCAGTCTTTTTTCTATGCATATATTTTAAGTAAATCATACTGAATAACAGTTTGTGTTTTTTTGCTTAACATTTATCATGACCATTTCAAGTTATTAGGTGTCTTTCTTTTTTTTTGTTTTAATTTATTGGGGTGACAATTGTTAGTAAAATTACATAGATTTCAGGTGTACAATTCTGTATTACATCATCTATAAATCCCATTGTGTGTGTGTAATGCTGAGCAAAATAAGTCAGACAGAAAAAGCAGAGAACCATGTGATTTCACTGATATGTGGTATATAAACCAAAAACAACAAAAGAACAAGACAAACAAATGAGAAACAAACTCATAGACACAGAGAATAGTTTAGTGGTTACCAGAGGGTAAGGGCCAAAATGAATTAAAATTAAAAATTGATCATTGTTTATATTATCTACAATATAGTCACATCTTCTTTATTTCAAACCAAACTAAGTAACAATATAGTTACTCTGTAGGTTTTATGTTAATTAAAATTTATTTACAGGAACTTCTGACTTTCTTAGAGACCATTTAGTGTAGACTCTGTTGGGAATTTATACTTAAGAATAAATAATCATCTATTTTAGCATAAAATTTGAAACAACCTTGTTTTGGAAACAAATCAACCATCAGATTACAGCAGAAAACAACTCCCCCACTTCTCTCACTGTATTTCCCACTATGAAAACATACCCAGAATCAAGAAACACAATATTTTGTGTAGATGAATTTTCAGGGCGAAGGAATAATAACGCCTAAGCCATAATTTGTAATAGCATACTAAAAAATATTCATCAACCACAGATGGAGTTCAAATTATCTACAGAACAAAACTGGAAGTACCTGTAACTTCGAGGTAGTTCAGAAGGTAATAAAGACAGTTGGCAGATTCTTCTCCAAATGTTCCTTCTGGAGTCCTGTCAACTCTCTTTAAAGATAGCATCATCCAACTGCCAGATTTGGCATGCTAATCTGTACAAAACCTATTCATGTATTTTCCTACACTGACAGGAGTTCAAAAGTGACCACAGATTTTCCAGAACAATATAGATTTGCTTACATTGCTATTAAAGTTCCAATACAGATTTTCTTCTTTTCTCTGAAGGTTAAAGATACATAAGTATCTGCAGAAAAATATTTTTTATTAAGTTTTATGTTGCTTTGGTTTGGGGAAGTTTTGCTTTTTTGTTTTGTAAGGGGGTGGGGGGTGGGAGAAGAGGGTAAGGGGGATCAAATATATGATGATGGAAGGAGAACTGACTCTGGGTGATGAACACACAATGGGATTTATAGATGATGTAATACAGAATTGTACACCTGAAATCTATGTAATTTTACTAACAATTGTCACCCCAGTAAATTTTTAAAAATAAATTAAAAAAGAAAATATGTTTAACCCATTTACAGCTTTAAACTAAAAAAAATCAATATAAACCTTATAATTATTTTTAAAGATTCATAATTATTACATCATCATTTGAAAAATTAATTAAAAATCATGAGAGGTAATCTAAACAAAGCTATAGCCAGGAGAGACTGGCAAAAATGAGGGAAGTTGGCTACATATTTTGTATCGTTTTATAATTATAACAGTATGGGTTATGTGCGCCTGTCAATTCCTTTAGGAGAAATTGTGGGGAATTTCAAATAGATTAATATTAATATATGAATGAATGAATGTATTATAAGTGAACGAATTAATGAATACATGAAATGCAAAGAGATGGTATCAAAGAATAAGAAAAAAGGAGAATGAAAAGAGAGAAAGAGAGAGAGAGAGAGAGAGAGAGAGAGAGATTGATGAAATAGCATTAAGAGTATCTTAAAACACTGGGTTTCCAAGTCAGATCACTGAACAATAGCATAAGCATCAACTGGGTCCTTATTAGGAATGCAAAGTCTCAGGATCCTCCCCAACCCTATTGAATACAGAATTCTAAGTTTGTGAATCTATAATCTATGTTTCAAAGAGGTTTGCAGGGAATTTATCTGCTGGTAAAGTTTGAAAGCACGGCCCTAAAAATCACCATTTGCAGATCTGAATATACTTTATACAAAGTAGAATCCATGACACCTCTTTGAGAGCCCAGCTTGGCAGAAACCTTAAATTTCCCTGTTTCTCTATCACCTCATTGTACCTTTCTGGCAAACAGTAATTACGATGAAATCTATCTCACTGCATAGCTAACTATGGCTAAAGAAATACCAATAAACCTAAAGATTGGTCTCATTTTATATGCACAACTATTAATCTTGAGTGGGCCTCTCGGGCTGCTCCAAAATCCTGCTAAGTAACCTACCCAGTTCTGTCTTCTGCTCTTCTAGAAGATCCGACCTTCTCATTCCACACACCTTTGGGTTTCTCCCATTCTCATTCTAATTGGATAACCAGCATACTATTACGGAGAAAACAGGAATTATCAGAATAGAATTTCCACTTGATGATACTACCACATTTAACACCTTACTGGCATCTGCCCATTTACGCTGCTGTCCTCCGTTCTTACGGAAGAACCACCTGTGCTCCTAGTTCAGGCAGCAGCCACACTGATGTATTTGGTCCCATTTGCTCTCACCTTATCAAGGACAGAATTCCAAAAACTACCCCTTCTCCCGTACATCATTTTATTTTCCTATTTAGTGAAACATTTTTATGAACGTAAAACCACCTTATAATTTCTTTCATCTAAAAAAACAAACAAACAAAAAACACCCTCTTTTGACTCCTCATAATCTGTTCCCCACATCTTCAACTCTTCATTATCATCTCTTATTTCTCTTCTCTGCTCCACTTACCCTGTCTTCTTCCTCAAGTACTCCAGGCACACTCAACACTCAACCCCAAGGACCTTTGCTCTTTAGTTATCTCTGACTGGAATTTTCTTTCCCCAGACAATTGCTTGGTTCACTGCCTCATCTTCTAATTCAAACTTGCATCTCACTTTATCAAATTTGCATCTCACTTTATCTGTGAGACCTACCTGGATCACCCTATTTAATAGTGTGTCATCAACCTGGTCCTTGGAACTCCTGTGTCTTCCTACTTATACATGTTTTCTTTGATTCTACATCATTTAGCAGATTCTAGAACTACACAATTTACTTATCTATTATTCCACTAAAATATAAGAGATAATGTAAGGTCTAAGGTGGGAAAATATCTGGGTTTTTTAAAAATTTATTTATGCATCCAATATTTGAAATAATGAGTGACCTCTCACATGATTAAGTATGAAATGAATAAATGAAAGCAAAGAAATGAAATATACTAGTACAGAATATTTTTAACACTTAACATTAATAGAAAATGGAGACAACAGAGAACTTTCAGTTGAAACCTATAGTTGACAAATAATTCCATACCCAGCGATGTTCAGGCTCAGAAGTGAAAGTGATTTATTGCTTTTACGATGCTTTGTGGTGGCTCATCATCCCCTCATAGATTCCCTCAAGTCTGCCTTTATTTTTGTAATTATTCACAGAACTAAGAAGGGAAGGAGATTCTGGGAAATATAGCCCCAACTTACTTAACACAGTATAAAACATTCACAGTCCACCTCTTATCAACTAGATATCCATACCAGATATTCCCTTCTAACTATTCTTAACTTTCAAAAACAGGCAATTTTAAATAATTTCCCATAATGTAATGCAGTTAGTCCTTATACAATCAGAAACATACTAACTCACTCCCCAAAAGAGAATACAACCCCCTGTATCACATTTATTTATCTTGGTTGTAGTTTGAGTCCACTTCTAAATGAGTCACAAATACTTTGATATCCTTAAATTCTGCTATATAATTTTAATCCTTAATAAAACATTTTATTTCAGCTGATAAAGCAATGGAATGCAAGAAGGAAATAATTATTTAATATGTACACTGATGTATTCATATAAAAATAAAGAGGGAACTATTATACCTATTATATTCCTTATTTCATATTTTGTTACTGGTATTTATATCTGCCTATTGCACTGTCCATTCTATATTCCCTCATCTTCAGCAAGCAACGGGCCTGCCCATGAGTCCCTGCTCACCTTACCCGGATGGGTATGGGTCATGGTAGTCCTGTCTTCCCTGGGTTGTAATAGTTTTCTGTAAACTTTTATCATAGGACATGGGAGTCCTGAGAGGTGTCTCATGGGTTATTCTTCGTTCTAGACATACATCTCTTTGTTCCCATTGTGTAGTAGCAACCCAAGTTCTATTTGAAAGTGAGAGTTAGGCACCTTATTCAATACAGCAACTCACTTTTCTGCCTGTTGGTTTACTGGAATGAAGAGTCCAAAGAAACCATATGGCAGTCTCTCTCAACTTCATTTAATGGAACCATTTCCATGTCCCTTACTGAAATCATGCATTCACAGTGACACTAAGACCTGGATATCCACAGAGAACAAAGTTGTGGAAATGGAAAATAAAATTATTTCTGTTCAGTCATTCGGGCTAATGATGAGAGAATCTGCTCGCATTTCATCCCTTTGAGTCCTGGACCTGTGACCAGTAGTTATGGGATGAAGAGCATCCTAAACTGGGATCAGTTGCTGATTGAGAACCTGTACATAAGATAGATTACATTACCCCAGCCTTGGAAGATAGTGCCATCGGCTTGCACTATATGTGAATTTCCAAAAGGCCATTTGCTATTCTACTGGGACAACTATTTCAGAGTGAGACTGAATATGATAAGACCAGTCAATTCCATGAGCATGCATTCCTTGGTAAATTTTCTCTTATATAAAATGAGTCCCTTGGTCAAAAAGCAACGCAACATAGAATTCCACAATGGTATATAACTCATTCTGTAACTACATGAATAATGGTTTGGGCAGAAGCATTGGAGGCCTGGGAGGTAAATTCATATACAAAGTAAGTGAAAACTGCCTCTTCTAAGATGAGAGCACTCAATGCAGACAACTTGCCACAGGTAGCTAGCTATATGAATCCCTTCGAGAATTATACCATACTGGAGGCTCAGCATGACCACTGAGTGTGCAGACAGTAAGTGCCAACTAGCCGATGGCAAGTCAGACACTCAGAAATGGGTCTTGTTTAGTGAACCCATGCATAACTTAGTCCCTGCTGCCACAGCCACTTTGTTCATGAGCCAATTTGTGAAGACAGAATGGTTGGGAAAAGGTTGAATAATGTCTATAGAACAGAACATTTTTTATCCACCTCATTACTAAGATCCTCTTCTGTTGAGATTGCTCCTTGGACAAACAACTTTAAAAACTTTTACAATCTCTCCTAGCTGCTAGAACTAACAGTGAATCCAGATCGTCTGCCAACAAATATTATTTGACCCAAGATTCACCTTTAGGAAGCATTGATATAAACTGGAAAAATCTTACATCATTCTGACTCTCCTCACAGGATATAATGTATAACTTACCACCCGGGGCCTTCAGAGTTAAACTTAGTTCAGTTCTAGGAACCATGACAGTCGGTGTGCCTAATCCTTAGTAATATCAGCAATTTCCTTCCTGGCAACTGGTTCTTCCAGCAAAAGGATACCCTGTCCCCCAGAGAAGGAAAGGCTGCTTCTGAAGGCAGAGGAAGCTTAGCAGAATTGGCAATCAAGATTCCTAACTTTATAAGAATTCACACACTCTTATCTAGTCTATGCCTCAATTTTAACATAGGAGTACTTGTAAGATCTTGAATTCAATTTGCAGTGCAATTCAACCACCCACAAGATTAGACTGCAGCATTGGTTTTTATAACATTGTCTCTGTGTGTACAGAGGATAAGGGATATTGGAGAGTCATCACAATTTTTTCTGAACCTTTTACCAGAGCTCTAGTTGTAAATTTAAAACCATGAACTATTTGTGTTTTTTTCTGGTTTGGTTTTTCCCTCTAAATACTGCAACACAATTAGAAACAACCAATGAATTACATTATACCCTTTATTTTCATTAAAATATTTCTGGTAGAAATTACTTTGTTACCTTAAGCTTTGCCCTTTACAAGTATTTGATTGCAAGGGTTTAAGTACAGCAATTTAAGTGATGGTTTTGCCACAGCTTGCCATGAGCTACCAGCCCCTTTTACCACTGTCAACAGTACCATCAATGCCATTAGAACTAATCATATCAGAGAAATATTTCAGAGAACCCTTCCCAAAGGTTGTGTTTCTTGGAACCACTTGCAGGACAAGTGATTAATCAAGGATGCAAAAACAATATGCGTGATACACTGGTAGGAATATATTGCTGTGATTAATCTTTCCACGATTGTGGGAGTATTGTGACAAACTGTATGGGAGGCACTCACCCCTAACACTAATGATCAGTGTGAATTAACTGAAAGGTAGGAAGTCAGTAAAATGCTGAACAAGAAGTAGAGGAGAGCAAGGACACACTGGAACCCATGAAACAGCCCAGAATCCATATGTGTAAACCATCAACCTTGACGTATATGACCTGAGAAAGAGGCTGTCACCTCATAATAATGCTGCACATGCATTGCCTGGCCCTGAAATGGAATGGGCTAAGGACCTAGTGGCCTGGGTACAGCACGAGGGCAACAAAATCACCCAGCACATAAGTGGCAATGTCCATGACATGCAGTGACAACAGGCACTCTGCATCAATCTTCCCTGCATAATGGCTGCTGCTTTATTTCCACCGTCCAAACCTGCAAAAATTCCTTTGTTGCCAACTGTAATTCATATCCATAAAGGAAAGTAATTTCTGGCAAATGTTGCTCCAATTTAGCTAAGTTGACAGAATACAAATCCACTATACTCTATGTCAGATGCCATCAGAATTTCATGATTAATGGCCACCTTTCTTACTTCACAATATCTTTAAATACAAAGACACTGTCTTCTCTATTAGTTGATCTATAGTACCTCGTCTAATGATTAAAACGTAGACAACCCTAAATAGATATGTGTTATATAAGAAAACATACATGATCTTAAAAAGTGCACAGATCTAGAGTAGCCAGTTGTATTCTAAAAAAGGGGTAAGTTTTTAGAGTAGATAAATTGAGACCAATAAAGAGGGTAAAAGTGACAAGATGAGAGGTGTGTTTAAAACTCAGCGAGCATACACATTCAGTTAGGGGTGAGGTTAATACAGGGGGAAAAAGGGAGATAATTTTGGAAATATACCTTTAAAAACCAAATTGTGAAGGATTTTAATGACTAACCATGTAATGTTGAGCCTGATATATGCCTTAGTTCAATAGATATGTAATGTCTTTCAAAGACAGCTTGATTTAAACATTCCTACATCCATGAATAAATGTCTTCTCAATCAAAAGACATTGGACTTTGTCCAATATTAATGAAGACTCTGAGATTTGTTTTTATGTATGTCTTAAATGGCAATGTGTTTTATAAGCCTTCAGTATGATCTGGGCTTTGGGCTTTGCTGATACACGATGAAGAGTTATTAAATTCTTCTTCATTCTTTTTTCCTAATCCTCCCTGGATAGGCTGTAATTAAATTTCAAGTGCCAAATATCACTTAAGAAGACTCTTTCTTTCTAGAGAATCCATGTATTTGTATCAAGTGCTTTAAAAAATCATTCAGGTATTACAATTAACATAGTGATGTATCAACAAGTAATATAATTTAACTTACAACTATAGTAGTTGAGTCCAAATTCATATTACTAACAGAAATTAGCTCTTTTGAAAGGTGTCTATAGCTTTTTCTTATTTTCATGAGTCCCCAAAGTTGCCCAATAGTCTTCCATTTTGTACTTCCCTTTAAACCAATCCTCAATCCCTACATTTAGTGTAGAGTCATTCTTCAGTGGAAATCACCACTAACACCACCACACCAACCTTAGTATCGATGGTTCTTCACTAAGCTCTTCCTAGGTAGGAGGCTTTCCTTGATTATCCAGGAATATCTAAGACCAGGCTGACACTTCTAAAGGTGTTTTTGTGAAAGCATAGAAGAAGCCTTCTGTCCCTACCATAAGCTTGTTTACTTCCAGACCCATTTCTTATCTTTGTCTTGCAAGCTACATTTGAAAGGCTCCTTTGCTCCCTGGGATCCTGATAGATTTGGTCAATGGGAGGCAATTTTACAAGAGTTGAGGGAAGGAAAGAAGGAAGAAAGGAAAATGAAAGCAATGAAAAAAGACCAAGGCTATTTCTCATTTATCTCTGCCTCCAGCAATGGTCTACAGAAAGAGGTAGCTTCCTGTAATTTCAGTGTCACTGGCCTGACCCTCCTTTTGTGGCACAGACTCATTCAGGGTAGCATTGCCCTGGTTCAAGATCAATTCAGAATTCTGTGATTTCTGATTTTCTTCTTGTGCACCTCCTGTCCTAGGGATGGTAGCATCTTGTAATGCTAATCTCTAGGTTGTATTACTATCTGTTGCTATAAAAAAAAAAATCCTCAACTCTTTCATCATCCTGTTTAACCAATTCCTCGAGTTAAATTCCCTAAGCTTGAACTACCTGGATTTGTCCCTATTTCCTAAGCAGATCTTTACTGATATACAGTGTAGTCTTATTTGACAACAATCAGAATAAAATATAGATCTTTCTAAGAACAGTTCCCCCATACTTTATGTTTAAACTCTGTATCTTCTGTAAAACATTACTTGCTAACAGCAAATATAATTTAAAGGGAATGGACATGATGTTAGTCCAAGTCCAGATGTACAAAACAAACATTTTTAATAGTCTCATAATTTGCAAAGGCATAGTTTATATTACAAAGCAGAATAATCATCTTAAACATCTGCTCTTAGATTACTTCACTTTATGTAGCTCATCACAATAGACTTTCCTTATATGGGCATAATTAAGGGTTCACTAAAATGTTTTCTGCTCCATATCCACCTCTAAAGGAAAATAACTTCTAAAATAAAATCTCATTTCTATCCAAAAAGGAAAAAAAAAAACAAAAAAAAACCTCAAGGCAATTTGCATCATTACAGTTTTAATCCTGCCTCTCAAACAAAGCAACAAAGCAAAAACACACTGTCATACACATAATTTTGGTCAAACCATATGATAACATTTATATATAAATATGAATATAAATGTAGAGAGATGTAGATGTATCTGAACACCTTCTTCATTTATTAGTTTCAAAAAGATTAAGAAAGTAAACTAATAACAGTGTAATAGTAACCTTCCTTTTGCTATTTGCCATGTTATCACAGTTCTGTATTCTCAATGTGTGGTTATAACCACAACTTGGAGGATGCTTCACCATATCACAAATCAACAAAGCAGGGAATATAAAGGCTGTCCCAACATTATGAGTTATTTAAACAGTACACAGCATAAACTTTCTTATACTGGTATGTTCTAAGTGTGAGAATTTGCAAGTGTTTGACTTTGTGGTAAATAAACTTTAACTCTTTGTGGTAATTAATGTAACTGTTTCCCTTTGAGTACGAGCCTGCTAAACAATAATACTAGAGATCTTTTTCAGTCATCATCATATTGCTTTTACCTTACTCTCTGCATGCTATTTCTAGAGACAACCTTGCTTTCTCATACAATCTTCTTGCTCCTATCGATGGATAGCGGTCTTACCATCTTTCCTGTCTACTCAGTTGACAGCCATTCTCACCTCTCAGCTGCAATACACTAACTACATTCTTTGAAATGCATTAGCTTCAAAAGGTGACAAAATATAAAACTCACAAAATATTTCTTCATTATTTTTACAGGACAGAGAGAGAAGAAAATATACTTTTTCCATCTAAAAAATTATATTTCAAGGACATTTTCAAGTCTTGCTAATTCCTTCATGAATGGGCTAAAATATTAATTTGTTTAATACACAAGGTACCATTTGTAAATGCAAATACTATGCAGCCAGGACTTCAATGGAGCTTATGTTCTAGTTCTGAGAGATAAAAATAAACAAGAAAGCAGTATTATTTGAGTGTATAATAATTATGATTGAAAAAAAAGGTTGTAAAATTCTATTCAGAATAATTGAAGTTATGATGAAAAGAGAGCAACTTAAGATATGCCATCTCTGAACAGGTCACATAAGGCAAAGAATGAGAAAGGACCAGGCATTGCAAAGTTTAGGCAATACAGGTTTTTTGATAAAAAAGTAAAACTTGGAGTGTGAGAGAAACATAATAACCGTCACGATGGTGAAGACACAGTTATGAAAGGAAAATGTTGTACAATAAAGAATGTAGGCTGAAGGCTGATGGCCAACCCTAAGATCTCAGGCTTGCATAAACAGTTTGGATATTTTTTCTAACTCTCATGGGAAGCTATTGAAAATTTTTTAAATTATGATTACAATTTATTGGGGTGACAATGGTTAGTTTTAACAATGGTAGTGACATAACATAGTTTACATGGAAAATGGGAGACAAATTAAGCTATTAATTGCAGAATTCTAGGTAAGGTATCTGAGGATTGATATAGTGGTGGCAATAAAGAAGGGAAAAATAGGTGGATTTAAATTTTATTTCTGGACTAAAATTTGTAAGTCTTGTTAATGGATTGAAAACCGGTTATGAGCTTCTGTGAGAAATAAAGAAATAGTTATTAAATTACAGAAAATAGCATTGTTTGATACTGTCCTTGCTCTCTCTCTCCTTTGTGCTCAATATTTTCATGTGTTGTCTCAATCTCTATGCAAAATAGCCTATCCTCAATAACCACTAAAGTAATCCTGCATATTAATTTTTTACATTAAATAGTAATTCCTGATGCAAGTCCAAACTGAGACAGTAAACAAAGCAGCAAAAATAAATCCAATTTCAATAAATATATAGTAATTATTATAGTGAGCTGTCTTATCATTATGCCATTTTATAGAATATCCTTAAATTCAAAATTTTACACTCTCCAATAACACATGTGTTACAGGAACCAGTGGATGACAAATCTAGAAAATAATGATTAAGAATTTGACAAGACAAAATGAAGACTGACTAATGAATAAAGGAATCTTTCTTTAAAATCTAAAAATAATTTGATAGAAAATAAATGAATGTAGTCTTTACAAATGATTTCTAATGCAACTAGTTTTTAGGATTTGAGGAATATTTAATGAGAAATTATAGGATAGAGAAGAAGAAAACAAAGCAGTTCAAAAGAATGAAATAATGAATATCTAGCATTAAAAATGTACTTACCCTTAAGAATGACAGCCGTGATGAATTCTTGCACATGTGCCAAAAATGAACCTGGTGTATTAGTATACGTCAAAATCCATAGTTAATGCAAAGACAAAGAATAAAATAAAAATAAAAAGATTGATATTTATAATGCTAAGTAATAATAAATCCTAATGATCAAAAGCAGAAAAAAGGACGTAATTTGGATTTGTCATTATTTTAAGAAGTGTAACATTATTCAAAATTAGGTATTTTAACATATGTGCCTCTTTGTTTTTGTTCTCTTACCACATACTTTTATTCACAAACCTATTGTTATACTACTAGTGTCTTCTGCATTCACATTATCTGCTTCAGTGTTTCACAAAATTCTTGATTCACAACCCATATTCACAATAATAGATAGACTCTCAACACTTTGTTACTGTATTTAGTTATTTAATCACTTTTGTGAGGTATATAAGGTGGTATTTTTCCTACTCTGCATCTAGTTTTGGTTAACAAAGGATATTTTTTTTTTTTTTAAGTTCAGCATCCATTTGTTGGTTATATTTGTCTTCACTTTTTCCTCCATGAATAGAAAATAAAATTGCCTTGACAATTTTGCTGTTAAAGGATGACTACAATTTCTGTATAAAAAAAAATTGGAATAATTTAATGAAAAGGCAGAGAAGCACTTCTACAGCAACTATGCAGAGAAATGATCATGTAGCTCTCTCATGAATGCACTGTGATCATAGCATAATATGAATACCCAAATAATATTCTCATGGCTTTGAGGGCATAGTGTTTATACACAGACAAAAGCAAAACATGCCATATAGTCGTCCCTTTACCTGTAATCTCATATAATGTCATTAAAAAAAAAAAGAGGTCTGAGCAACTGGCAACAATGTTCCTTTTAGAAGTGGTGAAAAACAAAAATAGTAAAAAATCAAATAGTAAAATAGTAAAAAAATCAAATAAGTGAACAAAAATCTTAATAAGCTTTTCTAACACATGCAGTAAAGTCAAGATCCTTTAGTCCCAGGATCAAAGGACAAAAAATAAAGTGCAACCATTCTATAGCAAAATTAACACAAATTTCTCACTTCCTAGTCTTGTGACTTCAGATGAGTTATTTACTCTATCTGAATCTGATTTATCATTTAATATATGTACAGAGCATGTGAAACAAATGTATACACACATTTTAAAAAAGGAAAAAGTATTAAAATTGTAATACGATGAATGATGCCAGATTTCATTTAATTAACGCCATCTTTTGAGGGAACGTCATACTACACATGGCTACCATAATTCAATTCAACTTCAAAAAGTAATACATAGATAACATCTCTTAAAATGTGTATATATATTTTTGGCACCCCCAGTATATATATATTTCCTGTACCTAACTCATAGAGTTGTGTGAGAAATAAATGAGAAAATAAGGGAGAGCACTAAATTAGCACCTGGCACAGAATAAGTGCTCAATGAATGTTAACTATCATTAATGAATATTAAGCACCTAACCGTCTTCCCTCACTAAACTCCAAGAACTCCCAGAACAAACATGCCTAGTTAATTAGCATCCTTTTGGCAGATGGAAGACATCTTCACTGGGGGAAATAAACTGCCTCAGACAAAAAACATAAAGATACTTTTATTTTGGTTTTCTAAATATAACAGACCTGCCAGATTATCCTTCAATTAAATTCAGTCCATAAAGCACATTAAGATACCTCGTAATTGATCCCAAACAGCATTTTAAGGCATAATTCTTAAATATGTTGAGATAGCTAAGGAATCCCAAGCACTTGAGGAAAATAAAATCTAATAATAAGATACAAAACAAAAGAAGCAAAGAGAACATAAAAATTTTAGAAAATAAAGGTAGGGAGAGGACTTCAAAGATGTTATTATTAATATAATGTTAAGAACTGAGATGACATTGTGTTTATGAAAAAAGAATAAACCCCTGTTATAAAGAAATGTCATTCATAGAAAAAAAGAGCCCTTGAAAATAAAACTATAAAATCAAAAATAAAAACTCAATAGAAAGACTGAATAATAAAGATGAAGAAATAGAACAAAAAAGAAAAAAAAAGATGAAAAATGGTAGAAGCATATAACAAAATTAGAGAACCAGGATGGAAAGACTAAGCTTAAAATAATAAAAGTTATTTTAAAAAAGAAAAAGAAAAAAACAGAACACCAAAAATGGGGTGGGAGAACATTGGCAAAGAAATCATGAATAAAATTTTCAAATGTAAGAAACATTATTATGATGGCAAGGACCCATTAATTGGGTGCCTAGTATAGTAAATAGAAATGGGTCCAAATAAAGGCACATCTTTTTGAATTTTAGAATGTGCAAAACGATGAAGAAATCTTAGTGGTTCAGAAAAAAAAAATTACAAGGAAAGGATCAACGGTGAATAAGACATCCGTATTCTCAACTACAACATTGGTAGTTGGAGAACAGTAAAATGATGTTCAAAAACTTCTGAAATTGAAATTTATGTCTAGTCTAAATTTCAATTAAAGGGGAGGAAATATTAAATACATTTTCACTAGCTCAGTGTCTCAATAAATGCCTGTAACCCCCAGTCTTTCTCAGAAAGTACTAGAATACACATTTCACCCAAACAGGAGAGTAAATCAAGAAATAGAATTAGGAAAATTCTCACAAGAAAAAAGGGAGAGAAATCCCAATGATGAAAAAGGGATATCCCAGATCTACACCAAGACTAGAAAATGTACATATATACATACACATACTAGAATGCACACATACATATATACACATACTTATGCATGTGTATAGTATACAATATTTGATTCATAATATAACCATGATATACGAGGTCTGACTCTTAAGTTCGCGAACTTGTTGCAACGATGTTGCTAACTTTTTTTGTTATCAGAGGGATTATTCATTATGAATTTGTACCAACTGGACAAACAGTTAACCAAGTTTACTATTTGAAAGTGCTGAAAAGGCTGTATGAAAAAGTTAGACAAAAGTGACCTGAACTTTTCACCAACAATTCATGGCTCTTGCATCACGACAATGCACCAGCTCACACGGCACTGCCTGTGAGGGAGTTTTTAGCGAGGAAACAAATAATTGTATTGGAACACCCTCCCTACTCACCTGATCTGACCCCAATAACTTATTTCTTTACGGAAAGATAAAGGAAATACTAAAAGAAGACATTTTGATGACATTCAGGACAGCTCTGATGGCCATTCCAGAAAAAGAGTTCCAAAATTATTTTGAAGGGTGGACTAGGCGCTGGCATCAATATATAGCTTCCCAAGGGGAGTACTTCGAAGGTGACCATAGTGATATTCAGCAATGAGATATGTAGCACTTTTTCTAGGATGAGTTCCCGAACTTAATTGCCCGACCTCATATAATGATACATTATTATGAATACGTGTAATTCATAATATTGTAAACATGAAATGATCACTTATCCCAAATTATAATAAAAGGTTTAGGAATGGAAAAATTTATGTGATGGAAAAAAGAGGATAAAAATTAGCAAATTTTCATATCTCATAGTAAACCAAAACCATAGAAAAATGCTTCAAATGGAAAAATAAAGACAGGATATTACAAGAATGTTATCTAGAAAAATGAAAGTAAAAATTCTTATCATTTGCTAAAATATTTGAAAGTAGTTGTTTCTGGAGCAATACATAAATAAGTGAAGAGGGAAAGGTAATAGCTGCTATTATCTTTTTTTTTTTTTTTTAATAATGAGCCTTATAAAAATACTTAACTCTTTGTAATGAGTATATACAATTGTATTAGGGTTCTCCAGGAAAAAAATAGAACATGAGGATGTGCATATATGCCTGTGTATATGTATCTCTATACCTATGTATATTTCTATCAATCTATCTAGCTATCCATCATCTATCTATGTATCTATCAGCAGATTTATTTTTAGGAATTGGCTTACATAATTTTGGGGGCTGGCAAATTCAAGATCTGCAGGGTAGACTAGCAGGCTGGAATCCCAGGGAAGAGTTAATGTTGCGATTTAAGTACAAAGGCAATTTGTATGCAGAAGTCCCTCTTTTTCAGGGGACCTCAATCTTTTTCGCTTAAGGCCATCAATAGATTGGATCAACACCACCCATATCATGGAGGATAACCTGCTTAACTCCAAGTCTACTGATTTAAATGTAAATCTCATCTAAAAAATCGTTTCATAGCAACATCTAGACCAGTGTTGATCAAATATCTAGACACTCATGGCCTAGCCAAGTAGACGCATAAAGTTAAACAACATAACAATTTTGATAAAAATAAAACTTAAATTTAAGAAAATAATAAGTTACATATGTTGTGGAAAAATTCATTTTGATAAGCCAGTCTTCTGAGAGCCCTAAAGAACTGAGTCAACAGTTATATTTTAGGGTCATTTATCCTGAATTTATTATCCCACCTTTGAATTTAATTAGTACTGAAAATTGATAGAGCCCTCAAATCTACATCTTTGCAAATATTAGACTTTGAAAAAAATATAAAAATTTGGAATGCACTTTCCATGTTGAGTGTCAGTATAAATGTCCTGTGTAATTTTCTATGAATTACAAGAATAAGAAAGTATTCAGTCTATGCTCATTCCCTAAAAAAAATGCAGTGATTAAGAATGGTGCTTTAAGTCCTTTGCCTAGTTTTAATTGGTTAATTTCTCTCTATTGTGGAGTTGTAGAAACTCTTTATATCTTCTGGGCACTAGAATGTATCAGATATATAATATGCAAATATTTTCTCCCATCGAGTGTATTGTCTTTTTACTCTCTAGACATATCTCCAAAGAAGATACACAAATGGCCAACAAGCTCATGCATGAAGAGATGTCCAACATCATTAGTCATTAGAGAAATGCGAATCAGAACTACAATGAGATACAACGCCATACCCTCTATGTTTCACTCCTTGTTGTCAACATCGTCGTCGTCGTCGTCGTCATCATCATCATCATCATCATCAAATATCAAATGTTGGCAAGGATGTGGAGAAATTAGAAGCTCTTACATTGCTGGTGGGAACGTAAAATGGTGTGGCCACTGTGGAAAACAGTTTGACAAGTCCTCAAAAAGTTAAACATAGAATCACTATATGATCCAACAAATATACCACTAGGTAAACACCAAAAATAATTGCAAACTGGTATTCAAACAAATACTTGTACATGAATCTTAATTGCAACACTAGTCTCAATAGCCAAAATGTGGACCCAAAGGTCCATTATCTGATAAATTGTTATATACACTATTCAGCCATAAAGTGAAATGAACTACTGATACATGCTACAATGAGAATGAACATTAAGAACATTAAGTTAGGTGTAATAAACCAGACAGAAAAGATAACATATTGTACATATATATGGAACATAAAGACAGAACACAGACTTTGCAATGGCCAGAGTATGGGGAGTGACTTGTTAATGAGTATGTATTTATTTTTGGAGGTGAGGAAAATATCTTGGAACTAGAGGTGATTGTTGTGCAACATTGTGAATGTACTAAATGCCTCTGAATTATACTTAAAATGGCTAATAGTTGATTTCAAGTTATGAAAATTTTACCTCAATAAAAAAGTGGCAATTCAAACATGTAAAAGAAGCTGTGTAAAAAACAAACAAAATAGAAGTACAAGCAAAGATTTATGATCACAAAGAAAAGCTAACAATACAAAAATAAGAACAATATCATGATGAGCTGAGATCTGAAAGATAAATAGAATATTAATGATAGAGAAGGTCTTATGGCTTTCATATTACATGTTCAATATGAGCAAAAGCATGGGAACATGATAGTATATAGCATATCCCAAGATTTATGAAGAGTTTGGAATGATTAGAGGATAGAGTAAAATAGAAAACATGGTTAGACATGAAAACTGTCAAATAGGCAAGATCTAGATGGCAAAAGCAGACAAATGCATCACATGGAATTTTGCATTTATTCTGTAGATACTGGGAGACTGTTGAGCCATTTTGAAAATAACTTTTAAAATGAGTCAATCTGTACAGTTAGATTGCTTTGCTGATCAGTTGGAAAAAAGAAATATTACATGCATTTAAACTATTATAAAACTCTACCCAAAAATGGGAAAGAAAGCAAAAAATGGAAATAATGTTTTGCATAGATAGAGGTGATTAAATCTGTTTAGTGGTTACCAGAGGGTAAGGCGGGTGGGAGGTGGGAGATGAGGGTAAAGGGGATCAAATATATGGTGATGGAAGGTTAACTGACTCTGGGTGGTGAACACACAATGGGATTTATAGATGATGTTATACAGAATTGTACACCTGAAATCTATGTAATTTTACTAACAATTGTCACCCCAATAAACAAACACACACAAAAAAATCTGGTCTTTAAGTGAATAACTTGGGACCACGATAAGGAAAAGATTTAAACTGAATATGTTTTGGAAATTTCTTGTTCTCTTTTCTGAATGAACGTAGTGTCTCTTGCTGTGAAAAGTAGATAAAAGAGGAGACTAATGGTTAATGCACTTAATTTTGGCCACTTAAAAGCATATGGTATGTTTAGAGTATGTTCTATTTATTAATGCAAATGCCACCAGCTATCACTGTTCAGGGGAGATGAGTCAAGTAGATTTGAATTAGTTTGATTTCAAATATTTATTCAGAATCTCCAATATTGCCTTAAAAATTCTAGCTCCAAACTCAGTTATTTTTGACATTTCCTAAAGTCAGTTTTTCATAGAGATGACAAACCAGTGTTCCGTAGAGTCCCCAGAAAATATTCAACGTGGGGTTTGTTTTTCAGATCCACAATATTACTGTTGATGTTTACTTCCCATGTAGTCATTGAAAGGGCTCCACTGGATTATAAGAATGTTGTAATTTGTAGGGTACTATGGCTTAGGGTTATGAATCCACAAGCTGCCAAAGAGATGGGGGAAATAGTGTCCTCCCATCCACACTGCTAGGCTTTATCACCTCAGAAAGGAAAGGCTATGAATTGTATCATCAAAACTTACTTCCACTTTCCTCTCTCTCTGCTCTTCATTAGAAGTTCTACTGGTGTTCCAGGATCAGAAGGGACATAGTACTTTGTTCGCTATTTCTATGGCACCTATCACACTCAATACTTCTCTTTCGTTTTGGAGCACAGTGCAATATTTCTTGCATACCAAAAATGCAACACAGAAGGATTTCCACACTTTGTTATCTCATGGGTTAGCAAAATTTAAAGCAAAGGATTTGCTTACTACCATAGAATTATTTACTCTATCAAATAAAACACCTAATTTCATAAAAAAGGCCCTTGACCTCCAAATTTTAAAGAACATTATCTTAGCATACAAACATCAAATTATTTTCATAATAAAAAATGCATTTACTAATGTATCTGTAATTGTCTTACGTGTCTGAGTATTGGGTGAAACCCTATTAAACATTGCCCTAGTCCTTCAGAGCAATGCTTGAGAATCCTGGCAAGGGAAGATGGGACAATCACCTGCCAATCGTACTGAAGACAACCAGGCTGAATCAGGATACTCAGCTATTAAACATACAATCCGTCATCTCACTCAGATTTAAAAAAAAAAAAAAAAAAAAGAGCTTATTTTTAATTATCGAGTCATCATGTGAGAATTTTATTTAATTTCTTGCTGCTCAAATTTAATTGTCCACATCTCATGTTTCTAGAATATATGATTCAGATAAGCTTGCCACATCTTTCTGGAGCATGACTTTTTACTCTAGGTTTTGAGTACAAAAATTGGAAGGAATACGTAAATTACGATTCAGTACAATTTCACAAACCTTTGCATTCATGTAAAATATATGCAGCTGTTTCATTAGATTATTTTCTTATATACCTTGGACAGGGGTGATGTGTGGAAGAAGGTCAGGAGAACACAAAGTCATTCTTTTTTCCAATAAACATATTTTGGTGTAAACATCTAAGAAACATTGCATCTAATCCCAAATCAAAAATATATATTCTATTACGTCTTTATAGAGAAAAATGGGGCATATAAACCCTTTTACTAAAGTAAGCATACCCGAACTTATACAATGCCTTTAGTAATTATAAAAGTATTTTTATTCAAAAATCAAGATTCTTCCTTAATTTGTGCTTTCGTGCGAAACTTAGTTATATCACTTTGTGAGGGATATAAATGATAAATGTCTAACTTTTACATTGTTTTGTACACCTGAAACTAATAAAAAAAAAAGAAAGAAAGAAACAGCAAAAAAATATACAAATAAAATTATTAAAGTACATGATTTCTGAAATAGAAAAAAAACATTTTTCAGATTTTAAGTCTCAACACTATAAAAATTTATTCTAGGTAAATTGTTTCAATTTATACAGATAATTTAATATTCTTTCTCCTGTGTTACTATTTATTCCCTGATCTTAATTTAAACTGTTGGAAATAACTCAGTTTAGGATTTTAAGTAAAGAACACTATATCAGCCTAGATTCCATTAGGGAATGCTCTACAACCTGTGGGCTGATGAACTGCCAACGTGAAGGCTGAGGTTACCAAGCTGACGTGGTTTATAAGAGAAATTAATAGACCTTGAAAGTGTTTAGAGAACACCTGCGCATTGTAGTTAATTATCAAACAAAGCACTCCACAATCTCTTTCTCTAATCCCTAAAAAGTTTAAATGCAGTTTTCTGTCAAAAGGAGCACAGCTCAGGCTTCGTAACTTCTCTACTTGTCACATAGCACCAATTATAATTCCGAAGTTCCTCAAAAATACATACTCCTCCTCCCACTTCACATTAAAATAAAGCAACATCACAGTGATAAATGAATTTTATGACTGAAAATATATGGATAGGGGAAGCAGAGGAGACAAAGTCTTTCTGGATCCTCCCTCATCCACAGATCTTTAATGTTACATAGTCACCTTACCCATTTTGTTTCAGGATACCTAAGATGGTTAACTACAGACCCTATGTAGTGTCAGGAATATGCAGCACATCACATAAGTCACTTGGATATTTCATTTTATTTTACTTTTTGGATTTTGTTTAAGAAATTGATGGTAATAGGGCTCAGTACCAATAATTAATTGGATAGTGTCTTGGAAAATAAAAAGGGAAAATTCCTTGAAAGTTATCCCTATTGTTAGGCTCCCAGAGCTCATAAAGTGTCATCTGTTGGGTAGGAGAAGAGTTCAGAAAAAAATCCTTGTACCCACATTGATAGAACTTGACATTCTTCCCCAAGTTTTGTGGCCTCATGCAGTTTGTTCAATTCTTGTCACCACATCACCAAATCTGTGTGCTGACAACACCCAAAAACAATCTTTCTGTCATTAAACATAAAAACGCACAAACCAAAGCCTGAGGTTATATCATTTCAACATAGTATAACAAATGAGAGTAAATTTCAGTGTGGGTGTTCTTGCATAAAATATATTAATGTGAATTTTAGCATATATGTTGAAAATAATTCTAGGTTGATTGTTCAAATTTTAATTTCTATTGCTACTTTATAAACTCCATTACATTTAGAAAATTTGTCAATATATAATTTATTTTCCTTTTTATTAAGTATCTCAACTTTCAACATTTTATTTGAAATTAAAACTGGGACAGTGATTCATACTTTGTTAGTGCTTAGTGAAAATGTGTTGATTAAAGGAAAAAATAAGTACTATGCTTCACAATGTTAATCATTTAAATTATCCGAATCTTAATTTTCATGAGTTTGTCATATAACATGTTGAGAATATAAATTACATTCATGTCTACGTAACTTTAATTATTCTAAAAATGAAGTTTAATTCAGGTTTTCAGTCCTTTGTTTGTAAATTGAGGGCTTGGGACTAAACAGCCTGTGTTTTAAAAATTATTTCTAATACTTTATATTTAAGGAAATCATGAAAAGAAGTTCTAATTCTGTTACGGTATATTTTTATGGCATAAATCCCACACAACTCATCCTTCCCACTGATGACACCTAAAATCTCCGTAAGAAATACAAAAAAGCAACTGCCTGTAAACTTCAAAGAGTAAACAAAGCAGACTGGATTGAAGAGGGGTGCCAAAACTCATACAGGAATAAATTTCCCATTGCTATGGTTGTTATTGTTTTCTCTCTCATGGCTTTTGTCCAGGGTAGGATCGAGTTGCAGAAAAGTACAGCAGTATGTAGAGGATAAAACAACAACAGTAATTCCATTGTTCAATCCCAAGGAACCAGAGAAAAGGTCCTCTGTAGGCAGAGTATTGAATAATTCCAGAAGGAAGAGAGCTGAAAGAGATTCCCTAATTCTGTGTGCAAATCCACACATGTATTAGCTACACAGCATGGGGCTGATGCAAAGAACATAATGAGCCCTTTGAAATCTGAACTGACATTTGAACCAACCCTTATAAGTCTCAGACTAACCTCTGAATAATGCATAAATGCACAGATCAAAACCAATATAGCAAAGGCTTAGGGCAGTAAAAGGAAGCAAACATAAAATTAAGAAAAAAGAAAAAGAACATCAATAGGAATTCTCACCAGTGAAAAGAAATTATTTTTAAAAAGTCAAATGGGAAATTTGGATATGTGGAGTACGTGAGGGGAATTTCACTGAATGGTCTCAATAGTAGAATATACACAACAGAAGAGTCAGTTGACTTAAGACTGACCAGCAGAATTTTTGCAATTTGCACAATAGAAGTGGGGGGGAAAGACTGATAACGAATGAATAGATTTTAACACACCCATGGGAAACTATCAAAAAGTCTAACATATGTGTAATTAGACTCCTAACGTAAAATGAGAAGTTGGGAGAGAATTATATATGTGTATATGTATACATATATATTTATTTTTATACTTATATATACATATATACATACATGACAAACACACACAACACTCACACACACATATGAAATAATAGCTGAAAACCTCATAAACATGGTAAAATTTCCTAAGCAAATGTTTACAGATCCCAAAAACTTACGATTCCAAATAGGGATAAAGTCAAAGAAAACCACATTTAGACACATCATAATCAAACTACTAAAAAACAAACAAAAAGGAAATCTCTTGAAAGTACTAGAAAAAGATGAAAAGTTACAATGATTACAAATTTTTCCTCAGAAACCATTATGGCTAAAAGACAGTAGAACAACATCTTTAAAGTGCTTAAAGAAAAGAACTGTCGATCTAGAATTCTGCATTCATTGAAAATGTCTTTTACAGGTAAAATGAAAGTAAAGATATTCTCTGATGAACGCAATTTATTTTTGGAAAACCAACTCTACTGGTAACGTAAATGGCACTCCATAAGATAAAGGTAAGTGACACCAGAAGGATTCTTGGTTCTTCAAGAATGAAGAAAGAACAACATAAAATTGTAAAGAGCTAGGTAAAGATACAAGACATTTCATCGCTTATGTTCTTTGATACGTATGAATGTTCAAAGTAAAAATTATAAGAACTTCTGTGGAGTTTTCGATGCATGTGCATTTATAATAACTGTAACATGAAGTACAGTGGAGAGATAAAAAGACCTATATATCTTCAAGGATTCTGAATTTTGAGGTAGTACAAAATTAACCCTTAGTAGACTGAGAAAGTTTATGTGTATATATTGCAATCTCTAGAGCAATCAGAAAAAGAAAAAAAAAAGCCACTAGATGTTGCATGCAGCACAACACAGGCAGTAAGGGAATGAGAAGGGGCGGCGTTAGGTTAAGTTTTTAAGAAAGAAAGAAACAGAGACTAAATACAGTTAAATCTCAGAAGGCCAGGGGGTCTCACAGCCTGACAAGAGACTGGAGCCCAGAATCAGACCAACTGGTGGCTTTTATTGATAATTATACAAGGAAGTAGCATTGTTTTTTACACAGTCTGTGAAACTCATCCATCATGTCACAAAAGTGAACCAAACCAATTATTTTCATCCCCAAGCAGCCAGAGCAGAAAGTCCTATGATGATTTAGGTGAGGTATGCACCTCCCTGGGGCTCATGTTGAAACTGTTCCTTGAGCAAAATGGAGAGAGCTGATCTTTATCGCTCTCATGACTTCTCTCACAATCAGGTGAGAGAGGAAAGCCAGAGTCAGCAGTGGCTTTTCCCAGGCAGGGGGGAAAGGGAAGGCAAAGCTCCATCCCGGATCTTCCAAGGCAGCTCATTGGGGGTCCCCATACGGTTCCACCTGGATTAAGTTGTCCCCCCCATGGGGAATCTTACTCGTCATTGGCTGCAAACCATCTTTTGGGGACCAGACAGAGAGAAATGAGGTGAAAAACATCAAGATAAAACAAAGTCCCAGAAAGGCACAGTCTCACAGACACTTCTTTCCTCAAGGAAAGACACGGGGGGACAGTCGGCTAGGCTGCTGTGTGACAACAACTAGTTACAATGGAATAATAAAAAATATATACAAATAACCCAAAACAAAATAGGAAAAGAACACAAAATAGGTACACAAAATAGGTAAACAAAACTGAAACAAATAATACGTTTTAGGTCTAAATCTTAACTTACCATTATTTGCATTAAATGTTATTATTTTAAAAACTCCAATTTAATTGAAAATACAAAGTGGATAAAAAAAAAAAGCAAACCCCTACAATATGTTGCCTAAAAGAACACACTTAAATGTAAAGAAAAAGATAACTAGAAAGTAAATGGATGATATGATATACACAATTAAATTCCTTTTTAATAGTGGCTTTCCAGAATATATGATTCTGTTAGAATTCCCTCTCTGTTATCTTTTCAGATTATCAGTTTGGCACATGGGAAAATGTGGAATAATACTAAAATTAAAACAGAAAGTGAAAATCTCATATTGCCCTGACAGATACAGAGGGGATAAGAGACAGAGATCTACAATGTACCCATTGCTTGCTAATTAAAGCAGCATTTCACATTTTGATAGTGAAACATAAAAATTTACACCCCAAGTAATCTTGTCAAACTCTCTAAATCAAAGTATGAAGGTTAATAAAATATTTTGAAAAATTCAAAATAAATTTAAGTAAGTATAAATCCTAAAATAATTTTCATAGTGCAGAAAACGACAGCACGGAGCTAACTAAAATTATTCAATTATTGGAACAAAAGTAGAAACAGTTCATTTAAAATTATGGAATATACCCATGTGATGATTTCAAATGTGTTTAGTACTAGATATAGAATTGAATACGGAAATCTGAATCTTCTGTATGAGTCAGAATTACTGACTACATGAAAGCAGAACTCTTGGGGCTTTATTAAAATGTGAAGAAAAATCACTAAAACTATTTTGAAACATATAAAGATACTTGCTTTGCAGAAGCAATATAATGAAAAGCATGATTAAATACATCGTAAAGGCTCCCTTAAAGTGAGCTTCAAGATTAAATTTGATATCACCATGGAATTTGAAGCTTAAACAATTGATGAAAATTTATTGAAGCCATAGGCTAAAACTATGGACAAATATATTTCAGGTTGAAAAAGTCAGCGAAGCTTAACATTGTACCCTTATGGGATGACAGTCAATAGATATGTTACAAATTTCTGAAAAGCCATACTAGAAAAAATGAATTGAGAAAATGATGTTAAACTGACAATTTTCTTTAAATTTGTCTGATAAAATTGGAAGTGGGGTGAGAGTAATTTGGCCATTTCCATGGTCTTGTCCCCCTTTAATTATAAAGATAATGACTCTAAAATTATTTCATTAACACCATAGTAGCTGGTAAAAAGTTCCTGAGGAAATTCCAAAAAGAGATGTGATGTTTAATGTTTGGTTGTCATTCTGTGACATGGTACTGACTAGGAAAAAAACTGTGTGCATGTGTGCCAAAGTTGGGGCCAGCATATTTGTGGGAGGGCATTGAGTTCCATTTTAGCAAAGGCAAGTTTCAAGTAGACAGTCACATATATTGTTCTAGTGATCTTTGCTTGAGATATCAAATGTGGAGAAGGGGGCATTTAGAGATTTAGATCACTGGTGTAAAAGATAAAGTAGAGAAACGGTGTAGAAAGAGGAATTACAAAAGGTAAATTCAAGTAAAGGAGAAAAGGCAAAGGAGACTGAACAGGTGTGGGAAGGTGAAAGAAAACGAGATTGTGGCAACACAAAAGTAACATTAAAGATTTATGAAGAGAGATATGACGACTTAAAGCCAAATTTCAATGTCTCCTTTATTCAAAGAGAATAATAATATAAATAACTAATTGACAAAATATAGAAAAATACATCAGCAACCACCAAAGGAGATGGATTGACCACAAAACCAAAGCAAACAAACAAGCAAAAATAATACATAAGATAAAATTATCTAATAATATGCAGGGCTAGGTTTGGATAACTCCATATTGTTATGAAATCTAATTTCCACATAAACACTACGTAGGGAGAAGTGAATGCACAAATTCCCAAAAGGTCTCATTAACAAATCTTTACTTCAAGTATATATAATGCTTAGGGTTAATGAGAGAACCAACAGAAGAATTCAGACTACAAGCAAAAGGAAAAAAAAATTGAGCAACGAAGGAAAAGTTGAAAGGGAAATTTACCTGTGCTAGCTCTAATATATAGAATTATGAAGACAGTCACTAAAAGAATAGTTTCTTCCCAACAATCTCCCATTCAACTAGAGAAAATTAAAGTTTCTAGGATTTTAAAGTTTCTAGGATTTTAAAATCTCTGAAAAAGAATATATAGCAAATGGAGAAACATTCATTCAAGAAAAATGTACTAAATCTCAATAAAAAGTGGGATTTTGTGGCATTTGAGCCATAATCTTTGGTGTTTTATTTGGGGCGGGGGAGGGGGATTTTCTCTGAGGATCTGATTTTAAACAGCAGGGAATGCTTTCTAACTGGCTTCTAAGTACATTTAGTTGTCTTTAATAGTGTCTCTGTCTCCTGCTACATATCGGGGTGCAAGGTCACAGGAGTTTTCCTGTTTCAACCCGGAGAATATCTGGTCCGTGGCTGTCGGGTCTGAGTCTTACATAAAGTTTCTCAGTTCCTACTCTGGTCATTCTCTCAACTAGATTTGAGAGACAGGCCATCATTTGGGTTCCTGTGATATCTCCAGATTGTCAATTCTGGGTCAGCTAACTGGATTAAACTTCAGAAAAAGTGGATTCTAATGCTAATTTTCAAGAATTGGCTTTTGCTACTGTGGGGAATTTGAAAAACTATATGGGCTTTTCTCATCTATGAAATGAGTAGTTGGATGAACTGAGCTTTGTTCAAACTCCTCAATGTAAAATGCAAAAACAGCTACTTGACAAATTCAATGGAAGTCTGGGTTTTCATGGTAACTTCATTGTGCAAGATTAATTAATTAAAAGATTCTGCTAAATGTAAAACAGCTTTTATTGCAGTACTTTGAACCAGATTTAATTTGAGAAGTCTAGGTTTTGTAGCTATCCAGTCTTTACTCTGAAATTTTCCACTCTGTTCAATGATTTAACATACTTTACCTCTAACGTCACTTGCTAATGGGTAACAAATCATCTTAATTAGCATGTGAATCAAGATGGTTGTATTCTTTGTATTATTTTTGTTTATGGCTTTGCTTTGATACACTGACATCTTTTATGTGCTTTCTTATTTTCACTTATTACATACTTCTAACATGAACAATGTTATAAAGACTTATTCTGCTAATGAGCAACTCTGATGAGTGAATCAGTATAAGAAATGTTGCCAATTTGAGATCTATTTCAGTGATTCTAAATTTTATTTTACAGAATAACATCAAAAATTGTGTTGCTTTTTTTAAGAGTCCCTGTTAAATCTAATTTGCTGCATTTAATTTGAGAAGTCTAGGTTTTGTAGCTATCTAGAGTTTACTCTGAAATTATGTTTAGTTTAGTGTTTGTTTTTTTCTTTGAATCTTCATTTTGATATGAATGTTTAAATGCCAGGTAGTCATTTTATATAGATTATTCAGTTTATACAAAATCTATGAATATTTGCGCTCCTTAAGATTAAACGGGCATGGTCATCACAGATGAAGATACTCATGCAGTTATTTAAATGATTTCTCATATTTACAGGTGGACTATGAAATAATATTTATCATTTTCTACTAACAACCCCTACAATATAAAACTCAAATACACAGGCAGCAATATAAAACTGAAGTTTTGCTTGCCACCAGACATTTTTAATAATACACATATCTATGAACCTTATAATTGTAGACTTCAGTAGAACCAACCAATTTTCTCAGAGAATAGTATATCCGAAGAGAACATCAATACACATCCATCTAGAATTTTTTCTCCTTTTAAGTTGAGAAATCAATTATTAAAGTCAAACTCAAGAATTCACCAGAGGCTTGTCAAATTGAAAACTGAAAACTTGGTGTATTCCACATAATGAAATTTATATGTTCGATTTGGCTTCTGGCTGCAATGCACATTTAAACTACATTTTTTCCCTTTAAAAATAAAAATGAAATGCATTATCTTTTCAGTAAGAAAACAAAATAGTGACTATCAACTTTACCATATAAAGAGTTGCATAACCTTGTATCCCACTAAGAATCATTAATTTGAGAAATGATAAAAAATATATTGAAATAATGTCATTGCTTGTCAATATTCCTAATGAATTCTAACCCCAGACTCTTACAGTATTTTTGATTGTTTCTATTGCCTCAAGTTTGTTTGTTTGTTTGTTTAGTTTTATTACTAAGTGATGTAATTAATTCAATACCAATATTGTAGCTGAAATCTAAGGAAGAAAGCTCTTTGGATAAAAACAACTAACCCAAAGCATCATGAAATGGGAAAAATCAGTTCACAGTTACTTCATGAGACTAGCCATAATATACATACTTTGAGACTCTAGGCAAACATCTCAATCCATAGGCTGACATTTAATTGACTGATGTCATGAAACTGAGCGTGTCAGTAGTGATATCTGTATTGTCTTTGACTACACTCAGCTAGTTTACCATCAAGCTATTGCTAGACCAGAATCACAGCCATTCTGTTAAAATATCAACAAATTCCTTCTTCTTGAGAAAGTACATGTCTATGAAAGTAGTTTAAAAATCTTAAAATTATTTGATCATTATTTCAGACAACTATCTAAAATAAACAACTGGTTGGGTTTTAAAATGATTTATTTATTTATTTTTTTGTAAAAGAGGCAAATTTCAGATTCTTCAATGGCTTTATTCCAAAAATGTCTCTGTTAGTCCAAGCCATAGTAATACACTTTAGAATGACGTTCTAGCTTCCTCCACATTACATCTCTCATATTTATTTATATGTGTTCTTTATCTTCTAAACTCCAAAATTGTAAAAAACAAACAAACAAACAAACAAACAAAACAACAACAACCAAAAAAGCTGACACAAGATTAATTAAATTAATGGTCATAATTCTCTAGAGTTTGTTGAGATTTTAATACATGATGAAATATATCCTTTGTTTTAAAAATCAAATTCTGAAACAAACGAAAGATAATCAGGAGTCAGGTAGATGGAAAGTAAAACACCAGTAAGTTTTTTCCCATAATAACGCTGTTTTAGCACACAGCTAGGGTATGTAGCAAAAATGGGCTTGCCCATGCTAAACATTAGTTGTATACTTTTCCACCCAGTCAAAGCAGCTCTAGCCAATTGACAGGCTTTCTCCAGAGTAGGGTCCTTTAACTATTATGTTTCATGCAAGTCTGAGAGCAACCAAGAACATATGAAGTCTGACAATTAAGTTTGAGAACTTGTTGCAATGCTGTTGCTAACGTTTTTTGATATCAGAGGGATTATTCATTATGAATTTGTACCAATTGGACAAACAATTAACCAACTTTACTATTTGCACGTGCTGAAAGGGCTGTGTGAAAAAGTTACACAACCTGAACTTCTCACCAACAATTCATGGCTCTTGCATCACAACAATGCACCAGCTCACACTGCACTGTCTGTGAGGGAGTTTATAGCCAGTAAACAAATAACTGTATTGGAACTCCCTCCCTACTCACCTGATCTGTACCCCAATGACTTCTTTCTTTACCCAAAGATAAAGGAAATATTACTATTGATGTACTGAATGTGACATTCAGGAATGTCCTGTGGCATTCAGGACATTAAGGATAATACGATGACAGCTCTCATGGCCATTCCAGAAAAAGAGTTCCAAAGCTGCTTTGAAGGGTGGACTAGGCACTGGCATCAGTGCATAGCTTCCCAAGGGGAGTACTTCGAAGGTGACCATAGTGATATTCAGCAATGAGGTATGTAGCACTTTTTCTAGGATGAGTTCATGAATTTAATTGTCACACCTCATATAGTCTCTGCAGACAAATGCCCTATAAGGGAGGATATGAGCCAAATTATCTATGAAACTTTATTATTCTCACTAATGAGGAAAGCCAGTACCTGAAAAAACAGAGTGCAGGAGTCTGATTAATGGATCTCCCTCTACTTGGAAGTAATCATGAGAAATGAAAACTATGTAGTCCCTCAAAAAGCCCTAGCTTTTTGGTTTGTGTGCTTTTTGTTTGTTTGTTTTTTAATGCCCGGTGCTCAACTACTAAGGCTATGATCAAAAAGGATGATTCAGTCTACTGGGACAGAGAAAGAGGGATCCCACAATAAGAACTGTGCCTTTATCGATGCTCTTGGAACATATAAGGCCCTGAAATGGGTCATAATAGCACATTAAGTTAGCTATAAGGTCATTCTGTATGCTAGTCTGTAATTTTATTCCATCTTTTACTTTCCATTCTATTTTTTACTAACCATATATTTTTTTTTCAATATAGCCTATCAGAAACCCTTTAATAAGATCAAATGACCTCACAAAGATATTTCAATACAAAGTACCAAAAATGTTATCCCACATTTGAAATAGCTACCTTCTATTATCAAAATACCCCGGATAAATTACAGGCCAAAATGAAATTCTCTTGAGAATTAAAGCCTAAATGAATTTGAGTCCAAAGACAAATTCTCTTTTCCTACTGATTTAAAGTTTTTAAATAAGTCCAAAATGTAACCTACCTAATTTATTAATAATCTGTCTTCTAGAAAGATTATCAATGCTTTAGTATCAATGTTTATTATGTTTGAGCTGCCAAAGCTGCCTTTACTGATATGAATACGGTTCAGGTAGAGTTTTAGGAGTAGTATTAATACGATGGTAAGGCTCTAGTATGCTCAATGTTAAAGAACATATACTGATAAAGGACACAGGGTTATTTATCATGGAATTGATACTAGATGCACTGAATTTAGAAAGCAAGCCAATCTCCAGAGCCTAGAGCAGTTAGTTATGTTACCGGGATTATGTTATCCCATATTACATTACCAAGATCCAATGCTTAGTGATTTTAGCTTCGTTATTATGCTATCAGTAATACCACTTAACCAGACTCCATCTGTGTGTGTGTGTGTGTGTGTGTGTGTGTGTGTGTGTGTGTGTGTGTGTGGTGAAGGCTGGCATTTAGAGAGTACATTAAAGTCACTTCTGCCTTCTTTTAAAGTTCAGAAATTTATTATAGAGACAGCTTCAGTCACTGGGCCTTAACTGAGGTATAATTTATTTTCTTTTTGGTATATTTGAAATTCTTAAATTGCATTTTCCATTTAAGCCCTGTTTTTCTGGAACTTAAGTGTTGTAATTTCAACGTTTGTTTTACCTTAACAATTATCCTTAGGGGTGTCTTGAACTGAATCTTCTATCGATGCTCCTAAGGCTTATACCCCAGAATCATAAGGAGAACTAACATCCTTGCCATGTGCTCCTCAAAATAGTTCAATGTGGGACTCCAAAGCAGTGCTGATAGATTATATAAGCAATGCAAAAACCAATTAGTTACAGGTAATGTTATAAGAGGTGAATCTTGAGCCTATGAACAAGCCATACAAATCCACGTCATCTCACACAGTGTTTACTCTTGTCCCTGAATGTAAAATATAATATGTAAAGGACATCTAAACAATGTGAACCTAAACACTACCAATGCTCTGTAGCTCAGGTAGAACTCAGGTACCTGGATGTTTGATATTCTATGCTGCAGACATAGCTAATAATAGAGAAAAGTTAATGTGTTTGTTTGCCACTGTACATAAAAAATACTTATACTTCCAATTCACCCTCACTTACAAAATATTCCAGGCTTTGCTTGATCAATTTAAGGTCAGTCTGCAGTAGCCTGCCGCTTAAGGCCCAGATCCTGTGTTTTGACCTTTTTCCATTTAGCTCTATCCTAACACAGCCTTTCTTTGTAAAAATGAACACTGCCCCATATAAAAAGAGCCATAAGGTATAGGGACCTGCCAACATCAAAATCGCTTGCTTAAAGTCTGAAGTCAAAGGTTGCAGTATGCAACTGAAAAAACAATCATGTGGCACAACATAGGCCGCTAGGAACATTCCAGGCGAAACAATAACCACTATGCTCTAACTATAACAACAAATCTTTGTTGCTATTTTCAGTTCACTGCCACCAATCCTTAAAGTCCCTTCTCTGGCAGCACCAAAGCCTCAGTCACGCCAAATCACTTTGATCCATGCAATTCTACTCCAAAGTCTCCAAGTTCCTTGACTGAAATAGTAGTTACCAACTTTCCACCTCTGATTTGAACTTATGGTCCCCAAAGTCCAGGCTTCCCTGCTTGGGAGCTTTCCCTATAAAATCTATATGACAAAAGTGAGATCAAAACAGCACTTTTGATACTGCCTGGGTATGAGGCAATCATGGACTTCTAATAGTGAACTGTAGAATTAGACAGACAACCCACCTAACGCAGTCGTTCTGAGAACCTCCAGGTATCTCCCAATTAGACAGAGCCTTGACTTCTAAGCCTCTTTTGGTTGGGAACAAATGAGAGGACCTGCCCTCTGCCGGCAGGAAGCTTCACAGAATAGAGTAACTGAGATACCTGGTTCTCTGCACCAAACTCAAAATAACACAACAGTCATTGCACTTCCCTGGGGGAAGAGTGAGGCAGCAGAGAGAATAGATGTTCTTCTACATGGAGGAAAATATCAGTAATTGAGAGTAAGTGGTTCCTCTCCTAGGACTCATGGAAATATGTCATAGGTCAGAACATTAAATAGAGACTGCAATGCCCACGATAGGAGAGTTCATTTTACACAGTCTAGACTTGACAGAGTTGCTGCAACTCAAAGAGAGCCCAACTCAGTTAAACAATAAAGTCCCACTTAACTCTCACTTTCATGTATTTGTTCTTACAACATTGTTTTGTTGGGAGTTGGTAATCCAAAGATCAGTGATGAACAGTCTTTGATGTTTGGGAAATCATGACAAAGATAGAGAAATATATGCAGGCAAAATAAAATGTGCTAAGTTATGTAAGAAACATGTATAAAAGTCAATGGAAGAACCAAGGCAGGAACTGAAATGGAGGAGCACGTGATTAGCTTTTTTTTGTTTGTTTTTGTTTTTGTTTATTTTTCCTTAAAAGAAAATCTTCAAGTCCTTCGATAGATGAATGGATAAAGAAGTTGTGGTATATATACACAATGGAATACTATTCGGCGATAAGAAAAGATGATATAGGAACATTTGTGACAACATGGATGGATCTTGAGAGTGTAATGCTGAGCGAAATAAGTCAGACAGAAAAAGCAGAGAACCATGTGATTTCACTGATATTGGGTATATAAACCAAAAACAACAAAAGAACAAGACAAACAAATGAGAAACAGAAACTCATAGACACAGACAATAGTTTAGTGGTTACCAGAGGGTAAGGGGGGTGGGGGGTGGGAGATGAGGGTAAGGGGGATCAAATATATGGTGATGGAAGGAGAACTGACTCTGGGTGATGAACACACAATGGGATTTATAGATGATGTAATACAGAATTGTACAACTGAAATCTATGTAATTTTACTGACAATTGTCACCCCAGTAAATTTAAAAAATAAATTTAAAAAAATGTTAATAACTTTTAAAAATAATATAAGAAAACATTGAACCATAAAAAAAAAACTTTTCATAGCTTTACTATGAATATTTTACATTTAACACATAAAATAGTCGATGTTATAATATGTATCCTAGTTCTTCTATCCCAGCAAAGACATTGCAAACATCCCCAGTGTCACAAAAGCGATACACAATTTTGGAGTTCCCATGTAGTTATCATAGGGATGGGTTATCACCCTAATTCTGTGCTTCAGTATTAGAGGCCTATTGTTACTGTCTTTATATCTAAGCCAACCAAGTTGTTAAAAGAGAGAAATAAAAAGAAATATAAGGTGTTAGAATCCTGAATAAAAATAATAATTTGTGGAAATTGTACCATAATCAAGGCCAGAAATATGACAATTTGATGTAGACATTACTGTTTCATTTGTATATAGGTCCAGAAGATTTCTCAATATTAAAACCATATAATAATTATGTTATTTTATTTATTTTTGTCTATGCATGTGTGCCTAAGATAGTTGCTAATAGATCATATAGTGTGTACTGTTTTTATAATTTTATAAAAAACAATAAATTTATAAAATTTATTATTTTTTTAATTTAAAGTTTTATAATTCTTAACAACTCTTTTGTTAACCTTATAAAAATGAACAAAAAAAACAAAAAACAAAATAGCACTTCTTATACACTAAATAAAGTTTACATCAGATAACCATCTTTTGTGCCCTAGTACAACTCATTTTCCTTATGGGTAACAGCATGAAAAAAATTTCTGACACCTTTAAATAGAATAGCAATACTTAGAAATAGAAAAGGTTTATTCTTGAGAAAAATCAGATGTTATTTCAAGAAAAATTTCAAGATCAAAGGGATGTGAAATACAGTATGAGGAATATAGTCAATAATGTTAACTTCCTTGCTCTCAAGGTGTTTTAACCAGATAATGTAACTGGAAGAAAAGCTATATTTAATTGGCTTAAAGAGATAGCCCAGGGTTTGCAAAACCACATGTCTTGGTGACCCAGGCAGGTTACATAAAAGAGTGAAGTGGTTGGATGTCAAACACAATGAATAGTATAAACTGTAATAAATTGAATTTGCCCATCCTAAATTATTAACTTTTATTTTTCAGTGTTGCATGAGCTGAACAAACACATCTGCAGGCCTCTTCCACGTTGTAACTTTGGGGACCAAAGCTCTTTTCACTAATGATTAGACATGGCAGCGTACATTTTATGGACAAGTAGAGCAGACCTGCCAGGCTTCTGTTTGTATGAGAGATACAAAAGACTGATAAAGTGCCAATCATAAGGAAAGTTATAGCCTAATAAAAATGCCCAAGTTGTAGCCAAAATGAACCAATCCCAACAGAGACTGATGTGCTGATGTGTCTCACTTACATCTGTCCCTTTTCCAGCCTCAAACTGCCAAAGTGCCTCATTCCTGCTCAAATCAGCTAACCAACGGAGCTTAATTTGTACAGCACTCATAATGCGGATTGCAGGAAACTGCAAAATATACTGGTGGAAACTAGTCATTTAACCACTGTAATCAGACCTACTCTACCCAGGCCAAAAAAATCCTCAATATTTACTTAAATATGCAAGAAAAATACTTTCTAGTGGGTGTTTTCTCTTCTAGACTCCCTTCAGAACAGAGAGGATGTAAGAGACTATTACTCCAATGGGTTTTTGGGTTAGTGGGAATTAAGAAGTATTTATTACCTCCATTCCACTAAGAATAAAACACAAAAATAAAATATCCAATTCTGACCTATAATACATATGTGTGTGTGTGTGTGTGTGTGTGTGTGTGTGTAGCATTTTGGTAAAATGATAAATTATATCTCTAATGTACAATCTCTATTGTGATAAAACTGATGCTATAGACTTCACACCAATTTTTAAAATTTATTTTGAGCAGAATATCTTCTGCTTTTTCATTTTTATTTTGGAATGGCTTCTTGGAACAGATACTAGACCTTATACCCTCAATTCTATAAAAATAATTGTTTCGCAGAAATGTAATGATAAGTCTACAACAAAATTAGAAACATGGTCATGGTTTCAAGTAGATCAAAAAAAGCATAATTTAAAAAAAAAAAAAGTAATTTGCTTCTTAACAAACTGGTAACACCTTCCTAACTGTATTAGTTTTCTTTTGCTGATGTAACAAATTACCAAAAATTAAATGTCTTAAAACAACACAATTTTACTCTTTTATAGTTTTAGAGGTCAAAAGTCAAAAATCAAAGTGTCAGCAGGCTTGCATTTCTTCTGGAGGGTTAAAGGGAGAATCCGTTTCTTTGCTTTTTTCAGCCTCCAGAACTTGCTTCCATTTCATTGTTCATGGTCCCTTCCTCGACCTTCAAAGAGCATCTCTCCATCCTTGGGTTCCATTCTAACATCGTCTTTCTTTGATTCTGATCCTCTTGCCTCCTTCTTGTAAGTACTATTATCTGTATCCACCCAGATAATTCAAGGGAATCTCTCCATCTCAAGATCCTTACCTAAATCATATCTGCAGTCCCTTTTGCCATGTAAGATGACAGACTCTCAGGTTCTAAGGATTAGGGCATACACATCTTTGGGGGGGCCGTTATTCAGCCTACCTTCTATTGAGAGCTACCTTCTTCACTGTTTCATTTTAGAGACTTCCAAAGTGGATAGCAAAATGCCAATGCTCACTAAGCATTTGTTGAGTAAATGAAGTCAGCCATGCTTGCGGGGGCGCAATGATTAGCATCATCACATGTCGTGAGATCACAACAGAGGTTTACGTGGAGACACTGCGACATGAAGAAGAGGTGGAGGATCTTATGGCACAGCACTCCAACCAAGCTAGTGGGAATGTAGCCCACATTTTACACTGTGAGCTGCAGGACTATGAAAAATCATAATAAATATAGTAGATAGCTAAAGGACGTATCGTGCAGTCAATCAATTTTTACTTCCTTTAACCCAGTTTCTTTATTTGAATTTCTTTAGGGTTATAATTAGAGAAGTTTGTAATTATAGGAGTATCAGAAAATACAGTCACCTCTGCTTCACCCTCCAAAAATACATATCCTCGGTGATCGTTTTCTTTTTTCTTTAGTTTTCAACATTACCATAAATAATGCTTATTTAAAATCACAAACAGTAGAGAAACATTTAAAGTAAAAATAGTAAAACCCTGTATTTTTTTTCCCTGTCCTCTTCCTAGTACCCAAAGGTAAAAGTACTTTTAGTTATTTGATCTAATATTCTATAAAATGTTTCATATATATATATATATATATATATATATATATATATATATATTCAGAGATTTTGTCTCTTTTATCCTGTTTTTAGGACAATACAATGTATCCTATTTTAAACATTGGATCTTACAATAATCAATTGATCCTAAATATTAATATGTTTCCTCTCCACTACACTTAGGACTACTCTGCTAGGTGAGAGCAGAAAGATTTAATTAGTGTTCAAATCTGAGTAAGGCTCTGGGTGGAGGAGCCTTAACGTTTCTCACACTGGGATGCAAGCATGGCGCGCCCACTGGCAAGCAGATGCTTTCTCTGGTGCCATTATTTCTCACTCCCCTTGTGCCCTGACCTCACCTGCCTTATGGATTCAAAATAGGGCTGAAATCAACATGTCCCAAGGACACTAGCACAGCTACACACTTTCTGAATATGCTGGGGAATGTCAAGGAAACTAGAAATGTGAAGTAGAGATTTGAAGAGATTGGATGTTATAGATCTGTTGGATACAGACACCTAAGTACCTAGCCCTGCGGGTGCTTGATCTCACAGCGGAAATGTGGTGTAGAACCTATATTTGTACCTTTCTGAGACATGTATGACAGAACCATAGTGACATGTGAAGGGGGAAAAAGAGGAATCGCTTGGGGCCTGTGCACTTCCCAGACTGTGGGAAGTATCCAGGGGAAGGAGAAAATCATGGAGCTAGCAAAGATACATTAAAAATAAATAAATAAACAATCAAACAAACAAAAAATGGTGCAACCTTTCCAGCCATCCTTGTCACCTAAGCTCTGCAGCAGTCCCATTCCAGCATTCCCAGACTCCCAGGTGGGACATAATGGGCAGCTATGCTTTTAATTTTTGAAATGCTGACCAACAGCTAGAGGTTTGCTTGAGCAAATGTGTATTGAAGAAAACAAAGAAGATTAAAAAGATACTGTGTTGTTTTGTTTCTTCTGTATACGAATGCTTGGTAGAAATTGATGTATGTAATATGCTTGTTATTCTCCATCTAACAATACCTGAGTGGATCATCTCAACTGGAAAAATCTGGAGATAGAGAAGTACTTTACTGGGGAAAAGTACCCTGCTATTTGCCACCAGTGGGTGTGTTAGGATATAGCACTGATGTCTCTTACCTTGGAGGGCCCCTAGTCAGAAAAAAAGCTGCTGTATTTGACCTCTTACCACCAAAAAGAAAGTGATATGTAAAGGGAGACAGCATACAGAGGAAAACAGCCTCCAGCTAGAGGTTCCTTTTGGGAGTGTTGGAGAAGACTACTATTACTATAGCAATGCCTCTCTGGAAAACTTGCTACTGAGCTCTTGCTGAAATTAAATGCTTTACCCATGGAGTCCTGGTGACTCTCCAGCCTGAATATCCATTTCTGGGTGGAAAGTAATTACAAGACAAAATTAGTGCCTTGCTTGTCAAATGAACTTGGTATGTTAAAGAATGGTGCTCTTCTGTCCCAGCAGTTATCTTGTCTTTACAGGAAAAAGTGGTCCCAAACCCCTGTAAAGAAAATGTGATCCCCCACTCTAATGCCTGAAGTAAAACCAAAGCCACTGGCTATTTGAGGGGCTTCAATTCAAAGGTTCCCCTGAAGTCATAGGTCTATGCCAGGCATGTTTAATTAAACTCAACCCCCTAATATATGCTGTAGCTATTCCAGTCTTCTGAACTATGTAGCTGTGATTTGTACCTAGGAGTAAACAGAAACATTCAAGTATTTAAGCAACACCTCGGATGCATACTCTGGGGGCAGTTTTGCCTACAGTGGGAGTTATTTCATTACAAAGAGTAATATGAAATCTGTCCCTAACTTGAACTGAAGTGATAAATGAGTACCTTTGCCCTTGAAGGCATTCAGATCAGTCTCAACTGAGAAGCCGGGTTTGTCATGGATGGCAATTGCCCTAGACATTCACTTTGTAGACCAAGGTGAAGTCTGTGCAAATTACTAAAATATCCTACTGTATTTGGGTTAATGCCTTGGGCCAGGTGGACAGGTCAAGCCACCAGGCTTTTTAAGGTAGACCCTGAAAGTTAATGAAATTTGTTTAGCTGGCTGAATCTGAGACCCCTGCGGGGGCAAGGCTGGGATCAAAACTGCTGGGTGAGCTCAGACTACAGCTCTGAGTTCCGTGTTAATAGCCTCCATAAATGCTACATAAGACAAAACAGATTGGTCCTATCCCCTGATGGTAAGAGTAATCAGAATGGCCGATGCAGTGGCATATAAATGGAAAATTTGACATAAACTTTACCAGGAAAAACAAAGGAGAAAACTTTAGGGACAATATTTTTATGTTTCCAAATGGTCAGGGCTTTCTGAGTGAAAAATCTTGACAACCTGGGTTAAAGGATGTTTGAATGGCAAGCATGCCTTGCAACTTGGAGACTCGCAGAGAGTTACAGGTTTATTTTTCCCAGAGCCATGCATTTGTTTGCCTTCCAAAGTATTGCAAACATTTTAGGGACCTCCCTCTGTTTTCCCAGGGAGAAATTCCTTTACAATAGCAAGATAAGGACATCTCCCCTCTCTCAAGAGAAGATGAGCTGCTGTGCAGCAATTTTTGTGTAAGCTCTGAAATCCATAATTTCAGACTTCTTCTCTAGTGTGGATCCTCTCTATGCATAGGGTCCATCTGCTCTCATCCTGTCGCCCTAAGGGGGAGAATGAGGTATGAGGAACAGACGCAGTTATTGAGCAATAACAAATCTGATATACAGTCCAGAAACTTTATGCTTGCTTTCAGGATATATAAATATAGGCAATAAAACCCTTCGTTCAGTTATTCCTGTACACTAAATTCTATCTATTGATGAGAGGGTCTGTGAAGCAGCGTCTTTAAATTTCTGAGTTCTTAGAGCACACCTTACATTTGAGTTTTTTGCCCTGAGGCCTTTCTTACTTTGAGAAATTTTCGCTGGCTGAAGTGTTGGAAATGAGAAACAGTTTTATTTTCCAATCCAACAAGTTATTGAACATTTTCTTGAAAATGAGAGCTATTTTTTATCTCATATTTCTCCTGCAATATCTTATCATTCAACATTTTCAACATTCTGCCTCAAAACCTTAGTCAGATCCACAAGTTCGTGGAGTGGATTTTCTATCTCCCAAGTAACCAATGGCAACACTTGCAATTGTTCCATCAATACATAAAATAACTCTTCCTTTCTCCAGTCTGCAATAGTAATTCACTCATTGTACTTCCAGTCCCAAAACAAATGCTATAATTTTTGTGAGGTTGGACATTCTCTTCACGTTTATGAGAAAATTTAATTTCTTCTCTTTTTTTTTTTTTTGAGTGATTTGCTCTTACCCTTTACCTATTTTTTTTCTATTGAGTTGTTCATGATCATTTTCCTTATTGACTTATGATAGCTACGTTTTCCTTTATATTTTCCTTATAATTTTTCAGAAAATAGCTTTAAAAAATATTACCTAGTTTCAGTAGCAAAGACAACCAATTATATTGGTTATTTCCCTAATTGGAAAGTTGACATTTAAGTAACATTATTAACATCCAGAATTCTTATTTTATAACCTAAAATAAATACATTGAGTAGCTATCCGGCTTCCCCAAAAATAAGACTTAGCCGGACAATCAGCACTAATGCGTCTTTTGGAGCAAAACGTAGTATAAGACCGGTTTTATTTTACTATAATAAAAGACCAGGTCTTATATGATATAATATAAGACCGGGTCTTATATTAATTTTTGCTCCAAAAGACGCATTAGAGCTGATTGTCCATCTAGGTCTTATTTTGGGGGAAACATGGTATATCTTTAAAATTAAAAAAAGTTAAGAATATATCTAGCTATACTAGTTACAGGATTTAAAAAATGAACTTGTCATATTGGAAAGACTTTCTATTTCCTTTTTTTGTGTGAAAACTTGAAAGTTACAAATCAAGTATTGGATCTCAAAGAGATGACTATCCTATTTACTTGTTTAATTAGTAAGTTCCGTTAGCTAATATTTATATTTAACTATTCAGAGTTCCCCGTGCTTATTTATAGCGTATTAGCAAATTCTTTTTGAACACCAAGGAATATTTTTTTGTTTGTTTTTAACAAGTTTCTTGAGATAACTGATACTGATGTACAAAATATTCACATATTTAATGCATACAATTTGATGAGTTTGGATATAGTAGGCATACATTGCTGATACTATGACATAATCAAGACAATCTGCATATCTGTCACTACCAAAAGTCCTTGTGCTCCTTCATTTTTTTGTCTTTGTGTGTATGTGTGTAGGTGTGTGGTAAGAACACATAATGTGGTATATACCCTCATAAGAAATGTTGAAGTGTACAATATGGTAATTTTAACTATAAGCACTATGGACATAGCACATTTCTAGAATATATTCATCTAGCAAAACTAAACCTTTATACACAGTGAACAACAACTCCAAATCTTCCCCATTCCCACCCCCTGGCAACCCCCAGATAATTCTATTATCTGCTTCTATGGAATGCCAAGAAATATTGATACACACTACAAAATACTGGTCCTCAGATATAAACTCTCTAGTTTAAAATCAAACTAGCACGCATATAGCAAATACACAAATACATGAAATTGAAATGTCATTATGATAGACCATGTAAACACAGTCAATTAAACGCAAAGATTCATTCTAAAAGAAAGACTAAATGAGGTTTCAAATGTTGCAGTGAGTTGTAAAGCAAACAAGTTTGGGAATGCCCTGTAGATAAAAAGGAATATACCACCTGGCAGGCCTTCACACTCAGATTGAATTACCCCACTGGCTTTCCCAGTTCTCCAGCTTGCAGGCAGCAAATTCTGGCACTTCTCAGACTCTATAAACCCATGTGTCAATTACTATAACAAATCTCCTTTCTCTATATATATCATCATATATCCTATCGGTTGTTTCTCTGGAGAACTCTAATATATCCCCGGACATCAGAAATGAAATAATAATGCCCTCAGTCGTCACTTCTACCCAATACTGTACTGGAAGTTTTAAACAGTGCGATAAAGAAAAATAAAATAAACAAAATTAAAGGGCATAAGAATTAGAAAAAACAAAATAAAAGTCTCATACTCACATGTAAATAACACCAAGAGGTCATTTAAAATAACACTGAATACATAAAAATCCAGAAATTAAACTTTTAAAAGATGTGTGTAACCCTTCGACTAAAACAATCTATTATAGAAATAAATTAAAGAAGACCTAAACAGAGGAATATGCTATATCTATGAATTGCAAAACTTAATATTGTAAAAGTATCAATTATTTCTAAATTGATTTTTCTATTCAATACAATTCCAGTCAAAACATCAGAATAATTTTATGCCTTTAGAAATTGACAGGCTGGTTCTATTATTTAATACATGGAAATACAGGTAAATTTGAAGAAGAAGAATATGACTATGATTAATCCAATTATATCAAGATTATGTAGTGATATAAACAGTTTGGTATTTGTACAAGAATAGAAAAATAGAACAAGGTCTAGAATTGAGAGCCCAGATACAGACCTGTCATCTTATTGATTATACCCTGTTTCCCCCAAAATAACACCTAGCCAACAATCAGCTTTTGGAGCGAAAATTATTATAAAACCAGGTCTTACATTATATAAGACCCGGTCTTACATTATAGTAAAATAAGACCAGGTCTTATATTAATTTTTGCTCCAAAATATGCATTAGAGCTGATTTTCTGGCTAGGTCTTATTTTCAGGGAAACACGGTACAGGTGATACTAAAGTACATACAGTACAGTTGTTCTAGGTTAATTGGATATTCATTTGAAAACAAATTAAAAAAAAATATTGACCCCTATGTAACAACAAAAACACACACAAGTTGTTCATAGAAGAATTATTTTTAATAACGAGCAAAAATTAAATAGATATCTGTGAACCCTAGAATGGATAAGTACATTGTAATATGTCAATAAAGCAGAATGTTACACACAGAATAAACATATTATAACTATACTCATATGTAAGAATGATCCACAAACATATTGAGTGAAAGAAGACAGAAACAAGAGAATATACTGTTTAATTCCACTTGTATGAAGTTCAAAAATAGATGAAATTCATGTGTGCCGTTAGAAATAGGATTGTGGTTATCCTTGGCCGAGGGGTAGAGAATGGAAAGGAGCTCAAGGTGGACTTCTGGATTTCAAGTAATTTTTGTTTTGTTGCAGTTGGGGGGAAAAAATCCTAGATACTTATTACAAAGCATATTAACTCTACAGTTTTGATTAATATATGCTGACATATGAGTATTATTCTTCAATAAAATTGACAAAATAGATTTCTTTTGTCAAGGCTGGAGAAGGAAACATTAATGCAGAGAACAGTATATTTTAAAGGTCCTATCTTTTGAAGTAGTTCTAGTTTTGTTTAAATTTTGTACAAGAGAATTGACTCCGGGTGGTGAATACATAATGTGATATACATATGATGTCTTACAGAACTGTATACCTGAAACCTGTGCAACTTTACTAACAATTGTCACCCCAATAAACTTAAAAAAAAAAATCTTATATAAAAACTTTCTAATAATTATAGTTTAAGAAAATCTAATATATTCATGTGTTTTATTGTTTATATCCCAGGAAAAATCAGTAAATATGAGCAATTGTAGAGTAAATATGTCTAAAGGAGATGACTCTTTGTCACATTCTTAGTGTTTTTCCAGACTTTTTTAAATCTCATAAAAATCTACAGACATTTTGTAAATCAATTGCTGTAATATATATGGTATTCAGTTTTGGGATTAGGTTATTAGAAATTGCATTCAGAAAGAGGAGAACATGTTTAGTTTAAGTAAAGCCAATACTGGAAATCTAAATATACAAAAACAACTATCAAATCCACTTGCATGCAATAGAAAGCCGTATACAATGTTTCTCCAAAAATAAGACCTAGCATGACAATTAGCTCTAATGCATCTTTTGGAGCAAAAATTAATATGAGACCTGGTATTACATTACATTATATTATATTATACTATATTATATTATATTAATTATATTAAAGACCCGGTCTTATAGTAAAATAAGACTGGATTTTATATTAATTTTTGCTCCAAAGGATGCATTAGAGCTGATTGTCCGGCTAGGTCTTATTTTCGGGGAAACACATTATTTGGAAATAATGGTGATTGTGGAAAGAAGTATAGAATTTGGAGATTGTTAGCTTTAGCAAAAGATAATGAGAGGTTCTTTAGTGACACATAGTAAAACCATGGCACAAAAATCCAGGGAAGTAGGTATTCAGTGTTTGGATGTGGTGAATATTTCTACTTCTTAAAAGGAAGAATGGAAATTTCAGGCAAGAAAGCACTTCCAAATGAGGTCAGGATAGAGAATATAATGAAAGTGACAGTAACAGGAGCAATAGCAAAGTTCAACTGAAACTAAACCAGGAAGCAAATAATAGTCACCCATATTTTAAAACAATCGTTAGATTGGTGACATTATCTCACGAAATAACTTATCCTAGATAGGGTAGTCATGTGGTTCTAATAGTGGAGATTAGAGGATGTGGGTACAGGGTTGGGGTGGTGCTCAGAGATGCAGCTGGGTCATCACATTGACTAAGGATAGTACCTTAATCAGATGTATCCCTCTACTGAGAGCAAAGTATTCTCTTTTGCCCAAATGGGATGTGACACTTGCAGAGATTGGTTAGTTTACTTTGTAATCTTTCCAAATGACTCTATTTTTTTTTTCCTTTCCTGTATTTTATATGAGAATTGTCTTACTTATAGCTTATAAACATTATTGACAGTCTACCTCTGAGTGCTTTTATAAAGTTACCACATTTTTATCATGCAGTATTAATCAGTTGATGATATTAAAAAATTTACTGCTATTTTAAATTTTAAAAAGCTGCGCATTTTATGAGAGAAGCTATGTATTAGGAGGTTTTCATATCCACAAATATAGAATTAATAGTATTAGCTTATATGCTGAAGTAATCATTTTCATCTTTACCTTGAGATGTGTTTGCCAAAATGTCATGGCCAATGTATATAAGAATAATTTCAGTTAAATTTATATTTTTTGTAAAACTATACTGGCCAGAGAAGCACAGGGATATTGTTAATGATTGCTGAAAATCTGAATATTTTCTTCGATTAGCTTGACTTCAAATACACTAGTAAAGTAAGATGCATTCCTTTTCCTATATCCCAAGGCAAAATTCAGCTCACCTGACTGATTTTAAGATTAAATCAGTATATCTACTTACGAGCAAAACTGAGAGAACATTGATCTGATAATAAATAATGTAGTTTTACTTGAAGGCCATGAAAGTTTCCTTTTGCAACATCTAACAAGTACAATTTTCTCAGTCCCCTAGGGAACATGATGGGCAAATTTCTCAAGTGAAGAAATAGTCAGTTAAAATGGAGGTAAAATAGAACAGGTATTTCACATGTTTTATTAGTGTCTTCTTTAATTCAAGACTTTAGAATGCTTTTATGTGATCTGTGTAATCAGCACTTTTTCTAAATTATAAATATCACAAAAGTACAAGCTACTCCCAAATGTATGAACACATTTATGTATGTAGAAGTTAAAAACCAGGAAAATAATAATAGCGCTCCCTTATCCAGCACCTTCTGTGAATTAAAGCATGGGGAAAGACTTCATATACAATAACTCTTTTTAATTCTCATGTGGTAGGCGGAATTCTAAGATGACCACTAGTGTGACTCCTGCCCTTGTATAACGCCTCCCCTTGAGTGGGAGTGTGACCTCTGCACATGATGGATATTCGTCCCATGATTATATTACGTAAATGGTAAAATGGATATGGCGGATGTAAGGAAGGTCCCTCATCCCTCGAATTTGAGTTAATTCAAAGGGAGATTATCCTGAATAAATTTGACCTATTCAAGTGAGTCCTTAAATGAGACAAGGAGCAACACACACTGTCCTGCTGGACAAGGTGAAAGCAAATAGCCGTGTTGGAAACAAGCCTATGGAGAGGGGCATGCAGCTAAGAGTTGAGGTTAACTTCTAGGACCCGAGAGTGAACCTCAACTGACAATCTGCAAGAAGAAAGATACCCCAGCCCTACAACCACAAGGAAATGAATTCTGCCAACAACCTGAATGAGAAGAGGAACCAGAGATTCAGATGAGAATCTCAGGCCCGGACAATACCTTGATTTCAGTTTTGTTAGAAATGAGCCGAGAATCCATGGTATGATGCCCAGACTTCTAACCCACACAAACTGAGATAACAAACTTGTTTCGCCTTAAAACACTAAGGTTGAGGTAATTTATTATATAGCATTAGAAAACTAATATATCTCACCACAGCCTTGTAATGCAGGCATTATTATCCTCATTCAGGACAGTAAGAAAACTGAAGCTCAAAGAGATTCAGTGAAAGAGCTGAGTTAGTACACAGCTCAATTTTAAGTACATACATACATACATACATACATACACACATACCTGTATTCCATACACCATCACATTATTGTCTAACCAGCTCACAAAATTTTATTTCACTCAAAGAAGAATCATCATGTTACTATAATCCTATAATTTATAAGAGAAAGAGGACAAGAAGATCCCTTACCTTTAAAGGGACAGGGGTTAACTTTAGAAAGGCTTGTGGAATATGACAACCACTGATATTTTCACTGACTCCATAGAATAGCTTTTTCCAGAATGCCATATAGTTGGAATTACAGAATATATAGAAGTAGGTGGCTTCGTTTGCTTAGTAATATGCATTTAAGTTTTCTCTGTCTTTTCATGGCTTGCTAGCTCATTTCTTCTTAGAACTGAATAAAATTCCATTCTCTGGACATACCATAGTTTATTTCTCCACTCACCTACTGAAGACGTCTTGATTGCTTCCAAGTTTTGGCAATTATGAATAAATCTGCTATAAATATCCATGTGCAGTGTTTTTTGTTGGCGTAAGTATCAACTCCTTTAGGTAAATAACTATCAAGTAGCATGTTTGATGGATTGCGTGGTAAGAGTATGTTTAGTTTTGTAAGAAACCCGAAACTGCTTTCCAAAGTGGCTGTACCATTTTGCAGTCCCACCAGCAATATAAGACAGTTGCTGTTACTTTATATCCTCACCACCTTTGCTGTTGTCAGTGTTCCAGATTTTGGCCTTTGTAATAGACATGCAGTGGTATCTCACTGGTGTTTTAATTTGCATTTCCCTGATGACATATGATGTCATGTTACCCATTCCTCTTTTCATATGCTTATTTGCCATCTGTATATCTTTTTTGGTGAGGTGTCTGTTAAGGTCTTTGCCCACCACCCTCCCTTTTTTTTATTGGGTTGTTTGTTTTCTTATTGTTATCTTTTAAGTATTTTTTTGTATATTTTGGGTAGCAATTCTTTATCAGATGTGTCTTTTAAAAATATTTTCTTCCAGTCTGTGGCTTGTCTTCTCATTCTCTTAACATTGGTATTCATTGAGCAGAAATTCTCCATTTTAGTGAATTCAGCTTATCAATTCTTCTTTCATGGATTTTTTTTTTCCAGTTTTGTATGTAAAAAGGCATCACCATACCCAAGGTCATCTAAATTGTCTCCTATGTTATATTCCAGGAGTTTTATAGTTTTACATATTGCATTAAGCCAATATCCATTTGGAGTCCATTTTTCTGAAGGCTATAAGGTCTGTGTTTAGATTTTTTGTTTGTTTGTTTGTTTGTTTTTTTGCAGGTGGATGTCTAGTTGTTCCAGAACCATTTGTTGAAGAGATAAAGAGTCTATCTTTGCTCCATTATATTGTCTTTGCTCCTTTGTCAAAAATCAGTTGACTATTTATAGGAGTCTATTTCTGGGCTCTTTGTTCTGTTTCACGGATCTATCTGTCTATTGTTTCACCAATACCACACTGTTTTCATTACTGCAGCTTTACAGTAAGTTTTGAATTTGAGTAGCATCAGTCCTCTGACTTTGTTCTTCTCCTTCAATATAATGTGGGCTATTCTGGGTCTTTTACCTCTCCATATAAACTTACAATCAGTTTTGTCAATATCCATAAAATAACTTGTTGGGATTTTGATTGGAGTTGCATTGAATCCATAGACCAAGTTGGGAAGAACTGACACCTTGACAAGATTGAGGAAGAATTTCTTCTTAAATAGAGTATAAGAAAAAATTTTCAATTATAAGGTAATATTTGAACAGAGACATGAAAAACTTAAAGACAGAGGTATAGAAAATAGCATTTTTTATTATGTGCAAAAACAACAGAGGTAGGACAATTCTTATCATGCTCATGGAGCTTCAAATAATTCAGTGTAGGTGCAATCCAGTGCATAATGGTTACGTAAATAGAAACTGAGGTTGGTAGAAGTAATGAGGGCCCATCCATAATAGGACTTGAAGGGCATTGTAAGGACATTGGCCTAAACCTTGAATGCAATGATATGTCATTGAGAGATTTGAGCACAGAGGTGACATTATTTGCTTAGCATTTCAAATGGTCATTCTAGCTTCTGTGTTAAAAATGGATAAATGATTACTAGAATTAGTGGGGTTATCACTTTGTAAGGTATAAAAAATGTCAAATTACTACATTGTACACCTGAAACTAATGTAACCCGTATAAGACTGTATACCAATAATACTTAAATAAAATAAAAAAAATTTTAAAGAATGGATTGGTAGAAAGAGTAGAAAGAATTCAGGGGAAGGAAGTAAATAGAAAACAATTGTAATCCAAGCAAAAAGTGATGGTAGCTTGGAACCAGATGATAGAATAGGAATGGGTAAGAAAGCCTCATACTCTGGGGATATATCAAAGGTAGCATCAGCAGTAGACAGACTAAATATGAAATATGAGGGAAAGATAAATCTTGAACGGCTCCCAGTTGCTTGTTCTAAGTAACTGGAAGGATGAAGTATCACTTTTCTGAGATAGGCAGGAATGAGGAGGAACATATTTAAAGTGGGGGAAAAAAAATGGGGGGACATTTGTTAAGTTAGAGATATCCATTGTATGTTAAAAGAGAGATAGCAAGTAGGCAGGTATATACATACCTGAAGTTCAAGGAGAGATAGACATCATTTCTGAGTCATCAGCACAAAGGATATTTAAAGCCAAGAATTGGATGGAAACTTCAAAGGTGTGAATAAAGAAAGAGAAGAGAACATCTGGGGTATAAGCTGTGAATTGTCAACGTGATGAAGCAAAGTCAGTAAAAAAAATTGAGGAGGAACAGCCATTGTGGTAGAGCAACTGATGGTAATTTCCCAAAAGCCATGTAAGGGTTCATCTTGATTTTTCTGTATTCATTGACAACTGTCAGGCTAGTAGAGCAGGACCTTTGGGAATTAAGGGTCGAGAGCAACAATAAGGTGATAACTGAGTAAAACTGAGGGGCCATGTGTTCTTAAAACAAAACCATTTCTGTGTTGCAGGTGGCGTAAGTGTTGACATTGACCAGCACTCTCATCCTTGTTCTTTATTTTAAAAGATATGATCTTACTTTCTATTATTTATAATTCTGAATTCTGAAGACCCTATCTACAAATATATTTTTTTTTTTTACTAAACTATCACAATTTACTGATTCGATTAAACCACCTGACCTACATGAGTTATAAATTTAAGGCCTAGCCTTATCTTGATTCTACTTACCAATCTGCTTGGAATGAAAAGTTATGGAAATTTGCATTGATTTTCTTGATGGATTATATGAGAATGAACTGCTAGTTATAGAGAAGCCTGAATAATGAGCTTTTTCATCTTATACTCATAACCATTGATCCTTCAGAAATAAAATAATAACAATAATAACAGCAAAAATAATGATATACATGCAGATACACAAAACACCTGGTTTAAACTGTAGAACACATATTTACATCTCTACTAGAGTAAAATATATATTTATTTGAATTTTGAAGAAAATATATAAACTAAAATATTAAAAGAATTATGTGAAGCTATGAATGATAAGCTTTCTAAAGCAATACCTTTATATTTTACTTGATACATGATATTGACTTTTCCAATATTGTAGTTACCATCTAACATGAAAAAGAGAAAACACAATTTAGTATTGAATTGACCTGGTAATTAGAAATTCAGAACCAGCCTTAAATATGCAACAAGTTTATGCTACAGTCCTGAATAATGCATATAACCTATAATTTCAAAAGAATTGAACAGAAGCAGATATCATGAGTCAAACATTTGTCAATGCCTAAAGATGACTCTCTGTATATATGCATGAGTAAAACACCTGATATTTTGAATATACAACAGTTCATAAATATAGCCTTATGAATTAAAACCTGAAATCTTAGGTATTTCACAAGTTTATGCAATTAGAAACAGTAAAACACATTAAATAGATTTGCATAAAAAAATGTACAAATGTATGTAGGGCCATAAACTACAACATCTCATGGCAATACATCATGTTTATGGGGGAATGTTGTGTCCCCTGTCAAGTACATTAATCATTTTTAGGTATATATTATCATGGTATTATCTGAATGAGCTCTCCTTATCAAGTGCTTAATCCTTTGCAACTTTCTATCACAATGATAAAGTCTCTATAGTCTTTAATTCACTAGAGTGAGCCAACATTCTCAGTCAAAGAGAACTGGTCTGCCATATCATTTTCCTTTGTTGAGACTTCTATTATCTCTCAGCCATGGTCATTATTCTTGCCCATGAAACTCTTTTGAAAAACTTCTGGTTATGGGAAATTTCAAACATATACAAAGGAAACCAAATGGTATCCTGAATGTCACGTACCCACTTCCTACCTTCAATGGCTCAATACTGTTAAATCATCAATCCCATCCCCCTTCTCTAATGATTACTACTGTATAGTCTTTTTTGAGGTAAAATTAATGTGTACTGAGTTTTATACATTTAAACTGTATAAATTTGACAAATTAATTCACTTATTTAACCCAAAGACCTATCTAGCTATAGAACATGTCTATCACTCCAGAAATTCCCCTGTGGCCCTAACTGGTCCATCCCTCCCAACAGATTATTTTCACTATGGATCAGTTTTGCCAGTTCAAGAATGTAACAGAATTGAATCATACAACTCTAGCGCCTTTCATGCAACATAATGTCTATAAGATAAATTCATACTGTTGCATGTGGCAGTATTTTGGTTCATTGTGCGCATATCTCACAATTTGTGTGCGCATTCCCCTGTCATGGATTGTTTGGAGTTTTGGTTTATTATAAGTAAAGATCTTATGAGGTTCTTGTATGAGTTCTTAATATGATTGTGTTTTTTATTCTTCTTAGATTTAAAATACCTAAAAATGGAATTGCTTGCTCAAATGGTAAGTTGATGTTTAAAGTTAAAAGATACTTTCAAAACTTTTATAAAGTAGTTTTATCATTTTATATCCCTATCAGCAACATAGAAGATTTCTGTTTGTTCCACATCTTAGCCAACATTCTGTTTGCTAGTATTTTTTCTGCTGTTGTTGTTTTACTTAAATAGCTGTATTGAGATATAATACAATGCAATAAAATTCACCCATTTAAAATGTACAACTCGTAAGGGGCATCAAATATATGGTGATGGAAGGAGAACTGACTCTGGGTGGTGAACACACAATGGGATTTATAGATGATGTAATACAGAATTGTACACCTGAAATCTATGTAATTTCACCAACAATTGTCACCCCAATAAATTAAAAAAAAAAAAAGAAAACAGTATGGAGGCTCCTCAAAAAAATTAAAAACAGAACTACCTTATGACCCAGAAAAAACAACAACAACAACAAAAAACGTACAACTCAATTGGTTTTAGTATACTTACAGAGTTGTGTGTAATAAAGAGAAAGACTCCATTTTGGATGTTTGATCTGAAAGCTTTCAAACATTACCCTTTTTACCCACACACAGACAAGGCAACTGCCTAGCCCTTACCTGTCCTCCATTGGCATGGGTTCAAAGTTTGAAGCAAGGAAACCTTGGCCTGTGAGCAAGAACCCTTGCTCTGGCTCCACCTCCTAGCCACAATAAAGGCGAAAGTCACTTGTCTGTCTTCATTTTTGTCAACTGAACTAGCGTGTGGCAGCCCTGCTCTCTCTAGGCAGTCCTATCATATGTGTAATAAAACTTTTTTTGAACACCTGGTGTATGTGGCATAATCCATCTTGACACATAAACTAATTTTGAGTATGAGATTGATCCAGACATCCATGGGGCAACTACAAAATATTGTGTAACCACATAGTCGATTTTTAGAATAGTTTTACCTCCTCAAAGAGAAGCCTAATAGATGTTACTATACACTCCTAATCATCTCCTCCATTCTTCCCCCTTAGCCTTAGACAAGCACTAATTTATTTTCTGTCTATACATTTGCCCATTTTGCACAATTTATATAAACAGAATCACACAACAGGCAGTCCTTTGTAACTTCTGTCATTTAGGATACTAATTTTGAAGTTCATCCATGTTGTAGCATGTATCAGTATTTCACTCTCTTTCATTACCAAACACTATACAAAAAAGGAATACACTTCATTTTGTTTAATGGTTCATCCGTTGATGGAAATTTGAGTTTTTTCCAGATTTTGCTTATTAGGAATAATGTGAACATTTATGTACAAGTTTACTTGTGAAGATATGTTTTCATTTCTCTTGTGTACTCATAGGAGAGGAATTACTCAGTCACATGGTAACTCTGTGTTTAACATATTGAAGAATTTCCAAACTATTTTACAGAGAACTGCACAAAACATTCTCAACAGCATATATAAGGGTTCCCATTTTTCCACATTGTGCTAACACTTATTATTGTTGTTGTTTCTGATTACAACTCTGTTCTTGATCACTGTTTTATGTCAATTTGTTTCTAAGATTTTTGACAAACTATCTATAAAACACATTTTACCCACTTATGTATGTTTATATTTTTCTTGTACTAGGAGAGAAGGCAGAAAAATTAACTTAATCATATCTATAGATTTAATGAGGTCACATAGAGTCTATTACCCTAATTTAGTAACTTACAGCACTAACAGATGAAGGTAAGAAGACCCTTAAAAAGCCATCCTACAACACAAGAATACTTACATCTGAATAAAGAATGGACTGGAAGGGATTAAGAACAATTTTTTGAATCACTCTAAAGATACCTTAAGGTAGCAAGCAAATAAAATTAAAAATTATAATAATAAAAAGAAATACTTGAGTTCTCCTTTCAAAAAACTAAGTGAGCAAAGCAAAAGATAACATCATTGTCACCTTCCATTTAGTATCAAATTCATTCTGAATGATAGTCACCACCCCCTTATTCCCAGAAATATGGATACCTGAAACCACAGATAGCACCGAGCCATACGTATGTTTTTTCCTAGAGCAGACATACCTATGATAAAGTTTAACTTATACATTAGGCACAGTAAGACATGAACAACAATAAACTAATAAAAAATAGAACAACTATAACAATATACTGTAATAAAAGTTATATACATGTGGTCTCTCTCAGCAAACTATAATAGCATGAACCTTTTTTCTCTTCACAATTTCACAAATAGAAGATTCACTCTTACCATAGATCTTAGCAATCTCAGCATACAATACAATTTTTTTTCCTTTTGTTATGTTGAGAACTTTCACTTGTTCACTTATCGGAAGCAATTTACTGCATTTCTTTGGCATATCCATATTGCCAGCATCACTACTCTTGCACTATGAAGTAAAATGAGGCTTACTTGAACACAAGCACTGTGATACCACAACAGTGGATCTGATAACCACAATACCTACTAAATGACTAACGGGCAGAGAGCTGACTAACCAACGTGAAGACACTGAACAAAGGAGAGGATTCACGTCCTGGGTGGGATGAAGCTGGACAGCACAAAACCACATGACATGTCCTCACGCTAGCTACTTAGAATAGAGCACAATTTAAAACTTATGAATTGTTTATTGAACTATTTACTTATGGAATTTTCCACTTAATGTTTTCTGATTGTGTCTGGCCATGGGTAACTAAAACCACAGAAAGCAAACCATGAATAGAGACTATTGTACCAACGTCAAATACATCATGAGATGAAGAAAAATGACAACTACAGGTTTTTAACAGCACTTGGCAAAAAAAAAAAGAAAATAAAAAAAGGAGAAAATTTAGGTGGATCTTTAAAAATCATTTTTCCTTCTAAGAAATAAAGCAATAAAGCAAAATTATAATACACTAAGATAAAATAATCCCAGCAATATTATTTACTGCAGCAAAATCCCTAAAATAGACTATCACTGGTAATCCAACGGCTAGTGGGCTCTCTTTAATATCTAAATTGCTGCCAATGAATAGCTTAGAATATTTCAATGAGGCCATAGTAGCCATGTGTTTCTAATGAAATGAGCTGATAAACTTATATAAACAAAGTTACCAGACTCTTGTCTTATTTTTAATATAGAGATTCTATATTATACATGAATCCTAGATACAATAGAGAAATAAAACACATTCTGCCATATATTGTAAGCTGTAAGAGCTCAAGTTGTACCCATATATGTATATTTCGTGATATTTATCATACTATGAGAAATAGTTAAACACTAATTCAAAATCATATAAGCCTTGAGGCATTTGTAAGTCAGTTAAAATGATAAAGTATTTACACAGGTAAAAACACACTTGAAATATAACTACATTGTTTTCTATTTTTAGGTATTCTTGGATATTAAACTATTTTATTTCCCTCCGACATACCTAACTGTGATCCAGGAAGTGGCTTAGAACCCAAGCAATCAGATTTATATTTAACAATCTGACTTAAGAATTAGTGCCTGAGTTTTAAGTTTTTAAAAGAAGTCAGTTGCTAAATTTAACACATATATTATAGTACTTAAGTGATTATTTAAGAAAATTACTGTAATAAATCATTGTCAAGAGATATTGTTTATCACTTATACGGTTAGATACATTAACATAATTTATTTTAAAATATTCATAAAAGAATAAATACTATCATATAGACTTAATTTTTAATTCATTTGTTTATTTCAATTATTTTTTCATAATGAATTACATCTGTTTTCTCAAAAGCAGTAATGAGATAGTTTAAATTAAAATTATATATGTGTACATACATATCTGTGTTTATTTTATATAAACATATTCAATGCACAGTAAAAGTGGATTTTTTTCTTTCATTTTTGTTATAATGAAGTTGGGAATCAAATCCTATTGATACTACAACAATACAGTTCCCTTCACGTCCTTCAAAGGGTACCAAATACTCTGATCAAATAAGAAATGATCAAAGTCTAAGCCTGCTTTAAAAACCCATGAAAATATTAGATTCAAGTGCTTTTCTTTTTATTTCTCCTTGAGTTGGTCCTTTGATCCATTTTACTAAAAGAAAAAGTAAGGAAACTAATCTAACATAGAGAATAAGCTTTGGAAACAACATATGCGTGATATTTCATTACAGGTAGATTTATCATGACACTGAAATATCAGCATTTTGAAGTGAAAGTCATCAATGATCTAAGGACATGTGTTCCCTTCAGATGTCACAGTTGCTTCGTTTATGACTGTCAGGGAATTCATTTTTTATGGTTGAATTTTACTGCTGTTTATATGCTTGTTCGATTTGAGAACTTCTTAAATTTAAATGAACATATCAGTGCTAAAATAGTCAGAAAAGACTGAATTTATTCCTAGATGGAATGGGAAAATATTGTATCAAAGTGCAGACTACAACTTTCATCCGTTCTCTACCAACTCACAAAATTATCAAAACCAAAAATGATCCCGAAATGTCTTTGCTAATGTTATACCATACCTCCCTGCCATCAGCAGGCCAAATTGGGTTAATAGATAGCATTCACCGATGTACTGTTATAGTCAGCTCACAGTGGATGCAGAAAATACTTTATCTAATGCAAGTTATTTTCTTGTTAAATCAAAACAGCATGTTGTCATTCTCTCTAAAAGAGAAATATGCATCTTTAATGGTACAGTATATATTACAGAGTAAAGAATAATCCTCTCAACTAAGATAAAGATAGGGGAATTTTTGTAAAATCTTAAAAGGTAGAATGCCCAAATATAGACGCTTCTAGTGCTATATTTGATTTATGTTCTCCTGAATGTTAGAAGCAATGTATATAGCTTTATTATTTGGGGGAATGAAAGAATCCCCGATCTTATCTACACAGTTTTTTAGAACACATGAGGAAAATATTAACCACCTATGAGATGATGGGTTCCTATAAAATAATATCTATCTTCTATCTTTCCATTTATCACTGTCTTCTTTTTTTGTGTGCAAGGACATAATGGGGTGTTCATGATACAAATTAACACGAACAGTGCTAGCCCCACTACGAAGCTGCGTCTCTGTGCCAGCAAAGTCCTCGTGTATGTATTCATGTATGCTATGGAGGAACAAAAAACAAGTGCTGAAATTTACAAATTTTCTCCTACTATGATTTAAATATTATTGGACTCATTTCACGAATCTCCAGAGTCACTCTATTTTTGGGGACAGTAGATTCTTCATGTAAAGCTCTGGTGTTTCATGGAAGAGACTTCAGGCCACTAAGGGGGATTTGTAGAACATGTAGAAACCCAAGGAGGATAAGTAGCAGGCCCAATGTTTTCACTTTACACCAAACAAACTTGTTTTTAACGTTTGCATATATAATTGAGTTCAACAAGTAATTTTATAAATAAACTTTTAATATTTGAAAGTCTAAATTTACTAAAAAGTTGGGAAGATAGTACAAAGAGTTCCCATATATACCACGCCCAGTTTGCCCCAGTATTTACATGTTACTTTAGTATAATACATTTGTCACAACTAATAGACCAATTTTGATATATTCTTAGGAAATAAAGCCCATACGTTATCTATTTCCTTAGTTTTTACCTAATGTCCTTTCTCTCTTCCAGCATCCTATTCAGCATTCCACATTACATTTATTTAATATCATCAAGTTCATTTGGGTTGTGACAGTTTCTCAGATTTTTCTTATTTTTGAGGACGTTGAGTTTTAAGAAGTATTGCTCAGATAGTGTCTAAAACGTGCCTTATTTAGGTTTGTCTGATGTTTTTCTCATGATTAGCCTAGAGTTGTATACTTTTTGGGAGCGGGATCACAGAGGTAAAATGCTATGTTCATAACATATATCAAGCGTAGATTCTACCAACATGACTTGTCGATGTTGACATCAACCTTGATCACCTGGCTGAGGTTGTATTTGTCCTATTTATCCATTGTAAAGTAATGTTTTCTCCATTTTTATACTTGACTCTTCGGGAGAAATCATTATGAGCAGCTCACACTTAGGTAGGATTCTAGCTTCTTGAAACGGGAGTATGTACATAACTATTTGGAATTCTGTATGGGATATTTGTTTATTTTATTTATTTACCCAATCAGTTATTTATATCAGGATGGACCTATAGATATTTGTTTATACTTTGGGTTATAAGCCAATAGTATTTTTTTCTCTAACTTTTCCCGCTTTGGCACTTGAAGACTTTTTCACTTGGCTCCTATTCTCCTTCACATTCACATCAATATGTGTTTGTGTGTGTGTGTGTGTGTGTGTGTGTGTGTGCACTTCCTTACTTCCTGACACTACAGAAGCTATAGGTTCATCTTGACTATTTCCTGTGCCAGTCCTAGAATCATCCAGGAGCCCTTGGTCCCTTTATCGGGAAATGAAATTATAAAACCCAGATCTGGGTGCTGGATATGCTTGTTGCTCCTGAGAGTTCACATTCAATTTTGATAGGAAGAAAAAAGAAATCACTGCAGCTAATATAAAAGTTAAATTATTGCTCTATATAAAATTGATCTATCCTCTCTCTCTCTCTTTCTCTCTCTCTCTCTCTCTCTCTCTCTCTCTCTCTCTCTCTCTCTCTCTCTGTCTCTCTCCTGTTCTTACCAAGTCCCTAGGCTTTCTACAAGACAGACATTGAATTGAACAGAATAAGATCTCAGTTTCAGTTCACAAGGTCTTTAAATCTTATTATTTAATCTCCAGTGGTCCCAAATCTTTCTTCATTCCTTCCTTCTCATTCTTTGTTAAAATAGTTAGTCTTAGCACCTGGCAGAGGAAAGAACTCTTTAGTTATCTGATGGCTTAAAGAAAAAAAAAATTATAGTAGGCAGATAAATGTTTCCCTCGTTTCCTAGGAGTCTATCAGTATGAAGGATTTGGCCATACATTGTCCCCTTCCTTACACATGAGCAGTTCGAACAACTAGTCCTAATACAGTGGTTTAAAAACTACATATTCATTACTGTTTTCATATCTATGGGTCACTTAGGAATTTCTGCTCATCTAGACTAGACTCATTTGATCTGGGATGTCCTTGTTCATAAGCCTGTGATCAATTTTTAAGTTGACCAGGAACCGGCTATTTTAGATTGGCTTCTTTTCTATATCAGACAATTGCTAGACACTCATCTGGGGAAACAACTGCAATTGAGCTATGTTTTTCTTTTTTTCCTCATTTTCCCTTTCTCCACAAGGTAAGCCAGCCTTGTTCACATGAAGCTCAGTATTCCCAAAGAGAAATGGGAGGTGTGCAAGGTCTCTTGAGGCTCAGACTCAGAACTGGCACAATATTACTTCTGTCTCCTTCTATAAATGACAAGCCAGATGAAAGGGATGGGGAAATAGACCTCACCCTTTGATGGCAAGAGCCACAATGTCACAATGCAGATGCATGGCTTCACCAGTAAACGGAGAAGATTTTTGCAATCAATCTACCACACAATCTAAACTGGGAATCAAAAACGTCTAATGTCAGAACATACAAACACTTAATTGTCAGAGAGAGGTGTAGGGATCATTAAAGGATTGAAATACTGAAGCCAATGAGATAGAAGATGAACAGAATAACAGTTGTGTCCCTAGAGACTAGTACAGAATGGGTTTCAAGAAAAGAGAGCGGTCAGCCTTTGAAATGGTGCAGATAGGTTCAATAAAACGTAACTTAAGAAGTGATCATTGAATGCAGCAATGTAAACATCAATACTTGAGCAGAGTGGTAGAAACACAGCCTGTCTGGGTTAAGAGAGAACGAGAGGGGAAGCATAAGATCCGACAAGTTAGGGGTTCAGTCCCACAAGGCTTTTCCTCCCAGCACCCCCTAATTCAGTTGCCAAATAAAAGTTCAGGTTATCTCTTGTGATGCAGACTGTCCACCAGTTTCCAACAATCCCCAACTTTATGTTTGATTGATTTGCTAGAGAAGTACACAGAACTCAGAGAAACATTTTACTTATTAGATTAGATTGCTTTCTAGTTGTGCTGCTGGTAACCTGTCCTCATCTTTAGATGCTGGTCCAAAAGTCACCACATTAACATAACAAAAGACACTTTTATATTTCTTACCATGTAGGAAATTCTAAGGGATTTAGGAGTTTTGTGCCAGAAATAGGGATGGAGACCAAATATATATTTCTTATTATAAATCACAATATCACAGATGTACCGAGGGTGCCAAAAAAACATATACAAGTAGACACTCTGGTCAACGTTGCTCAAGCAGTAGTTTGCCATAATCAGAAGTGTCTGGACACTGATGGTAACCACTCTGAGCACCTCCTGTAACTGCAGAAGTCAAATGTGACTTGTATTCATCTTTTGTTATCAGTATATATTGAGTATTACAATTTTAATAGTTTTTTTTTTTCTTTCTTAAAATGTGTATACATTTTTTTGGCACCCTCTGTACTTATTGCTCAAACCACCATCCACTTGAGAATAAGTGGACCTGCCCCAGGCAAATCTAAGTATAATGCCCTTTCGTTCATGTTTACAGGATGGAAGGCACTTTATATGGGTACAAATGGTGATATGTTGAGAGTTGTATGGTGTCAGAATGCTAATGTTGTTTTCTGATTGCTTCTGCATTTTTTAAAATAAAAATCAAGATGATTAAATCAGAGTAAGGATATAGAAAAGGAAGCTATTACGATAGACATTTAATTCAAAGAGGAGAAGTCTACTTAAGTGAGCAGGTGAATGGACTAGATACTAGCATAACAATATTGAGCAGCACTAGGGTTCCACTGAGGGAGGTGGTTGCAGATTTAATGTCACCCTAATAAGCAGTTATTGGTTATGCATATCTCTCCAGTTATATCAGACTGTACAGGCACAAATTAGTCAGAACACTGGGTGTTATTCAACATAGTATTTCTGCAAGTGAGTACATAAGTGAGATAGGAGCAAGGAAGTTTAAGAATAGCAAGGAAGTGATTATAATAAAACATCAAGGAATCTAATATTCTAATTAGGAAAATGACATTTTGAGCTGGGTAGAAGCAGTCAAGTGAGATAATATTAGTAAATTATATATAGTAATGGGGTCAAAGAACTGCCAGAGGACTGAGAGTGAGTTGAAAAGTGAAGAGGTGGAGGTGAAAGAGTGAAATAGCATGATGTAGGAGTTTCAGTTATTTCCAATGGCAAAGGGTGGGAGTGGCTGAGATATGGTGGTGGACAGGTCACTGAAGGGCAGGAAGTGAAAGTATCATACATTAGGGTATTAAAATGATTATCTGCATGGATATTAAAATTAGCACTCATTATGACAGGAGGAGTGCTACAGACAATGGCAGTGAGACAGCTGTTAAAATTTTAAAGAACAGGAGTGAGTCATCAGCAGAAGACGGCACCAAGGAGAGACAGTGTAGGTACAGCTCAATGACAAGAGAGGTAGATGTGAGTACATTACGAAGGTGGCAATGAGATTTATCTAGAAATGACGATGAGAAACCAGGAAGGTACCGATCGGTATCTAGCCACCATGTGAGAGGGTTACAGGAGAAGCAGAGTCTTCACAGGAGAAATAAGTTTCAGTTCCAGTACAAAGTGAAAGAACAATTGGAGTAAAGAATGTTTTACTGATTATGGATTGTGAATTGCAGGGGTACAGTTAGAATATTTTAGTATTTGGAAAGGAATGACAAATGAGGCAGATTAGAAGATGTAAAAAGTGCCTGGAAATGAGAATTTAAGGGATAAGGGGTGACCTGGGTATCTTGGGCTTCTTATTTTTATTGATTTAAACAAGGACAATGGGCATAATATGATTAGTTCTAATAGCTCAAAGAATTACATTGTTATGAGGGTGTGAATAAGAGGGGAGGAGGGTATTCACTATCACAACCACAAAGTTTCTAAAAAAAAATCATATTAAATAGAAATGGTACAAAATGAAATGTAAAATTAATTATCCTACCCTTTTATATATAACCACTAAGAACAGTTTGGTATGACTATTAATTTCTAGGCATATGAAAAATACATCAAGTTTGATAATTAGCTGTAATTCATGTATATACAAATGCATGTCTGCAAGTACGTTTATACAGAAAAAGGGATCTCACTGTGTATTCTGTTCTTTGTGCCTTTTATCTCACTTGTAATAATTATCTTGGCACTCTTCTTCAAAAGTGAATATACGGATGTACTTTAAAAAAAATTCCTGTAGTATATACCTTTAAATTAATTTATTTAACCTTTTTTCCTACTAATGAACATTAGTAATGAAAGTTGTTCACAGTTTTCTTGATTTGTAAGTAATAAATATTGGTTCATACTTCATTTCACAATGCTTACAATGTTTACATTTCACAATGTTTTCATAATAGTATGTATTATGAAAACCTGAAATCAATCTTATTACTTGCAGTGTTATTTTTATTTTAGATTTTGATATGTATTGCTAAGTTTTTCCTTCTCAAAAGCTATGAAAACACGCATCATCAGTACATGATATACACCATTTAATATGTATGTTATCAAATTTCTTAAACTGTGTCAATTTTATGTTTGAAATAGAAAAATATACTGCTTTAATCCAAAGGTTTCCAAAGCCAAAGGTGGGAATTTGGGCAAACACACACACACACACACACACACACACACACTTTAAGAGAAGTTATTTGGTCAAGTGAAAGTGTTTGATATTCCATAAATCACATCATCTCAACAGTTTCTTACATTTTTTCAAAGAACCAGCCTTACATCTGCACAAGAAATATCAGCCTTACTTCTTGCTGTGAAGGAGAGAAGTGATTTATTTGATATTTATTCCGAATATGCACAAGCCAACTAGGGAAGCAGCTGAAATTTGACCTGAGTGATTGCGGCATTTTTCTCTTCTCTCAGGCATATAATATTCAAACCTCGGGCACATGTCAGAGGGCTTTACCTCTGGCAATCTGGGCAGGTCCTTTGAGGGATACTTAGCCTGGAGCAAAGCCCTGTGTGCCACATCATTCTAAACTCAAGCCATCTCTTGATTGATCCTCTGGGCCAGTGCTGAAAATGTCTACTTCCTTTCCTTAACATGAAGTGCTGTCAGTGATACATTTCAACTGTTATAAGTATCGAGGATTTCTTATTTACCTTTGCTATGGCTTTCAAGTTAATTTTATTTATTTGAGATGGGGAATTAAAATAAGATAGTTTGCCTGATTAAAACATATATTTATTTAAATAAAAAAGCCAGTTAACCTATTTATCACCTCACCAACTCATCTTTTTCTTTTTCCTTTTTTTTCTTTTTTCTGGTAAGAATGCTTAAGATTTACACTCTTAACAAATTTCAAGTATATAATATAGTATTATTAACTATAATCACTATGTCATACATTTTAAAAAGTCGTTTGAAAGAGAGACTCATAGGTAAAATTTTAAATGTCCGTAAAATAATTTTATACTTTTTAAAATTTTATATTTCTTTCTTTAATGAAGCACATCCAAGATACACTTAAACATATTTTCTCAAAATCTGCAAATAATCCTTTCTCCCCAATCTTAGATTACTCCTCTATTTGAATCAACTCATAAATTTCAACTGCAGGATTAGCAAAACAACAGAATCTTCCACCTTAGTATTTCAGAATATTTAAATTTAGGGAAAAACCTCAAATGAAGACAGGAGAAGAAAAGAGAGAGTAAAGGAGAGAAAGGGAGAGGAGAAGGGAGAAGGAGTGTGTGTGTGTGTGTGTGAGAGAGAGAGAGAGAGAGAGAGAGAGAGAGAGAGAGAGAGAGAGAGAGAATACAGAGAAAATAATATAATTGGTTTCTTTGTTAAACTATTTTCTTACCACACATTCAAAATGCCAAAAGTTAAAACATTGGCTGTGTCTCAGAGAAATTAACCTAAAATTTTTACCAAATTATTGACATTTTTACACATTTGTTATCAACAATGTATAATTTTGATGAACTCTAAAGGCCTATACCGTAATTCATCAAAATATACTAAATTGACTGCTAAACTCCTAGTGATACCAATAGTTATTCGGATGCATACCTTATTCCTTTTATTAAAAACAAGCTCCTTTAATACAAGTTTTTCATTTTCCAGAACAATAATGTTCATGTTATATGATGTGGGGATTCAACTCAGTAAATATCTGTGGACTAGATGTGTAAAGTTATTAATTATAGTATTGAGCCATAATTATTCTTCAACAATGCGAAACACAGTAAAAGATGGAAAACATTTACATAAATGAGCCTTGGCTCTTACATAGTTATGCACTAGAAATTAATTATAACACTTCTATGTCTAGGCACTGCAGAAGAAGCTGAGGCAAATCTTAGCATAATCCTTGTAAAAAGATCCAATGAGGCAAAATTCTATTCCTGCTTTTAATTGTGTTCCATTAAAATTCTTCTGATTAGTCCTTTTCAAAAAGCCCTTTATTTTATTTTTATTGCAAATTTTAGTAAAGAGCTACAGCTAGGGGACCAATGTTGGTAACAGTTTCAGAAAAGACTATAAAAATAAAGATGTAAATCTGAAACCTTTGATTGTCAACTAAGAAATTTAGGCTGAAAGAAGAGAGTTTGGCTCAGTTCCTCATGATAAAGAAAACTTTATTTTTTTTTTTAAAAAGAGCAAAAAAAAAATCAAAACAACAACAAAAAAAGAGCAATTAAGGTTTAGGCAGTTCTTGAAAACAGACTTAACAAATTGAAAGGAAATTTTAAAACTTGAGGAGCTAGAAGAGAGGAAATAATTTAGCACTTCAGTAAACAATACAATATTCACACTGGGAATAGGATTTGCAGGAAGTTACAGACTAGCATTATAAAACAAAAAAGTACGGATCTAAGAGAAAGAAGACATGAAGCACTAGAGCACCATAGCTCCTGGACGACATTTTTCCTCCTAAATGTATTTCTTTTTAAAAATTCAGCCATATTTTCATTGCTTAAAGAGATGCAAACTGTTACTATCAGAAATTTCAGAGAGCCAGACAGAGTACATGCTTATTGTTTCTAGTAGAATGACCAAAGTAATTAAGTATTTCAGAAGGTCCCTTTTCTTTGGATCCACCACTCCAAAAACTTTTTTCTAATTGTGGAGAGCAATGAAAATTGATGTAAAGACAAAACTTTACATTCTCCAACTCTATGAATTGTTTTAATATTTAGCTTACTGGACATACTCAAAAAGCAAACATTTATTATATTCCACAGTTTCTGAAGGATAGGAATCCAGAATCAGCTTAGCTTGCTAGCACTACCGGGTTTTCCCCAAAAAATAAGACCTAGCTGGACAATCAGCTCTAATGTGTCTTTTGGAGCAAAAATTAATATAAGACCCGGTATTATATTATATAAGATCGGTTCTTATAGTAAAATAAGACCCAGTCTTATATTACATTATATAAGACCCAGTCTTATATATATTATATTATATTATATTATATTATATTATATTATATTATTACATTATACTATGCTATATTAATTATACCAGGTATTATTGTAAAATAGGACCAGGTCTTATATTAATGTTTGCTCTAAAAGACGCATTAGAGGTGATTGCCCAGCTATGTCTTATTTTGGGGGAAACATGATCGCTAAAGTTCTTTCTGGAGGTTGCAGTCAAGGTGTTGGCTAGGGCTGAATGTATCTGAAGTCTTGATTGGGGAAGCCTGGAAAGGGCAAGGAAGAAACCACAATGATTTTTCACAAGGGACATACTGTCACTTCTACCACATCCTTTTAGACACGTAGACCAATTCTGATTCAAAGTGGGAGAAAACTCCAGGAGAGTGTGCATATCAGTAAGACAGTATCATTGGGAACCATGTTAGAGTCTGGCTACAGAAGATGTTTTATGTGGTTGTTTGGCCTGGTTCACCTGCAGCAGGCAAGGAAGGGTGGTGGGGAAGGGAAGCGGAGCTGAGTATACATAAACCTGATTAAAAGAGAAGAAACAAGAAGGGAGGAAAAAGTACGATATTCTTGTTCCTGCTAGGCCTAAGGACAAGAAACAAAAAGCCAATTGTGTTCATGAGGACCACAGCTCAGTGTCATGCAATGTGTGCGCTCTGCAGACCAGCGTTGGTCCACAAATTCTGTTACCATTCTAAAATGAGGGTCCTACAGACCTAGAACACAAAATTCTGAGAAAGCATGCTGCTGGTTCTCTAAGGAGGACAATGCTGGATCTGAGAGCATTGGAGGAAACTGGAAACTGAAACCTTTGCCTCTGCTGATGTGAAAAATATTGGCTGAGGTGACACTGGCAGAAACAGGAAGCCAGCAGGAAGAACCATGTCTCTTTCTCTTCCTCCAGCATCACAGTATTCTTCTTGCATCACCTATTGGTAGAACCTAATAGGAAGTCAGCAGGCAAAGAAGAAATGCAGATTTAAACACCAGCCTCACAACTACTCCTGTGCCTCATTACATGTGCTCTGTACATGTGCTCTACACATATGTGAACTTCTATACAACATAAACATTTCTTACAAATAAAAAGATTTTCATTCTCTTCCCCAAAAGAGGGACATACATTTCAATAGTCATGTTACTCAATTTGGGTTATATTAGTTATTCCTCAAACTGAATGTGAGTTCAATTTGAATATTCCTTAACCTGATGAGTAAATTGTACATAATAATCTTTATGTAAAACAATATGAGACCAGAAGGAGAAAGGGAAAAGAAATTCACACACACACACACACATTTAACAAGTAGGGAAGACAATATGCATAATAAGTTGTACAATTCTAATACTACACTTGAATGTGTATTACTTTATTATTTCACTTTCCATTCCATGTTCTTTTTATCCTCAGCCAGAGCCTCAGAGGCTAGGGATTTTTACCTGTTTGGGGACCCAAAAATATACTTCTAAAAAATTGAAATGCTCAGTAATTCTGTCTTTTTTTTTTTTTTTTTTTGGTTGTTGTGGTTTTCCTTTATTATTTCTAGACAAGGAGGAACTGAAATACAGACCAGAGAATTACCTGTGTCCCCTCAAATAAGGCCTCTCTGTCACCTTTGTATACTAGAAACCTGATTTCCTTCATTATCAGCACAACCAATGTAGTAATAGTTATATTTGCCCATGAGAACAAAGATAAGGGATCCCAATGAAGACAGGTATTGGTCTAAGTATTTAATCTCATGGAAGCATAAATCACTCCTGTGGAAGCTAGTACTCTAGCTCACCAAATCCCAAATTAGTAATGCTAGAAACGTAAAAATTTTGAGTTGTTCATGAGGAATAATACTGAAGGTTGCCAACCCCGCTTTGATTCCTAGTTTTCCAGACTCATCCTCTGCAATAGAAAAGCTCCAATCTGTGAGGTGACTTAGGGAAGAAAACATGGTGAGGGGATGTGACTCTCCTTTCACAACTCAAGTTAAGTTTCTGGCATTGTGCCTAGAGTTTTTCTGTTTCAGAAATTGAGAAATATTTTAGTAGTTTACCAATCTGTTTTATTCTTAGGGACACCGTATTCAATTAACCACTAGCAGGAGTCCCAGTAGATCAAAACCTCCCAATCAGTACAGTGTCCCTGGTACAAATTATGGTAATTGTGATAGTTAGTCTATCAAGGTTCAGTGCTACGGCTTGACCCTCACTGCTCTAAGATCGCATCATCCCTACTCCAATACGGAAACCATCTCAATGTCAGCATTTCCAGTAGCCATGCGCAGCCTACAGGCGACCATCACCACCACCACAGAAATCATGACATTTTCTAGCATCCCCTTCACTAATGTATTTATCAATGTCTTAGTGAATGGAGTGTCTTCTAGGCCCTATTAGGGGTGTAATGGAGGATGGTATGTAGGTCAGACATGATAAATGTACTCCAACATTTCCTTCTTCCAAAGAAATTCTTTCTGCCCTTCAATTTCTTATAGCATTTCAGTCATTGTAAATCCAAGTTTAAATCAATTAAATTAGTAAAGTGTGGGAGGCAATTCCAGGTGCTTAAGCAAATTCATTAAATCTTGACTCCATGGTAAGGGCAGCTATATCGATATATTTAGAATCTTGAAGGTAAAACCAACTACTTTTGGGAGAGAGAGCTATGGCTAAGGTGGTACAAAACAGGAAGAAGTGAGTACTTTTTCTATCTCTGTGTCTTGCAGTCTCCCTCTTGCATTCCTTTTTGACAGAAAGCAATAAGAAATCAGTTAAGGGAGGGGTAAAGTTTTTGTTTCCTTACTCCCTGCATCCCTGAAGAGGGTATAAAAGGGAGGACATGGAAGTGAGAGACAATAGCTTAATTAATTATACAGCTACTTAAAATGACTTTAAATATTACATACTACTTTACACATTATTCAGCTGACATTTGAAATTTTCATTTTAAATATATTAGTTTTGTGTTAATATGAGTTAGAATTCTTAAACTGTTTATAAGATGAAATAAGGTGAGGATTCAACTATGACTGGCATGACCATATCACAACACAATTTACAAAAGTAAATTTGAATTATCATATTGCATGTCTCACAATGGATATGAAATATTGCCATATGCAAAAATTTTATCATAAAAATGTCTTATATCTGGAGAATATTCTGGTTAAATTTTTTAAAATCAGGTTCAATACCAAAACTATAAATTTTGCTTTGAATTCAGAACATCCCAACATGGCAAATAAAATGAATAAGATTATGAATAAGAGAAGGAAAACAAAAAGTATTGCAGAATTAAAGAGGTTTATGCTTCCTGATTCAAATACCAAACTTTGAAATATCCCTTTATTTGGTTCTTGGATTGTTTCTGGGCTCTGAGACACTGTGCCACAGTGAGAATTGGGATGACTGAGGAGATTGAGTTCTGTGTCAGATCCTATTATTGTCTCCTTATAAGAGGATGACACATTTCCACCAGTTTCCATGTGAATCATAGGCCCCATGTAGAAGAAGAATCTCTATTTGCCCTGTTTTCAGACTTGGACATGAGTCTTCTTTGGCTAGTGAAATATGAGTAGAGGTGGTATTTGACAGGACCACACAGAACCTTTGAGAGACACCATATATTTCTGCTGGCTTGTTTACATCTTAACCTCTGCCATGTCCTAAATCGGGGCTGCTCTTTCAGCCTGGATCCAAGGAATAAGAAGATACGTTAAGAGTGTTTGAAATTGACCGTTAGCCCAGAGCTCAGCCTTAGGTAATCAGCAGCCCATGTGCAATACAAATAGCAAATAATATTCTTTGTGGTAAGGAAATGAAATTTTAGAGTTGTCTTTTTGCTACAGCACAAGTTAGCAAAAATTGACTAACGTGCGTTTTGATATAGTAGGAAACAGAATAGTTTGAACTCAGGGAAATTCTAAGACAGTTTCAGAATAAAAGTGTTTATAGAAGCTGAGGATGTGGAAATTAATTCTCTCAAAATTCTCTGGCTACACTTAGCCCTTGGAAATGCCTTATTGACTGCGAGAAGTATATATTTATTTTGAAGACTATTTAATCATATAACACGAATTAAAGAATAGCATGAATCCCTCATGCTCACGTGCAGCCCTGTGACACCACAAAAGAAAAAGAAATCTCCCTCATAACATTGTTAATATCTAAAATTCATATTACAGGCAATATAGATTTCATTATATTGCTTTAAAATAAATACAGCAAATGCATAAGTATGGAATAACAAATTATCAACCAATAACAGACTATTTTAAAACTGCAGGTTTTGACTGAAATAAGAATATGTCTCAATAACAAACTCCCCTGCATTCCAGAAGAGTTCAGAAATGTTATATGACTGGGAACTTGGTAGTCCAAAGAAAAAGATCTTTTTTACATTTTTAGTCCAGGAAAAATTCTGAGACCTGCTATAGGAATCACACAGTTTATACACCATTATTTAGTTCTTTATAGTGATGTTGCATTTTAAACTATGGGAATTATGGAATATTTTTAATTCTTCTCATAGTTTAAAATGTTGTTTTAAAACATAACTATTCTGTTAAAATCTAGTATTCACTATGGAGCATAAGCTTTTTCCATTGTAACATTTTCAATGGCAACTGAAACAGGTGTTTGTTTAACTTTTTTCTATCTTTTCTTTAATTCAACGATTCCTCTCCTTTCACTTTTTGTGTCCACAATACATATTGAAGTGAAAAACATTTTTGAAACAGTTTTGAGTCACTTTAAAAAAATATGTTTATCTTTCATATTATGTCGTTGCCATAAAACTATGGCTACTACAGGCCATTTCTTTCAATATTGAGGCCACTTTCTGAGTTTGTTTTATAAATGAGAAAGTGGTACAAATTATATTAGACCAGTACAGCATTACTATAACAATTTTGCACTAGGTCCTGTCTTACAAAGTCTGTTACATCAATGCTGTATTTCAGAACCTCTTCTCTGATGCTGTAAAAATATTTATTTTCATCTACATTCTTATTGCATTTTCATCATCCCACTTCCTACAAGATGCATCATTTTCTGTTCCTATTACAGATCTCCTGGAAAGCAAAGACCATGTCGTATTCATTTTCACAAAAACCTGATTTTAATACTTCTCTCACAGAGTGTGGCAAATTGTAAAAATGTGAATAGATATTTCCATCCCTTTATTCACACCCTCTTGAAATGAGATTCTGAAGTACTTCACGTTAAAATGTAGTCTCTTTTGATATTAATTCTGATCTTCCTTCAGGATATTTTTCCCCTAATAAAACGTGGTCGAAGTGACCTTGTGCTAGTTATAACCTCAGTCTCAAGCATATTAGCATGCTTAAATTTTGCCTCTTCCCTGTCAATAAACATAGGCTAGCCCATTGGAGGCTAAGAGACCATAGGAAGTATGGGCCAGAAATCACATCAGAGCCTATCAACACCAGATGTTCCTCAGCCACTACGTAGAGATGCGTGAGTAAGCTGAGGCTCACTGAAAAGAACCACTACCTAAGCCCAACCCAAAGTGTTCACTCACAGAATTGAAAACTAAATAAACAATTGCTTTTTATACCACTAAGTGTTGGAGCAGTTTAATATGCAGCAAAAATTAACAAATACACAGAGCGAAAACAAAGTGCCATAAGCATTTACTCTCTCTTCTATATGCTACACTTAGGGTCTTACAGCTCTTTTTTTTAAATTGTATTTTTTAGGTCCTCATTCTAGTTCTCTGGTACACACATTTAGTGATTTAGTATGTTCCAGTTAGTAACAATTATCATCACCCATCCATATTTGAACTCTATTTTCTTTTTTTTAATCTCATTTTCCACTGAAGATTTCAAAATTATCTTAGATGTCCAAGAATCATTGAAACAAAATATTCAGTTTCCAATGTATATTATGGCTTATATTATTTCTGACTCAAATAAAAGTATGTGATATTTTAGATATAAGCATGACTTTGAAAAACTTAAGAAAATATTAACTACCATTTAATACGTATAACTTGAAATATCTTGGATCACGTAAGTGTGGCACGGACATTGTGATACTAGACAATTATGATGAAAGTCAGTGCTCTTCATGTTGGGTTCATTTGTATGAGGAGAGTAAATAATCCACAGGTGGCTGTGAATAAACATGAAAAAGGACAGAGGGATTTCTTGGGACAGCTGGAATGCCTTTGTATGGAAAAAAAAACACAGAAGATAGATAGATAGATAGATAGATAGATAGATAGATAGATAGATAGATAGATAGATAGATAGACACATAAGTGTGTGTAATCATAGTAAAATATATAAAACAAAATTTATTATTGTAACCACTCTTTAAGTATACAGTGCAGTGACATTAATACATTCACATTGTTATGCGACCATCACTACTTTCCATCTCCAAAACTTTTTCTTCATTTCAAAATGAAACTCTATACCCATTCAACAATAATTCTCTCCTTGCCTAGCCTCTGGTAACCGCTATTCTACTTTTTATCTGTATGAATTTGACTATTCCAGGTATCTAATATAAGCAGAATCATACACTATTTGTTCTTTTGTGTCTGCATTATTTACTTAATGTCTTCATTAACTATCCGTGTCATAACATGTATCAGAATTCCATTCCTTTTTAAAGCTGAATAGCATCCATTACAAATATATACCATTTTCTGTTTATCTATTCATCCTTTAAAGAGCATTTGGGTTGTTTCCACATTTTGACTATTGTGAATAATGCTGCTACAAACATGGATCCACCAACATTTACTCAAGTCCCTGCTTTCAATTTTTGGGGGGTATATGGGCAGAAGTGAATTGATGGATGATTATTTATTTAACTTTTATAATATATTGCTAGATATCCATACACAACTATAAAAATATTGAGAATTATACATAAATTATCGAGAAATTGGTACATCAATGTTCTAAAAAAGATAAAAGAAAAATGTGTTTCAGATGGCTCACAATTTCACACAAAATAAAATTGGATCAGGCCATTCCTTACTGCCCATATTTCCACCCTTTCTTGGACAGTTTCCAGACTCTATTTTTAGATGTCTACCTGCAGGTTGCTAGGATCCTCCTTTGCAGTCTATATACCCAGTCAGATTGTTCTGAACCTGCTCAAGAGTTTGAAGCTCTCAGAATGGCTCAAGAATTCCGTCTTCAAGCTGAGTAATCAGAAACACTGCACATACTATCAAACACTGTAACTAAAAGGAAAAAATAAAACCCTAACTGGACATGGCCTCTTGTCTGTCTTAGATTTTATTATATTGTAACCTACAATCAAATATTGTCTCACACATAGGAAGCAAATAAAGAATCTTTGTTATTTTAAAAAGTAGTGCAAGTCTTGGGGTTTGTTTTTAATATTTCTAGTATAAATAAGGCATTCATAAAAATAGAGGAAAAAAATATAAAAATCTTAGTTCTTAGATACACTCTAATAATGACCAATGACATTTAAAATTTTGGAATGGTTATAATTTTTCCAATTCTTATGGGATGTGTGATTCTATGCTTGTTTTGGAGCAATGGAATAGAGATTAATAGGAATGGAACACTGAGTTTCAATGATATTCTACAGTGGCTAGTAAAATCAAAATCTCTATCAAAAGACACACAACATAGAAGAAGAAGGAAGGAAGGAAAGAAGGAAGAAAGGATAGAAGGAAGGAAGGAGAGATGCAAGAGATACCTTCTGCGGCCTATGAATTGTCTTGGGTTAAATCAATAGAAGGAGACTGTAGTTATAAGGTAAGTAAAGAAGCCAGAGATCAAAGCAGGAATTTGCAATTTTCCTTAAAAATAAGGGGGGGGGGGACATTAAAGGATATCACATGATCAGATTTTTGTTTAAAAAATATACTCAGTGATTTGATAAAGGGACTAGAGTGGATAAAAGCAGTTGCAGAGGGCTGATAGGAGGCTATGCAGTAGTCCTTTGGAGAGATTATGCTTATTGGACTAAAGAGGTGATGGGAGTAGAGAAAAACTGTTTTTAAAATGTAAGAAATAAAGGAGAAGAATAGAGGAATAGAAGATTTGTATGTATGACTCAGGTTTCTGGTGTGAGCAACTGATGATGGTAATACTAAGATGGCAAACAGTGGAGGAAACAAAGAGGTCTGGACTGAATGGACATTAAGACACTGAAGATAAAATTAGAAAGCAGTATCTTACTACAATGAAGCACACTCATGTCCTCTAGTTTTATAGCATGAAATGATGAAATTTCCTTTGTCAGAATAAGTAGTAATTATATTCCATTGAAGAATATAAAGTATTTTAATGTGGTTAATCAAACAAACAGTGAGATGAACTGGGCTTTTGACTAATCAATTTCACTGTAAATACCTTGTGCCTGGTGATTTTGTCTTTATCTTTTTAAAGTCGTGGGCTTCTGATGCCACAAAGAAGTGCCTGTATTTTTTTTTTTTTTAATTAGCATTGAAAACAGAAACTCTTTATGATAAGTGTGGATTTTTTTTTACATTTTGCACAATGTATTTTTTTAATTAAAATTCATTGCGGTGCCAATGGTTAGTAAAATTACATAGGTTTCAAGTGAGCAAATCTGTAATACATCATCTATATATCACATTGTATGTTCATCACCCAGAGTCAGTTCTCCTTCCATCACCATATATTTGATCCCGTTTAAGGATTTCTTTGGCATTAAATAGGCTTGATATTGGAGAAACTCAACTAAAATTGGAGATAATAGTGTTTTGTTCTCAGTACCTAGAGATTAGAGGGACAAATATGGGTACAGATTTTTTTCCAATTCAACATTTAAATCATCTGTTGATTCAGTTTACTTGCACCTAACATTATGCTGTATAGTTTGAGGAATATAGTAAGCACAAAATATGATGAAAACAAATCATTGGCAAAGAAAACTCACACACAGTTAAAACCTAAAAATAATGGATTTTATAATTTATATAACTATATAATATAGCTATGAAGGTATATTTCTTTTAAACTGTTACATGAAAATATAATTATAAACAAAAAAACTAGCAAATAGGATACAAAATTATTGAGAAAAAGGAATTATTGACAATATATGAAAATACCATTTTTCTTTAGTATGAAAAAAATTAACTTGACTACATTTCATCTCCAAATAAGACTTTGACATGTGACATTTTAAAACAACTGTGCTTCTTATGCCTTAATCTTACAAATTCTAAATCAGTTGGATCATATTCATGAAGTTTTGCTTTATGCTCAGCATGATAGAAAGGACAGGAAATGATTGTCAGGGGCAGACAGGATCATGTAAGGATTTTATTACATTTTAATGTCTTATAATTAGATAGGTGCCATGTCCATCATAAGGAGACCTACCAAAATAAACTGCATTGTTTTCTTTGTTTTTTTTCTTGTCTTCTCAGTTTGACAGAATTGACGGAAAGGAAACTGAATAGAGACATGTTTGGTTCTTTTCACTTGAGATACTACTGCCAAAATAGAAAAGCAAAAGAGAAAACAAGGGGATAAAGTCATGGGCAAGTAACTGCATAATGTGTAATATTCACCTGGTAACAAAACTTTGTTTTCATTATGGTCCTGCCTGGGACATGGGAAAGACTTGGTACATATTCTAGCTCTTATTTATATACATTGATTAATATTTATGCAGCTCAGTTTGATCATCTATAAGAGTAGTCATATTAGCTTAAATAGCTACTGACATAGAACCATCTTTGTAGAATCAGTGTGTATATAGTAAAGGTAAATGGTAAATATATATATATATATATATATATATATATATATATATATATATATGAAAATTTAATGAGAGACTATTATTTTTTCCTCTTTAGAATTCTTTTAAATCATTTTATTAAATTCATGCTCTACAGTAACATTTCCATAATAGAGAAATAATATGTGTATATGTCTAGAAAAGACATATTCTCTTTCTGAGAAGTAGTCATGCTCATGAGTCTGCCTTTCATTGATTTTCTCTATGAGTAATTTTACCAAAGTAATCATGAAATAGAAATTATCTAAGTGAACCAAATAATCCAGCATCAACACTAAAAGATTTTCCGAAGCTGAATAATAATGTCAACTATAGTTTAATATGTACATATAACATATATATGTTATATATAAAATACATATATGTTATATATATAAACATACATATATGTTTATATATATGTTATCACTTTGTGAGGGGTATAAATGATAAATGTCTAACTATTACAGTGTTTTGTACACATGAAAGTAATTTAAAAAAAGATAAATTAGAAATACTTTGAGGTAAACAGAAATGAAAACCAATGCAATATTATTGGTCCGTAAATGAAAAGAAGTGCCGATATATGTTACAACATGAATACACCTTGAAAATGTCATGCTGAGTGAATGAAACTAGCCACAAAGGCTCAGATGTTACATGATTCCATTCATAAAATGTTCACTATAGACAAAATCATTAAGACAGAAAATAGATTTATGATTTTGAAGGCGTGGAGATGGGGGTTGGGAATGCAGATTGACAGCAAATGGCTATGTGTTTAATGGCTATGTGTTCTCTTTTGAGTGACAAAGATGTTCTAAAATTAGATGGTGGTGGTGATTGCACTGAATTTTATGCTTCAAAAGGGTGAAGCATTTACGGAATGTAAATTATATCTAAAACAATTATATGTATGTACAGTATATCAGACTAAAGCATTTTTATTAGGAAAAAAAAACTAAAGGACTTTCCATGTGTTCTTTAAAGGTGGCAATGATGAAAAAAATAGCTTAATTACCTAATTCATTAGCAATATATCTTCCTGACTTTTGGGCTCCTCTAGGAGCAGTTTCCCTCTTCTTGTTCTAGTTTCTTAGACTGAATTGAGGAAAAAAGCTTTATTTATTACATCTTGTCTATATCTACCACTTCTACAGTATAACAAGCACAATTTCTTAATGGGAGGCACATGGTATGAGATGGTATATTTTTAATTATTAATGTAATAATCAATGAATCCTTTTTCGTAAGTATTATAAAGGATCATCAGAAGCTCCCACACTCCAAGTAAAGAACTGGAATGGTAATTCACATTGTAGCACTTCTGGTGCTCAAAAAACTATATTTTTGAAGTTTAGGAAATATTTAATGTTTTAAAAATTGTCACTAGTTGAAAACGTCTTGAATTTTAAGATACTTTAACTATTTACAGAAAAAAATATATTACCTTTTTTTTCTAAAAATAGATGCTAAATACTGTACTAGTTTTTCTTTCTTTTTTTATATTACAGTAGTGAATAGCACAGGAGCAAAAAAAGAACCTTGTATTCTAATGAGATTAAATATGTAAGAAAATGCCTAATTTCAATGAATGTTAACTGAAATCATACAGGACATATAGCAGATGACGGGATAGACAATGACTGGGATAGCTTCTTGAGTGATAATACACAGAAAACTTCAAGGAAGTAAAATCTTAGCTAAAGATGAGTACCGTGATGAGTCCAGCCATACAATAACTGAATAACCTAGAAGAAATGGATAATTTATAGAAGCACACAAGCTACCAAGACTAAATCAGAAGGAATTAGAAAGCCTGAAGAGATTAATGTCAAACAAGGAGCTTTAAGTAGTAATCAAACGTCCCAACAATAAAAGCCCAGGTCCAAGTGGTTTCCCAACTGTATTCTAGCAAACATTCAAAAAAAGATTAACACCAATACTTCTTAAACTCTTCCAAAAAATAAAACTGGATGGAATACTTGTAAACTCACTTTATGAGGCCACCATCATCCTGATACCAAAGCCAGACAAGGAACCACAAGAAAATAAATCTACAGGCTAGTATTTCTGATGAATATAGCTGCAAAAATCCTCAAATTCAACAACATATCAAAAAAATATATACACCATGATCAAGTGAGAGTCATCCCTGGGATGGAAACTTGGTTTAATATATATGAATCAACCGATGTGATATACATTAAGAGAATGAAAGATAAAAACCACAAGATTATCTCAATAGATGAAGAAAAAGCACTTGGAAAAGTTCAACATCCATTCATAAGAAAAGCTCTAAATAGTTTTAGAAGGAAGTTACTTCAATACAATAAAGGTCATTTGTTAAAAGCCCACAGCTAATATCATAATCAATGGGCAAAACAGAAAGCTTTCCCTCTCAGATCCACTAAAAGGCAAGGATGCCCACTCTTGCCACATCTATTCAACCTGGTACTGAAAGTACGAGCAAGAGAAATCAGACAAAAATGAGAAATAAAAGGCATGCAAATAGAAAAGGAAGAAATAAAATCGCCTCTGCTTGCAGATGGTATTATCTTATATGTAGGAACACTGAAGACCCCATCAAGAACTTTTAAAACTAATAAACAAATTCAGTAAAATTGCAGCATACAAAATCTACATACCAAAATCTGTTGTATCTCCTTATACCAATAACAATCTATCTGAAAAGGAAATAAAGAAGACAATCCTGTTTATAATAGTATCAAAAAGAATAAAACACTCTGGAATAATTTAACCAAAAAGATGAAAAATCTGTACACTGAAAAATATAAAACACTGAAGAAAGAAACTGGAGTAGACATAGTAAATGAAAAGATATCTTATGTTTATGGTTTGGAAGAATTCAGTGTTAAAACGGCCATACTACCCAAAACGATATACAGATTCAATGCAATCCCAATCAAAATTCCAATGGCATTTTTCACAAATATGGAAAAGACAATTCTAAAATTCCTATGGAACCACAAAAGACCTCACATAGCCAAAGCATACTTGAGAAAGAACAAGGTATGTTCACTATTTATATCTGTTTTAAAACAACATGTTGTACACCTCAAATATATACAACTTTTATTTAAAAAGTAAATTACAATTTTAAAAATGATCTATTGGTCAACTCAGAGAAAGGAGTAATCTGACTTCAACATACACATTCTGGGGCGGCCGGATGGCTCAGTTGATTAGAATGAGAGCTCTGAACAACAGGGTTGCCAGTGCGATTCTCACATGGGCCAGTGAGCTGAGCCCTCCACCACTAGATTGAAGACAACGAGCTGTGCCTCTGAGCTTCCAGAGGGGCGGCTGGATGGCTCAGTGGGTGATAGCGCAGGCTCTCAACAACAAGGTTGCCGGTTCAATTCCCGCATGGGATGGTGGGCTGCGCCCCCTACAACTAAAGATTGAAAACAGCAACTGGACTTGGAGCTGAGCTGTGCCCTCCACAACTAGATGGAAGGACAATGACTTGGAGCTGATGGGCCTGGGAGAAACACACTGTTCCCCAATAAAAATTTTTAAAAATACACATTCTGGCCCTCACAGCTCATCTGTTCTCAGGTCTGAAACCGATCCACATGATTCGTGTGCTGCATCTTTGAGTGCCTCTGAGTAGCTGGCCAGTGCCATGCTCCTACCTCTACCACTATTTTAGTTCTGTGGCATACTTAGCATCGTTAACACCTCAAGTCTATTATTTTCTAACACCCACGTTTTCTATACAGGAAAATTATTATCCTCAAATGAAACAAATGATAACAATGGCCTGAAAAAACTGTTTTGTTCTATTGAACCTCATATATATAAACATGTCACTTGAGAATATACAAGTTAATAATAATAAATAAAACAGAAATAAAATAATTTAAATGTGTTTTTTTTCGTTTGTAAAATCACTGTACTCTTTGCTGATTTCAAACTCACTGCTTTTCATGGAAGAAATAGCTAATATTATAGGGTTTGTAAAACAAACTGTACCTGAGACAAGTTCAAAGGATTCCAAATTCTCAAGAACTGACTCTTTAAATTATATGCCTTAGGCCACATGCAATGAGAGTTAATTTTATAGCTGGGAGTTTTTTGCATTAACATCCCTGCAGATATAATGCTTATTAAAGGAAAAATAATTAAAATATGCTGAGTTAAAGCTTGTGTATATATGATTAAAACTCAGTAACAAGGGCAATTGTTTAATACACAGACCAAAACTAAGGTTTGATTGTTTGTTTTTCAGAAAACAATGTATTTTATCATTGCCATAAGAAGCAAACAAACTTTTACTTAGTGTTATTATTGTTTTCAAATTCACTGCAAACAGTACACTTCCCTATTGCCTCTCACCAGATGGGAACAGTAGCTGGCCCTTGGTTTGTTACTCCTTTATTTGTATTTTACTTGTACAGAAACCAGGTGCTCATACTTTTACATTAGAATTACAGGCATACCTCACTTTATTGTGCTGTGCTTTATTGCACTTCACTGATACTGCATTTTTATTTTTTTTACAAATTGAAGGTTTGTGGCAACCCTGAGTAAGCAAATTGAAAACCTTCTAGAAAGGATTCAGCATTCCAGAGGCGATCAAGAACATTTGCGATTCATGGGAAGAGGCCAAAATACTAACATTAACAGGAGTTTGGAAGAGGTTCATGCCAACCAACCCTCATGGATGACTTGGAGGGATTCAAGACTTCAACAGAAGAAGTAACTAAAGATGTGGTGGATTAGCAAGATAACTAGAATTAGAAGAAGAGACTGAATTGTTACCATCTTCTCATAAAACTTTAACTTTTGAGGAGTTGCTTTTTATGGATGAGCAAAGAAAAGCGTTTCTTAGATGGAATCTACCTTTGGTGAAGATGCTGTGAAGATTGTTGAAATAACAAAGGATTTAGAATATTACATAAACTTAGTAAAGCAGAGACAGGGTTGGAGACAATTAACTCCAGTTTTGAAAGAAGTTCTGTGAGTAAAATGCTGTCAAACAGCATTGTGTGCTACTGAGAAATTGTTTGTGAAAGGAAGAGTCCATCAATGGGGCAGAATTCATTGTCTTACTTTAAGAAATTGCCACAGCAACCACAACTTCAACAATAACCGCCCTGATCACTCAGCAGGCAAGACCTGCCACCGGCAAAAGAGATTACGACTCAATGAAGGCGCTGAATGATAGTTAGCATTTTTTAGCAATAAAGTATTTTAAATTAAGGCATGTACATTTGTTTAGATGTAACACTATCACACACTTAATAGACTACAGTATAATATAAATATAAACATAAATTTTATATGCACTGGGAAGCCAAAAACTGTGTGTGACTTGCTTTATTGTGTAATTTGCTTTATTGCAGTGATCTGGAACCAAAGCCACAATATCTCTAAGGTATGCCTGTGTTAAAATAGTGTTGTATTTTTTTTCAGCATTTTCTGGTGATTGTTTTCCTGTCTTAGAGTCAGCCTGAATACTGTTCCAAGATTAATCTTCCTAAAATAATATCTACATCATGTCCCTATCTAGCATTTAAAAGGAAAGATCAGACACATTCACTCCCTATTTTCTTTTGCATTAAGCCTAAACAATTTTATTCATCTATTAAAAACTGACAAAATGTGTTCATTTTTTACTAATAATCTTTCCTATATACATGCTGTTTTGTCCACCCTAGTTATTCATTGTTCCTACATATTCCATGCTAATTCCCACCAACATGCGTATACTGTTTCATGTCTCAGGACACAGTGCTTAAATTCTGATAAGTCCTTTCCTTTAAGGTGAGTTTAACCCTTTTCTTCACTAAATTTTCTTCGACTATACCAATCCATAATAATCTAACTTTACATTGAACTACTATAATCAACTTATATTTCATTTCTATTCTATTGCATCTACTAAAAAAGTATGCATAGTATAGAAGGAGACATGGGGGTCTCAAAAAATAATTGTGAGACATCTAATCATTTCTGAGGCAAGGTTAGATTTTTTTAATAAAGGAATCATAGATCAGATAGAGTTGTAACTGAAAATACAAGATTTCTTACACATCAAGAAAACAGATTTTATAGTTTTTGTTTGTTTTTTAACTCAGCTTTGAAATGTAATTTAAATACGTAGTATTGTTTTTGAAATTCTCACAGTATTTTAAGAAAGTGAAAGGTAAAGGTATTTACTATGAGTACTTTTAGTACAGATGTAGTCCTTGTTTCTCAAAGATAATCAATGGAAATTTACTACAAATGAAATTTTTTGTAAGGTTAATTTTTTATTATACTAATATCCTTGTAACATAATGATCCTTGCAGCTCAATTTTGAAATCATTCTATCTCAGGTAGATTTTCTAGGTAGATTATAGTTTCACAGATTTAAAAATGTGTTAGAGTTGAAATAGATATATTCTTTCATTAATGAAAAAAAAAAAAGAAGAACTTTTTTTTTCCTCAGCCAGTGATACTACTGCAAGTTCTATTTTACGTCATCCCTTCTCATTTACGTAAAATTTATTGTTGAATTCCCTATGGTTTTCCATGTCATTATTTCCATGTCTTTTGCATGGCAGCAATGTAGCTATAACTTCTTGGTAAATTTCTGTTGGTTAGATGACTCCTCCCCATGGTAATGTCATTATGTCTTCAACCTGTGTTCCAACTCTCACTGCTACAATTACGTGTAAAATTTAGAGTTAACAGATTATGAAGTGATGCTATCTACTACCAGCTATCCAAGGGTAATTTTTCCGTTAATTTCTGGATCTAGACCAAACTTATCTTTTATACAAATTTTAAAAATAGAAAAAAAAAAGGAATTCCTTCAGGAAAACGTATCCATTATAGCTGGGTTCTATGGCTAGAATTTCTGCTGAAACAATAATAATGAACAACTACATCTCTGACGTGCAAAATTTTCCTTCCAAGCATGAAGCTCTTTAATATTACAGTAGTCCCTCCTTATATGCAGTTTTGCTTACCATAGTTTCAGGTACCCAGCATCAACCACAATCTGAAAATATTAACTGAAAAATTCCAGAAATAAACAATCCATAAGTTTTAAATTGTACGGCATTCTGAGAAACGTGCTGAAATCTTGTGCTATCCCCCTCCATCCAGCTCAGGATATGCACCATCCCTTTGTGTAGTGTATCTGTGCCATATACGCTCCCTGCTCATTAGTCACTGAGTAGCCATTTCAGTCATCAGATAAACTATTGTGGTATCGCAGTGCTTGTGTATAAGTAAACTATATTTTACTTAATAATGTCCCCAAAGTACAAGAGTAGTGATGCTGGCAATTCAGATATGCCAAAGGAAAGCTGCAAAGTACTTAAAGTGAAAAGCTGAATGTTCTTGGCTAACTAAGGAAAGAAAACAATTAAATGTATGCTGATGTTGTTAAGATCTACAGTAAGACAAATCTTCTATTCATGATGTGGTAAAGCAGGAAAAAGAAATATGGGCTAGTTTTGTTCCTGCACCTCGAATTGCAAAAGTTACAAAAGGGTATAATGAGTACCTACAAGGTAGAAAAGGTATTAAATTTGTGGGTGGAAGATGTGAGCCGAAAAATGTGTTTTGACTGATGGTAACATGTTGAGCCACAAAGCACTGAGCCTATGGGAAGACTTCAGCAAGGGATCCCCTGAAATGAGTGACCCCAAGCCATTTATTGCAAGTAAGGGATGGTTGCCCAGATTCAGGAATAGGTTTAGACTGACAAATATAAAAAACAATGGAGAGAGACCACATTCACATAACTTTTATTACAGTGTATTGTTATAGTATAGGGTTTAATGAATAGTTATTGATATTAATCTCTTACTGTGACTAATTTATAAATTTAACTTCATCATAGGTATGCATGTATAGGAAAAAATATAGTGTATATAGGGTTTAGTACTATCCATGGTTTCAGGCATCTACTGGGGGTCTTGGAATGTATTCCCTGTGGATAAAGAGGAACTACTATAAATAAACATATGTCTATTCTCTTCAGCCAAAATCTTTTGAAATTATGTTATGTTCAGAATTGTACACCTGTACTCTATGTAACTTTACTAACAATTGTCACCCCAATAAACTTTAATTTAAAAATAAAAATGGAGGACTTCCGGAAAAATGGCGGCGTGAGGTGAGCCTCTGTAAAGCTCCCCTGGAATTTACAACGAATCGAACAACAAAAACTCCACAAAGGACTCCCTGCACAGCACACAGGCAACACGAAGAGGCCCACTACCGACTGAAATCACCTACAGGTGGGAGATTCGCGCGAGTGGAGGGAGGAGGAAAGGGAGAAGTGCGCGCAGACGGAGACGCGCGGGCGGAGGACGCAGACCTAGCTCAGTGCGCCGAGCTCGCTGCTTCCCGGAACTACCGCAGCTGCGGGAGAGGGAAGAACTCGGACTGCTAGGGCTCCGCCAGGGCTCCACAGGGCTGAGGGGACAGCATATAACACGGCTGAACCCAACGCTCACGGCAGAGACCTCGGAGAAAAGACTGAGGGAAAAAGGCTGAAAACGGTGGTTTAAGCCCACACTGCCGAGCAGAGAACGGAGCCTTAGGCACTGAGACTAGCCGCCCCCTCCCTCCCCTCCCAGAGCTCGCCCTGCCCCCACCTGCCCGGTGCTAAAAGCGAAACAGTAGCAGTGTCAGATCAAAACAACAGAAAATTTGCTGTTTTGAGAACTGTGGACTGCAAACACAATTTCACAGCCCAACTAGTTCCAGCAAAGGGGAGAGAGCTGTGGAAGCAGGACCGGCTGTGGTGGTGGTCGCGCCATTGCTCTGGGCCACCTCTCACAGCTCACCCCGCCTCTGACCCCACCTATCTGGGCGGATCCCTGCAGGAGTAAACAGAACTGCTGAAACATACGGGCTCTGAATCAGGAGCTGGAAGAGCTTTGGAACATCAAAAGCTCTCCGCATACCCACCGGGACACTGCGCCCTGTGACCTAGACGAACTATTAACAGAGGAGAAGCCCGTCTCCCAGGGAATCCCCCCATTGTGTGAGAAGTTGGAATAGTGCAGAGAAAACATAGCACTACTGTGTGGGAGAAGGAAAATAAGTTGCAGTTGGAGAAATAATAAAACATTCTATCAACAAGTACTGGCAAACAAAAGAAAGACCGCTTTCTATCAACCTATTGCAGAAGCCACTCCTGTAGATGTCTAGGAAGAGAAATAGTAAACCAGTAATCGCCATGAATAACCAAGGCAACAAGATAACTCAGAAAGAAAGTGAAAAATCTCCAGAGAAGGCACTTAAAGATACAGAAATATGTGACTTAAATGACAGAGAATTCAAGATTGCAGTTCTGAAAAAACTCAACGAGATACAAGAAAACACAGATAGGCAGTTAAAGGAACTCAGAAACTCAATCAAAGAACAGCATGAGCATTTTACGAAAGAGATTGAAATCTTAAAAAAGAACCAAATAGAATTTCTGGAGATTAAGAACTCAATAGAAGAAATTAAGAATGAAATAACCAGCTTAGGTAGTAGAGTTGACCAGATGGAGGAAAGAGTCAGTGACATCGAAGATAGAAATCTGGAAATGCCACAGAGAGAAGAAGAAAGAGACTTGAGACTTAAAAGAAATGAAAGAACTCTACAAGAACTTTCTGACTCCATCAGAAAGAGCAATATAAGAATAATGGGCATACCAGAAGGAGAAGAAAGAGAGAAGGGAACAGAGAATATATTCAAACAAATTGTCAATGAGAACTTCCCAAATTTGTGGACAGAACTGGACCCTCGAATCCAAGAAGCAAATAGAACACCTAGTTACCTCAATCCCAACAGGCCTTCTCCAAGGCACATTGTATTGAAGCTGTCTAAAATCAACGACAAAGAAAGAATCCTCAAGGCAGCCAGGGAAAAGAAGACGGTAACTTACAAAGGAAAGCCCATTAGATTATCATCAGATTTTTCAGCAGAAACTCTACAAGCCAGGAGGGAGTGGAACCAAATATTCAAACTATTGAAAGAGAGAAATCATGAGCCAAGAATAATATATCCAGCAAAGATATCCTTTAGATATGAAGGAGGAATAAAGACCTTTCCAGACATACAGAAGCTGAGGGAATTTTCTAATACACGACCTGCACTACAAGAAATACTAAAGGAGGCTATTCGACCACCATCAACAGGGACAATTTGTGGCAACCAAAACTCAAAAAGGGGGAGAGTAAAGGCCTGAACCGGAATATGGGAATGGAGAGAGTAAGCGTGCTGAAGATAATGGAATACTCTAAATATCAAACTTTCTTTTACATAAACTTAAGGGTAACCACTCAAAAAAAATCCAGAACTGAATTATATACTGAAATAAGAGAAGAAACAGAGGGAAACATCATAGAATACCACCACACAGAAATAATAGACAACAACAAAAAGGCAAAGAAACAATGGAGACACAGCCTTACCAGAAAACTAAAGATAGAATGACAGGAAATCCTCACATATCAATAATCACCCTAAATGTAAATGGACTGAACTCACCAATAAAAAGGCACAGAGTAGCAGATTGGATCAAAAAACTAAATCCAACCATATGCTGTCTCCAAGAGACACATCTCAGCTACAAGGACAAGCATAGACTCAAAGTGAAAGGGTGGAAATTGACACTCCAAGCAAATGGTACCCAGAGAAAATCAGGTGTAGCCATAATGATATCAGATGAAACAGACTTCAAGGTGAAAAAGATAACAAGAGATAAAGATGGACATTTCATAATGGTGAAGGGGACTGTACAACAAGAAGACATAACAGTCATCAATATTTATGCCCCCAATCAGGGAGCACTGAAATACACCAAGCAACTACTAACAGAACTAAAGGGAGAAATTGACCAAAACACAATTATACTAGGGGACTTAAATACATCATTGACAGCTATGGATAGATCATCCAAACAGAAAATAAATAACGAAATAGTAGCCCTAAATGACACATTAGATGAAATGGACATAATTGACATTTATAGAGCACTTCATCCTAAAACATCAGACTATACATTCTTTTCTGGTGTACACGGAACATTCTCAAGGATAGACCATATATTGGGACATAAAATCAGTCTCAACAAATTTAAGAAGATTGAAATCATACCATGCATATTCTCTGATCACAAGGCTTTGAAATTGGATATCAACTGTAAAAAGAAAGCGGGAAAAAACACAAATACATGGAGATTAAACAACATACTTTTAAAGAAGGACTGGGTCAAAGAAGAAATTAGAGGAGAGATCAAAAGATACATAGAAACAAATGACAATGAAAATACATCCTACCAAAATTTCTGGGATGCAGCGAAAGCAGTTTTAAGAGGGAAATTTATCTCATTACAGGCCTATCTCAAGAAACAAGAAAACTCCCAAATAAATAACCTCATGTTACACCTTAAAGAACTAGAAAAAGAAGAACAAGTAAAACCCAAGGTCAGCAGAAGAAAGGAAATAATAAAAATTAAAGCAGAAATAAATGAAATAGAGAACAAAAAGACAATAGAAAAAATTAATGTGACAAAGAGCTGGTTCTTTGAAAAGATTAACAAAATTGACAAACCCTTGGCTAGACTTACTAAGATAAAAAGAGAGAAGAGGACATACAAATGGCAAATAGACATATGAAAAAATGCTCAACATCACTAATCATCAGAGAAATGCAAATCAAAACCACAATGAGATATCACCTCACCCCAGTCAGAATGGCTATCATCAACAAGACAAACAATAACAAATGTTGGAGAGGCTGTGGAGAAAAAGGAACCCTCATACACTGTTGGTGGGAATGCAGACTGGTGCAGCCGTTATGGAAGGCAGTGTGGAGGTTTCTCAAAGAATTACGAATAGAATTGCCATATGACCCAGCAATCCCTCTTCTGGGTATCTACCCAAAAAATCTGAAAACATTTAGAGATAAAGACACGTGTGCTCCAATGTTCATTGCAGCTTTGTTTACGGTGGCCAAGACATGGAAACAACCAAAATGTCCTTCGATAGATGAATGGATAAAGAAGTTGTGGTATATATACACAATGGAATACTATTCGGCAGTAAGAAAAGATGATATAGGAACGTTTGTGACAACATGGATGGATCTTGAGAGAGTAATGCTGAGCGAAACAAGTCAGACAGAAAAAGCAGAGAACCATGTGATTTCACTGATATGTGGTATATAAACCAAGAACAACAAAAGAACAAGACAAACAAATGAGAAACAGAAACTCATAGACACAGACAATAGTTTAGTGGTTGCCAGAGGGTAACGGGGGCGGGGGGTGGGGGGTGGGAGATGAGGGTAAGGGGGATCGAATATATGGTGATGGAAAGAGAACTGACTCTGGGTGGTGAACACACAATGGGATTTATAGATGATGTAATACAGAATTGTACACCTGAAATCTATGTAATTTTACTAACAATTGTCACCCCAATAAATTTAATTAAAAAAAAAAAAAAAATCAGAAACGTAAAAGGGGAAGTTATCACAGACACCACAGAAATACAAAGGATCATCCAAGAATACTATGAAGGACTATATGCCACCAAATTCAACAACCTAGAAGAAATGGACAAGTTTTAGAAACATATAGCCTTCCAAGGCTGAACCATGAAGAACTGGAAAATCTAAACAGACCAATCACCAGTAACGAAATTGAATCAGTCATCCAAAACCTTCCCAAAAGCAAAAGTCCGGGACCAGACGGCTTCACTAGTGAATTCTACCAAACCTTCAAAGAGGATCTAATACCAATTCTGCACAAACTCTTCCAAAAAATTGAAGAAGAGACAGTACTCCCTAACTCATTTTATGAGGCCAACATTACCCTGATACCAAAACCTGGTAAGGACAGCACAAAAAAAGAAAACTACAGACCAATATCTCTAATGAATACCGATGCAAAAATCCTAAATAAAATTCTAGCAAATCGAATACAACAATGCATTAAAAAGATTATTCATCACGACCAAGTGGGGTTCATCCCCGGGGCACAAGGATGGTTCAACATCCGCAAATCCATCAATGTGATACATCACATAAACAAAATAAAGGACAAAAATCATATGATTATATCAATTGATGCAGAAAAAGCATTTGACAAGATACAACATCCATTTATGATTAAAACACTTAATAAAATGGGTATAGAAGGAAAATACCTTAACATAATAAAGGCCATATATGACAAGCCCTCTGCTAATCTCATAATTAATGGAGAAAAGCTGAAGCCCTTTGCTCTACGTTCAGGAACACGACAGGGATGTCCCCTATCACCTCTGCTTTTCAACATAGTGTTGGAAGTCCTTGCCAGAGCAATCAGGCAAGAGAAAGAAATAAAAGGCATCCAAATTGGGAATGAAGAAGTTAAATTATCACTCTTTGCAGATGACATGATGCTATATATAGAAAACCCTAAAGACTCCACCAAAAAGCTACTAGAAACAATCAACGAATACAGTAAAGTTGCCGGCTACAAAATCAACGCACAAAAGTCCATTGCCTTCCTATATACTAACAATGAAATCTCAGAAAAAGAAATCCAAAAAACAATTCCTTTTGCAATTGCAGCAAAAAGAATAAAATACCTAGGAATAAACTTAACCAAGGATGTGAAAGACCTATATGCTGAAAACTATAAGACATTTTTGAAAGAAATTGAAGAAGACACAAAGAAATGGAAAGACATTCCATGCTCATGGATTGGAAGAATCAACATAGTTAAAATGGCCATATTACCCAAAGCAATATACAGATTCAATGCAATCCCCATCAAAATCCCAATGGCATATTTTAAAGAAATAGAACAAAAAATCATCAGATTTGTTTGGAACCACAAAAGACCCCGAATAGCCAAAGCAATCTTAAGAAAAAAGAACTATAATGGAGGTATCACACTTCCTGACTTTGGCCTGTACTACAGGGCCACAATAATCAAAACAGCATGGTATTGGCAGAAAAACAGACACATAGACCAATGGAATAGAATTGAGAACCCAGAAATAAAACCACATAAATATGGACAGATAATTTTTGACAAAGAAGCTAAAAACATACAATGGAGCAAAGACAGCCTCTTCAATAAATGGTGCTGGGAGAATTGGATAGCCACGTGCAAAAGAATGAAACTGGACTGCTTTTTGTCACCATGTACCAAAGTTAATTCAAAATGGATCAAAGACTTAAGCATAAGACCTGACACAATAAACTGCATAGAAGAAAACATAGGTACTAAACTTATGGACCTTGGGTTCAAAGAGCATTTTATGAACTTGACTCCAAAGGCAATGGAAGTAAAAGCTAAAATAAACGAATGGGACTATATGAAACTTAAAAGCTTCTGCACAGCAAAAGAAACCATCAACAAAATAAAGAGGCCACCAACTGAATGGGAGAAGATTTTTGCTAACAGTGCCTCCGATAAGGGGCTAGTATCCAGAATACACAAGGAACTCATGCAACTCAACAACAAAAAAACAAACAACCCAATTGAAAAATGGGCAGAGGACTTGAAGAGACATTTCTCCAAAGAAGACATACAAATGGCAAATAAACATATGAAAAAATGCTCAACATCACTAATCATCAGAGAAATGCAAATCAAAACCACAATGAGATATCACCTCACCCCAGTCAGAATGGCTATCATCAATAAGACAAATAGTAACAAATGTTGGAGAGGTTGTGGAGAAAAAGGAACCCTCATACACTGTTGGTGGGAATGCAGACTGGTGCAGCCGTTATGGAAGGCAGTGTGGAGGTTCCTCAAAGAATTACGAATAGAATTGCCGTATGACCCAGCAATCCCTCTCCTGGGTATCTACCCCAAAAATCTGAAAACATTTAGAGATAAAGACACGTGTGCTCCAATGTTTATTGCAGCTTTGTTTACGGTGGCCAAGACATGGAAACAACCAAAATGTCCTTCGATAGATGAATGGATAAAGAAGTTGTGGTACATATACACAATGGAATACTATTCGGCAGTGAGAAAAGATGATATAGGAACATTTGTGACAACATGGATGGATCTTGAGAGAGTAATGCTGAAGGAAACAAGTCAGACAGAAAAAGCAGAGAACCATGTGATTTCACTGATATGTGGTATATAAACCAAAAACAACAAAAGAACAAGACAAACACATGAGAAACAGAAACTCATAGACACGGACAATAGTTTAGTGGTTGCCAGAGGGTAAGGGGGGTGGGGGGGGAGGTGAGGGTAAGGGGGATCGAATATATGGTGATGGAAGAACTGACTCTGGGTGATGAACATACAATGGGATTTATAGATGATGTAATACAGAATTGTACACCTGAAATCTATGTAATTTTACTAACAATTGTCACCCCAATAAATTTAATTTAAAAAAAAAAAAAATGAAATTATGTTATGTCCTTTCAAGGCAAGTAAAATTTCCCAACCAATGATACCAGCTAGTGTAGAGCATTTTCTAAAAAATTTCATTATCCAGAAGATAGCCCCAAACCAGAGAGTCAGACAGAGCTCCAAGCCATCAGAAAGGACGCCGTAAGCTCATTCACTCAGAACTAACTTTACCTATGTGGATCAAGCTAATTTTCAACTATGCCATTTAAATGAGGGGTTATTCTACTTAATAGTCCGCTGGCATAAGTATGATGGCACCCCAAAAGCTTTGCAACAGCTAGTGTCTTTCCAAAATGCTCAAGGTATTACCTGAAAGGATTACTGACAAGAAGTCATGTCAAACATTTACTGTACAAGGTTAGCTATTAATCCTGTCTTCTTTCCATTCAGAAACCAGTGAAGCTACAAAGTATATGATACTGATTAGAACAAGGACCTGTCATTTCACTATACTTAGTGAAGACATTATAAGAACAACTGATCATTCTTAAACACAAACAAACAAGCAAACAAAATCATAGGTTCTCCTAGATGGGAAATTCTACTGTGATCATTTAGCTCAACTTCCTTATCTTTTTTTATCTAAGAGCCAATAGCTTAACTGATTTGCTCAGACTACAGTACTTGTTTCACGAATCCCAGTTCAGGACTATTTTACCTTCACCATGATTCTTATCTTTCTGGTGGCTGGAAATCAATTAAAAATCACCTGTTGATGAAACTAAGGACATTTTTACTGGACAAATGTCACATACGCAGTGCTTTCTACAATTTCAGAATCTGAATTTATTTTTTCTACAACACGACTATAAGAAATACATTTTTAAAAACTTCCATACCTATTTATTTTTAAATTATGTATTGAGGCATCAAACCAGGACTTTTTTTTTTTTTCTTATCATATAAGTTGTTTTCATTGAGATAGATAGTTTTTGCTGCAGGTTTTGCTAACAACCAAATGTTAACTTGTGTAAGATTAGTGGAGATTTGTGTGGAAACAATAGCAACAGGCATTGCTTGCATTTGTTACATTATATAAATATTTACTTCTGAAGAAGTCTAAGGTTTTAAGTTTCCATGTTTGTAATCTAGCCAGAATGGCCAGGCATGGGGTCAGAGTTGAAATAATATTAATTTTTAATAATAACCCAATTAGGATAGATTGCAGCCTTGATGTTTTTATATACTCACACATAAACATAAATCATACCAAGTATACTTTTTCAAAAAATGTCCCAATTATTCCTTGGAATCTTTTAAAGTGGTCCTGCATATGCTTAGAGACCTGTCCCACTTCATCTCCTACTCAGGTTCCATGTTACAATGGCTCCTCTCATTGAAGCTGCTTCATGAAAGAAAGATAATGAAATTTTACCCCTGCCATGCAGAAGGTGTTCATTTTTAAAAGTCCAATATTCATGCCAAGGGTGCTTAGTTTTTGAGGTGCCAAGATGTTGGTGACTTGTATACAGATGTTGTAAGCATAATCTTCCCCTAATCTATGCCATATGTTCTACTTCCCAGCACAGCTCTGGATGCATTAAGCATCCCATAGAATTAACTGGTCAATTGTCTATGTCAGGGGTTAGTCCAACTCCTTGACACAGAATCTCAAAATTACTCTCAAGAAAATAGATCCTTTCATTTGCAGTTATCTTCCCTTAGAGCTTCAAGTACACGGACTCAAGTCCATGGAGCTTCTCCAGCCGTCTGTGAGATTTTGCTCAAGTCTCCGCCACTTTGGCAGCTCTAAACATCATATCTTCTGTCTTCAGCCTACTTCTTTTTATTTTTATTTTTCTTAAGTCAAACTTTATTAATTCAGAGTGGACATATATTACAGATGATTTTTAAAAAATTTTTCAATTACAGTTGACCTTCAATATTGTTTTATATTAGTTTCAGGTATACAGCATACATAGTGATTAGACATTTATATAATTTACAAAGTGATCCCTCTCCACGATTAGTCTAGTACCCACCTGACACCATACAGAGTTATTACAATATTATTGACTATATTCTCTATGCTGTAGTTTACATCCCATTAACTACTTTATAACAATTTGTACTTCTTAACTCCTTCACCTTTTTCACCCATCCTGCCAACCCCATCCCCCATCCAGCAACCATCAATTTGTCCTCTGTATCTATGGGTCTGTTTTGTTTGTTCATTACTCCTTTCTACATATTATCATTCTATTCCCTGTGTTCTCTGAATTGGCAGATGTCCTCAGGGGTAAAACAGAAAAATGATGATGCAGTTCTCCTCAGAGAGTCTCTCAACTCTCGGGGATTTTATGCTAGTAAATCCTGGCTACACTGGCCCCTCTCTGGTACCTTTAAAAAGAGGTTTTATGTACTTAGTCCAGTTTTGACAGTTCTGTTCAGTAAGCAGTTGAGTGTGTTACAGGCTATTCAGTCATGGTCAGAACTTGTCGTCTCTACTTGCTCATTTTTATTTTTTTTCCCCAACAAATTTCTTAACCTGTCTGATTTCTTTAAAACTGGTCACTTTGTCACACCAGTGAAAGTTTTTCAGATCAGTTACTCCTTAGATTAAAAAAAAAAAAATCGTCTATCCTGGTTCTTTACTGCCATTTTTTCCTTACCAAATGACATTTAATAAATAATGGAATATAAGTATCAATTTGTACCTAATTTCTTAGTAAACCCTTTCTTCTTAAGTGATGTACCATGCTAAATAAACTATAATTCCACAACCAAAGAAAAAATTTTTCTTTTTTAAACTTTGTCAGATTATTCAGACCAATAAAATTACAGGAGGGTTAACACTCACTTACTATAGAGTAATGATACTAGCAAGCCCCCCCCCCACAAAAAAAAAGATGGTACTTTTCTTGCAATAAAAATATTTTCAGATGCTACTCTTTTAATATGAAAACTTGAGGGAAAATAATAACAATAATAATAATAAAGTGCTATTTGACCACTTGACTTTCCTCAAATTTTAACTTCATTTTCAAATAGCCACTTGAATAATTTTAAATGAATCCCCCTTTGTTTAATGTTTTATGATATTTCTTATTTAGATTGCAACTAAAATACATTTGGTAAAGCAAGTTATACAATTTATTTTACATTTTATGTGTTAATTCTTATATAATATAATTTCTTATCTCCTACAACTTTAGAATTCTCTTGGGGAAGGATGGCAATGATATCTGAGACACTGGGAACAAGAGAAGATAAAAAAATAAGGAACATGATTTCGTGAGTGAATATATTATTCTTACATGTAACATGTAACATGTACATGTAACAATCTTTCAGATGTGCCCAGAAACATAATGACCATCTCCTGAGCATCAATCATCTGAATTTTAAATTTGGGGGGACTTGAATAGAAACAATTCTATTTATTTCCCAAAATATCACTCATAGAAAATATGTACTTACCATACATATTTATTTCGATATAAGAGGAATATATTTGCTCAAGCGAATTTATCATCTCAGATATATATCATTCAGTATAGAAATAGATATAACAATTATTGAGTTCATTAATTTTACATTACTAATCAAGGGGTTAGTTTTTGTTTCTTTTTTGCTTACCTTTATGTCAGTGATGGATATTTTACCACAAGTGGAGAATGAAATTTTTCTTGATTTTTGTATTGCTTTTCCTCTGGGGATCATACTCAGTAAAACGTGGAGACTGGACAATAAGAAGAGAAAGAACAAGTTTTTTCATTTAGTGATGACTTTCTGCATCTAAGACTTTACAATATTTTACCCATAAGTTTTAGAAGATAACTTATTTCTATACAGCAATAGGGCATCAACATGCTTACATAAATTATTATGTTTACTTAATATAATAATGTCATTTAACATTTACTGTATAATCAGTGAGGACATGGCCTGTCCTGAGCCACACACCATGGAAAATAAAAAACAGCATAAAAATCAAGAATGTTCTCCTGTGTGGGAAGACGGGACTGAGAGATGTGAAGGACTGCACATGCAACACTTCTTAGGCCACAGAAAGGAGTTTGTCTTTTATTTCAAGTTTCAAGGCAGGGCTTAAAGCAAGTGAAGAACATGATCTGAGTTAATGTTTTTAAAATACCATGATGGAAGCTGTGGGGAGATTAGATAGCAATGGAACAAGAGTGCAAACGATAAAGTCAGCTGGAAAGGTAGTGTAGTCAGACAGGTGGAAGTGATACTGCCACAGAACAGAACGGTAGCTGTGGAAACAAAGAGAAGTATATAAATATGATAGACACAGACAGAAGTGTAGTGGTTACCAGAGGGTAAGGTGGTCAAAGAGGGTAAAGGGGACCAAATATAGGGTGAGGGAAGGAGAACTGACTCTGAGTGGTAAAGACACAATGCAACAGATAGATGATGCATTAATAGAATTGTACACTAACCAATGTCACCCCAATAAATGTAATAAAATTACTTTAAAAATCAAAACATGATTTGCATTTAGAGCCAAAAAGAATGTATGATAAATTGAGTGTCCAGAGGTTGTGAGGAAAAACGATAGGTTAGAGCTGATTTTTGGCCTGAGGAATGGATGATGTGAACAGATTTCATTCTATGTCTGTGTGTGTGTGTGTGTGTGTGTGTGTGTGTGTGTGTGTGTGTGTGTGTGTGTGTGAACTGGAAGATATCTGGGCACTTCCCAGGAACTCTCTTTAGATGAGAATACCCTCATGGAGAATCACTGCTACAGATTTGCCACTTTGTTAGAATAAGTTATGGATTTTTACATTATTAAAACAGTCTTGTCTTTAGAGAGGGAACATAAGCTGCAATCAGCATCTCCTACAGAGAGGAGCTGGAGCAACTCCATCATATTTCACTCACGAAATTATGTTCCAAATGTATTTATCTTCTCTTGTTCCCAGTGTTTCAGATATCATTGCCATCCTGCCCCACTTCCAGGATACTTTTGGGAAAAGTCACTCAGAAGTCTTCTCTCTTGCTTAGTGGGGTGGCAACGTTTTTATTTCAATAGTTATGTAATTATTTATATTTTATATTTTTGGCAATTTCAAATAGATTTGCACATAAACGTTAAATGTGCAGACCCATGCACAGATCTGGAATTCAGTCTATAAATACACGTATCATCCAGTGTTTTGATCAGTTCCATTGTAGAAATTTCAGTTCATGTGGTATATGATAATTATTTGGAGTTTTTGATAATGCTCCTTATTATTTGTTTATTTAAACACCTTCTATTTTATATGCAAAAAATGTATATCCTCTCTGGATAATAATTTTCAAGACCACTTATGCTTCCAAATCAAGTAGACTTCTATAAACATATGCCCAGACCTTTCTCAGCTATGCTGAATCAGAATTGTAAGGAGGTCAATTTGATGACTGCATTTGTATTAATTCCACAAATGACTATGATGAACAGCCTAATCTGAGAAGCAGTACCTCAGGGTGACACACCCTCCTACTTCGCTACCATTTTAGAATTATTCGAGGTAATGAGCGATGTCACCCATGAGACTATGTTGTAAATACGATCAGTCTGAGACAGAAAATAATTCAGATAACTTATCTACTGATTTAGATAATTAAGATGCAGCCCTTTCTAGCACCATAAATTAGAAGATAATCATCTCTCTCTGTGCAGATGACATGGTTTCATTATGAAGGAGCCTCAAGCAATTGAACCTTTGACTAATCATTGTCAGAATAATAGCTCAGCAGCCACCGAGCTAAAACAAAACCCTAATGTTTGACAAATATTTTCTAAGGTTTCACCGGCTAATATTACACAATCTAATTCAGAGGTCAAATTATTTGTGACTAAATCATCAGTCATTCTATAGAGACCAAAGTAAGTTTCAACTAGGGTCAAGTTGTCCAAATAAAATGTAATTTTTTTCTTGCATAGTTTATTACCTGCTAAGACTCTCAGTATCTCACTCATACTGTCACAACTGCCACGTAGACTTATCTTCTAAGTATTTAATATGGAAATATTATATGATTAATTATATTAATGTGGAAATTATATATATATATATGTATATATATATTCTTCATTATATACTTTGTGATACCATTGGCAACATATATATATATATTTTTTTTTATTGTCTGAGTACAAAATCACAATTTTGCTCCCTAAATAAGTTAGATGAGCAGAAGAATTACAATATAAGACAAAGATTGAATACATTCCATTTCCAAATAATGTGTACTGGCTGGAATTATGCTCTAGGTACTTAGTCACTATGTGATGCTGATCAATTAATATATGTTCTTTGTCCAGCCTTCTTGTCTCTAAAAGAGAACAGAAACACATTTCTAAAAGTATTGAGAGAATAACATGAAATAATCTTATAACTGGCACGCAGAAGTGCTGGCATATAATCAGACTCCATATATGATGCAATTATTCACAGTTTTTCACGCTTAAAACAAATTTGCAGCATCTACAGATCAATACTTCTTTTTCTATTCTGTGTACTCACTTATTTTTCCTAATACATTCTTTCTTTTTCCTTATACTATTCTTCACTACTACCACCTTCTACAACCCGCACAAATACATTGCTGCAAAACCTAGCCACTGGAAATTGTAGTTCCACTTCCCTTCCTTTTCTCATTACTACTCTAATGCAGTAGTTCTATTTGACTCTGTTTATTAATGTTGACATTCTAGCCTATTGAGGTGTCCCTTTTTCATGAATTTGATTTATGGAGTTCCAATAGGTTTGTGCAGCAGTCTTTATCTCTAGGAAAATGTTCCGCTTTATTTTGTAAGCATTCCAGTCCTGACATTTGGTGACATTTTCCCTTACTGTTGACAGTTTTTTGTTTTTTCTTTTTTTGTTTTTTCTTTAGGTAGCAAACCAGACTGGTGAGGTATTTCATTTGTTTTAGCCAGTCTGTTTCATATCTCATAAAGCCCTACAAAGTTCTCATGTCACAATACATTCTTGTTTGGTTTTCCCTGGCACCACCTTTTTGCTTTACCTTGAATTATTTTGTTGTGCACTACAATATGGGAAGTTGACTTTTTTCCCGAGACACCAGGCAAACACATTTTGCTCTTTTTATAAGAAATTGTCCTCTTTCCATAATCATTATGTTGTCTTAAGTTAATTTTTTAAGCTCTATAAAATAGAATTTCTTAATCTAACTAAAATTTAATTTTGTCATTATTTTGCAACCTGTTTTATGTTTACTTATATTGAGTAAATGAGGTAGTCAATTTTTTTTATAGAATCCTCATGTCTCTCAGCAATTTTTGTATCTTTGTCATTTGTAATAAACATTACTATCCAAAATTACTCATAGAAAAAATGGCTTGCGTTTTCATAGCACAGGAAATGTATTTTCATCCTTGTTAAAATGAATGCGATTAAGGCAACAGTTTTTGGCTAGTGGTAGGAATTGCTGACTGTATTGGAAAGCACTTAACCAGGATTCATGTTCTGCCTCACAATTATTTCCACTATACCTGACAAAGCAAGAGTAACATTTCTTCCTAGGTATCCTTTCATAAAAAAATCACAGTGTGTAACATTCTTGCAAAGCTTGGAAGTTTCAAGTTCTTAGTTATTTCTTTATTCACATGTCAATCATGCCTATTGCTGTCTCAAACTTTAAATTTTGGGTGCCTCCAGGTATTTAATCCACAACCATCATACTTAATTTACTACTGGACTTGTACATTACTAGACTAAAACGTGTTTGAGTTCACATAAATAGTCACATCTCCATACACACATACACACACACACACACTCCACACACACACACACACCCTTCATATTGAATTCCTTTATTAGTACTTTTTCAATGCCAACTTTCTTTTTTAAGGTGGTTGAGACAAATTTGATAAATGTTAGAGTCAGAATTTTCTGCAGTGGTATGGAGATAAATTATTCCTCCATAAACCATATATATTTAAAAGATGCAGAATAAGGGAAGATTCTTAACATTTTTACTATTCTCTACTGTTCTTCACAGAATCAGCTATATTACTGCTCTTAGAGTCAAACATACGATCAGACCTATAAAGAAGGGATGGCTTAATTAAAGCACTATATTCACAGCTCCCTATTTAAAGAATCTCTCAAAGGAAAGGTTAGAGTACATTATAAAAGATGAACAGTCACCACACCAATATTAACCAGTCATAGGCCTTCTAAGGAGCAGAGATACTCTCCCAATTTCTCCCGAGATGGAACCTAGACATTTTGGTTTAATTTGTTCATGCATAGATAACCTTAACAAGATTATCTTTGCCCTTCTCTTGTGGTTTTTAATTATTTCAATTTGCCAAGTCTTTTAAAACAATAATTTCTATCATAAATTGTAATTTGTGTGTTTGAGGAAATTAATGTTAAAAGCCATTTTGGGGGCCAGACTAAACCCTCCTATCTACCACCCACACACTTTAATATAATTACTGATATTCTCTTGACAGAGTTCTATACCCCCTAACCATTTCATTTCACTGTACTGTTGAACTCTAACCTTCATTGAAACCAAGGGTCGTTCTGTGCCTGTGCAAGCTAACTGAGTCATGCCAGAGGAAATCACGTTGTCCAGGTGAATAGCACCACTGCAAACTCCTGGTCACCAACCACAACTAGTTTCTTGATTTCCATCAGCAATGTTACTGTTTCCTTTGTCAACTTACTCTCGAATTCTCCTCAATCACTATTGTAAAACTTCTGACTGTCTTTCAAGCTCCTTAGAAGATAACCTCAGATTCACTTGAAAGAGAAGAGTAAGTCATCAATCAGGTCGAAAGGCTCAACTTGCCATGAGAAATTTAATAAATGTATATTTACCTGGGTCTCATATGAATGCTTCTGGATTTATCCATTGACTCTGCCTTTCTCACATCCCCTGACTCCTCTGAGCACCTGGTTATGTATTTTCTCTCACAGCCTCTGGATGTACATTTGTCTTGTTATACTGGACTCTTCTTTTCAATATTGTTATATGTTAAATTACTTCCCATATCAACACAGACATTCCCCTGATTCTGTTCCCTTGGTTCTTCTCCAGTTCACACTCAATCTCTCATTTATTTTGCACTTTATGAACTTTTGTATGCACTTTCTGTTTCTATTCCTCATTTCCAACTCACACCTTCATTCCATTTAATTTGGCTACTGATTCCACTATGCCAGTGAGACCGATTTTGCTAAGGTCACCAGGACACTTCTCTGGGACATTTCTAAAAATTCTCATAAGCATATCAACTAATCTTTCCAAAACTGAACTTACAAATTTTCTCCCTAAACCAGTTCATTTATAGACTTCCCCAATTGTGCTATTATATACTGAGATTCTCAAGCCAGAAAACTAGATGGCATGCTTACCTTTTTCTTTTTCCAGCCTTTATATCCAACTAGTAAAGATTACAATGGGTCTTCTTAATGTGCGTCTCACAGGAAGTATTTAGTAAATATTAAGTATTAAAAAATAGTAGTGGCAAAAATGATCATGTTTGGCATCCCTTAACTATGTGTGTAAATTTGTGTTTTTCCTGTGTTTTCTTCAAAAGGTTTCAAGTTCACTGGGGGGAATAAAAATCCACACACACTTCTGAGTCCCCAGTTCCTAACACACTACACTCTCCATCACAAATTCAATGTGCAGAAATAATATTAAACTGTACTTTAACTTCAACAGATATGAAACAAATGGCAGAAGGATAAAAGAAATAAATATAAAATGAAAATTTAATAAACCTCCAGCTAGAACTATAGTATCCTAACATAAAACAAAGTGAAGTTATAGGAACACATACCAATAGATTTTACTACTCATAAAGTTAAAAAAAACTATGAGGCAAAAATAATACTAAAGCAAACTAAAGAACAAATCACAAGTTGTTAAAATACTACAAAAAAATAAGTTCTTCCAAAAGATCTTTGAGAAAGGAATTTGGCTCTGGCCAGGATGGTATATACTTACATGTTACAATCTGGCATATGTCCCCGATAGGCCTAAGCCAGACCCACCACTGTGATTCAGGCATTACTTCACATATTTGGCAGCTATCTGGGCTCTCGAAGTGTATTTGAATGGTGGAAATACAACTGAGGATTTTAGCAAAAGCAGAAGAGAGCACATCCATCACTGGGGCAAAATTAATGGGGAAGTTGGCAACCCACAGATATCCAAGACCAGCTCGTGGTGACAATGGGGGGAAACCAGAAAGAGCTGCCTTACAGAAAGTACCAGGAAAGGACTCTGAAACTGGAGAAGACATAGCAACGCTCTGGTGCCAGCTGACGATGTTTGATGCAATGTGAGGAGACTACTCATCTTCCTTCTGCGTCAGAGACACAGTGGCTTTGGAGCAATTAAGTATCAAATCAGAAGTCATGCCCATGAAAAGTTGAATGAGAAATGGAACAGTATTGGCAAGTGGATACAGCCAATACCTGTATAGACTACCGGTACAAGTAAAAGCTCTAGTATTAAACAATAGAAAGTGGAGCAGGTGAAGAAAACATGGTATATGGTTAGACTTTTTGCAAGCACCTGAGAGACACTACTGAAGATGTCTTAAGATAACTGAAAAGAAATAACTGAGAAGACGTGGAGTTACAGGGTAAGGGGTGAAAAAAAATGAAATTATTGTTATTGGATGAGGTGAATAAGGAAATTTTATGAAGGCGGCCAAAAGATACAAACTTCCAGCTATAAGATAAGACATTCTAAGGATATAATATAAAACATGATGACTATAGTTAACACTGCTGGTAAGAGAGTAAATCCTACGAGTTCTCGTCACAAGAGAAAAACAAAAACAAAATTACTTTTTTTCTCTTTTTGCTTGTATCTATATGAGATGATGGATATCAATTAAACTTATTGTGGTAATCGTTACGCAATACCTGTTAGCTATCATTATGCTGTATACCTTAAATTTATTCAGTTATATCGCAATAAAAACGGAGGTGGGAAGGAAGAAAAAATAGGGCTCTTGGCACTTGTACATTTTATTTGTATCCATAGCCTGATGAGATATGGGGAATTATCAGAGGTATACACACACACACACACACACACGCGCGCGCGCGTGCGTAGTCTAAGAGTACTATATAGAAACACAGGAAAAACATCTACAATTAATGTTATAAATGTACAATTGTGCTTAATTCTGTATCATGGAATGTTAAGTCATTTAATTTTCATTTCTATATTTTTGATATTTTCTAGTATTTCCATAACTATATATCTACATATCTATATATAGATACAAATATAATACATATTACAATATTATATGTTACAATATTATATATTACAATATATGAGAATATTATTCAAAATGACAAATGTAAACATATATTTCATCAGTTATCTGAGTTTTATTTATCCAATTATTGCTACACACTGTAATAACAACTCATCAAAATTTCTTATCTTTAAGTATGAATTATTTTTTACATCAGAGAAAGTTATATTTATGTCCTCTCTATTAGCAGACATGTAGAAAGCAGGACACTTCAGAAGAGTGAGTAATTGTAGTTGTCCCTTATTAAAGGAGGATGCTCAATCTGACGGCAGACATCTGTGGAAAAAAAAAATGTTTAAACAAGCGAATATATGAAGCTGAAGGGAAAACAGTGAGACCTAACTGATCTTTTCTCTATGTGTTAAGCCAGCAATTCCTCTCATACATTTAGCCTTCTAGTATATGTGTATGAAAAGGGAACCTTAACTTCTGGCACTAAGTTCGGTTTTTCCATAAACCAATACCGTGTTTCCCTGAAAATAAGACCTAGCCAGACCATCAGCTCTAATGCATCTTTTTAAGCAAAAATTAATATAAGACCCACTATTATATTATATTACATGACATGACATGACATGATATAAGACCCAGTATTATATTATATTACACCGGGTCTTACATTAATTTTTGCCCCAGAAGATGCATTAGAGCTGATGGTCCGGCTAGGTCTTATTTTGGAGGAAACGGGGCAGCATAGAGTCTTGTCAGGTTGCCTGTGAAGGCTTGTTCTGAGCTATATCCCTGTACTGGAAGACATGGCTTAGTTGTGCTGAAGTCCATGAAATATGGACCACTTAGAGAGTTTTACCAGAAACAAATAACCCCTAGTACCGTGTTGCCCCCAAAATAAGGCCTAGCTGGACCATCAGTTCTAACGCATCTTTTGGAGCAAAAATTAACATAAGACCCGGTTTAATATTATATTATACTATATAAGACCCGGTCTTATATTAATTTTTGCTCCAAAAGACGCATTAGAACTGATTATTGGGCTAGGTCTTATTTTGGGGGAAACACGGTATCCATCTGCTGTAGCAAACAAATGAAATTATTCGGTAGGAGAAGGAGTAATACATGTTGATGAGTTCAGAATTGCCTTGTGGCAAGGAAAAAAATGAAAAATATTTCGATATTCCCCCAGGATCACACACTAATAATATTCACTAATAATTATATAGGCTTTATATACTTTATAATATATATAATTATATACCAACTATAATATACATAATAGATTATTTATACATAAATCATATATATTTAATATTTATAATATTTACTTCAATATTATAAATGTCACCAACTCCTGTGGCACTGTGGGGAGTCTGACAATTAAGTTCATGATCTCATCCTAGATAAAGTGCTACATACCTCAGTGCTGAATATCACTACGGTCACCTTCCAAGTACTCCCTTTGGGAAGTTATGCACTGATGCCAGCGTCTAGTCCACCCTTCAAAACAATTCTGGAACTCTTTCTGGAATGGCCATCAGAGCTGCTATCGTATTACCCTTGATGTCCTGAATGTCATCTAAATATCTTCCTTTCAATATTTCCTTTATCTTCAGGTAAAGAAAGAAGTCACTGGAGACCATATCAGGTGAGTAGGGAGGGCGTTCCAATACAGTTATTTGTTTACTGACTAATCTCCCTCTGTGTGAGCTGCTGCATTGTTGTGATGTAAGAGCCATGAATTGTTGGCGAAAAGTTCAGGTCGTCTTTTTCACACAGCCTTTTCGGCACTTCCAAATAGTAAAGTTGTTAACTGTTTGTCTAGTTGGTACAAATTCGTAATGAATAATCCCTCTGATATAAAAAAAAAAGGTTAGCAACAGCATTGCAACAAGTTCACGAACTTAATTGTCAGACCTCGTATGTATGTAAGTATTGCTTTCAAATAAGAACATACATATTTAAGTATTGAGGGAGGAATTACACTTATTCAAAATGCAAAGGTAAGAATTATAGCAAGTTCACAGAAAGAAATGGGATAGGGACTGGCACAGTAAGACATTTTGATTAAACTAAGTAATCGATATTTCCAGTCATTACTCTGACATAATATATGACATTTTTTTCCATTGCTAAAAGACATAGGATAATATCTGCTGTCCTATTATATAGCTATATCTACACACATGTATAGATATTCATATAAGTATATGCATATGTTTATATACATACTCATGCATATGTGTGCAAATAACTTCCAGAAGCTTTATATATTGAAATTTTGCCACTTGAAGTTAATCCTACCAAAATTCTGATTTTGATTAACGACTTTACAAAAATACAACTCTGTGTTATAACTGGAATCTCACTTAGATATCCTAAAAGATACCATAACCACAGAATATATCAATAGGCCAAATTTATGCTTAGGCATTTACTTTGCTTTCAAATTGTTTTAATAATTATTAGGCTCATATAATTACACAATATTTTTTATATTCTAAAACTTTAGTGCATTTTTAATGATTCAAGTTTATACATATTGACATTATATCAACTGTGTAATTAGCTTCTTATTTCTTATAAAATTCCATAGACTTTGTGCAACCTATTTGAATTACCTAAGTTTTTATACTCAGGAGCAGTAGGTTGCTGAAAAGCCAAAAAGTTTTGAACTGTAATCAGTTAAATAATAGAGTACTCATATATTCCCAAAAGTAATGATGTCCTCAGATAGAGTGGACCCCTTTTTAAATTAAATTGTATACATTTTTTCTAAGCACTTGCAGAAGTGTGTACTTGGCAATTAATAATTTCATAATGTTTTAAAAGCTATGCCTATTAAAAAGTAATATACATTCTAGCATGAAAAAAGTGACTAAATTAAACTTGACATCTCTATTTTTATGCATTAATAAGGCAGCCTAAACCAGTGCAATATAAACAATGTGTTTTTTAAGTACTCATAAGAATATATACATTGTATCAACTTGTATGATCCTCTAAATTAAACAAATGCAACCTAAAGGATAATCTGTATTTTCTAATAACATACAGAAAATTCTCAATCAAATTCTAAAATTCAGAACCTCCAGCCTGTCTAAATGCAGCATAATCTCTGCATAGAGAATCAGAAATATAGATTCCATAGCTTATAACAATTTTTGTGCACCTTATCCCCCTTAGAACTAGAGATGCTTGTCAAAGTTATGTCTTAAAAGATGCTATTTAATAGCATGAATCATTTAAAATTAGAAATTGAACAAAGTTGCCAGCATTTGCAATTTCTCATGTATGAAACAAAGATGCTGAATACCATCAGTGTTCTCAATAACTCCCATATTCTTTTTTTCTTACTATTTTATTACATATACAAAAAGAACATGAAAAGGCAGCTGCATGAAAATTAGCTGCACTTTACTAAAGCAACTACCAAGTTGAAAATTGGATTTCATTTTTAAAATCATCTTGCCTAATTTTGTTTTTTGAAAATGCTTCTTAATGAAGTTTTATGGTGACCATTTTATGCTGATTAAACACTATAATCCTTTTATTTGTGCAAATTTGTTCGGGTCCCTCATGCTCATTTTTATCAAACATAGGATGTAATGAAGCTTATGCAGTGTTTCTGGGCAATTATTACGTATAGTCTGAAGTAAATTTCAGTTCTAATTGATTTACATTTATATGCTGAAACAAAATAATGCGAATTGTTACAATTTTGAGCTTTAACTTTTCAGAGTAATAAAACTATAAATTTCAGGTTCTTAGAATCTTCTTGTTTCATATTTAATTCAGCATGTAATTGAGGATAAGCTTTTAATATAAACAAGAGAACTTTCAAAATTTAAATTGATTAGCTGTTAAGCTGCCCTAATATGTTTAAAGCAAAATATTTGACTGCTGTTTAAAACATAAAAACAAATTTAAAAAAATAAAATTTCAAAAAATTTTAACATTAATTTACTTCCCCAAGTTATTATTTCAAAAATTGTGTCCCTTCAGTGTGTTTATACAATTATTTTAATCTATGTAATACTTCTATAAAAATCTATTTATTCAATGCCTGCCACTTATCTTACAAGTGTGGTTAAAAATTCTACACTCCTTACTCAATCAGCTATAAGGAAATGTAAGAGGCTGCGTTATTATAAGGAAATGTAAGATGCTGTGTTATAACCAGAATGCCCACACTGAACTAAAACTTCTCCATAAAACAAGAATAACCATAGATTTATCCCAACCTTTACTTCAGCTTCTAATTCTTATCCAACTTATAAAGCATCTATAATTATCAAATGATTATTTCAAACTTACAGAAAGATTGTCATCATGAGATTAATATGCCATTAATTAAGAACACCAGTATACACTTTGCCCAGATCAACTTAATATTCCATTTTGCTTATCATTTGTACACATGCACTCTCTTTCTCTACACACACATACACACACACACACACACACACACTTTTTTTTAAAATATTTGAGAGTAAGTTACTTCTAGCATGGCTTTTGGGCTTTAAATAATTAATTTAGTGACTCTTTTCTAAGAATAATGATATTCCTTTACATAATGATAGTATAGTTACCAACTTCTGTACATTTACAACTAATATGACATTTTTATTTAATTATTCAAATTGTCAGTTTACACAATAATGTCCTTAATCGCAGTCTTTTTTATGCAGTATAAGATCAGGTGCTGCATCTGAGTCAGAAAAGTACCATCTGTAAATGCTTTTACTAAAACCTACCTATATTGGTATTTTGGGGTTCCTTCAGTTTGTTTTTTGTTTTAATTATAGCTTTTATATTGAGCGATTTTAAATTCACATGCAGTTGCAAGAAATAATATGCCAAGGTCTCTTGACCCAGTTTAGTTTCCCCAATGGTACCATCTTGCAAACAGATAGTCCAATATGGCAATGGGTACACTGACATTGTACACAATCTAAAGGTAAAATACAATATGATAATATTTATATGACATACTTGAAATGACAAAATTATAGGAATGGAGAGCAGATCAATGAAATCAGGGGCTGGAGACAGGAGGATGGTGAGGTGGGAGACGTGTGGCTACAAAAGGGCAGCAGCGGAGATTGTTGTGGTGATGGAACAAAATAGGTATTTTTGAGAGATCAATAACTTTCTCCAAAGAAAATTTCAGTAGATGTGTTATGCTTAAATGCCACAAACCTCAAGGAGGGTTTCTAAGGGCAGAAGAGTCTTTTTGTACACAAGATTGGGTTGGTCAGATTTACCCAGAAGGTTCTGACTTCTAACTATTGGAAGCCAATGACCCACACTGGCCTAAATAAATATTACTTGAGGTGGCAACCTGAGCTAATAGTAAGAAAATACCAATGAAAAATAATACTTTGCATATTAAAAAGTAAAACAAATCTACCTGTCCTTTAGAGGAGATAGTAAACTCAGATAGAGGTTATACATGGAATTTAAAACTGATTACTTATTTTTCTCCCTGATACACTCAATCACATCTTACTTAATGAATCTTCATATAGTTACAACTGTAAATCAAGGATGATCTAACTGCACTTGCATTCACCTCACAAGAACTAAATACTTGTGTTCAACCAGTCTAACATCCAACAACAAAATATTTGAAAGAGATCATAGTCAAGTTTTCTTTTAGATAAAAATTAAATTTATTTCCTGATTTCCCTTTTATTATGGTATCTACTCATCTAATCCTGGCGATAAGACAATGTAATAATTGGTTAATTAGTTGTAGTCCCTCCTCCCCCCCCGAAAAAAATGCTTTATATTACTATGTTATATTTTTGTATCTTATTTTTAATACACTCATTTCCCCTTTTAATTTATATGAGAAAAATAGCTTATCAATAAATATTGACACACATGATCATCAGTAATAATTAAATAATAAATCAGAGTGACCATAAATTGTTGCATCAATAGTAAGGACCCAGGAGCCACTATGCATGTGTTCAAACCTTAGCTCTTCCATTTAGTTCCTGTGTAACTTCAACAAGATGCTAAAGCCCTATGTGCCTCAGGTTTCTCATTGGCAAATACAAAATAATTTTGCCATCTCTGAGAATTTCTGTGAGGACTAATATAATTAATGATGAAATGCCATTAGAATTATACTCAGGAAATAAATAGTGTTTAGAAAGTACACATTTTAAAATCAGAAATATAACTGATTTTTAATCTACTCTGTAAATTGAATGATAAATCAAACTATTTTAAACGTTCATACAGACTCAGATATAACTTAATGGCCAGATAAGGCAACTCATTGAAAACACACGCGTTGCTAAGACAGCAGCGGTGTTACTATCATCATCATTATCACCTCCATAAAACTTTTTAAGTCAAATTCAGAAAGTCAGTATGAAGTTTTAAAATATTTAAAAAGCATTTAGACATCTGGTTGATTCAGTTAATGAAATGGTTTAGACAATGGTTAATTTAGTTAATGAAATGCTTAAAGGGTTTGATCTTGGGAGATTTTTGCTAAGTTTCAGAGTTAATGACTATATCCTTCATTTCTGTAAGAAACAGCCATCAGATAAAGATAGTGTTTTCATTAAGAGATTCTTAAAACTATTGTTATTGCTAATAGCTGACCTTATCTACCATTAAAATAGACAAATTTGTTCAGGTCGTATGATGCACTGAAATAAGATCCACTAATATAAGAGAATCACACTGAGAATTATGGAAATGTCTTTTTATTTTTTCCAAAAGCTATGTTTTAACTAAAATTTTACTCCTACTCTCCAGCATTGGGAAATCCAATTCTACCTGGGGCCATAGATGTCTTAAATGTCTTAAAATTAAGATATTTACAATGAAAGCATATGAATTAAATTTGAATGACAGAAATTAAATATGATGATATATAAACAATTGGGAAAATCAGAAGACAAAATGACCATCATTGGATAATCATAAAAAGTATACCAATATTTTTTGCCTGTAGACACAATAGTTAATTTGAATGCCAAAATGTACACATATACAATGTGTGCAATAAGCTAGATACAATTTTATTTACCACATTTTATCCTGGGAAAGGCCTGTGGTTTTATGAAAGAACTAATGTGATAAAGCGCCTGCTATAGAGACTGAGACCGCAAAACTGCATACTAAAAGACAAAAAGCTCCTCCCTAAATTTACAACATTAGATGCTCCCTACTTTCTAAACTTATAAGACAAGAAAAATAATTGCTTAGTTTCTGGGGCAGGGGCAAGGGGAGGGAAGAGTGAAGTAAAGAAGCAAGAGAGAAAAAGGAAAACACAAAATTTGCCTAATGGTATGAGTTTGGAGATAGGTAGCTGCACACCTCACCTCCCATTTCTCAGAACTGCATTAAATAAAATAAACTAAGCAGAAGTGATGGAATATCATTGTAATGCTTAGGTAACAAATGACTACATCTTTGAAGTCTCTTTTGACAATGTACTTGCTCCTTGCCACGTGGTGAGGTGCTATGTGGAGAGGCTTCTCTGGCAAGGGACTACGAAGGACCCCCTTCCGCTAACTTCTTCTGAGAAACTGAGTTCTCAGTACAACGTGTATAGGGAACTGAATCCTAGCAACAAAAAACGATGGGTGACTTTGCAAGTGCATCCTTCCCAGTCAAGCCCCATTGGCAACAGGAGCCTGCAGCGTAAGTGGACACCGTAAGGACATCTCTGTGAGATGCCCTGAGTGGATGATCCTAAACACTTGACTCACAGAAACTCTGAGCTACCGTAATAATATGCCTTTTGTTTTAAGACGATAAATTTGAGGGTAATTTGTTACACAATACTAGGTGACTAATTGTGTGTGTATATAATTATAGTTCTAATTACGCAGTTATAAATACTTTATGTCTATATATAGTTACATATGTAGTTAAACATAGATATATGGTATAAATGTATCTACTTAGGTATTAGATATACTTACATATATAATTGTATAAATATATAGTTGAGTTTCTAGTAATAATAACTTAAAGCCCCTAAGGTTTTTATTTTAAAAGGAAAATACAGTTCTTATAAAAATTGAACAAAGTCAAATATTTATTTCGTAACACTATATTCTCAACAATTATGTATAGTTTTTAAAAATTATTGTTCAAAAATCTTCATTTTATTCCTAAATCAATACGTAATAAATAGGACGAACATGTGAATTACCTAGTTAGTAACTGCTATTTAGTAATTACTACTAATAAATATTTTTGTTGTTTTTTTCTCAAAAACATTTATTCACAAGGAGAAAGTTCATAATACGTGCAAGTGATATTAAAAAACCGAGTGTATTTATGGCATTTTTTGCTTTAATTAAGCTGGTACTAAAACTTGATACTAATGATTAAACCAGTAGTCTTTTTACAACCCTTGACAGAATTAATATCTAAAATGTTCTTATGATTTAAAATCAAGACATTTAGGATGAAGGCAAACCAGTTAAATCTGAATAACAAAAATTAAAATATGATCATTATAATTAGAAATTAAGTTGTAGGGCAGTTTGAATGTTTCAAAGCTTGATAGAATGTTGGTTCTTATTTTTGAGTAATGTAAGACAACCAGAAATCAATGAAATAATTTGTTTATTTGTTTCTTTAAACAAAATTTAAAGAAACCCAGAGTTGAAAATGTAATTAAGAAAGGAAGATGTATAAATGCTTTTAATGGCTATATTCCAACATTATTTAATAATTTAAAATGTATTTAAAGAAAGAATAATTTTTTTATTAAGCTCAGTTTATTTTTATTAACCTAAATTTATGTACTAGAATTATGCAATAGAAAATACAGTGGAATTATGCATAACATATATTGCCCTTTGGTTTTAAATATAATGATTAGGAAAAAAATGAAAGTCAAACTTGCTTCATAGTGAACACAATTTACTAAAAGTTCACAATTTATTCATATGTTTTATCTAAATTTCATTTCACAAGTGTCGGTAGCATTTTCTCAGGGAAGATTTATATCTCAATTCATACAATCTTATTTTTTTACCTGTCATCACCTTTATAATTTACTCTTTCCAAAATAAAGGAAAAATCAAGCAATCCTCAGATCAAAATAAATATAACAGATTTGATGGGAGTTGTAATTTTTGACCATATAAAAGGGTTCATTCTCTATTAGTAATTTATCCTGTATATTTCCATGACTTTTTAAAAACCTACTAATTTTCAGTCTCCTAAATGTTCACATGCATACACATCACATATGCATACACATCACTAAAGGAGTCAAAATAGTTTATTTTTTTCAGTGATGACATTTTATGTTAGTGCTTTTCTTCACCTAAGTAATAAATTTATGTCTTAAATAATATGCCTGACAAGTAATAAGGACTCACTATATATTGGGTATTACTGTTTTTTATTTTAATTATGGAGGGTTGCAGTAGCACCTCCAAGGCCAGTTATGTGATATTATAGGTGATTGTTTTTGCAAAAATGTGGTATCACAATGTATATTTTCCAGAAAATATTTTGTTTAAAAATTGTAACTATGTTACTATATGAAATTAAAACTGACAATTCTCAAAATGTGCTTTAAAAACTAAACTGCAGTAACTAGTAATTAGAGAACTGCAAATTAAAACCACAAAGAGATACCATTACAAACTAATTGAATGCATAAAACTAAAAGGACTCATCAAACCAGTGTTAGTAAAGATATGAGCAACTTGAAATGTCATATTCTGTCATGTTTTTCCAAAGCACTTTTATTTCCACTTCAGGTGTTTGATAGAACCACTAAAATTGGTATTAATAACAAAAATTAATTAAAATAGCATCTACTCTCCAGGTTTTGTGAAGGTTACAAAACTTAGAATACATACATTATATTTTTATAATATAATACATAAATATTAAACTATTATATTATGTATAAGCATATATAATATACAACATATATCACATATAATATAAAACATATATAATATACATAACTGTATATATAATTATATAAACACATAGTTACATACACCCATACAAAGATACAAATATTACACCAATGCTAAAATGTAAAGAAGAGACCTAGAGAGAAAAGAAATAGAGAAAGCAAGAAGGAGGGAAAGGGAAAAATGTTAGTAGAGAAAGTGTGAGAACAAGAGTAAGGTTACCAGAGGGTAAGGGGGTTGGGGGGCGGGAGATGAGGGTAAGGGGGATCAAATATATGGTGATGGAAGGAGAACTGACTCTGGGTGGTGAACACACAATGGGATTTATAGACGATGTAATACAGAATTGTACACCTGAAATCTATGTAATTTTACTAACAATTGTCACCCCAATAAATTTTTTTTTAAAAAGTACTTTTAAAAAATATAGTCAGAAAAAAAAAAAAGAACAAACAGAATAAGAGAGAGAATATGTTTCATTAAAAGTTGAATTGGGAAAATTACATGGCTACCTTCTAAACTGTGAACAAATTTTGTTATAAAACAATAAGTAAAAACGTTCCTGGAGTCTTTTTAGGCTATTGAGTCTTTAATCTTCACTTTTACACTATATTAATTTGACAAATTTAATTGATCACCCTAGTGAAAGAATCAAATTTATACTCTCAGTTTTATTACAGATTTTAACTAATGTGAATGTTAAATACAACTTCTCAATTACATTAAACAGTATCAGTGCTGAATAAAGCAGGAAAAAATAGCTTTCGTTTCTTTGGCCTTATATTTTGTTTATATTCATTATTCCCTTTTCTTTGCATTTCAATGGATGTTCTGCATTTAGAGCATCAGATTATGTTTTGGTTTATAGAGATCAATATTGTAAAGATGTTTTAATTCACCCAATTAGAGTCTTGGGGGACCTATACATTAAAGGTAGCAGTTCATAGGTGATTACTTCTTAAGTGCCTAAAGGGTTTACAACGGAAAGGAGGTCCCTTTGGTGTACAGGATAAAATACGTAGCTGTAGTGCCATACTTAATTGTACCTGAAGAATGTTTTATGTACTCACCCTTCATTGTACTGCTTCATAAAACTTAACACAAATGTCTGAACAGAAGAAAATCAAAAAGTACTACATCAAGGAGCATTGATTGTGAATGAATGAACTTTTCTCAGCAAGCAAGTCACTTGCCTGTGGATGTTTCAATGTTTGAGTGCTTTTTAAAGCTTTTTTTTTTCTTAATTATTTTTCCCCCCAAGAACATAAACTGAGCTAAAGAGCTCTGCAGGGAGTGTCTTCAAGGCTTAGCATTTCTGTACACCAATGGATCTTTCCTCAAAAAGGGCTGAATCCACAGTGACACAGTTGGACTAAGCAAAATTTTGCCTTTGTTGCATCTGTTTAATTTATATTCATGTTTACTATGGGTAGATATTATGTCAGTATAGGCAAAGTAAAAACCTATAATGCATAGCTCTGGGAAATTTTATTCCATTTGACTTCATTAAAAAGATTTAGTATGGACTAGATTACTGATTTTTAGCCATCTATTCAGCTTCTGAATAAATATATGTCAAAGCAAATATTATAGTAAGTGGTATGTTGATTAATAATATTTAAACTAGTTCAGACTGTATAAAAACCATTCCTGTGCAGAGGAAAGAATAAAAACCAGAAGAAAAAGATATGGGTTTTACTACTGGTTCTGTTATGGATGAACTTAAATAAACATTAAGTAGATTATCTGATTTAAAAAAGCAAAGGATCACTTAGCTCTTCCAGTTGTATTTTTAATGTTTTAGTTACCTTTGTTTTTCTTATTATAATGTATATGTAATGCAAAAAATATTATAAACTACATATAATTATGAAGAACATCTAAAAACTCATTACTTATATTAACCAGTGGTGATATTTTTCCTTTTTATATTTATCTTTTTTCTAAGCATGTTTCTGTGCATTTTTTATTTACCAAAAAGAGGTCTTAGTGTACTGTTCTGTACACTTTTTCCTTCAAAATATAAATAAGTATCGATATTTGTATGTTCATTTGTAATGACTGTAGTGTTCTGCTGTAGCATAAACAAATTTAATAAATCCTTTATTGTTAAACATTTAAATTTTTACACTTTTTTACTATTATATAAAAACTTAAACTAACATATATGACACAAATTTGTGAAAGAATCCATCTATGAATATACATAAAGCTATAGTATAAATTATTAAGAAAAATTCAACCCTCCCAAATGAATAAAGAACATCTTGAGAAATTTCACAAATTAAAAAAACACATGTTACACAAGAAGTATAAAGAAAAGCATAATCTGTATACATTTTTTTAAAAAAAATAAAACAACAGAATACCATTTTTCCTAAAAATGTCATCTAAGTATTATAGGAAAATGAATCATCTAGAGTATTGCTTTTGGCAATTTAAACTGCTACCACAATTCTTGTACCAAAACCATTAAAATAGCCATAAAACTAGGCCAAACTTTTCATGTTCAGGGATAGAGACTAATGACTAACAAAAATATGTGTCAAAGATCTTTTTTTACCATAGTACCACCTGTAGTGTAAAAAAATCAATAATATAAACCAAAATATCCAACTATAGGACATTACGGAATGCATATGTACCCATTCACTGAATGCAACTCTATACAATCACTAAAATTGTTAATATAGATTGCATTAAAATACTAATATAGAATATATTCATGATCAGTATTTATTATCTAGTGAAAAGTAGTTGACAAACCAGTATGTCATGTAATTCAAACATAAAATACTTAAACAAACATATAGTTTTATAGAAACAAGTCTGTAAGAACATATCCCAAAATATTAAGCATTAAAGATCGCGGCATGTTATAATTAAAGGAGCTCTTTTTCTAATTTGCACTTTTACATATTGTCAAAACGTTCAATAATAATCACGATTTTCTATTATAGATTTTGAAGATGGAAAGAGCGTGTTTTAAGCAATAATAAAAACAAAATACACCTATAAGCTATTAAATATTTTGTTTTAACATTTGGATTTTACTTTGAGAAACATTAATATGAGATGCTGAAAACATGAGGACATTAAAAATACATTCCCTCTTATAGACTGAGAATTGCTACCTTCTTTTACTCTACGAGGAATTTGTGAACTGAAGCATTCTTCAAAAGAACTATTCACTAGGAAAATAATTCAGGGGTCAAGCCACGGCGTATCTCAATTTCCGATGTCACTTGATTGTCAATTTTAGATAATTAAACTCTGTTTCAACGTATCTAAAATGATTTCTTGAATATTTGTTATCTAAAATCCTTTCCTCATTTCCCTATAACAACTGTTCTTTTCCAATAGAATTTTATTCACTTGCAACTTTTCATCCAATTCAGTCTTCAATATAATGAAATAAGGTTTGGCTATTTACTTTTAAGTGGGAAATAAAAATTGGGGAAAATGCTGAGATAAAATTAAATCTCTAAATTGAGATTTAGATGATATGTTTACTTCCTTCTATACGTGTGAATTTACTTTAAAAATTTCTGGTATAAAAAATATATAGAAATTCCTATAGTCCCTTCTTTTAGTCTTATACTCGCATGTTTTCCTTCCTAATTAAATTAAATGTATTACTAAATATCAAATGAAATATGCCTTTAAATTTAAGTAAGGCTTACAATACTGGTATTATGCAAATGAAACTGACAGATCAATTCAGAGTAATGGTTCCCAATCTCTTGGTACATAAAAATCTCACCAAAACGCAGAGTCCCAAGCTCGACCCTCAAAATATTGATCCAATAAGCCTGAGGTTAGCTTAATAATCAGAATTTTTTTAAAAGCCCCACAGGTATGATATGTGAAGTTTGGATTTTACTTTGAGAAAATTTGACTTAGGTAACTATTACTGAATGCATTAAAATAAACATTGTATTTCAGTAAAAGTGGATATATTGCTCTCAGTGGCCTTCACTTTTGTTGAAGAAAGTATCAAATAATGTGAATTATTGGTTTACTTTTTTTTAATAATCATAGTTGTTGGCCTGGCACCAAAAACACAAATACAATAGCTTTACTAATAACTCTGTTAGTTTGATTAATGTGCCCAGAATGTCTAATGAAACTGGTTGATAGAACTAATATGTTGATTCTCATATGCATTTTTTCATCTATTTGGGTACTGCCCACTTTCAGGATAACTGGGATGGCACCCTTGTGGGACATAACCACAACAAAACATTTTCAATAAACCTTATTAATGTAAAATATATTTTATGAAATGTTCATTAATAAATGGTCTCATGCCTACTATCTCAATTCATAGGATGTAAAGTAAATGAGAAAGTGTTCTTCTTGGTTTTGCTCAGAATTCAGAATTAGAATGAAAAGAAATATAGAACTAAGAATGAAACTTCCAAAAAGTCACCATGACTTAAAGTACAATATCAATCTCATTTCACTGTATTTTTTTAATCCGTTTCTTTGAAAGGAGAAAACTTTCATTCCAAGTAAAGACAAGAAAGGATGGTACTTTACATTCAATTGTTCTTTGCTGCCTTTCACTGGTAGTTCCACTGTCTCTCTACCCTTCTCGTTTCGACTTCTTGTCCATATTTTTTCCTCTTATTGAGAATGAATAAAATTTAGGAAGACAAGTCAGAATTAATAAGCTCTGTGATAATAACGCCAACTCGACAATAATGTAAGGAGATCGTGACTGAGATTATTCAATCAAGGGCAAGACTTCCCTGTACACCTTTGACCTCATTTCTGCCTACAGTCTACTCTTGTCAGTCAACATGACTTGATCCAACAAAGAGAATAAAACATTGAAAAGAGCAATCAATCTTTGTTGAGGGATCAACTGCTCGATAATGCTGCTTTTCTTATGTTCACACTTTAGACCTAGCCAAACTCCCTGGACTCGGTCTTTCATTGTACTTGTGCCATCTGTCAGATTGCTTTTATTTAGCAAGACACCTAGTTAGTATTGTCCTGTTTCTACTCTCACTCCAGAAATATGCAGAGTAAGGGAAGAAGTTCAGTCTATTTATTCCTCGTAAAGCCATAAAACATAATAAATTGACATTCTGTAATGCACCTGAAAATGTACTTAGAATAAAACTGTGGGAAAACATTATTAATTTAATACATAATATACCTATAAGTAATTAGAAGTACATTCTACAAAGTCTAAACATAATCATTCTCCCTTATATATAGGAAAAAAGAGATGTTCAATAAATGAAGAATAGAGTCTTCACGTAGGCACTAGAGGAGCCTTTCCATATATAAATTCTCCTCAATACACAGGCAATTTCCCTTTTCAGGTCAAAGAGAGTATCCATTACTTTGAAGTAATTCAAATTCATATTGAAAGCATTTGCATTATGTCTAATATTCATTGTGACTGATACCTCCTACTCACTGGTTTTGAAATAGCTGACTGAGAAGGGGGAACAAATGATAAGATAAAATTTTCATTGATTCATCTATTTAATCCAGGCTGTAGGCAAAACTATTCCACTTACTTCTGATTATTATTACTATTATTATTATTTGGCAATTTCCTATTAGATTCCATCTAAACATGATTTAATCTTAAAATTTTTGAAAATCTCTAATTAACCAAAGTTCTCAATCAAACGTTATTCATGCCCACTGTGATTATTTTTTCATTAACTTCAGAATGGAAATAATGCTTAACTTCAAATTATAAAAGGAATTTTAAAGTATAGTTTAACCAAGAGTTATATTTGGACTTATATTAACCAAAAATATGCAGTGATATAAAATATGAGCCCTCTCGTGCTGTCTATAAAAAAGTAAAGTCAGAAAAGTGTCTTTTCCCACTTATTTAAAATGCAAAAGCTATTTCAACACTGACTCACATGTCTTTTCCCATTTTCTATTAAATTCTAAATATCAGAGTCCCAGAAGCAGCAGTTTTGCATCACTGGCTAAGACTGGCAGAAGCTACAAATTTTCATTATATGTTGTTTCTGTTTTCTCAGTTTCCATGTCATCATTTTAATCCTAACTTTCTGCATTCATGATACATACTATTACTGCATTTGAAATATATACAATGCCAAAATGGCAATAGTTACAGTCATAAGAGTTAATCATCGAGAACTGATGTGATAAGAATAACTAAAATGTATTCAAATTTAAAAAAACCTACATATACTCATAATATTTAAAATGTTTTAAAGAATGCTTGAGGATTTCAAGAAATACGGTGCAATGAATTCCACAATAAACGTTTCCTAAAAGAGGAACTGAAAGAGAATATATATATGTATATACTTTTTAATTTATTGGGGTGACAATTATTAGTAAAATTACATAGATTTCAGGTGTACAATTCTGTATTACATCATCTATAAATCCCACTGTGTATTCACCACCCAGAGTCAGTCTCCTTCCATCACCATGTATTTGATCCCCTTTACCCTCATCTCCCACCCCCTTCCCCACTTACCCTCTGGTAACCACTAAACTATTGTCTGTGTCTATGAGTTTTTGTTTCTCATTTGTTTGTCTTGTTCCTTTGTTGTTTACGGTTTATATACCACATATCAATGAAATCATATGGTTCTCTGCTTTTTCTGTCTGACTTATTTTGCTTAGCATTATACTCTCAAGATCCATCCATGTTGTCACAAATGTTCCTATATCATCTTTTCTTACCGCCGAATAGTATTCCATTGTGTATATATACCACAACTTCTTTATCCATTCATCTATCGAAGGACATTTTGGTTGTTTCCATGTCTTGGCCACCAAAACAAAGCTGCAATGAACATTGGAGCATACGTGTCTTTATGTATAAATGTTTTCAGATTTTTTTGGTAGATACACAGGAGAGGGATTGCTGGGTCATATGGTAATTCTATTCATAATTTTTTCAGGAACCTCTACACTGCCTTCCATAATGGCTACACCAATCTGCATTCCCATCAACAATGTATGAAGGCTCCTTTTTCTCCACAGCCTCTCCAACACTTGTTACTATTTGTCTTGTTGATGACAGCTGTTCTAACTGGGGTGAGGTGGTATCTCATTGTGGTTTTTATTTGCATTTCTCTGATGATTAGTGATGTTGAGCATTTTTTCATATGTCTATTTGCCATTTGTATGTCCTCTTTGGAGAAATGTCTCTTCAAGTCCTCTGCCCATTTTTCTATTGGGTTGTTTGTTTTTTTGTTGTTGAGTTTCATGAGTTCCTTGTATATTTCGGATATTAGCCCCTTATCAGAGGCACTGTTTGCAAAAATCTTCCCCCATTCAGTTGCTTGCCTCTTTATTTTGTTGATGGTTTCTTTTGCTGTGCAGAAACTTTTAAGTTTAATATAGTCCCACTCATTTATTTTAGCTTTTACTTCCCTTGCCTTTGGAGTCAAATTCATAAAATGCTCTTTGAACCCAAGGTCCATAAGTTTAGTACCTATGTTTTCTTCTATGCAGTTTATTGTGTCAGGTCTTATGCTTAAGTCTTTGATCCATTTTGAATTAATTTTGGTACATGGTGACAGATAGCAGTCCAGTTTCATTCTTTGCACGTGGCTATCCAATTCTCCCAGCACCATTTATTGAAGAGGCTGTCTTTCCTCCATTGTATGTTTTTAGCTTCTTTGTCAAAAATTATCTGTCCATATTTATGTGGTTTTATTTCTGGGTTCTCAATTCTATCCATTGGTCTATGTGTCTGTTTTTCTGCCAATACCATGCTGTTTTGATTATTGTAGCCCTATAGTACAAGCTAAAGTCAGGGAGTGTGATACCTCCAGTATTGTTCTTTTTTCTTAAGATTGCTTTGGCTATTCGGGGTCTTTTGTGGTTCTAAACAAATCTGATAAATTTTTGTTCTATTTGTTTAAAAAATGCCATTGGGATTTTGATGAGAATTGCATCAAATCTGTATACTGCTTTGGGTAATATGACCATTTTAACTATGTTGATTCTTTCAATCCATGAGCATGGAATGTCTTTCCATTTCTTTGTGTCTTCTTCAATTTCTTTTAAAAATGTCTTATAGTTTTCAGCATATAGGTCTTTCACATCCTTGGTTAAGTTTCTTCCTAGGAATTTTATTCTTTTTGCTGCAATTGCAAAAGGAATTGTTTTTTGCATTTCTTTTTCTGAGATTTCATTGTTAGTGTATAGGAATACAATGGACTTTTGTACGTTGATTTTGTAGCCAGCAACTTTACTGTATTCATTGATTGTTTCTAATAGCTTTTTGGTTTTTTAGCTTTACTGTATTCATTGATTGTTTCTAATAGCTTTTTGGTGGAGTCTTTAGGGTTTCCTACATATAGTATCATGTCATCTGCAAAGAGTGACAATTTAACTTCTCCATTCCCAATTTGGATGCCTTTTATTTCTTTCTCTTGCTGATTGCTCTGGCAAGGACTTCCAACACTATGTTGAAAAGCAGAGATGATAGGGGACAGCCTTGTTGTGTTCCTGAACATAGAGCAAAGGGCTTCAGTTTTTCACTATTAATTATGACATTAGCTGAGGGCTTGTCATATATGGCCTTTATTATGTTAAGGTATTTTCCTTCTATGCCTATTGTATTAAGTGTTTTAATCATAAATGGATGTTGTATCTTGTCAAATGCTTTTTCTGCATCAATTGATATAATCATATGATTTTTGTCCTTCATTTTGTTTATGTGATGTATCACATTGATGGATTTGCAGATGTTGAACCATCCTTGTGCCCCGGGGATGAACACCACTTGGTCGTGATGAATAATCTTTTTAATGCATCATTGTATTCAATTTGCTAGAATTTTGTTTAGGATTTTTGCATCTGTATTCGTGAGAGATTTGGGCTATAGTTTGTGTGTGTGTGTGTGTGTGTGTGTGTGTGTGTGTGTGTGTGGTCCTTACCAGATTTTGGTATCAGAGTAGTGTTGGCCTCATAAAATGAGTTAGGGAGTACTGTCTCTTCTTCAATTTTTTTAAAGAGTTTGAGCAGGATTGGTATTAGATCCTCTTTGAAGGTTTGGTAGAATTCACTAGTGAAGCCATCTGGTCCCGGACTTTTGCTTTTGGGAAGGTTTTAGATGAATGATTCAATTCCGTTAGTGGTGATCGGTCTGTTTAGATTTTCCAGTTCTTCATGATTCAGCCTTGGAAGGCTATATGTTTCTAAGACCTTGTCCATTTCTTCTAGGTTATTGAATTTGGTGGCATATAGTCCTTCATAGTATTCTTGGATGATCCTTTGTGTTTCTGTGGTTTCTGTGATAACTTCCCCTTTTTCATTTCTGATTTTGTTAATTAGTGTCTTCTCTCTTTTTATCTTAGTGAGTCTAGCCAATGGTTTGTCAATTTTGTTAATCTTTTCAAAGAACCAGCTCTTTGTCACCTTAATTTTTTTCTATTGTCTTTTTGTTCTCTATTTCATTTAGTTCTGCTCTGATTTTTGTTATTTCCTTTCTTCTGCTGACCTTGGGTTTCACTTGTTCTTCTTTTTCTAGTTATTTAAAGTGTAACATGAGGTTATTTATTTGGGAGTTTTCTTGTTTCTTGAGATAGGCCTGTAATGATATAAGTTTCCCTCTTAAAACTGCTTTCACTGCATCCCCAAAATTTTGGTAGGATGTATTTTCATTGTCATTTGTTTCTATGTGTCTTTTGATCTCTCCTCTAATTTCTTCTTAGACCCAGTTATTCTTTAAAAGTATGTTGTTTAATCTCCATGTATTTGTGTTTTTTCTTGCTTTCTTTTTGCAGTTGATATCCAATTTCAAAGCTTTGAGATCAGAGAATATGCTTGGTATGATTTCAATCTTCTTAAATTTGCTGAGGCTGATTTTATGTCCCAATATATGGTCTATCCTTGAGAATGTTCCATGTACACTAGAAAAGAATGTATAGTCTGATGTTTTAGGATGAAGTGCTCTATACATGTCAATTATGTCCATTTCATCTAATGTGTCATTTAGGGCTGCTATTTCGTTATTTATTTTCTGTTTGAATGATCTATCCATAGCTGTCAATGATGTACTTAAGTCCCCAGTATAATTGTGTTTTGGTCAATTTCTCCCTTTAGTTCTGTTAGTAGTTGCTTGGTATATTTCGGTGCCCCCTGATTGGGGGCATAAATATTGATGACTGTTATGTCTTATTGTTGTATAGTCCCATTTACCATTATGAAATGTCCATCTTTGTCTCTTGTTATCTTTGTCACCCCGAAGTCTGTTTCATCTGACATCATTATGGCTACACCTGATTTTCTCTGGGTATCATTTGCTTGGAGTGTCAATTTCCACCCTTTCACTTTGAGTCTATGCTTGTCCTTGTAGCTGAGATGTGTCTCTTGGAGACAGCATATGGTTGGATTTAGTTTTTTGATCCAATCTCCTACTCTGTGCCTTTTTATTGGTGAGTTCAGTCCGTTTACATTTAGGGTTATTATTGATATGTGAGGATTTCCTGTCATTCTATCTTTAGTTTTCTGGTAGGACTGTGTCTCCATTGTTTCGAAAGAGAATATATTGAAGTAAAAATAAACATATTAATAACAGTCTGAAGCCACAATGATTGATAACTGTGTGAATCCCTGGGACGCCTGGGCTACGTTCTGAAATGGGAGGCAATGAACAATGGTCAAACCAAAAGTACCTACTTGTTCAGTAAATGACATTAAAAACTTGACTATTTTACTGGGTCTATGGCTCATAGAGAGCAGTATACTTGCTAGTGGATAGGAATAAAAAAATCTAAGCATACAAGACAAATAGACTGATCACCCAAATCGCCAATATCTCCACAGGAAAGAAAATCGGACCTGCCAATACAGTAACATGGCTATTCAAACATAGCAGCTTAAAGAAAATAGTTGACATAACTTTCTGTGTCAAAGTTGACATAACAAAACTGTCAGACAGAAAAAGATAAGCATAGATGTAAAAGGAAAGTAAAACACGAGAACATGAAGATTAAAATTAAAAGCACATGAGGAAAAGTAATATTAGAGAAAAGCACTCAACCAAATAAATAATCAGGAGATTAAGTCACTAATGATGTAAATAATATCACATTCTCAAAGTATGTGAAAAATAAGTACAATGAAGACTCTCATATAAGGGGGAAAATATCCATAAAAAACTAAGAAATCATAAAACAAAATAGGCTATATAAATCAAAACCAGGTGAGTATCTAAAAGAACTTATTACACATACTAGAGAAATATATTTGTCATATGAAAACAATTCAAATGATGCAGTATATTCTGGAACACACATACAAAAAGAAATAAATTATTTGGAAGAGGGTACTGGAGATTTCATTCAAAATAAACCAAAGAGAAATACACTAAATCTGGAAAATTTAAAAGTTGTGAATACCTGATTGAGAGACTCTTAAATATGTTGCATAGAATTCCTAAAAGGAAAGATTAAATAATAGAGAATGAGCAAGGACTAAGAATATTCCAGAACTGAAAAAAACATGCGAGACTTCAAAGTAAAAATGCACATAAACTGCAAAGCCGTATATTTTAAAATGTAACCTTATTATATTGAACCGCAGGGCTCAGGTTGTCAAAAAATCCAATGAAGAATTTCATTTTGTGACTAGCTAAGTTAGGAGACAAGTTGAAATCCTAGCGTTGCAGTGTGTACTGTTAAACATGAGGGCATTGACTGGGAAAGAATGTGATTCTGTATGTTAGGATAGGGACATGTGGGAAGACACTGATGAAAATTGGACATGAGACCTTAAATTCTGAAGAGTCTTCTTTGCTATATGCCTGCCCAACACCAGTAGAAGCAACCTCCCCACTCTCAGTGGGATCAACCTTTCTACACCCTTAAGAGAGGATGAGCCAGCCGTGCATTGACTGTGGAAATTGTAATGGCCTCTTTTGAGGCAGCTGCCATGCAGGACAATGTCGGTATCCCTCAGGACCACCCCCAACACTACTCTTTTATCTGGACTTATAACTAGACTGAGATCAAAGCAGACCTCTGAAGGTTAGGTACAAATCATGACCCATGAGGAAGTGCGCTACACTTCAAAGGAACTACTTGAGACTTCTAATTTATACAGACACAATTCCACACAACATGTAGGGAAAGGATACTAAGGGTGTGGGATAATGATAAAAGGAACATAAATTCAGATCAGGCCAAATTAACTGATATGGGCTCACTAAGAAAAGATTCTGTGTTTGTGTTGCAGTTTGGAGAGTTAGAAAAGTATCTAAGAGTTTGTTTAGTTGGACGATTGAAACATGAAACAAGGTGGTCCACCACGTGTAAGTTATAAAGTCTTGTTTTAATGTAGAAAAAGGAATTCAAAAATTAATGAGATTGGAATGTTGGAGTGGGTTTGTCATTTCATACCTCTTACCCCACAGAAGGAGGGTCCAAAAGACATACTTTTCCCCAATTCTATGAGGAAAATAATTTGTGAGAGGAGTCCCTGCATCACTGAAGAGCTCTGTAATAACTCTTCCCTTTGGCCAGGCATTGGGGGTCTTAGTTACTGAACTGGGAAACCTAAATACAATTAGAGTAATTGGATCCCCAGGTTGCAGGGGCTAAGTGACTGCTCTCAATCCCAAAAGCAAGGTGGGTGTGGTTCTGGACAACAGTATCAAAGAGGCAATTGAAACAGCCAACTCACACAGATAGATGGCACTGGCTAGTTGATCACTGTGTTCCTAAAGAGAAATATGCAGGGAACATATTAAATTCTTATGTGGTCTACGTAAGCAGTAAAGTTCTAAGACAAGTGAACAAAAGCCTAATTTGAATCATAACAACAGAGATTCACAGCCCCTCAATCAGTCCCCAGAATTGAGCCAGTTTAGAGACCCAGAACCCCTTGAATAAAGGGAAGGTTGAGTTCCCTTGAGAAATTACCCTGATATACTACCAAACCTTTATATTGTTAATCATTTTCCAGAAAGAAATATATATGACCCAACAATCCTTCTCCTGGGTATCTACCAAAAAAATTTGAAAACATTTATACATAAAGACATGTGTGCTCCAATGTTCACTGCAGCTTTATTTACGGTGGCCAAGACATGGAAACAACCAAACTGTCCTTTGATAGATGAATGGATAAAGAAGTTGTGGTACATATACACAATGGAATACTATTCGGCGGTAAGAAAAGATGAAATAGGACCATTTGTGACAACATGGTTGGATCTTGAAAATATGATGCTAAGTGAAATAAGTCAGACAGAAAAAGCAGAGAACCATATGATTTCACTGATATGTGGTATATGAACCAAAAACAACAAAAGAACAAGACAAACAAATGAGAAACAAAAACTCATAGACACAGACAATAGTTTAGTGGTTACCAGAGGGTAAAGGGGGGTGGGGGGTGGGAGATGAGGGTAAGGGAGATCAAATATATGGTGATGGAAGGAGAACTGACTCTGGGTGGTGAATACACAATGGGATTTATAGATGATGTAATACAGAATTGTACACCTGAAATCTATGTAACTTTACTAACAATTGTCACCCCAAAAACTTTAATTTAAAAAAAAAAGAAAGAAACATATAGCCTTTTACCAGGGGAACCATGCATTTGGAAAAAGGAAGTAAGTTGACATTCCAGGAACTCCTGGACACTAACTATGCACTGACATTAATTTCTAGAGACCCAAAACACCACAGTGATTTACTGGAGTATGGATTTATGGAGATAGATGGTCAATGGGGTTTTACTTCAGGTCCATCTTAGAGTGGGTCCAGTGACTCCCCCAAATCATTTTGTGATTATTTCTTCATTCCAGAATGCATAATTGAAATAGATATATTAAGCCACTGGAAAAATACTTACATATATCGATTTCCACAACCTGTGGGTGGGGGGGGGGGCAATTATAGTAGGAGAGGATAAGTGAAAGACACAAGGGGTGACTCTACCTAGGAAAATAGTAAACCAAAAGCAATACTGCATTCTTGGAAGGACTGCAGAAATTAATGCCACAATCAAGGACTTGAAAGAAGCAGAGGTGATGATTCCCAACGCCTCTGTATCCAATTTGCCTCTCTGACCCATGCAGAAAGCATAGTTGTTGAAGAAGGGCTGTGGATTACTACAGGTTTAGCTGGGTAATGACTCCAACTGCGTCAGGTATACCAGATGTGGTTTTATTGTTTGAGCAAATTAACACATGCCCTGGTACTTGGTATTCAGCTGTTTATCTGGGAAATTATTTTTTTCTTAATATTTGTTAGTAAAGACCTCTACAAATAATTTATTTTCAGCTGGCAAGGCCAGCAATCCAACTCCACTGTCCTATCTCAGGAGTATATAAACTTTCCTGTTTCATGTCATAATTTAGTTTGCACAGCTCTTCATCATCGTCTCCTTCCATAAAATATTACACTGGTCGATTACATTTATGTTATTATGCTGATTGGATCGAGTAAGCAAGAAGTAACAACGATTCCACACTTATTGATAGGATATTGACATGTCAGAAGATGGGAAATAAATCTGATAAAAATTCAGGGGCCTTCTACCACAGTTAAATTTCTAGGGTCCAGTGGTGTGGAGCATGTCAAGATACACCTTCTAAGCGGAAGGAGAAGTTGTTGCATCTGGCCGCCCCTACAACCAAAGAAAGAGGCACAATGTTTAGAGGGTCTCGCTGGATTTGGTGCTATTATAGTCCTCATTTGGGTGTTTTACTTGATCCCATTTACTAAGTGACCTTAGAAGCTGCTAGTTTTTAGTGAGACCCAGAATAAGAGAAAGCTCTTCAATAGGTGCAGGCTGAAGCACAATATGCCCTACTTGGTGGCCGCATGATCCAGGAGATCCAAAGGCACTTGATGTGTGAATGGCAGACAGGAATGCTGTTTAGAGGCTCCCATAGATGAATCACAGCCCTTAGGATTTTGGAGTAAATCCCTGCCATCCTCCAAAAATAATTATCCTATTTTTGAAAAATATCTTTTGGCCTGCTACTGGGCCTTAGTAGAACTGAACACTGAACCATGGGCCACCAAGTTACCATGCAATCTGAGCTGCCAATCATGAACTCTGACCCACCAAGCCATAAAGTTGGGCGTGCACAGCAACATCCCATCATCAAATTCAAGTGGTATATAGGGTTTCCAGGTGGGGATTCCTACCCATTCTCAGGAATTTTTTTCGCTTTCCAATTCCCAAATCCCGAGAAAGTTGGTTGGGAAACCGGGAAAATCGGTTCCTTGAACCCAGGTGGTTGGTAGTATTGGCCGTCACTTTGTGGAAACGACTCATTGTGGAGAACAGAAAACAGTTTATGTGGAGAACAGAAAACAGTTTATATCTCGGGATTCGGAAATGGGGAAGCAAAAAAAAAAAATCCTGAGAAGGGGCGGGAATTCCCACCTGGAAACCCTAGTGGTATATATATGTGATTGGTCTTGAGCAGGCGCTGAAGGCTCACATACGTATTATAAAGAAGTGGCTCAAATGCCTATGGTGGCTGCTTCTGCTAACACTGCCTTCTCTCTCCTAGTCTGCACCTATGGCCTCCGGGGAATTTTCCTATGATCAGGACAGAGGAAGAGGAAGACTTGGGCCTGGTTTACAGATGATTCTGCATATATGCAGGTACCACCTGAAAGTGGACAGCCATAGTTAACAATAGCCCCTTCCTGAGACATCCCTGAAGGACAAGGGTGAAAGGAACTCCTCCAAGTGGGCAGAACTTTGAGCAGTGCACCTTGTTACTCACTTTACTGTGAAAGGGAAATGTGAAGAAAAAATAGCCGGACATAGGATTACATACCAATTCATGGGCTGTGACCAATGATTTGGCTGAATATTCAGCAACTTAGAAGGAACACATTTGCAAAATTGATAAATAAGGAAATTTGAGTAAGAGGTATGCAGATACATTTCTCTAAATGGGGAAAAAAACATGAAAATATTTGTATTCCTTGTGAATGCTCACTAAAGGATAACCTCAGCTGAGGAGGATTTTAATAATCAAAAAAGATAAGATCACCCATTCTGTAGGTGACAGACAGATCCTTTCCCCAGCCACACATGTCATCGCCCAATGGGCACATGAACACAAATGGCCACGGTGGCAGAGATGGAGGTTGTGCATGGGCTCAGCAACATGGACTCATCAAGACTAATCTGGCTATGGCCACTGCTGAGTGTCCAGTCTGCCAGCAATGCAGACCAACACTGAATCTCAATATGGCACCATTTCCAAGGTTGATCAGCCAACTATCTGGTGGTAGGCTGATTACATTGGATTGCTTCCAGGGCAGCATTTTGTTCCTGCTGAAACAGACATTTACTCTGGATATGGATTTCCCTTCCCAGCACACAATGTTTCTGTCAAAGCTACTATACATGGACTTATAAAATGACTTAGCCATCATCATGGTATTCCACACAATATTGCTTCTGATCAAGGAATTTACTTTACAGCAATTGAAGTACAGCAATGGGCCCATGACCATGGAATTCACTGATCTTACCATGTTCCCTACTACCCTGCAGTAGCTATTCAATGGAGTGGTATAGTGGCCTACTGAAGACTCAAGTACTGTACCAGCTAGGCCGCAGTACCGTGGAGGGCTGGGGCCAGGTTGTCCAGAAGGGTGTATATTCTCTGAATCAGCATCCAATATATGGTGGTGTTCCTCTCATAACCAAGATTCATGGGTCCAGAATTAGGGGTGGAAATGGAAGTGGCACCACTCATCATTACCCTCAGTGACTCCCTAGCATAACGCCTGCTTCCTGTTTTCACAAACTTATGCTTTATTGGCCTAAAGGTGTTAGATCCAAAGGCAGACACAATAGGGCTTCCATGGAGCTAAAAGTTAATACTACCGCCAAGCCACTTTGGGCTTCTCATACCTCCCAATAAATAGGCAAAGAAGTGAGTTATTATGTTGGGTAGTGTGTTGATCCTGAACCAAAGAAACAATGGACTACTATTCCACAGTGGAAATGAGGAAGAACATGTTTGGAATACCAGAGATCTCTTAGGGTGTCTCTAAGTATTACTACACTCTGTGAATAAGGTCAATAAAAAATTATCACAATCCAGTACAAGCAGAACTAGACCCTTCAAAAATGAAAATTTGATTACTTCACCAGGTAAAGAACCATGACCAGCTAAGGTGTTTGCTAAAGACCCGGGAAATACAGAATAGATAATTGAAGATGGAAGTTACAAATACCATCTACAACCACATGACCAGTTACAGAAATAAAGACTGCCATGAGTACTTCCTTCATATTTTCTTATGAATATATTTGTATAAATATGTCTTCGTTTTCTTCCCTCTATTACTCTTTTACCATATTGACTTTACATTACAGTATTTAAATACTATTAATTTTACATCATAGTATTTAAGTTATAGGGTATCAAGAAGAGCCAACATAACTCCGAAGTCTTTATTTCTTCTGGAGGAGGTGATAGCTTGTTTTCTGTGTATGCAGGATAGTGTATCGTGCTAGGTGAAAATATGACTTTGTTTATATGTGTATTTGCATTTATAACTTTATCTACACCTGGATTTGTGTATATAATCTGTACAATAGTCTCTTTTTCTATTGTGTCTTCAGTTATGGTAAGGGTGAAGCTGCACTACCATCCTTTTTCTTTTCCCTAGGTTATTTCCAACAAAAAGGATGTTATTTACAATAACATATTATCCCCAGAAGAAGTTATCTCGATTGCCTATCATTACTGGGAAGAAGAGATAAATATTTCCTTCTCTATGTCAGTCCAAGACAACAACATACCATTTGGGAAATTTAACATTTAAGCACATCTTTATTAAATATTTCAGATATCAAATCCAAGCCATGTAGATAGAGTCACGGGATGATGTAAAACCATTTAATAACCAGATAAAAAGACAGGACCATCACAAATTCAGATTATGACTGTATTGTTTGTTCACTCTTTTTCATGTGAAACATTATGACGTTTTATGTCCTTTTTCATGTTATGTTGTATCTTTTTCCTCATTACCTTCCTTCCATCCTTTAAAATTAGTTCTTCTTCCTAGAGTTCTTCCTGTCCTATTTTCTTTGGGCCACTATTTCTATTAGGTTGGTGCAAAAAATAAATGAGGTTTTTGCAATTATTTTTAACCTTTTAAACTGTAATTACTTTTGCACCAACCTAATACATCCCCAAATCCGTTAATTCCTTAAGTTTTCTTGAGTCATGTGAACTTTATTACCTTTCACGGTATTATTGTTAGAGCTACTCACCTCCTAATATCTGTTTTGGATAAAAAAAGAGAATAAAAAAGAATCTAGAGCAGAAGCAAGAATGAAAGACTTTGGAAGGATTCTCAATTGTAGGTTTTAGGTTACAATTTTTATTCTTTCATTGTCTCAGAAATATTTTTTAAAATCATGTAATTCTTCTCATGAGGGTTAAATTTTTACCTAAGGCTATAATGTGTGTTTGCTACAAATATCATTCTACTCATGCTAGTGTAACTTTGTTCTTTATATATAAACAATTACCCCCTGATCTTGGATAAGTTTCAAAGCCCTCTTCTGTTACTGTTATTGAAAATCACTGTGTCCAATTGCTCTTCCCAATTTATAAATTTCTTTCTCCGGATCCAATCTGAATGAAATACAGCAGGATAGTCTTAACAATAGATTGGACCCTGTCATGTCTAAAATATCATGTTTGTATTAGAGAAATTCTTCCAAGTACTTATTTACACTGGCCCTTACAGTGTAAATAAGCTCGGATCCACCTACATCCTTTTTCCAAGATGTCTCATGTTATGCTACTGTGAAGAGCACAACAGATTAGATCAGAGACCAGCACTTCAAAAGTCCCTTGGGCATGATATAGCTTCAAGAATGCAGCTACTAATAAGATACAGAGACAAATTTATAAATATCCTAATAATTATACAATTATCATCTAATACCAGAATAAACTGCTCAAAGACCGATTAATAGTTTTATGAAAATGACATTACCCACTTGACCAGTTACTCTGTGTGCTTATAATAAAAAACATGTTATTGCAAGTTAGCCTAAACACAATGATTAATGCAGTCTCGAAGAAGAGCATTAAAAGTAAATATCTGTTTGTTAAATAGTTTATAATTTTTATATAAGAACACTCTGGAGCTAAAGAATTTCAGTTTCAGCCAATGCTAGGATTAAGACTTACAAATAAATATACAGTCAGTTAAGCAAGGTATTAAATATGTAGGCTTTAATAAAAATGCTGTTTCTAGATTTTCCAATTGCATTTTAATTTATGTGGTGTATAAACAATTCTGGGTCAGGATTTATGTAATTCTAACTTGTACATACCCAAAAAGTAAATAATATTCAATAATAATCCTTATTGTGAAAAAATAATGTTAAAATACTATTTTTCTCATAATAGATTCCTAAGACATTTGCATTATTTATTTCTAAATTTTATTACTACATTGGGGAAATATATTACAAATAAAACCTATTTCCACACTATTTAAATTATCTTTATGATCAGTCAATTCTTGTATTTAAATTGGTTTGAAAGACAATCCTTGAAAATAAAACTCTCCTTCATTTTAACAATGTATTTAGTAAGGTTTGATTTTTAGAGAAAAAGAAAACTCAAATTGCTCTAGTAAATATGTAATGATTGCAAACTAGACAGGAAAACAATGAGCATAGGGGACAATTCAGCAATCAGCCAGCCAGGCCTAAGGCTATGATAAAGTTGATCACTTACAATTTAGCAACAGATTGAAATTCTACTTTAATACTGGAGGAGTCTACATTCTGTCTACTGCATAGCTGTAGCTATAAGTCTACTACACCATGCCTTTTGCTGAGTCTTCTCTATTTTCTATATGTTTGGTTTCCACATCTTGCCTTTATTTGATAATCCTATTAGTCTTAGATTCAAGATCCCCACAAGAGATCATCTAATTTAGTCAAATTTTCAGTAAGAAGTAGACTTCAGGACAAAGCTCCTAGGCCAGGTGTCTTAAAATTGGCTGCTATTAGGTGAAGTGCTGGTCCCTGATCTAATCTGTTGTGCTCTTCACAGTAGCATAACATGAGACATCTTGGAAAAAGGATGTAGGTGGATCCGAGCTTATTTACACTGTAAGGGCCAGTGTAAATAAGTACTTGGAAGAATTTCTCTAATACAAACATGATATTTTAGACATGACAGGGTCCAATCTATTGTTAAGACTATCCTGCTGTATTTCATTCAGATTGGATCCGGAGAAAGAAATTTATAAATTGGGAAGAGCAATTGGACACAGTGATTTTCAATAACAGTAACAGAAGAGGGCTTTGAAACTTATCCAAGATCAGGGGGTAATTGTTTATATATAAAGAACAAAGTTACACTAGCATGAGTAGAATGATATTTGTAGCAAACACACATTATAGCCTTAGGTAAAAATTTAACCCTCATGAGAAGAATTACATGATTTTAAAAAATATTTCTGAGACAATGAAAGAATAAAAATTGTAACCTAAAACCCACAATTGAGAATCCTTCCAAAGTCTTTCATTCTTGCTTCTGCTCTAGATTCTTTTTTATTCTCTTTTTTTATCCAAAACAGATATTAGGAGGTGAGTAGCTCTAACAATAATACCGTGAAAGGTAATAAAGTTCACATGACTCAAGAAAACTTAAGGAATTAACGGATTTGGGGATGTATTAGGTTGGTGCAAAAGTAATTACAGTTTAAAAGGTTAAAAATAATTGCAAAAACCTCATTTATTTTTTGCACCAACCTAATAGAAATAGTGGCCCAAAGAAAATAGGACAGGAAGAACTCTAGGAAGAAGAACTAATTTTAAAGGATGGAAGGAAGGTAATGAGGAAAAAGATACAACATAACATGAAAAAGGACATAAAACGTCATAATGTTTCACATGAAAAAGAGTGAACAAACAATACAGTCATAATCTGAATTTGTGATGGTCCTGTCTTTTTATCTGGTTATTAAATGGTTTTACATCACCCCTGACTCTATCTACATGGCTTGGATTTGATATCTGAAATATTTAATAAAGATGTGCTTAAATGTTAAATTTCCCAAATGGTATGTTGTTGTCTTGGACTGACATAGAGAAGGAAATATTTATCTCTTCTTCCCAGTAATGATAGGCAATCGAGATAACTTCTTCTGGGGATAATATGTTATTGTAAATAACATCCTTTTTGTTGGAAATAACCTAGGGAAAAGAAAAAGGATGGTAGTGCAGCTTCACCCTTACCATAACTGAAGACACAATAGAAAAAGAGACTATTGTACAGATTATATACACAAATCCAGGTGTAGATAAAGTTATAAATGCAAATACACATATAAACAAAGTTAAGATTACTACTTTAAAACAACTGCATTTATGTACTTTTAAAAGATAAAAATTCTTCTATGTTATCCTTTTATTTATTGCCTACGTTATGATTGAAAACCTCCTTCTTTTAGATACCCTAATGATTTTAACCATACACTCAAAAAAAAAAAAAAAAAAAATCTCCCATTTGGAGGTTACAAAATCTAATTGTATCACAACAGAAGCTTGGAGTCCAGTCAATGTCTCAAAGGACTCAAAACATATAACGACTATAGTTTTATATTCTATCGCATATTTCTTATCTCTTTCATGCCTTTAATTATACTCCTAAAACAAACATTTTGTTCACTTAAGGCATAAATGTTAGAACATTTTGTTTATTGAGTATGTGTCTTTTAAAGCCAACACCAGCATCATTATTATGGACTGAAAACTATGTTCTAAGTGAGACTACAGCAAACAAATGCCATTCCCATCTGACCCCTGGAAAGCATCAAAGGGAATACATGACATACAGCAGGTCTTCAAATAAGTCGCTTTGTTTAACGTTCTTTTGTTATAACATTGATGAGGTGTCACAGGAACCTAATTCTTGTTTCAATTAGCCTATGGTAAAATTGGTTTCCTTATACGTTGTTTTCCTTAAAGTCACAAAACCTATTGATGACATTGAGTGAAGACTTAATGTACTTCCTTAGCATGTATATTAGTCTGTGAGATGTACACAAAGTTCTTTCTAAAAAAGAATAATGAAACATATATCAGTAATAAATACACATGAAAAAAGTTTCAAAACATGAAATAAATGTTGCTACCCTGTTTCCCCGAAAATAAGACCTAGCCGGACGATCAGCTCTAACGCGTCTTTTGGAGCAAAAATTAATATAAGACCTGGTATATTATATTATATTATATTACATTATATTATATTATATTATATTATATTATTATATTATATCATATTATATTATTATATAAGACCGGGTCTTATTTTACTAAAGACCGGGTCTTATAGTAAAATAAGACCGGGTCTCATATTAATTTTTGTTCCAAAAGATGCATGAGAGCTGATTGTCTGGCTAGGTCTTATTTTCGGGAAACATGGTAGATGGAGACATAATGGAAAAATATATCATTATTTTGTTCTGGGTGATTAAAATGTTCTGTATCCTTTACACGTTTACCTTAATGCTTTGAACTTCTGAACTGCTAGAAATAAAATAAATAAACAAACAAACAAATAAGGAAAAAATATTAATGGGAAGCCTGTGAACAATAGTATTGGTAACACAATCTAAAAGCTTCAATATGAATCCAGCTTGCTTTCTCCCGGATTCATAGGAATTGGTGAATTAGAAAAACTAACGTAGTGATCACAGACACTAAAACCAGAACCAAAGAAAAATCTGAGCCCTAAAAATCCCACTTGGTTTTAAACTGAGGCACCATTCATCTATAATGGATCATTTGGTCTATGGGGGAAAATAGCAGAAAAATGGGTCTTTTAGGTCGTAAATGCTAGCATAATAGTCAAAACATTTCACAGTTTTTTGACACTTAACAATGTTTATTACCACCAGAGCAACCCAATACACTATATATAAAATAAGAATATACTTCTCTATTATAGCAGTTAGTTTTGATGACTGTTCCCAAGCATAGTTTATACTTAGTTTTCTTCCCCTCCAATAAAATTCCTTTGGTGTCCTGGAGATGGAGTATTTGTAGAGTTAAGTCTCATTCTTTTCAACCACCAAATCCTTGTGTGTAAAAAATATTGATTTAAAGAGAAATTTATCCATTAAATATGTATTCTACTATGATGAAGGAGAGCTATAAACCTACTTTAAAAAAATAAGCATTAGATGCAGCAGATTATTTGTATAGTCCTTGTAGTTTAGTGAGATATTTGAAAATAACATATTTAGTTTGTGGAATCATATATCTTAAGAATATGAAATATGAAGCGTTGAATCTATTTAAGACCTTGTTTGTGTGGAAATTATTTATCCACATAAAACCTAGAAATAACAACAACAACAAAAAAAAAAAAGAAAAGAAAAGAAAAAACTCTCCAGGACAACGGCAATATCATACAGTAAACTCCTGGGAGTACAAAGTAAAGAGAGTACCCTGTTTCCTCAAAAATAAGACCTAGCCAGACCATCAGCTCTAATCCATCTTTTGGGGGGAAAATTAATAAAGACCCAGTATATGTTATATTATATATTATATTATATTATATTATATTATATTATATTATATTATACCCAGTCCTATATTATATTAAAATAAAACAGGGTCTTATATTAATTATTGCTCCAAAGGACACATTAGAGCTGATGGTCCAGCTAGGCCTTATTTTCGGGGAAACACGGTAGTAAACCCAGATGAGCAAAGGCTGCATCTACACATATAATTTGAAGCAAGAGTTTGACTCCTCTAGACAATTAAAAATATATTCCTGTTTTTTAAAAATATCGGGTACCAAGGGCAGGAGAAAATTTTCACTTGAATTTTCAAGATATATGCATCATACTTCACCAGTACCCATGGCATCAATTGTCCCTATAAAACATTGCCAGGTTTTTGAAATACTGTTTTAAAAATAACATTCTTCATATTTGAAAGAATTTATTTTCAATTCTGATGTACATATTTTTCAATAATCATGACTGTACATTCTATAAAAAGAGGCAATGATCGTGAATCTCTAAGTCATTTAAGGCACTTTGCTGCTTTTAAGCCACACGTCTTTTTAGATAGAAAAGTTTATAAAACTTGGAAATTTCTGCTATTAGGTAGGAAATCATAACTTGACTCCTGAATTCCCCTTGCATGTCCAATATTATTGCTTACATATTGTCAAGGTGAAATTATATCCAATAAGCAGAGCTTAAGGAAGAAATTGCCCCCACTAATATAGTTGACTTGGAAAGTGCATGGCCTGCATAAAATGCAAAGTTTAAAAACTGCTAAATCTTTGTTATTTCCAACACCTAGGGTTAAATATTTCTAGAATGCTATGTGAGAGGAAAAATAAAATAATGATATCAGTCACATATTTATGAACAAAAATATTTATATTTCCCAGAAACATATGATATCAAGATTAAACATATTGTTTGACAGAAAAGAAATAGAAATTTTGGCATCTATGAATGTCTACATCTTCCAACACCCAAATCACCCAACTTAAAGTTGTTTTTATTTCCCCCCAACCAACAATAAAGTCATGGAAGTCAGAGAAAAAGTTCTGGCATCTTTTATTTAATGTGCAGACTTTTTCTCTACCACATTTATGGCTAGACTTCCATCATTCTGTTATGGGTCTCTATTATGAGATGGAAATGGAATTTGGCTTTAAGATAAACAACCCCTGAAAGTAAAACTGTACTTGACCCTTTCTTCTACTTGGGTTAGTGAAAGGACATGAAAAAAAGGGACATAACCTGAGACATATAACTTCATTTACAGAAGAATTTGTGTTAGAGAATAACCTGGATATTGCTCAAACTGAGGAGCCATCTTTTGACAACGGACAATTTGCTTGGTGAAAAAAAATAAGAGTTTGAGATTTGTAGTAAGTACTTATGTTACTTTTAGAGTCAACTAAAGCAACGCTGTATGCAGTTTATTTTCCCATTGAAGAAAACGAAGTTAGTCCAACTCATTATACTAGCCATTAGTAACTTTAAACCAAACCAGACAGAGACATCACAAGAAAACTATAGACCAACATATCCTATGAATCCTATGAACAAAAATGCTATCAATAAAATGCAAAAGCAGCAACTAATAAAAGGAATTTTATAACATAATCAAGTAGGAAATATCCCAGGAATTCAAGGTTGGTAGCATCCAAATGTCACTTAATTTAACATATCAAAGAATGGAAAGCAAAAACCACCTGATCATCTCATTAGATACAAAATCAGCATTTGACAAAATCTAACAAACACTCTCTCATGATTAAAAACATTCAACAAACTAGAACTAAAAGGGAAAAGGGAGCTTCCTCAACCAGATAAAAGATATCTATGAAAATTAACTGTCGAGAATAGGCAAATATATAGAGAAAGCAAATGTATTAGCAGCTACTTAGGTCTAGAAGGCTATGGAGGGAGAGGGTAATAATTAAAGTGTTTTAAAGTGTTTTCCTGTGAAGTGATGAAAATATTCTAAAATCGGTTGATATGATGTTAGAAATACCTGTGAATATACTAAAGAAAATTAGAATTATACACTTTAAATAGATTAATTCTACAATAAGTGAATTATATCTCAATAATTTGTAAAAAAAAAAAAAAAAAGAGAGAAAGACAGAGACAGAGGCAGAGAGAGAGAGACAGAGAGAGAGAGACAGAGAGAGAGAGAGAGAGAGAGAGAGAGAGAGAGAGAGAGAGAAGAATCAAGTGTGACTTGAAGGATATTAACCTGGGCAATTTGAAAAATGGTGTTAAACTTATTGTGATGAGGAAAATGTGGAAAGACAGGATGAAGGGGAGTAGTTCAGAAATCAGCTGCCTCTTGTATACATGCTAAGTCTGAGCTGCCTGTTAGGCCTCTAGTGGAGACTGAATCAGAGTGGGAAGCTGAGTATAGAAACCTGCAGATTAGGGCTGTGGTCCAGGTAAGCAACATTTATTTGGCAGTAATTAGGAAAAGATAAATCAAAGTCATCAAACTGACTGACATTACCAAGAGAATTAACACAGACAAAAAAAAAGGAATAAAAATCAGTGATTGAGTTTTGGAGTTTTAGAGATTAGCGTTAGAGATTAAGGAAATGTGGGAAAAAATGAGGAAATGAGGGATAATGGAGAATGTATAGTAGAGGAAAAGGGGGAGAAAATGATGCCTCAAAATATATTTTTAATAAAGATATTTTCAATAAGTAGAAAATTATCAGTTGCTTTAAATAACCATGATAAATAGAAAACTAAGTATCAGGTACCACAAATTGGAGGTAACATTGACATTGATAAAGTGAAATGATGGGAGTGAAAGCCTAGGTGGATTACGTCCAAAGGCGAATGAGACAATTAAATAATAATTTTATTACAATTTTTGAAATTTAAAGCCAATAAAACCAGGATACCTTCATATTGATTGTGCATTAAGTATCCATGAAACAATAATTTAAAATAAATTTAAGTTAAAATATCCTGACTGTAAATTTGATGCTTGACAATATTGAGGAATTCTTGCTCCTTTTAAAGGTGTAGTGATAGTTGTGATCATATTTTTAAACAAATTTCTCCTTTTTAAAGATACATACCCACATATTTACAGATAAAATAATAATAACCCCACTGAGGAAGGAGGTATGTGCGAGGTATAAAGAAACAATACTGACCATAAGTTGATAATGATAGAAATAATTGTAGAAAAATTGTAAATTGCCTTCAGCCTTTTTCTGAGTTGATCTGTTGCTGTGTACACAGTTTCCTGCATGTTTACAGCTTTGTATCCTCAGTGCAAGTCTTCTTGTCATCCTGACACCTTTCTCTCACACAACAGGGTTTCCTTGGTCCTCTTTGCATAACCCAGAATTGTATGAAGGTAATGACTTCCAGAACAATCCTCAACCAAAGTGAGGAGAGATGGAAATAAGTGAACACATGCGACGGCCTCACCAAACGTATTTCTCAGAGAGTGCCAGTCAGTAACTCATTCTGCACATTCTTTGTTACTCCCTTCTCATCTTCCCTACATCCCTCATTTGTGCTTCTAGGCATCATCTTCCAAACTACCTGTGCTTACGGCCTTCTTGGAGGGTCTGCTTTAAAGGGACCCAATTTAATACAATTTAGAAGTAATTTTAGAAAGCAGGCACTCCAGATGAGATTTTGGAATTAGATCAGTCACGAGTAAGATGGCAACAAGGATCCCATTGCTGATGATAAGAGGGGTGGTGCTAGCCTATATCATGATATATCAATATTTCTCATTCTTAGTAATTCTCACCCTGAGTAAATGAGAGAAGATGCAGGTGACATGGGAAGTAATGGCTTGTGAAGTACCACTAGTACTTGAAAGCTACAAGGGCAAAAATTAATTATAAATATTGTGGTGGTGCCTTAGCAGTTTTGAAAGAAAATGAAAGGCTCACATCAGATAATTATCAATTCGGGAATATTGTAAAAGCAAGGTGTCCTACATAGCAGCATGTAAAGACATTATTTGCTCTGAAAAATTCAGGCTCAGAATTTGATCTTAAGTATAACAATGTTATATGGGAAAATAAATGCAAAGATTGGTGGGTCTTTCATGCTCATGTTTGGTCCCAGATAGGAAAGAAATAGAAAAATGAGACTTAAAATGGGAACCCTTAAATCCTCTGGTCCAGAAGAGCTCCAGAGAGAATTCTTTCATTTGCTGGAGAACATGCAGTCTTCACCTGAGGTGGGTGCATCATATGAGGCTTAACACCCTCCCAATCCATCCTTGCCTGTTTTGATTTTCTCTAAACCAGCAACCAGGATCGAGACTCATCATGAACCATACAGGGAAATATGGTTCCTGTTGAAGAAGTAAACATATTATTTACCAAAGTAACTCCAGGTCCTGGACAATATAAATCAGCGGAAATTTTGAGAACATATTTGGGAGTCAATCTTAAGGGTATTGAACACCAGTATTGGGACATAGAATAAAATGACTGGACTGGGGAGTTTATTGGTGTCATGACATGCTCCTATGATTCAGAATACAATGCCTTAAAAAGACAGCTCGGGTTGACCCTAACTTCCTTCTGGGATGGCTTCTTGAAATTTGGTAATGATAACTGTTTATAGTAAATGAGGTAGAGACAGCAAACTTGCCTTCACAGAGTATAGAAAAAGGGATTAGTAGGCTCATAGATTTGAGCAAGGTAGAAAGGATTTGATGACCAAAGTCCAGCACCTCACTTGTTCCCCAAAAGGGCCCAGAGGACAAACTCTTTGTTAAAGTAATAAGCAAAACACTAGTGTGAGAGTACTTCAGGAGAAGCTCCTTGGTGGTCTTCCTGTGTTGTCCAGGTTTGCAGATGGGAGAGACTCCCTCTGGGCAATAGGGTGATGATAGGACTACAGAATATCAGAGACCAGGTGGTGATAATTAACCAACATAATTAATTACTCCATAATTATCTAAATGGGCAGTCAGGCTAGAAGGATAACAAAGGGATATTATCCCAAAAGTACCTGTGGCAATACTAAATAAACAATAGTGGGTGAAATGTGAGAACAGGCAACAAAAACATTACTGATTTATACAAAGCTCAAGAGTTGAATTCTGATGTCAATTGTGGCAAAGGAAAACTTGTGATCCCTTCCCCAATTTCTACACCTGAGTCATTTCTCTGACATAGAACTCATCAAATGAAGTTAGGGAACCATGTAGGAGGTCCCTGTAACAGCACAAGCGTGTCAGTTCACCCAGTTATTTGCACAAAGAGTCTTTAGGCCATTTTCTCTGGATTGCACCTTGTGTTTTCAGTCGTTTAAAGTCATATATGTAGAAAAAAAATCACAGGATATGCTTTAAGCAGAAAGGAAAATATATTTTGAAATGTAGAAACCCAATTTGTAATTTTTTTAAAAAAAAAACAGGAATATATGTAAAATCTAGTTGGTCTTATAGCTGTTGATTTTTACAGTCTTGTTTGTAAAAAATGTTTAAGTTTTAATAACTGTTTTACAAAGATTGTGAATCATCTTTTTATCTTGCATTGTCAAGTATTAAAATACAAATCATCCTCTGCTAAGTCTCAGAGCTATTTGCAGAAGTGACTACCAGGTTTAAAAATGAATCCTGAAAATTTAGCCAATGAAGAGTAATCATAGCACAGGAAAGACAGAAGTAAAGTTCTTCTGGGATCCTGTGGAAGCATTTATTCAACTTTTTGCTCTTATCTTTGACGTAGGAGTTGAAAACCTAACAGCAAAAGTCCAGTCCTGCCAGCTAGTTTAAGGGTTTGGAAGTTCTGTTATTACTCTTTGGAAAAATATGTGGACTGAAACACTGTTCTACTTGGAAATCGCAAACACTATCAGACTGGATAGCCTATAGGTAGCTGCTCTACCCCTTCCTTACTTTGCTGGAACATCCATTTGATTGTAAGAAGAAGAACAAATGCTTGTACAACATTAACTATGTGCTAGGCAATTTTTGAGGCCGCTTACAATGAGCTAACTAATTTATTTTTGTGATTTAATTAATAGTTGGGATTTTTCAGACCAGAATATAGAGAGTCTAACACTAGATTATCTCTGCCTGCCAACAGACCTGATAACCAAGATTCCCTATTCCTTCAGCATATAAATAAGGCTCTTTGAACATATACAGACACTAAGTTATGATGGGTTCTTTGTTCTATTACAATCTATGTAGTAACAGATGATCACTCCGAAATTATAGCCTTTATTTTCTCCATTGCAAATACCCCAAAATCTCTAAATATTGTTATATTATGCGTCAGTAAACTCTGGCATATACATGAGCTATCCCAATCACCAGACTTTACAATGTGATTATCAGTTTAAATTCCATTTTCAGAGGAGACTTCTTAAGGCACTCCATGTTTTCATCTACCTAATCATGACTTGTGACATTGTCTGTCATGACTTAACAGATTTTCTGTCCATAAACAAGAAGAATATTTTAATCAAGATCTAGAAGTATTTCTTTAGCAACCAATCACACTGGAATTACAGATCCCACAAAAGTATGAAATTGGACCCTTATACTATAAACAAATATCCTCTCAAAATGGATCAAAGAGTTAAACATAGTACCTGAAGCTGTAAAACTCCTAGAAGAAAATATACAGAAAAACCTTCTTGATATTAGCCTTGACAATGATTTCTTGGATATAACATCCAAAGCACAGGTAACAAAAGCAAAATAGACGAATGGAATCACATCTGTTAATCTAAAAAGAAAAGGCCACAGTGAGAAGCAACATGCATTTATTTCAGATAAAAAAAAAAAAAGCTATGCAGAAAGCACTGATTCAGGCAGAAACCCAAAGAGTGTTCCTCTTAGAAGGTGAAGACAAGGGGTATTTATAAGACAGGGAAGGAGAATAACTACATGAAGGGAAGGAAGGAATTTCTATGTATGTTAATAAGCTAAGAGGAATTTCTATAGGTGCAGATAAGCTAACAGTGTTGCTAATTCTAAAGGTCTTTAATTTTTAGTCAGTCATAAAGGCCACTTTCTTATTACCTTTGCAAATAGTTGTGTGGAACACGAAGTTGCATTAAGCCTAGTCCAAAGGCTATTTTGGCTAGTTTTAACGTTCCAGAGGTTTGAGGTGTAAGACATACTAGGCAGTTCCTCTGGGACGGCAGCTCCAACTTCGTTTTAAAGTGGTTCCATTTATATTATTTTTCACACATCAAATTGAAAAGCTTCTGCACAGCAAAAGTAACAATCAACACAGTGAAAAGGCAATATACTGAATGAGAAAAAATATTTGCAAGCCATATGTCTGTGAAATGGTTACTATCCAATATATATAAGAATCTCATATAACTCAATAGCAAAAAAACAAGCAAAACAGCTAAAAAACAAATAACCTGATTACAAAACGGACTAAGGACCTGAATAGACATTTCTCCAAAGAAGACATACAGTCAACAGGTATGTGCAAAGGTGTGACACATCACTAGCTATCAGGAACAAATCAAAACCATAATGATCTATCACCTGAAACTTATTAGAATAGCTATTAACCAAAAGACAAAAGATAACAAGTATCGCCAAGGATGTAGAAACAAGGAAACACTTGTACCCCTTTGGGTGGAATGCATATTGGGGCAGCCACTATGGAAAACAGTACGGAGGCTCCTCAACGTCCAACAGAACCCCATGAACCTGTTACCAATGCCAGGGGAGGATTGCATCTACATGGAGGATAGCAAAGACCGTCATTATGCCAACTACTCGAAACGGAAGTCCAAACATTTCTGCTCACTGCATCAGCATTACCATCAAAAACACAACATGGTCAGGTCTTGGAAGGAACTATGCTTTTACTCACATACCAAAGAGACAGAGCATGGTCAACTCCAGTAGTGTCTATTAGTCCCCCATGGCTATTGGATCTTCTGCAAATAACATGACAACTATTCTACATAGTGCAGAAGACCCTCTCTCTACCTCCTTCCCATGAAGTTTGAGATACTGAAAACTCGGGTGTACCTGAGGCTCATGGACACACATACTTAAAATGAACAAAGGAGTGCACTGAGCCTGAACAAGAAAAGGGTCCCACATAAAAGCTGACAAAGGCTGCAGGAGCTCCTTATCTCTTGCTTAGGAAGTGTTCCAGGACCATGTCTAATTCTTGTCAGGTTGGACAATTAAGTTCGCGAACTCATCCTAGAAAAAGTGCTACATACCTCATTGCTGAATATCACTACAGTCACCTTCGAAGTACTCCCCTGGGGAAGCTATGTACCCAGGGCCCATAGTCCACCCTTCAAAGCAGTTTGGGAACTCTTTTTCTGGAATGGCCATCAGAGCTATCGTAATATTACCCTTGACATCCTGAATGTCATAAAAATATCTTCCTTTCATTATTCCCTTTATTTTTGAGTAAAGAAAGAAGTCATTGGGGGCCAGATCAGGTGAGTAGGGAGGCTGTTCCAATAGTTATTTGTTTACTGGATAAAAACTCCCTCACAGACAGTGCTGTGTGAGCTGCTGCATTGTCGTGATGCAAGAGCCATAAATTATTGGCGAAAAGGTCAGGTCATCTTTTTCATGCAGCCTTTTCAGCACTTCCAAATAGTAAACTTCGCTAACTATTTGTCCAGTTGGTAAAAATTCATAATGAATAATCCCTCTGATATCAAAAGCTTGCACAAGTTCACAGACTTAATTGTCAGATCTCATATGTGGTCGAGCTGGGGTAGAAAGACTATGCATAAAACTATCTTTGTCAAACCTCAAAAATTTCAAAAGAAAACTACCATATGATCCAGCAATCCTTCTGGGTACATATACAAAGAAATTAATATCAGCATCTTGACGACATCTGCACTCCCATGTTCACTGCTGTATTATTCTCAATAATCAAGGCATGGAGGCAACCTAAATGCCCATTGATACATAAATGAATAAAAAAGAACATATGGTATTTACATGTAATGGGATATTATTCCACTTTAAAGAAGAAGGAAATCCTGCCATTTGTGACACTATGGTTGAACCTGGAGGACATTATACTAAGTGAAATCAGCCCGACGCAGAGCAAGTACTGCATGATTCATATATATGAGGAATCTAAAATAGTCAAAATCACACAATCAGAGAGTAGAACTGTGGTTACCAGAGGACTTGGAGGAGAGGGAAGTGAGGAGGTGTTGGTCAAAAGGTACAAAGTTTCAGTTAAAAAGGTGAATAAATTCAAGAGATTTGTACAGCTTAGTGCTTGTGGTTAACAATTTATTGTACACTTCAAACTTTGCTAAGAAATTACATCTTATGTTAAATATTCTTGTTCCACAAAAACATAAAGAAAGAAGGCAGGAGAAAACTTTTGGAGGTAATGGATGTGTTTATGGCATTGATTGCGGTGATGTTTTTATAGGTATGACCTTATCTCCAAGCTCATCGAATTATGTACATTAAATCATTAATTTCCTCTTTGACTTAAGGAAGTTCACTCCATCTATTTGGGGTCTCAGTTTCCACAATCATGAGAGAGTCAAACATAATGGCCAGTCAAGTTTCTTTTAAGACAGAAAGTCTATGCTGTGCGATGTGAGTAAAGTCTGTTTGGATTTTCAATTGTATCACTAGAAAAGAACCTTACAACAAACAACTAAGAATATGAGTAAAAATATTCCAACAACAATAACAAATTTATAAAGGAAAGAAGAACATCACCATCCTTATTTGGCCATCTACTGGCAAGAATATATTACACTGTATTGAGTGACACTGAGAAAAAAGTTGAGTGACTTCAACTTTTATAATGAATGAAAGAAAAATCACTTATATCTTGTAAAACATAATGTATGTTTCCTTAGAGATTGGGAACATTTTTAGTATAATATATGAAAGTTCTAATATTCAATAATAGACAAATAATTTCTACCTTTCTCAATCAAATGTTTAAAACTCTTAGGAAAAAATGTCTAATATTGTAACATATTCACTTGCTGCAGAAAATTGAATTGTCTATTTTACCTGCGTGTCTAATTTCATTTTCTAAAAAATAATTGCAAAATAATAAAATACAAGTATATGGAAACAACCTAATGAAAGGCGTCATGTAAATGCAAAGTAGCCATATTAAAGTTGTTACTTATTATTGAAACTCACTAAGTTGCATGTTTTCCCATTTCATGTTACTACCCACACATATTGTCATAAAGGAAAACGAACCAAATTAAAATTCAAGACATTTGAAAACTATCCAGAACTTTGCAAAAATGTCATTATTTAAGTAGTTTAGAGAAAACTGGGCTTAAAAAAAAAAAAGAAAAGAAAAGAAAGAAACCCAAAACAGCCAACACATATAAAAAAGAATTAGGTTGCTGCAGAGCACCTTATCTGAATGCAGAGAGAGGACACTAAACAAGTCAGATTAACATAGAGAAATGGGTTGTTTTCCTAGAATCATTCTGTAATCAGGTAATGTATGGCATTATCCAATCATCTCTGACAGGAAGTTTGCTTTATCCTACCTTTACTAAGAAGATCAGTGTAAACTGTATCGCTTGGAATTATAGCTTTCCAAATTGAATTATATTATTTTACATCAGCCACGTCAGAGTTTTTACAAATGGTTAATCTCCTGGTAAACATTCTCACATCTAAAACACAATTATTATTTACAAGCAAAGTTAATGTTAGGGAAATGTAACAGATAGTCATTATGCATAAATTGCCTACTGTCCCTTGGTACCAGAAAATGAGATATTGAATCTCTTAAGGGCATCCTAAAAGAAATATTGATAAGTAAATAGAATCACAGAACATTTGGTAAATTACCATTTCAATGAATCATGTCCTTCCTAAATTAAGAAGGTAGCACCTTTCAGGAAAACTGGGAGATGGAAATGAAAGCATTTTAAAAATGAATTAAGAAAACATCAATGTTTAATACTGAGACTTCACATAAAAAATGAAAAAAGATATTTTTTTCTTCACATATATTAAACTGCATAATTATTATACAGGCATGAGTATCATAAAATATAGCACTTACTCAGCCTTTTTCCTGATCAATGTGTACATAAAAACAAACAAATGAACAAAAGCAATAGTTTCTCTAAGCAAATACTAGAACCTAGAAAGGCAACCAGGAGGCTACTCAGGTGTAATTCTTCTGTGAACATTTATACTAATACACATAAAAAGCAAAACACCCCATATGCCACAAACTGAAAAGAATACATTCAAATATCTTCAATTAAAAATTGTCATAATTTTCATGTACTGAACATGTATTATTTTCCTTATTTTCAGTTATATATCTGGTATTTAATAGTTGTGTGTACTTTTAAAAGCCATTATTTTAAATGTTTTTATGGGCATGTACTTTTATGGGCATGTATGCTCATTTTTTATTATCTCAATTTTTATTAACTGTAGTAAAATGTTCTTGGACATTTTTTTAAGAATTCAGTACTCCCATCATGGGAAATATATCACCTATGTTTTTCTAAGGAAAAATTTTGACATGTTCCCTACAATTCTCCAGGGAATTATAATGTATGTGATTTCTGATGGTAAACAGGAAACTTAAAACATGTTTGGCAAAACCTACCTGCATATTTAGCTAACCACATTCGGCACGTGTTACTCTTTACTATGAATCTTTTTATTTCCAAATTATATATTTACATATGATTTATAAATAATATAAATTATGAGATCCTAAGTAACTTATGATCTAAATAACTCAGGTTTTAGATTTTCAATTAGGATGCAAAAATCTTAAACAACTGTTATGGCCTTTTAGGTGATTTCAAATCACCTATACAGAGTATTCTAAATACACAGATTCCTCAATAAATATGTTTGGAATAAACTGCATTATAATGGATTTTTTTTTCACCTTCTAGATATTGGATTTTATTCATTTTTATTAATTCATTCAGTCAAGAAAATTTTAGTGCACTTCATCTGTCAAGTACTGGACTCAATGTTGGAGTTGCAGACAGGAGAGTAGTCCTTTGTTTTCCAATAACTCACAAGAATACTTTGCCTCTCATCATTTCAAGCTATCTATACCAAAGCATGAAGTATAAAACTATTCAATTACAATAATCCCCTTGTCTTATTCCATTGAACTTTATTTTCTAACCAATAGTCTATGTTTCTTACAAATGGTAGATCATTATCAAGCCAATTCTTCAAAACCCTGCCTGTTCAACTTCCTTGCTTTTTTACTTTCCTGCTCTTTTTCAACTTCACTGAGTCCTCAGGAATTCAGTAAGTTAAACAGGTAACTCTATTAATGTGAGCCTGCTTGTAATAATGCAGTTATGGGGCACAAAGCAAGCACATAAGAATTGCTGCTTTTAAAATTATCTTTGATATCTTTCTGACTAGTTTTGCAACCAAAGGAATTTGACGCAGCAACCATGAAAATATGAACCAATTTGTAGCAAATAAGGAATTATTTTCTGAATGTACAGTTTAAGAAATTATTCTGGGTCTTTAGGGCAGGTGACAGGTACCTTCTTGGTTGGGGAAGAGTTCGACTTACCTGAGTGTGAATCAATGAGTGAATGGGATGTGTGTTATTTATCTCACTCTTCCCAGCACATGTTATTAGACCTGGCATATAGTTGGTGCTTTCCTATTTTCTTACTTAGAAGGCCATTTGAAAATTAAAACACTCAACTCTTATGAAATATCACTGTGGTATAATAAGATAACTATCTTTGATACCAAAATGCCTATTCTCATATTTCTTTTCCTTGAAGTTTTGCAATTTGACAGGACTCATGCTTTATCCATTTTTTGGAATTGCTTCTAATATTTTTAAAAGACTTTTTAATAAAACAGAACAGGGCTTCAAATAATATTCCATTTCTGGTTATAAAATATAAAGAATACAAAAAATAGAATCCAATTTGAAAAGTTTTCAAGATAAACATTTTCTTGTAAACAGAGCCATTCCTTCAGGGATATTTCTATAACCAGGAGTGCATGAAACCCTGGGGATAATGAAACTATTTCATTTTCCATTTGTTTAGGAAAGGCCAGAGGCTATTTATGTACTAATAGGTTTATTAATAAAACTGAAAAAAGCAATAACCTCACCTGTATAGTGAGCAGTGAAGCCAGTGATAATGGAAAACCAATTTTATATAAAAGGAAATTTTATACCTCTCATGACTACCTTTGATTTTTTAAAAAATAATGATTCTATTTAATAAGCCTTTTTTTCTATTTACATATATCTCTTTATATTTTATTTTAAACTAAATGAAAAATATTTAGATAAATTATTTTTTCATTGCTTGAAAATTATCAAATACAAAAAAGTCTCCTGTAAATTAATCAATCTCCTGCACATTAATGCTGCGCATTATAATCCTCTTGTAAAGCTATTGGTAAAGCTATTGGTGACTTTGCTAAGTTACGTCCTCATCAACATATGTATGTTCTTAGACAAGTTTGCAATGACCATTATAATCAATCCTTTCAGAGTAAGTTATGCATTTTAATGAAAAGTCTACAAAAAAGATGAACTGGCTGTTTCTAGTACCTGTAACTCTGTGGCTGGGCTATAAAAGGAAAAGGAAATAGGGAAGAAGAAATTTTGAAAAATCAATTATGCCATGTATGCAAAAGTGAAATATAGAATCTACAGTTATGTCTATATATATATATATATATATATATATATATATATACACACACATATATATGTGTGTGTGTGTGTATATGTATACATATATATACATATATATATGAAACTGACCATTATGAAAAAAATTTGTTTAAACAACCTGTTAATAATATTCAATGTATTTTCAGTAGGAAGATATTGTTTACTAAAATCATCATTCGCCAGATGTTTAGCCCTGTTTGAGAGGAAATAGAAATAGTGTATTCTTGGTCTTTAAAATTAAATATAGATAATTACCATAAAACCTAGATCTCAAATTCTATCCACGTTTAGACTAAGCATGTCCAAATAAAGATCTAACTACATTGTGTGATCATTTAAATTTGATTGTTTTTAACTAGTAAGTATGATCAATCTGATGAAATATGCCACAGATGCCTTTCAGTGATCAGGTCATTGTTAATTTGATGATTTTACATATATTTAACCTGAGACAATATAATGGCAAAAAGAATGATAAAATATTGAGTGTTTAGATTAAAAATTATTAAAGAAGTAAATATTGAGTAATTCGATTTTGATAAAATTTAGATATGTTACAATTAGCAAAAGAACCAGCTTAGAGATATAATGAATCCAGTAGAGCTGTAAGGCAAAATTGAGCTGAATGATACAAAGGGGCAAATAGCCACAGTTGGCTAAACAAGAGATGTATGAAGGATGAGACAAAATGGATCCTGTCAGAAAAAAAGGTAGACATGAGCTCAGTGAAGATAAAAATATCATGAGATACTTTTGAATAGTTTTAGTGTTAGAATATGAAATGTGAATGTATATGACATGAAATTTGCATGAACTAGTCAAAGAAATATTTCAAATAAATGTTTACAAAATTTATTATTTAAAATTATTTATTAAATTAAAAAATAGAGATGCTTAATCATTTTTAAAATTGTCAGTGAATGTATAGAAAATATGTTTCTATAAAGGGATGTGCTGGACAAAATATCTAACAAGTGCCAAACAATAATAAATAATAAATAATAGATAATAATAGATAATAAAAAATAAGACAAAACTGCTATGAAGAATGGTAAAATATATAAATTGACTTTCGACAGACAATAGATGTTTGTTAATAGAATAAGTGATTCTTTACCACAGACAATGTGAGAGAAATATTTTTCCATGGTTAAGTAAAAAATTCCGTATGCTCCTCACTGGAAAGAAAAAATTCTGAGACTACAAGGAATACCAGATTGTTTTATAAAGAAACATATTGGAAACATTTAATTTCCAAAATGTGAAGAAAAATTATTATTCACTTTTGGGACTATTTGACTGCAGATTTTCTTGATGTCTATTCCACATCCATGGTTCCATGATTTTATGAACAAAGAACCTTTAAAAATGTAAGCATGTAAATACAAAGTGATTTTAAATTCATAAATCAAAAGTGTTCTTTTCCAATTTTAAAAGTGATTTATTTTTTCAGTTCCCAGTGGTTTTCAACACTTTTTGGAGACTCATGCATGCCATTTCGGAATCTCATAGCAATATCCATCCTTACCCAGAAATTCCTCTTACGCATTTATTTCTCAGAATATTCTTCAAAATAAGTTCTCAGAAGTCCAGTTAAAAATCACTAATGTAAATTGTCTGTTACTAGGAACAAGATAATGAACAAATGCCCTACTAGTTTTGCAAAAGCGTCAAAGCATCCATACAAACCTTCCTTACTACCACACTTGGACCCAAGAAGATCATTTTAGATTGGGTGCACAAAGCAAAAAAAGAAAAAGAAAGACTCAAGAACTGACCAGTGATTTGGGGTTGTTTGCAGACTACCACTCTATATAATTCACCTCAAGGTATCTATTAGCCGCCTCCCAGTCTTTCCATTCATTTCCCCAAATTGTCTCAATTATTCAGACAAAAAAATAATCACAAATGTGTTTTCCAGATTCTTAAGCATATTCCTTAGTACTCCAAACAACTGAAGCTAGGATAATTTTTAAAGCCCTTATGTTGGAGAATAAAGTAAAATTGTTGTTGTGTTGGCAAGATATCAAAAGCTGAGAAGTGCGCAATCATATATTACAAAACTGAAGAGAAAATTCAAGCATATTCCTAGATGAGGTTTCATCTGAATAATGTAGATATTTTTCAGCATAATTTTATGTCCCTCAGGTAATGCTTATGACTATACTGCATATAAAATAGCTACAATTCTGGTCAATTCAAAAATAACTAGTAAAGACTATTTTAAAGCTGATAAATCTTTTAGTACCATGAAAATCATTTTATTTTTAAAACTTTATATTTTCTGTTTTGATCTGTACCGTGCACATGTCTTCAATTCAAGCTATAATTAATTGATGACTTTGTTATTATTTCTATTTTATCCAATATGATTTTAAGTGTTAACAGTGTTAACACTTCAGTTTCCTAGTGGTCAAACACCTAAACACAGTTAATATGTAAAAATTTGAGGATTCTGTAAGTTCTAGTCAAGGTTGAAAAGTATGTTCTCTTGAGTTTTTATCATGTATTTTTCTCTGTCTAAAAACACCTATTCAATCACCTACTTTCAAATAAACCCTTTCAAATAATTAAAAGATGCTTGTACAAATTACATTTGAGTTAAGAAGCTTCAGAGTAAGGGTAACATCATAACATAACTACTCCACATAGCATTCTTTTTCATTTTGCAATTTCTATGGCTTTTTAGAGCAAAATAAACTTTACTCTGTATGAGAAACTTGGCAGGATGAAAGATCACGTTTCCAAAAGGGTAAGGGGGATCGAATATATGGTGATGAAAGGAGAACTGACTCTGGGTGATGAACACACAATGGGATTTATAGATGATGTAATACAGAATTGTACACCTGAAATCTATGTAATTTTACTAACAATTGTCATCCCAATAAATTTAATAAAAAAAAGAAAAAGAAAAAGAAAATCACTTTTCCAAAACCAAAAAAAAACTATGCAAAATGTATTATTCACACATGTGTGTATCAAAGTTCATAAAGATAACTGCCACTGGTGAAATCTATTTCCCATGGGTAAACTGACATTAGTATGGAGCGTTCTTTTTGTTTTGGGGTAGATTTTTTTTTTTAATTAATTTTTCTCAACTGGGTTTTATGCTAAGCTAAGAATGTTACAGATATTTCGACCAAATGTAACAACTCCTTCTTTTCCTCTGTGAATTTCACCAGGTATTTTAGTTTCTTATGGTATCCTTAGCATTTATTAACATTGCAAGTATATTCCTGGAACATTAATCTTAAATGTGTTCATTTAGAGATAGTTAATACAGTGGAAGCACGAGTGAGCCCATTAATAAATCAATCATAATTTGCTGAGAAACAGAATTGAAAGCCCAGTGGTGAGCTATGCATACAAGACTTACTGATGTAGTGAGTCAGAAGTGTATATTAGCATCTTTTAGAACCATCCCAGAAATGTCAGGTTTAGATCAGAGATAACAGACAGAAACAATTTGCTTTAGAGTATCTGTTTGTTCTCATTCATGAGACTGCAAGAGTCTGAGGACACATGTAGACTACATGTAACGTTAACAAATAATTACCCAGTAGCATTAATTTAGCAAATACATATTACATGCCTGTTATATACCAGTGGTGGAATGTAGATTCTAGGGGAAGAGACATAAAATAAACAAATGAATTAAAAATTAATAAATGAAAATCTGTGGCCAACATGGTGCCATTTCAGAGAATGACAGAAATAAACTTAGCTACTTTAGATAGGAGGGTAGAGAAAGGTTCATCTACAAAAGTAATTTTTAGGCAGATTCCTGATTTTAGGTGAGAAGGTCCTAGGCGTATTCAAAGGTTGGACAAATCATTTCTACACAAAAGCAGACATCCAAAAGAGCATGCAGTACTGACTAGATGTTGCTGTGCTGGACACTATACAAGGTTAATTCAGAATTGCTTTTCACCATTTACATATATATATATATATATATATATATATATATATATATATATATATATATATATGGAACTTTGGATATAAGTGATTCTGTCTTCACAGCTTTGTAGAGAATATTTTCTCCTATCCAAGCCACAAATCCTCTCTTCTTAGCATCATAGACTATCAATTAAATCTAGGTCAGCAACTACAGAGGTTTAAAAAAGCCACATTAATATCCCTGACATTTCTGCTGATGTTAGTTGTACTTCTTTTTGCTCTGGTGCAGTGGTGAATGTATTTTGGAATCTCAGGTCATTAACGACTCTGTTCCAAAATTTATAAGACAGGTAAATGGCATCTGATATTAGAAATTAATCGTATGCTCGGTAAAAACTATAATTCATACCAATATATATTTTGTTGCATTTATATTGCAGTCACTTTCTATGTAAGTATATTCTTTACTTTAATAATCATATGGGAATATCATTAAGGATTAGTAAATCTATCATCTCTTCTACCAATTAATTAAGTTATTACTTCTTGGATTGTATGGTTATAAGAGAAGAGTAAGGTATAGTTATTATGTAATCAGCCAAAATAAGATCTGATACCAGTTCCTCTCTGAGTTCTCTTACCATATACACAATACTTCAAACCTCATTCAACTTACATATTTTTAAGCAAGAAACATAAATGTGTGCTCCCAAAGGCAACGACTCTCAATTTTTGGTCATAAGTACTCTGACTTTGATCATTGTTGTTTTCATATCATACTTATGCAAGGGAGATAAACAACACTGGAGACCTTGAGGTCTGCTGTTGGACAGATAGGAGTTTGAAGCCTGGGTTTGTCATTCGCCATCTGTAATCTCAGGTGAGCTAGTTAACATCCCTAAGTCTGTTTAAATCTGTAAAATGGAGGTACCTGGTTTATAATATTATCATGATTAAGTTGCATAATATATTTGAATAACTTAGTACAGTGTTGGCACATGGTAAAAATTAAAAATTGAAAGTTGTTAATTTCCATTATTTCAGATTGGAAATGAAATTGTGTTTCTATAAAGTAGTAAAGTTTTCTTTTACTTTTCAGTACTTTTCATTGTTTGGAATTATTCAAATCCTTTTGGATCCCTAAAATTGTAAACGTGAGTGATAACTAGGGCCATCTTGCTATATTTCAATTCAACATGAAGAGAGGAACTGGAATTAATTAAGAAGAGCTTAGTTAAGGGGTTCAGCCAACCTAAGAATATATGAAAAATAAAAAAATTGGTTACTGCTTTAACATTTTTTTCAAGAAAATGTTAGAAAAAAATGTTCTCAAAAGCTCAAAGTTGCTCATTTCAATAACATTTTAAATGTTGGACAGACTTAATCTTCTTTCATAGTGAAAATTCTAATATAATAAATCATGGAATTTAGTCAAGAAAGCAAATGGGGGCCACATAGGAAATACTTCTGGAAGAAGTTCAACTCTAAGTTATTGTCAAAAAATTTTTTTTTTTAAATATGCCTTTCCAAATAGCATAAAATAATTTTAAAACATGCAATCTATTGTTAAACATAACTGCAAAATTTGACTTACTTGTATTATCTAGTTGAAGCTGACTTTCATTACAGTGTCCTCCTTTCTGTCATTCCGCTCAGGACTTTTTCACTTTTGCTTTCCTTGACCCTTACAATGGCTCTCATCAGATCTGTCTCACCCTCCAGAGCTCAGCATTGTCTTTTCAGATATGCCTTCTCAGCCCACCCCATCAAAAGTTCCCACACCAAGAGATAGGCCCCAGCCCAGCAACCCATTTACTTTACTTCCTCCCATTTCTGCAAAGTTGTAAGATGGAAGTATTTCATTTGTTATAACTTATAATTTAGCAATCCAGTCTTCTTCATGCAGATAGAGACCATGATTATCTCTTCACTGATACATTTCTAGTGCCTAGAAGAGTGCTAGGCTTATAGTTAAGTACTCAATAAAAAACTTTTAATTAGTAAATGGAGAAAGAAGTAGTTTCACTTGGCTTTTATAATGTTTAGGGAGAGTGCAGGGTAGAAAATATGAGTTAAATTTGAAACAAGAAAAGTTTGAGATACCTGTAAGACATCCAAGGGGAGACTACTACGTACTGAGCTGGGTAGGTAGGCCTATAGCAGTGAAAGTGGTACAGCTTGGATATATACATGTGGGAATCATTATTCGAAAGATAGGCCATGAGTGAGGACAGAATGTTTCAAGAATGTAAAGTGATAATAGAAAATTATTATAAAGAACACCAACCTTCAAAGGGTAGTAGAGGAGATGCCTATTTAATAGACTAAAAAGGATCCAATGTGTTAGAAGGAGGGCAAAGAAGAGTGTCAGGGAATCTCAGAGAAAGAATATATTAGAACACAGCAAATGAGTAACTGAGTCAAATGGTGCTCACAGGTCAAAGAAGAAAAGAAACAGAAAATGTCATTTGGATGTGTCATCATGGAAGTTACTAATTACCTTAGCAAGAGCAGTTTCAATAGTGAAACATTGAGAGAAGGCTGGAGTGAGTATTGGAGGCAATAAAGTGGAAATAGTATGTGAAGGGAACTACCTCAGGAAGCTTGAGCAAACGGGAAAGGACAGACCCACCGTACTTCATGTGAAAATTTAGGGTCAGGTGTGTTTTGTAATTCTAATAATTTTTCACACTTAAGAAAGGTAAGGAAAAATCTATTATTTATAAGTGACACCCAATGACTTTTTACCATCACCCCAAAATCAAATATGATATAAAAAATTCCATTAAGTTTTCTGGAGTAAAATACATGAAAGCTCATGCTAAGTTAGATAAGACGATAAACAACCTCTTGTCAGTTAAGTCTGATATAATTTTGATCATCTAAATAAAATTTTTAAAAAAAACTTTCGGTTTTCAAACTCTTTGGATATCTGGATTGTGGTTGAAGACTTACGTAGAAAAATAGGGAGAGGGATTTGTCTATAATAGCGTTGTGTTGTTTTGTTTTTATACTGAGTTACCGAAACATATTTTAAAAGTGATAATGGGGGTCCTACTACAGATTGAGGAGAGGTAGGAGATTTCTAATAGAATTCAGGACCCTGAGAAGTCAGATTGTAAGAAAATCCAGAGGATGCAAAGAGGGTCTGGCATTTCATAGAGAGAGGGCACACTTTAATTTAAACCTAGAGAAAAAGATAGAAAGGGTATACATGCAGAGAATGTATTCATTTGTAGAGGGAAGATAATGGGATTCATTTTTAATAGCTTCTATTTTCTCTGTGCAATGTGATAAAAAGATATTGCCAGAGAATTTAAAGAGCAGAGAAAGAGTTCACTGTTTGAGTGTGAAATATTGTATGAAACAGTCTTTGAGGAATATGGCAGAGCAAAAATTACTAGAAAAAAATGCTGGAAGACATGTTATTTTCATCAACATAAGTCAATTTGATAATCTAAGATTAATTCAATCAATCTCTATATAATTATAAGGGTCTATGATGTTACAGATCTGTCCTAGGCATTAAAATAGAAGAGAAGGAAAGACAAAGTCACCCTCCTGTAATTAAATCCTAGTGGGAGAGAAATTTCAATGTATAGTAAAGATATTCAGCAATTAAACCCTCAAAAATAAACTAGTCATATTTCTCAATTCATTTAAGCTAATTGTGCAGTAGTATATGGGAATAACAAACTCTAGGGTCAGGTTCTAAAATATCAAATTATTACAGCCAAATTAGAACAATATAAATTTATAAAATAATTCATATAAAAATCAACATTTTTGATCTCACATAATCACATGAAGAAAATTTCTGCAGAATTATATATGTTATTTGATTGCAAGGTAAAATCAAAACTGAATGTACTGATATAATGAATAGTTTATTTTTCATAAAATGGTCATCATCTTAAAAGTTAAGATAAACTTTTATTGCTGTATGCTGATCTGAAAGACTGTTTGAATCATGTGTTATAGGAAACTAGTTTTATTTCACAAATTCATCTTGGGCTGGCCCCTGAATCATATCAGCAATTACAAATCATGCAAAACACATTTCCTCCACTAGCCATGACATGTTCTCTGTGAGAAACATCTTTCATCTTCTCCTGAGAGAACCATATAATAAAAAATTTTTTAAAAGTAAAAAAATAAAAATCTCACTGAAAGTGTGTATCAAGAATTGTTTCTTGATTACAGTGTCACGCATCATGCTGCTGTAGATTAAAGTCTTTGTGCTTCCCTTCAAAACACTGGGTTTTGACCACTTCTATATCAGCAACTCCAAATGTGAAGTCCTGAAACCTGGCAGTCGAATTGCAAACCGAGATGAATACTTTTTTACAAGAATTAGTACAACTCAGTCAAGCCATTTCATTTCTTTTATGTAGTTTCTATGACTTTTCTATCCAGCCACAGATAAAACATGTTCTCAGTACTTTTAAAGATTAATAGTTCAGCACTATGTTGTGCAACAGCAAGATAAAAATTAAATAAAGGCTGACACCAGGAAAACTTACTTTTTTATTCTGAGACATAAAGAACAAAAAAGACTGAATACTGGTCTCAAGTGCCTTTCAACTAGCAATGGGACAGCAACTATTCTCAACGTACTACATACAAATCAAATTTATAATCTTTATTTCATATCCTCAAGTTATTTAGGTTTTATTATACTGAGTGCATTAAGGTCTATATACACACAAACATTGCAAAGCCGATCTGACTCAGAGTCAGGTCATCTGTGAGAGGGTGAGTAACGCCTGTGTGAGAGCAGAGCTTTAGGTTCCTCCGAGTTTCCCAGCTATTGATACAGAGAAAAAAAAAGAAAAAAAAAAATATATATATATACATATATACATATATATATATATATATATATATATATATATATATATATATAGAGAGAGAGAGAGAGAGAGAGAGAGAGAGAGAGAGAGAGAGAGAGATATTTTGGACTAGCATCGTATACTTCCAAACCCTGGATGTGATGTTTTCAAAAACCACAAGTCATCATTGGTTCTACTGGTTTGTATCATCTCCTAATGAGGCAATATGCTTCCAAATGAGACTATCTGAGATATCTCTTTTTAAATGTATCGTATGGCATGTCAACTCAATTGGGACTTAAACCTGCATAAGGAAGTTGAGTAAATTAAGTGCTAAGTGAATTGTCTTCATTCATGATTCCAAGTTTGATAAGAATGGCTGATCTCAAAGAATCATTAAACAGATCAAATGCCTTTCAAATCTAGGTCACCGGCTTTTATCTGTTTTACTTAATTACGTTTCTAAATGTCCACCAATGATTGTTTTTAGTCATTATGTTGATGGTTTTAGTCCATTACCTTCTACATTAGAAAAACATGACACACTGGCATTCTTAAAAAAAAACAAATATGATTAGGTAAATAAGAATAAATTGTGAAAAATGTAACTTTTAATACCCTTCATGTGATGGGGAGAAATGCTTTAAAGTGCAATGTTTCACTTATTTATGCAGTTGTGAAAAAAATTAAAATAAATATAAACATCAAATATTTATATATATATATATATATATATATATATATATATATGAATGAAAAACTGACTACCTCATTCTTGCTGTCCCTTTTCCATGAATGCAAGCAGTTTACTCTTTAATAATAAAAACATTCACAATGTACTTACACTGGGCCAATAACTTACAAGCTGGGATTTGAACCCAGGCAGTGTGGCTCTAAAGTACATGAAAGAACCAATAAGTACTTGCACAAATGCTTTTTAAGAATTTCATTAAAATCTACTGCAACTTAATCCCCATACACACACCCCAAAAATAAGCAATGACTATAAAGCACTGTGGTAGATGCTTTGAAGTCTAACGTAAAATGAACTCCAGAAGCTCATGGCCCTTGCAAGGAAAAGGTGTGATGAAATGCAGCCTGTAAGTAGTAGAAACTTGGGTATTATTTTTGGGTATTGTAAATAATTCCACCTGGGACTATCCAGAAAGACTTCCCCTGTTCAATTGCCTTGGTTTGTCTGGGCACAATTCTAGTTTTAGTGCTGGAAGACCCATGTTCTGGAAATCCCAGAGTTCCTAACAAACAAGGATGATTGGTCCATAGAGCATTGCTTGGCAAAAGTAGCACTCAACCCAAAAGAACTGAAAACAGGTACTCAAAAACATAATTGTACACCGATGTTCACAACAGTAGCATTCAAAATGACCAAAAATGGAAAGAACCCAAGTGTCTGTAAATGGGTGATTGAATCAAGAAAACACAGTATATACATACAATGGAATATTATTCAGCCATAAAAAGGAATTAAATGTTAATGTATACCACAACATGGATTAACTTCAAAAATGAGCAAAGTGAATGAAGCCAGACACAAAAGGTCACATAATGTATGACTCCATTTACATGTAATATATAGAATAGGTAAACTCATAGAGACAGGAAAAAAATATATATTGGTGGTTCCCAGGGACTAGGGAGAGGATAGATAGAGAGCAACTATTTAATGAGCATGAGGTTTTCTTTTAGAATGACATAAAAGTTTCAGAACTCGACAGAAATGGTGGTTGCACAACAATGGGAATGTACCATGCCACTGAATGGTTCACTTTCAAATGACTAATTTTAAGTTATGTGAATTTTACATCAATAAAAATGTAGTACTCAAAATTCTAGAGAACAAATAGAACAATTTTAGACACACACTAATGCATAGTACTCTACAAAAAATTAAAGAACTAGTCTTACAAGGTACATAATTATCATAATTATGTAACTAGAATAATCAATCAAAATTAAAAGATTAAATAATATTATTTTAGAATATGTCAGCTTTGCTTTTTTGATATTCATATGTTTCTATAAGAAAGAAAAAAAACTCAAGTCATATTTTGATAATAGATCCTTAAGATATTCATGAATAGAGGTGAATGAATTATTGGTCTTAATTTTTGACTACTTATTCTACAGCTCTGTTACCTATGGACTGTCTACAGTGTTATGAGAAATATAAGGAGTAATAGTCACACTTGCTTAAAAGCATCACTAAAAAAGTACAGGAATAGCCTCTAAACAAAACTGACTGACTTGCTAAAAGTCACGGGGTAATAGCATTTTAGCAAATTCCCTTTAGGAAAATAATCTCACTCTTTTATTTTTAGGATTTAGTGAGAAAAAGAATGTGCAGCTACTATAATTTGCATCAACTGAAGCATTAAATTTTATGATTTACTTGTTCATGGAAGCATATGAAATCAGATGTAATATTCCTACCAAGAAACAATATTCTTATTATCATTTAAAGATTCTTATTCACTAAGCCAATGAGAAAACTGAAAATTAACCATTAACCTCAGTAATTAATCTCTGTTACTATAAATTTCACCTTCCAGGTTATGACCTTTTTTTTTTCAGTTGAAATGCAGTTTCCAACTGCATCATTGATTTTTCTTACAGCACATCAACTCATCTGTACATGAACTAATAGGCAAATGAAATTCTAGCTCTAAAATTAGATTTGGTGATCTCGCCAAGGTTTCCAGTGTTCCACTACCATTCCTTCACTGACAAAACACATCACTTCAATACTAGAGCACATAATGATTAGAAATCATTACACTAAAATATATTTGTCTTTATTTGGAGAGGCTGTTGTTTTTATTACTAAGTACTTATTTTTTGACTGAGCATGTGTTTGTTTGTTTGTTTGTTTGTCTTTTCTGGCAACATTTCCTGTGTAGCCTCAGTTTATACTATTCTATCACACATCCTAAATTAAATATAATTATTTATCAGAGCACTTGCAATATTGGAGAGGACATTTTATTATCTACAACTCTGATTGGCTTCCTGGGATTTGCATGGTATACAGCTCTGATGTGCATCCTATCCTCAGGTAAGTAATCCATATAATTGAGCAAAAAATGGCTTTTTTCAAAATATTCATTTAGCATACTTGTATTTAATTCAACAATTTTTTGGTCACTTTATTTTCTTGTGATTTTTTTTATCTGGATAATCATTTAATAAGCACTAGATAAAAGTACATAAAATACCAGGGGTGCCAAAAAAAACAACAACACAAAAACATATACACACGACTTGCATTTATCTTTTGTTATTGCTATATTTTTAGTATTACAATTTTAATACAGTTTTTTTTTTCTTAAAGCAGCTATACATTTTTTGGCACCCTCTGTATGTATTAGAAATTGTTACTGATCACAGAAGCTTCAACTTATAAGAAATTAACAATTTAGTAGTAATTCATGAAGTAATATATTATGTTCAACATACTGAGAAACTGAGGAAACAGGAAATGACTTCTAGTTGAGATGAGGAAGAAAACTTTCCTGAGAAATTTGAGATGGTGTAAACAAAGCTCAAATTAGGAAGCTCAGGGGCTGTGTTTGTATAACAGTAGGACCAGAAACATAGACCAGAGGGAAGAATAATAAAAAATGTAATAAAAGACAAGACCAAAAAAATAAGTTTCAAGTTATTGCAAAATAGTTTTAAATGACAAAGTTTAGAATTTCAAGTTAAATCTGTAAGCAATGACAAATCTTTGAAAGTTTTTCAGTCCCCCCCCCAAAAAAAAAATAAATCTGATAAATAAAATGAATATGGCAGTGCAAGCATAATCCATTAGCAGTATGAAAAGACTAGAAGCTGCAAAGCCAGTTAGGAGGATATTACTGTACTGTATATTTGAGGTAATGAGGCCCTAATCAGATGGAGGTAATGCCTTTGGGGATAGAAAAAGTTATTTGCCTTGAAAAAAAACCAAATAATTGGACCTAATAAATCAAATACGGTGGTTATAGGAGTATTGTGTTCCAAGTCAGAAGTAGACTGGTTGGTGGGGACAATGATAAATTTTAGGGGGGATGACCATACTCCAGCTTTCCTTGGTTAGTCCAGTTTATATGTGTTGCCCAGATATAATTATCAATAAGGCTTACTTAAACTATTTTCTTTCTCAAAAATGTCATGGTTTGGGTAATAAATTATATGGAAACCTAATTATACTTAATAGAGAACTTCCAAAATAAACTGCAGAGTATGCAATAAGAAAGATAAGAAATAAAAATAAAAATTAAGGTTAGAAAGAAGGGTGTGAGATTCATTTATATAGAGAGGGACGTTACTCATAGAAATAGACTAATTCACTAAATGCAAAGATGAAAAGTAGAGGTTGAAATTGCTTTTAAAGCATGATAAAAGCAAGGGCATTTAAGGATTACAGAAGTTGTCAGTCATAGCAGGAGACAAACCAGAATGGGGCAGTGTTGTGGAAATCACAAAGGAGATCTGAGATGACATAGGTAGACCCCTGTCAAATTATGCATATATCGAGGAATTGAAGGCCAAAATGAGTTCTCTGATTTTATGACTAAAAAACTGCATATGAGTAAGCCTCTGGAATACGACGTTTATGATATAGTTAGCATCATATCCAACCTAGTATCTACCCCCATGCTTGATAAAAAAAAAAACAGCTGAAAAGCCAATTTGTTTACTTCTATAACATAGTAATTTCTCATTACCCAGTCCATCCCAAATGGTACAATAACATTATCTACTAATGGAAACTAGCAGCAACATACACATGCACCATTGCAAGTTTCCCATTCTAAAAGTAGTTTCTTGGGATAAGGTTTGTCGTTTATACAGGCAACCAGATGATATTTGCTTAAAGGACAGTATGTTTTGATTAAGAATTCAGGTTTAAGCTGCTACTGAGTGAGTGGCTAGTCATGAATTGAAAACAGCAATTTTATGCTTTGATTTCACAGTTTGGATTTATCAAGGTTAAAAAGACTTATGCGTGCTTGAAAGAAACATATGTATGAGAGAATAAGTCAACAATAGAGAGAGGCAAACTGGCACTGATGAATGTATGAGGAGATGGCAGAGAACGGATTCAAAGGCTTGGATGGACAGTTAATGGAGGGAAGGAAAATGCACAACTCTTTCTCAAAAAGAGAAACAGCGTCACTGCATAAAGATACAGGGAAGAAAAATGTGAGATGAGAATGAGAAAACTCATATTTAATGAAGTTATAGCTTTTTAAACTAAACTAAAGAGACCTTTTGAAAAACAGAAGCTGTATGTCAAAAAAATAAAAATAAAACAGTATATACCATTTATGCTTGGTGATAACTTTGCATATCCCCAAACACACCAAACATACTTTACATGTGATACTGATGAGTAGTTGTACTTGGCAGGCTCTCTTCATGCCTCTTCATCTTTTCATATGTTGATTACTCCTCACATTTCCTCTCAAGTTTTATGTCCTTCCCTAAATCTATCTTGACTGCTGTAGCATACAGTGATATCTCACTGACCTAAATACTCAGCATTTGCTCTGAGCCTCACACATTTGAATCTTCACCATCTGCAGCTCTGTATTGCTCTTTCAAATTATAAATGACTTGCTTATATTTTCAAAATGATTGCAATTTCATATGGGTTAAAGACTATATGATTTTTTCTTTGTTTACCACCATTAGAGATTCCTCTAATTCTTCTCATGTGAACTAAATAAAAAGGTAATACTCACATACACACAACCAAATGATTGGGAAATTAGATTTAAAAACAAGATTTTTTAAGTGTACAAATACTGTTAACTAACATAAAGTAAAACAGAAAATACATTTGTATTATTTCAAAGGCAATAATAATTAATAAGACTTCCGAAAAATCTCAACTGTTTTGTTTATACCCTGAGATTTCTTAAAGCTCATGATAATGTTATTGTTTTTTATGTAGGCATTACATAATCTTTTACAATGAACATTTAATCACATGAGATAATATTTGAGGCATTGTTTTTAAAAAAAGGTGAACAGATAGAAGGGGGGGTGAGTTCAGTTTTGTACATGTTGAGACTGCTGTGCCTGATAAGACATATAAACGGAGTTGCTCAGAAAGCGATTAAATAGTTTTAGAGCTCGAGAAAGTGTTGTAAGCTGGTTAAAAACAGTGACAACCTTTTCACATGGAGAGAGCATCAAGTGAGAACACAAAGCACTTAAGACAAAATCTTGAGAAATACACACATTTAATGAATGGAGAAGAGCAGAAATTCGCACACACAATCACACAAGAGAAATCTGAGAGGGAAAATCACAGCCAGGAAAAAAGTCTGTCAGAGAATTCAACAGTTTAAAGAAGAACTCACGATCTGTGGTGACACATAACCAGTGATGTCCTCATAAATGTTGAACAAGCCACTAGGGAGTGGGAGGAGGGCCGAGATGTGTAGCTTTTGCTGATTTTTGTTATTATAAATATTCCCAATATGATCGATTTTCACACCACCAACATGATGTCAAGTGGCTCTCAAACTTCCAGAAATTTTAATAATTGGTTCTATTGAGTGGATAAAAGCTGGTTCCTGCATACCACACAGCATCACATTTATCTAACACGGGTTTAAGAATTCATTAGATTACAACCTTGGGTAATTGAGAAACTGCTCTATGTGTCTAGGGGAGAGAAGGGAGAGGCAGAGCGAGGAGTGGTGCCTGAGTACCATGTTCTTTGGCTTTGCCTAAAGCCTTTTAGCCCATATTCTCAACCACTCAGATCATACCTAACTTACAAACATTTTTTTTTTAGGACAGAAACCCTATCCTCAGTGTCTGAATACCACTAAACAAGTATATACTATAAAGAATTTCCAGTATCAATTAAATATGCATTCCCCATTTAATTCTATTTGATACGTAACAAAATTTTTACAGAGTTTTCTACTAAAGCATTCAACACAATTGCTAAGTGGCTAACTGGAGGAAAAAGGAAACAATGATTTAACAGGACAGAATATTTATCCAGGAAAATAAATATCCATACAGTTTTGCATATCTTCAAGAATATCGCATATATATACACATATGTGTGTCTGTGTGTCTGTGTGTGTATGTGATCATGTTCTATTAAAGCTGAATAACTCCATGTGTCCACGTGTCCACATTTTCACTCCATTGACTGAATACAATTTAAACAAAACCCAATCTTAGGTTTTTGTTGCAGGCAGACCCACAATATTATGATAATTTATCATTTGGGAAAATGACTAGTTTGACACTATTACTTACTATGTACATCACCTACCTGGCTCATTGACCTGGCAGTAGCTCACAAGCACTCTTGTCACCCAGCTCCTCTTCACATACTTCATCTTTTACCTCAGTACCTTACTTTTTGCTTCCTGGAAACTGGTACAAAATACATTTCAGATAAGCTTGAGTTCTGTATGTATGATTTCCTTTCTCAAAGCACTAAAATCACTTTCTAGGTACTGTACTGAGTGTGAGTTTGATGAGGGTTTTCATTGTGAACCCAAAAGGCAAGGGGATTTCAATTATTCCTCTTCAGATATCAAAGCCTGTCCTTTAGCTACTATCGGAAAATATCCTTGTCTGTTATTACCGATATTGTCCTTTAGGATTTCCCATCCTTTTAAAAGCCTGCTAAAATTTCAAACACTGAAGTTCTGTTGTTTCGGGATAAGCTTTCTTTATATTAACTCATTGAAAATCGCTTTTTATTATTACTATATGATTTTTCTCCTTGACTTAATGTTAGTTATTTACTTGTTGGTCTTACTTTTGTTGCTTGAGAGATTTCTAAATCTAAGTCAAATAAGAACCTGCTGACTGGTATGCATTCTAAAGCATCCTGCATAGAGTTGTCCATGAAAGTGAAGTTTGATCATGAATATGTACAATTCAGAATAACTGACTTTGTGATTTTTCTTTCTGGTTTGTGTTCAAAATGACGGTTTATTTTCCTCATTCTAGACTCTTATTCATGTAGCATGTTACTCATGACTGACAGTCACATACATGGTTATGATTACTTATTAGTGGATTTAGAGGTTAGCCGTATCTTTGCCTCCAAAGGTGAATTTCTTAAGCTCTACTTTTAGATGAGCACAGCTTTCCAAACTTATTGAAAATTTGTTTTCATGTGATCTTATAACAGACAAACAATCCAAAACTTATTTTCACTAATTTAGAATAAGAAACCTTGATAACACATTTTTTAAAAACTTATTTGAACTAGCGGTAATTACTTTCATGGGTCTAATGCAAAAGAATATTCAAATATCAAGCTAATTTCGTGTTGCAATGTTTTATCTGTTAGCTAATACTGAGATCGTTTTTAGTGATTTTTCTCTGCAAATAATTTCTATAGTCAGTAAACTCTCTCTGACATTATTCATAATAATATTTTCATTTGGTTGCGAGTGAACTTACAAGATTTTTTTTATTTTGTCTTCCAAAGATATATCTACCACTATATCAATCTTTCCTATGTCACCAAACCAAACTTTGTGAAATGTAAAACAAATATACTGAAAAATGTAACCCAAGAGGTAAACAGCTTTTTAAACTTGAAGTGCTCAAAAAAGAGTCAGAGAAAATGATTTAACAGAGTGCCTACTAAGCAAACAGGTAATATATTAATTTGGAGAATTTTCCTAAAAATTTTATCATGTTCAAGTAGAAAAGATAATTTCTAACATCAGTTAGCATAACCTTGCTCTAAATTGGAATCTTCATATGTAAGGTGCATTGTCATTTGAATACTAGTTCATTGATCAATTTTTTTTCAGTCTTCCATGCTACTTGATGTTGTCATTTAAAAAAGAGATTACTTTTATCAACTTCTGTTTCCCTGAAATAGAATACTTGTACCACACTGACAAACAGACAATATCAGAGGAGTTATTCACAAATTAGTTATCAGATGCTTTGGGAAAAAACACAGTTTTCATTGTCAAAGTCAATTATTTATTAGTTTGTTGCCAAAGCTATCATGTACCGCAGTTGTGTGATTTCCTTTGCAGAATATGGTCTATTTCATGATTAAATGTCAAAGCAAATTTTATAGTAGAATAATACACATGAGTAAATGTAACTCTTGATAAGAGGTAAAGTAGATGATCAACCTTGTTTGTAATCCTTATTGGAATGTTTTGAAGTGCTTAGCTTTTTTTCCCTTATTTTTTATAACTGATATAAATACATTTGCTTTTTGAGGTATTTTTATTTCTAGAACTTTATGCCTGGAAAGCCCAAGAACAGAAGTCAGACCACTAAAAACATGTTAGGGCATCATAAACTGTGATTGTTAATTGTCCTAGTGTACAAATTTTTTTTAGTACTCTTATAGTCACCAGAGTTAGTATGTTCAAAGTAACAATGCTGGAAATTTTATCTTTACAAATACCTTTTAATCACATAACTTCTTTCAATTGCAGACACACTTATATTTTTTAGCAGAAGTTAACATGACTTAAAAAATCCTTATACATGTATTTCACATTTTAAAATTCATAAACAGATCCACAATAAGTATACTAGGACTCGAACTGATTCATATATAAACTAAATATGCAAAGTGCTACCCATACTTGCTATTATTTTGTTAATTCTTTGCATAAGCAATGTAAAAGTGGTGGTACAGGAAGGTAAACCCTCTTGTTCAACTGTTTTATCAGGAATGCCACATGCTAAGCAATACATGTTTTACAAGATATGTTAGCATTTCACAGCCTCGTATTAGGAAAACTTTTGTGGATGACAGGCTTCATATTAGAATTACAAATGTGGGGTTTGTCTCAGAAATCAAATATTATTATGTAATATACCATAGATAGGTTTGGGGAGTATATGTAGAAACTTAAGCAACAGCCCAAATACTGCCTAAAAGAAATAAGTAGACATCAAAATAAATATAACATTGGACTCTTATGAAGACATTATCATTCTAGGAAATAAACCTGCACATGATGACTAGGTAAACAAGGATGGTAAGGACTGAGACGAGATCATGGTACGAACAACAGAAAGGAAATTGCTAATACCACAAAAGTGATAAAACAAGTATTTACAGGAGAAAAGCAAAAAGAGAGAGGAAGTATTGAACAATAATCTCACAATTCTTCTCTGCCTAGAATATAAAAGAACATGAAAGACTTTTACACCTGCTAAAAGCAAGATATTACTAGATAAACCAAACTATCATATATTTTTAAAGCCATCTAAAAATAGTGGATAAATAATTTTAAAGTAATAAAACTCCACATGAAATTTCCCTTTCCCTTCTTGAATGAGCACACAGTGGAAAAAGCTTTCATACCAGGGGATTGCAACAGAAATTAGGGACAGGGCATGCAAAAGAGCATGAATGTTTCTTAGACAAAACACAACAAAACAACCTTACTGGAACTAATACACAAATATGGTAAGATTGTAGATTACAAGAACAATATATAAACATCAATTGTATTTGAATACACTAGCAGTGAACAATCTGAAAATAAAATCAAGAAAATTTGATTTACAATAACATAAAAAAGTAGGAATAAATTTAATAAAAGGAAGGCAAACTTTATATTTTGAAAAGTACGAACCACATTTAAAGAATTGAAAGAAGACTTAAATAAATGGCAAGATGTACAACGTTCGTGATTACAATAGTAAATAATGTTGATATGGCAATACCTCCCAAGATGATATATAGATTGAATGCCATCCCTACCAAACCCCACCTGTCTTAATCATAGAAATTGCTGAACTAAACTTAAAATGCACATGGAAATGCAATAGACCCAAAATAGCCAAAATAATCTTGATAAAATGAACAAAGTTAGAGCAGGCATGTTTCCCAATTTCAAAACCTAATTCAAAGCTGCAATAATCAGTACATTGTGGTACTGGTCTAAGGATAGAAATATAGATTGGTGACATGGAATTTAAGTATCCTGAAATAAATTCACATGTTTACGGTACATTGATTTCTTTTCAACAGAGGTGCCAAGGCCATTCAATGGAAATAAAATAGTTTTCAACAAATTGAACTATGACAATTGGATATCTACATTCAAAAGTATGAATTTGAATGTCTGCCTCATACCATGTAAAAATGAAATCAAATAGGATCAAGCACTGAAATGTAAAAGCCAAAATTATAGAAATGTTAGAAGAAAACATGTAAAATTCTTAAAAATTGATATAAAATTTAATTACCTAAGATTAGGCAATGGTTTCCTAGATATAACACCAAAAGCACAAGCAATGAAAAAAGAATCAATAAATTGGAATATGTCAAAAGTAAACACTCACGAGTTGAATGTGTTTCAAAGGATACCATTAAGGAATGAAAAGACAGCTTATAGAATGGGAGAAAATCTTTGCAAATTTTAAATCTGAAATTTGACTGCAGAATAAATACAGAACACTTACAACTTAATAATAGAAACACAAATAACCAATCAAAAACGTGCAAAGCATCTGAATAGACGTTTGTCCAAAGAAGACACACAAATAGTCAATATACCCATTAAAAGATCCTCAAAATTATTAGTCATCAGAGAGTTAGAAAACAAAACTACAGTGAGATACCATTTCACACTTATTAGAGTGACAATCATTAAAAAGACAATACGACAAACCTATGGAGTAATTCACTGCCGACTGTAATGTCGTATTAACCATGCCACTTATTTTCTATATCCTGATGCTTGGTATATTGGGCCTTGTTGACTCTGGAGGGACTACCCCTGTCAGGGTTAGCTAATTTCTAGAGATAACAAATAATTTGCCTGGGAGTGTCACTTTCATATACAAATCAACCAATTCTGAGCCCAGTTGCCCAACTACCTGCTTTATTTGGTTCTCAAACTAGGTGGTGGACCACTCTCCACCTGGCCTAATCACCCTGGGGCCAGGTATCAGAACCAAAGACAGCATGTGTACCCCAGAGCCCACTGAAATGACACAATGAGTCAATCCTGAACCAGCTTATCCCACTTCATCTGTTCCTTCTCATGGAAACTACAAAAAGACTCTTACATACATTTTCCCCTCACTCCTCTCTGGCTCCTGACCAACCTGGTGCTTCCCCATGTGGCCCCTCGTGAAGCGACATCCCCCACTTTGAGATCTCTGAATACAACAAACTATCTCCTGATCTGTTGGCCTCGCCGTGCCTAAATAATAATAAAACATGTTTGAAAACAAATGTAAAATCGTGCAGCTGCACTGCAAAATAGTTTGGCAGTTCCTCAAATGGTTGGACACAGGGTTATCATATGACACAACTCTAAATATACACCTTGCCAAAATGGAAATGTATGTCCACACAAACATTTGTACATGAATGTTCATAGCAGCATTACTCATAATAGGCCACAAGTTGAAACAACTCAAAGATCCATCACCTGATGAATGAAAGAGTGAATCAATGTGGTACATCCATGCAATGGAATAGTATTGTCAATAAAAATAAGTGGAGTTCCAATACAGTCTCCAAATGGATGAATCTTGAGAACATGTAAAGCCCATCAGAAAAGACCATGTATTATGTAACTCTATTTGCATGAAATGTCCATAAAAGGCAAATCTATGGAGACAGAAAGGAGATTAGGGCTGATGCAGTTGGGAGGAAATGGAGATTGAGTATTAATGAGTATGAGGGTTTTTTTATGACATTCTAAAATTGATTGTAATGATGATGAATATGCTAAAACCCCTCAACTGTATACTTCAAATGGGTGAATTATCGGATACATAAACTATATCATAAATCTGTTATAAAAATACAGGTTACTATAATTCACCGCATTAAAAGAATAAAGGAGAAAGACAGTATAATAATCTCAATAGCCCAGGAATAGCATTAGACAAAAGTCAGGATGCATTTATGACTTAACAAACATAGAGAACTCACAGCAACCTAGAAAAAGAATGACAATTCCTCAATTTGAAAAAGTATCCACAAAACCGATACCGTAACACTGTGTCTACTGGAGAAAGAAAAAGACCTGTATGAGATAATATATAGCAGATTGATTGATGACAGCCAATAACCGTATAGAATACAAATGTCCATTAAAGAGAAAAGAAATGAAATCAATTGTAGTCTCTTCATATAATGCAATGCTACTCAGCAATAAAATGTACAAATGACATGTACATGTAACAACAAGGATGAATCTTAAAATCTTGTCTAATGAAAGAAGCTAGAAGAAAATGAGTTATATGCTGTAAGATTTCCTTTATGTGAAGTTTCAAAACAGGCAAAACTAAGATACGGTGACATAAATTAGATTAATGGTTCCCTGGTGTGGCAATTGTGATTGCCATGGCATTTTGAGGCGTGCTAGAAATATATTTTGTTTTCAGTGGTCATTACATTGGAATATACATTAGACAAAACTCGTTAAACTGTAGACTTCAACAGTGTTCATCTTCTTGTATGTAAATATACATAAAGCTGGCCGAGAGTAATCACTTCACAATATCAAGGCTGGAGGACAGTGAGGAGGCACAATTTGCTAAAATAGGGCATTTACAAAGTAAAATTAACTTTGGAGAGATTCCTCATGACCCAAGGACATAATGACTGAAAATACAGTCCAATGACATATATAGTTTCAAACTTTTTCCTCAGAATTCAGTCTACAATTCAGTGCCATTTATATTGCTATTCACTTGATAAACGCCAGCTTTAATTTAGTTATAAAAAATATTTTTCCAGTAAGTAAATGTGTATGTTTGGTATTCACTTTTTATAAAATAAAAACAATTCATTATTTCTTTTACCTTATTTCCTAAAAACTGATACAAATATATGGACAACATACTTACCTGAGTGCTTCAAATACATTCCACTTCAGCTTTTGTCATTGAATTTGTTGTTTTAATATAAAATGTGCTTTGATTCCTCTTAGGAAAAACAAAATATGCATCTTAATACTAGTAATAATAACATCAAAACAACACTCATCTCCACACATTATTCAATTTTGGTGAAAAAGGATATACATGGATAATGTACAGTAAAATGACCAAGAAGCACTTCTCCAGTGTTTTCAAGTACCGAGAGGCTGTAAATAAGGAGTCAGAAGCATCTTTTGAAGAGGTTTATACTTAAGCTCAGTTATAATTCTCTGGTGATTAATTATAGTGGCCACACTAGCCTGACAGAAAGAACTCAGGAGATAAAAACATCATTTGTTTGTTCCTTTGTTTTTTCTTCCCATTCTTATTTTAGGCAGAACACAAGCATAAATAACCACCTATGAACACACACCAGGCGCTGCTCATTGCGCAGCAGCGATGAGTCAAAGGCCAGCAATTCTATGTAGGAAAAATGTGAACGAGCCACGGGTCGTCAGTTAGAATCATCAATACACATTTTGCAGATAGATAATGAGCATGCTGAGCAGCATCAGCTTTAGGTAAAAAGTACAAAATATATAAAACATAGCGCTGGGAACTCTTTTTTATCCTCTTTATTTAGACACCTAGAGCGAAGTCACTTGGAAAGAGAGAAAATTGCGGTTGGCGACTAGGACATTTTGCTTCTGTTTTGAGCTAATGTAAAAGTATTTGGAAAAGCTAAATGTATTACATATATATAATACATTAATATTAGTGTTCAAATATGTTATTGGTTTTATTATTTGTAAGTATAGACAAGTAAGTAAAAGACTTCATCTCTGTTTAATCAATTAGTATTTGATTTCCCACTGAGGGACATATTCCGAGATATAACGAGGTCTGGCGTGGTGAATTTTGTAAAATCGGCTTCCTATCTCTGAAAGAAAGAGTTATAATGCTACCATAGCTTTAATATTTCTTCTAACTTCTATTTCTGCTGAGTAATCCACTAATACGCCATCAATTCTGTGAGCCATACACTAAAAGCCTCATCTCATTTTTTTTCCCCATAAAGTATATATTTTGTATTATTTCTGTATTATAAGAGCCCCACATAACTTAAAGGCAGCAAGTCCTTAAAATGGCTTCTTTCTCTGGGAAGTAGGTTGATCAATAACATGTCACATATTGTTTAGTCTTCTACTAACTAGGTTGAAACTTGAAACAAGTATCATATCTCATTGATGAGCAATCTTCTTCAAATAATGAATTTTTCCTATCATATTCTATGTGAAAAAAGTGCAAAAAGAAAACATTTTCCCCCAAATTGCTCTGCAAAAGTAATGTGAAGTACATACTAATCTTCGTTACTTGGTAGAAGTTAATTTAAGCTACTTAGCTCTTACGATAACAATGATTTGAATTTGACTTTAATGTAGAAAACAACTACAGTACATTTTCCATTTAGAATGAATGTTGTTTAAATGAGGTTTAATTTTGTACATAGTTACAAGGTACCTTCTGTTTAGAAATCCTGCTGTTTGCATGTGATTTTATTTCAGAAAATCGGCAGTTACAAATTCCATTTTCTTCAGAATGCTGCCGTGCGAATGAGGCTTTTGAGCAGAGCACTTGCTGTTACCAGCTACCTTTCATTCACAGGACTGCCTTCTGAATGTACTTTCAATTAGGAAATCTCAGTAAGTTCATTTTAAAATCCAAAAGAACTCGATTCAACTCTGCCACTTTGAATTATCAGGCCATTTTGAAACTCAGTCCCTACTGTTCTTGATATTGGGAGCCATCCAAATAGGAACAAATAAAAATCATGTACAAGGAAAGAATTTTTTAAATTATCCATTTTTTAAATGTTTATGCCAAAAGGACAGATGGTATAGTCAACACACACAGGGTCCTGCATCTTTGGAAATCTAATCATAATATCCACCTCCTATCTTAAATAATTCCATCTGTAAGCATTTGTAACCAACCATGTTGAAAGAAATGAAGTAAGTATAAATCGATGTTTTAATCACTCAGAATACAGAGAAGCCTGAAAAGTTAGCAGATGAAAGAATAAAGGGCAATGAAGTGTCACAAGAATATCATCCGTTCGTTGTAACAATTGAAAAGCACAAGGATTTACAACATAAAAATCTATGCCACTTTCAATTTGTTGTGATTCCTTCTTCATCTAGTTCAAATAAGCCCTGTTTCAGAAAAATCTCTAATAATCATCATATTGACACTTTATCTAGACTGAGTGCTAATGAGCCAAGATTTTTCTGCCATTATTTTTACCCAAGAGCTCACAGAGTCAGAGCTCATCAAAGAAACAGTGCCAGACACACACACTTTCAACCTAAAAACACTTACCTCTTTCGGGAGCTTTGTTTTCAAGTGTGGTGGGTTATTTGTTCCTGAATATCATTTTCCCTACTCCATTTCAATTGTCTGCATGACTTACAATGAAATGAAGCAAGAATAAAAATTTCCTTTCACTATCAATTTGTGTCTTTCTTTATCTTTTCCAAAATCTGATGATTTCCATTTAAACCAAGTATTTTACAAGAAATTCTCCAGCAGCAGTCGTGTATATTCCTGATCTTAAATTAAATTACGGAAACTTTCATGGGTAAGGGTGAGAAAAATATTGTGAGTAAAGGGAGACAAATAAAGAACTTGTTAAAAAAAATCCTCGAATGTCTAGAAGCTACTGAGCAAATCTATTTTATATTAATGGTACTTTCTTAGCTATATCTTCCTGATGTTTTTTTCCTTGACTTTATAAAAATAATCACTGCCATACAATTTTTCTGTTTTTGTCTCTTTAGAGGTCTGCGGTTAATTTATAATCCTAGTGGAGATAGTCAAGTCTTACATTTAAGATGAAGTCTCCTGTTGCTCTTTAATAATGTATTTTCACTATTTACATGATAGAAATCCAAATAAAGAATCACTAAGTTATGTCATCACTACTTCCAGCCCTTCCAAAACACAAAAACCGTGGTCATCGATCACTCATATCTTAATGAGTTAGCCCACTACAGTAAGGTCAAGCATTTCAATGTGTTGTCTTTTCTAAGTATTTCAGACACTGACTATAGGACCTGCATCATAAAAGGATCGTGGTGCCCTTATATACAACTTCTCAAAGGACTTGCTATATTTGCTGCTTATGCTTCACATCTGCCCATTTTCTCTTAAACTTACTCCAAGAAACTATCCTTATTAATGTCACATTGCATATTTAATGATCAATTCTCTGAATTCACCTTATTCCACTTAGCAGCAACATTTGATACACTACATTACTTCAGCCTCAAATTACTTTCTTCACTTAGCCTCAGGAACCCACATTCTTTGTTCTCCTGACTCCTCACTGACATCTCCATTCAGTCTTCTTTGCTGTTTCATTTCATCCGCTTAATCTGTAAACACTGAAATGACCCAGGGTTCAGGATTTGAATGTCTTCTCTTTTTAATGTACACTAACCCCTAGGAAACTAGATGCCTTTTGATGGCTTTAAATGCCATCTATTCACTGAAGACTCCCCAGTTCATTTCTTCATCCCAGATATCTCCCCCGAATTCCAGACCTATATATAGTCAATTGGATTTTTACATTTCCACTTGGATGTGTAACAAGAATTTCAGACTTAACATGAACACAGCAGAGCTGCCGTGGTGATTGCCAGAGGTTTGTGCCATTACTTAGGTAGAGAGCTGATAAGAAAGAGGTATTCAGGGAATGTATTTCCCTGTAGCCCTCTCTTAACCTCATTTCTAGGTTGACTTATGTCACTAAGTCTGGGTGGTAGAATGTAGGTGGAAGCATTGTGATTCCCTTAAAGGTTGACGGTAGGTATAGAATGTGATCTAGTCTGTCTGTTGTTACAGGACAAGAAGGTTATCTTGGAGCCACAAGATGGTAGAACCATAAGATAGAAGCAGCTTAAATCTTAGTCAGCCCTTAAGGGAAGAGTGTCCAAAAGAACTGTCCAACCTGGACTTCTATGGTGGGTTATAGGTGAGATTTACCTGCAAGTCCTATTGGAGCAACCATGAAAATAAATCCAGACTCTAAGTGTCTCACCACATCATCACATCTTGTATCAACTACTGTAACATTTTTCTATTCGTCCTTGTTGCTTCCGTACTTGCCCACCTACAATATTCTTTGTGTTTAGTGATGTTTTTCATAAGCAAGCCAGATATTTCAGGTCAGGGTCTCAGTGCAGCAGACTTGGCTACCAAGACACATATGGAGATTTATTAGAAAGTGCCTTGGGCATTGTGACATGTGCAATAGAAGGAAACAGGACTGGACAGAGGAAGAAGGTGAGCTGCAATGCAGTCTCACTGAGGACCTCAGCTAATCCCCAGGAGCTCTGAAATCGCATAGTTGTTCCAAGTTTGGGCAGTAAGACTGTGAGGCTTTATATTCTCACATCAACCAGTCATTGTTGCAGCCTGCCCCGGGAATGAGGCTAGCCTTAACTCTTAGCCCAGCAACTTTCTTCAGTTAAGGCAATTATAGGAGAGCACTGATGCCTGAGGGTTTTCTGCGGCCAATATTTTCATCCCCTTAGGGAGTATGACCTTCAGTCCTGAAGGGGGATCTGGGAAGAACCTCACAGTGTCCACTACATCAGTTCATGTCACTTTTATCCTAAAAATCATTCAGTGCCTTCCCATATTACTCAGGATCGACTTCAAAGTCTGTTTCAGGGCTGTTAAGATCCATTAGTGATCTTGCTACTATTTTTATATTCTCTCTCCATACTGGCCTCATTCATTTTACTTCTGCTCCTTGGGACCATTGCTGTACCTTGGATATGTCAGTCACCATCGTACTTCAGGACTTTTTCCTTGTTTTCTCCTCTCCCTAAATTTTTTATCAGTATATCACATATCTTGGTCCCTTACTTTAGTTCAGGGATTGGCAATTATTTTTCTGTAAAGGGCTATGTAGTAAATATATTTAAGATTGTGGGCCTTATGGTCTTTGCCACAACTATTCCGTTTGCTTGTAACCCGAAAGCAGCAATAACACATGTATATGAAGTGGGTGTGGTTTTCTTTCTATAAAACTTTACTTACAAGAGTAGTTGGCGGCATTTGGACTATTGGCAATAGTTTGCAGACCTCTACACTAGTCAAATATGGGCTCAAATATGGCCTCCTTTGAAAACAGTTTAGCAAGCTGATTAAGAAGTTTGGTTAAGAATCTACTTACTTGCTCAGTGTCTCTTCTAGATCAGACAATTATTAAATGTATAACCTTCAGTTTATCTGTGCTTTAATTTCCAAAATGGGGACTAAATAACTCCTACATAAGGTTATGCTGTTGGTCAAATGAGACCGTACACATAAAACAGTTGTAACAGTACATGACACAAAATAAATGCTTAATGAAAAACACCTGCCTGTCACTCAGTTTCTTTATATTGCTTAGCACTTATTGCCTAAAATTTGTTTATTTAGTTATTAAGTTAGTTATTATTCTGACATTACCTCTTCCCATTCTCCCACTAGAAACAAGCTCTCCGATAGTGGAGACTGCCTTCTTGACTCACTGCTCAATTGCTTGATCCTCCCAAAGTACCTTACATATAACATGTAGCAGACCCACAATATATCTTTTTTTTTTTTTTTTTTTAGTTAATAAAGCAATTAAAAGAGTTATGTACTTTCAGGGCTCTGAAATTAGATTTAAGAGACATAAATTCTAATTCCAAATAAATTAGTAGTTTTAGTTTTAGCCAAGTAATTTACCTGAGCCATACTGCCCTTATTTGACAATGGAGAAAGAAGACCAAATGCTGAGCAACTTAAAGGAAACATTAGTCCTGTGCCTCAAAACAATCTGCATTTCCTTTTACCCTAAGCTTACACTTAAATGTAAATACATATATTCAACAACGAGCTTCAGTGGGTAGCTATATTATTGTATATTGTATGTGATATTTCACTCTTAGGTCTTGGTCATGCAGCATCAACATCCCTGAACTAGAACAATCATGATGACTTTCTGATTCTCCCAGGATCAGACTTACCCGGCCATAACCTAAGAAATTTGTTAAACTTAACACAGTCCTACTTTAACTTGTTTGTAAGTCATGAGCCCTATTACAAGTAATTGAACTTAAAAAAATAACTACTTGACAGCCTCCACTTTATTATCGTTTCAAGGGAAAAAAATTAGACTGATTCTTATTTATAATACTCCCTACTGCTCATATTCTAGAAAGCCCTCTCTCTTCTATCTGCATATCAAAATCCTACCCAGCTACCTTTCTACCTCCTTCTCTGCATTACTGCTGAAGTCCGTAGTAAACTCCACCCTCTAAAGCAGGGTGTCCAAACTTTTTTCAACGGTTTTCGCCAAGGGCCATATGCAGTAAAATACACAAACAGTTGGGCCACTCACTCAAGGTGAAGCATGTATTGCCTCACCTGGTTTATTTAAATAAACTAAATATATTTTTTGAATTTGCTGCGGGCCAATAAAAAATGGATTGCAGGGCCGCAGTTGGCCCACGGGCCGCAGTTTGGACACCCCTGCTCTAAAGGTACCTGTCTCTACCCTAACTACTATGTTTTAAATGCTCTCCCAGCACTCCCAATATTTTCTTTGTTCTTCTTTCTTTATTTTTTTCATGAAGAGCTCATCATCTTTTAACATGCTATAATAATGTACTCCTTTCATACAGCAGCTATTGTTCATTGTCTGCCTCTCTAGAATACAAGTTCCACAAGGCAGGGATTGGATGTTTGAGTAACTGATGTGTCCTGAATACCTAGAACAGCACCTGGCACGTAGGAGGCTCTCAATAAGTATTTGTTAAATATGCTGTCATTAACACATTGCCATTTTGCTCATTTTTTGTTTCATTCATTGTTCCACACTAATTAAATATATATGTCATGATTTTATTTCCAAAATTAGATCACAAAATTGAGGAATGCTGAGACTTTACTCAACAACCACCCCCCCACACACCAGATGCCAAGAAAAATATGGCACCAGTATTAGAAACTCAATAAACATCTGTTGAATGATTGATTGAATAAATGGCTAAATGAATGGTGGCTTGGGGAGGTTAGGTAATATATCACAATAGTCACAAAGCTAAATCCAAGTTTTCATTGCTAATCATTTTTGTATTTAATGTAGTGTAGATGTGAGTTTTTATTAATATGTGTTATAATATTTATTTAAAGAAATAACAACTTCTATGCAAGAACAAGTATTTAGCTCCAATGACCCGATGTAAATTATTAGCACAAGTGTGTGTGTTCAGAAGCCCTGAAACATCAGCATTGCTGGACCAAACTAAAGGTTTTGAAGAAAGACATTATTACTCCAGAACACTGTTTTCCAACCATTTCTGGAAATCATTCAACAACATAGAATTATATTTATTCTATGAACTTTTCTAAGAGGTTGACTTTTATTTTCCTTCTCTTCAGGAGAAAAAGGAAAGGTAAACTGTATCATTGCTACTACAAAACTGAACAAAGAAAGTTTGAAAAGCATTTCTCTATTAAGGGATTTTTCAGAGGAAAAATTAAACTCAAATGCATCTAATACCATTTTAATTATAAAAGATGAGACAATTCCAAGATTTCTGAAAATATTGATTTGAAATTATGTATAAATGAATCAAGGTAGATAGTTGTTTAATCCTATATACAAAGATTAAAAAAGCAAATATTTTATACTTTTTTGTTTGTTTTCAAATTGTAAAGTACCTGGTATATTGTTTTTATTTTACATAAATTCTCTTGCTTCACTGATATATTGTTTAACTCTGAGGTAGAGAGAGAGATCTAGTGGTCTACAGATAAAGCAGCGCTATAACTTTAATCTTACTAACGTTTCAAAATAACATGCAGCCAAGTCTAAAGGTAGTGACATACACACAAATTGCAAATATATGAAGTTTCAAATGGTAATTCAAATAATTAATTCTATGACAGTTAACAGATCAATATAAATCTATTTATAGAATGTTGAAATTTTTTTGACACAACAGCTGAGAATGGTTTAGGTCATCTATTTTTAAATACACTTTTAAATTATTTTTAAAATGTAGTCTGTATTTTTAAATTACAGAGGGTGCCAAACAAAATGTATACACATTTTAAGAAAGGAAAAAAACTATTAAAATTGTAATACTCAATCTATACTGACAACAAAAGATGAACACAAGTCACGTTTGACTTCTGCAATTACAACCAGGTGCTCAGAGTGGTTACCATAAGCGCCCAGACAATTCTGATTACAGCAAACTACTGCTTGAGCAATGTTGACCAGAGTGTCCACTTGTATACAATTTTTGGGCACCCCGGTATTACATCTGTCATGCGGGAGACCCTGCTCGCTGCGCCATTTGTCGTGCGGGGCGGCCTGCGGGGTCTCTGCTCCCGCTCCCCATACAAGAACGCAGGACATGGTGAGGCCAAAAAGGAACACCCACGGAGCCATAGGTAGGGGAGTCATACCACTATATTCTCTCTGGCGGCACTATACTCTCACTGGAGGCTGGATCCACACTGTCCGCAAACCGCCATCCACACTTGCCAGCCCAGCCGCCATCTTCTTGCTAGCCCCCATTCTTTCTCTCTTCTCTCCTCTCTAGCGTAGCCACAGCAGTTATATTAGTGGCCAATGGCTCACTGGTTACAGCTGACGGCCAACTAGCCACAGCTGATGGCCATGCAATCACAGTTGGCCATTTACTACCTGAGCCAGCACCTGTCTATGTGAGGCCGAGAGCCTGGAAACTACTTTCTGGGGCTCTGCCCCCACAACATCTCTAAATTGGGAGATATTCTTTCTTTCTAAAAAAAATAAATTCCTTCATGAATATAATAAAAATGCAATCAAAAGCACAAATATATTCTAAATGTTTTATTTACGTAAAAACCCCAAAATTCAACACTTAAACCTGCCGCTTCCAACATTATGTTCTATAATTCTATCTGTCCATAGTATAAATCTGAATGTTTCTCCAAGGTGACTTAGTTCCTGAAGAAGAAACATCCCTTAATGGCATCTTTATATCTTCACTTCAGTTCAAACTTGATATGAACTTCCAGGCAGACTTAATCACGCAAATATAGAATGTTCTCTAGTATTCCATGCAAATAAGCACAGACTGTGTACTCCTGACATAACATGCAGAATCTAAGCAGATCTTAAAGGTTATAAAACGCATTCATTCTCTCTGCTTTCTACCTCCTTCCTTCTTTACTCTTTTTCATTCTACCCCTCTGTCCCATTTTCCCTCCCTTCCTTTCTTCCTTCTTTCTTTTTTCTTTTCTGATTTATCAATTTTATTGTAACCACCTGTGACCCACTTATTCCTTTCAGGTGCAACATTTAAATCCAATATTTAAGCTCTTGAAGGAGTATTTAGTTTTTTGTTATTTATTATAGGTTTCAATGTCTATAAATAGATTCTAAGTCTCATTGTGATATATTTGGAAACAAATGCAATTTTTAACACATTGTGCATCGTATAAATTTCAAAATAAATAATATGCTTAAAAACTACACATTGAAGAAATACTAGGGTAATTTTCTTATAAATACAGAAAATAGCTACTAAACATGCATACAATTCTTACATAAAGACATTACCTGTCGGTCATGCAGGAGATCCTGCTCATAGCGCCATTTGTCATGCAGGGTGGCAGGCGGGGTCTCTGCTCCCGCTCCCCACACAAGAACGCAGGATATGGTGAGGCCAAAAAGGAACACCCACGGAGCCATAGGTAGGGGAGTCATACTAGTATATTCTTGCTGGCGGCTGGGTTGGAGACACAGGAAACGGGAGCCACACAATTCTCAACTGCCACTTGCAGGCTCAGCCACCATCTTCCTGCTAGCCCCCATTTTTTGCTAGCGTAGCCACAGCAGTTATATTAGTGGCCAATGGCTCACTGGTTACAGCTGACGGCCAACTAGCCACAGCTGATGGCCATCCAATCACAGTTGATGGCCATTTACTACCTGAGCCAACACCTTTCTATGTGACGCCGAGAGCCTGGAAACTGCTTTCTGGGGCTCTGTCCTCACACTATCTGATACCTGTGTTTGTTAATATTTATAAATCAACAGGCTCATGTACTAACAAATGCATCGAATATCAAGCGAAAATTTCTCCTGAGGTTTTTTAATATAAATGTTTACTAAGGGTAAATGACAGAAAATGGCAAACTGATATCTGGAAGAAATAACAGGCCCATAACCCTCCGTTGCAACACACACACACACACACACACACACACACACACACACACACACACACATGCATGCACTCATGAACACAGAGTAATTTGGATTATACAGGATAATCCCATGGTAATTAATAAACAGTAAGTTCTTACTCTTGTTAGCCACTATATATAGGAAGATCTATTCATTTATTCTAGTGATAAATCTGAGCTGGTTAATATGTTTGAATAATCAGTAAGTCTGGATTTGAATCTGTCACTCTATCCAGGTAGTCAGTATTCAAGAGTGTTTCTTAAATATGGGCTGATCAATAGGTCTTAAGTGGCTAGTTTCTCTCAAATAGCCAGTTTATCTGAAGTCTTCTGTTTGAATCTTTGGTTTTCGATATACAAGCAATGATCTTTTATTATGAAAATTCAGTCTCATCCCAAGCTCCATGATTGGGTACTATACGTTTACTCTGTTTATATATCTCACTTGTCCATTGCTATCCTCAACAATCAGGAAATAACCCACAAGAACAGAGGAGGGCAATCCTGTCAACATGGTGGAGAAGGTAAATGCTGTGCTTACCTCCTCTCACCACCACATTAAAATTACAACTAAACTGCAGAACAACCATCATTGACAATTGCCAGAAGTCCAGCAGAACCGAAGCCCACAGCTAAGAACATACAGAGAAACCACCACGAAACTGGTAGGAGGGGCAGAGATGGAACGGGCTGGTTCCACACCCCCATGTACACATTAAAATTCAGGAGGGATATCTAACCTGTGGAGGTTGTCTCCCTGAGGAGTGAGCAGTCCCAGCCCCAGCCTACGTTCCCCAGCCCAGGTTCCAGGGGAGAGAGGTCACCACAGCTTCTGGCCGTGAAAACCAGCGGAGATTGTGGCTGAGTGACAAGGGCAGCTGCAGTTCCAGGTGCTCCTCTTAAAGGGCCTGCACATCGACTTATTTGCTGACAGACTCACTCACTGCAAGCTCCAGCATTGGGGCAGCAACTTGAAAGGCACCAAGGACATATGGAGAGGAACTGAATTTTCTTGCCTCAGGGCGAGGGCTGGAAGGGCAGCTATCTCCCAGAGAGAGGAGCTGGCAGAAGCCATGTTTCTTTGTTGAGCCCTCCCACCTCCGGAAATGCAGACGCAGGTGACCACAATATTTGAATCTCCATCAACCTGGTTAATACTGTTTGTTCACCCGGATTCCCTCAGGCCCTTCCCCACCCAACTTCTGGGCCCACCCAACCTGCCTCCAGTGGCTTTTCCATATAAATGGCTTATCTTGGCTCATGCTGCAGACTGTCCTAAAATCTCTCAAAGGTTCACAAAAGCCAAACAAGCAGAATCTGACTTTGGTATGTCCTGTATCTCTGGCTGAGTAGCCATAAGCCCAGCACTAATAATAGCCAGCATCAATTCATAGTTTCTCCTCTCAAGGCACCTCCAAACACAGTACTAGTGATGGCCATCTGCAGATTGCTTTGTGTCTCATGCCAGGTGGTCCCAAGCAGGGCACTGACTGCAGCTGAACTTGGCCTGTGGGGGTGCCTTCCCAGGAGGCTTTTGGGGTGGCATGCCAGGTGGCCAGCTTCAGACCTAGCCAGAGCATCACCCAGCAGCCTCTGAGGATGACACACTCAAAGGGCACACTGGGCAGGCACCAGAGCCCTGCTAAAGTGATTACTGTTCTGTAGGGTCAGCCTCTACACCACAGTTCCTCCACTGTAGTCACAGCCAATACTCACAACAAATCAGTCCAAGGATCAATATTTCCCATTGACATTCAAACTGCAACCAAGGCTCAACTGCAACAGGAGGGCACACACAGCCCACACAATGGACACACCTGAAGTGCCCAGTTCAGGTAACCAGGAAGACTGCCACTGAGCTCCCCAGCACACCTACTACATAAGGCCACTATCCTAAGATTAGGAGGCATAGCAGCCCTACCTAATACATAGAAATAAACACAGGGAGGCAGACAAAATCGGAGACAAAGAAACATGTCCCAGATGAAAGAACAGAGCAAAGCTCCAGAAAGAGAACTAAACAAAATGGAGACAAAGAATCTACCAGGCACAGAGATTAAAACACTTGTTATGAGGGTGCTCAATGATCTCAGTGAGAATTTCAGCAAAGAGATAGGAAACATAAAAAAGAACTAGTCAGAAATAAAGAATACAATTACTGAAATGAAGAATACATTAGAGGGAATCAACAGATTAGATGAAGCAGAGAATGGTATCAGCAATTTTGAAGATAAGGTAGCAGAAAACACCTAAATTCATATTATTGTTAGATGCTTAAATATCATTTAATATTTAAACTGGATTGATCAAGTACAAATCAAGCCAAGCAGAACTTGTGAAAATTAGGTGTAGCTAAATTTCTGGGCATGATCTAAAAGCATCCAGTGGAACTTCAAAGAACTAAGCATTTTATAAGTGGACTGACAAGAGTTAGATTCTTTAAGCTGTTCCTCTATTTCAAATTCATTTTACCTATTGCAACAATGTAACCTATCTCAAGATTTTCACTGAGGTAGTAGTATGATTTCCCTAAATAGTGGTATGATTTTCCTGGTCACCAGTCTTTATCCATGCTCTCAAAACTAGGGCTTTCTTTCACTATACAATCTAGGTCCCATTATTGTCCCTTCCACTAATTCTCCTCAAATTCACTTAAGGAGTTATTCAGTGAATCTTTTTCTCGTATGTAGAATCTATTGTAAATTTGTGAGAAAGTGTATTTTCCTTCACACCATTTTTCCCTTCCTTCCTCCATTCCAAAATGAGAATTAGAGGAAAGGATATACTCACTGGGAATTTTATCAAACGTAAGTAAAATAACTAAGCAACACTTAAACTCACATGAATAAGTTTTTAATAGTTTCATTACATGATCCCTGTTTAGGTTAGAATGTGGTTTATAAAGCTTTGAGAACCAACCAGTACAAATAGTTAAATATTCTATATTGATTCAATATTATAATTAATTTGAATAAAATTCAAGACTTTATCTCACTTACTAATACAAAAAACATTTTGGAAAATTCTATTTTATTTCCCACTGTTTTGAAAGAACAACGGTTTTAATATGGGTTAAAAAATTGTGAGTTATAACTCGAAGTAAAACATGCAGTGCTTAATTTCATATATTACTATGTAAAATTTATAGTCATAATAACATTGACCAAATTGAAAAATATATTTAATTGAATTTATCAGATTATTATTTAGATCTTATTTTGAATAGCTGATAAACATTTATGAGTCAAACAAATCTATTTTTTGGTATGTAATTTACTTTTTAGTAAACAATTGCTGTTAATCTTGCATAAATTTTAAGCAAATTTAGTATTTAGTAAACAATACAATCGTTCATGTTTTTATAACTGTCAGTGAAAAAAATGAACCCAAATTATCTATGTGCTATATACAAATAAAAGTGAATGACAGCCTAACAAATAAATTAAAACAATGCAAAATGGGTTTTTTACAGATTTTGATTTAGCTAATTAGAAAAACTGTGTATCAGAAGAGTTATCCAGCAATCAAGGAAAAAGCTTAGTTTTAGAAGCCAAATTATCTTGATATTTAGAAAAGCAGCAGAGCAGTAATTTCACTGCTGTCTCTATGAATGTCTTGCTTAAATTGGGTATTGATGGGTTCAGTCCCCATTGCTAAATGGAAAAAGAAGTCTTTGCTCAGAGCAATTAAAGGGACTGAAGGGATGATAAATAATGAGGTGTCTGTGAAAAAGGAAAGTGGTATCTAACAGGCCTGCCAACTGACTCTACTCCACAACAGCAGCCCTAACTGGAAGATTTGATTATGTCGTAGTGCAACAATGATTACCATTTAAGCATTTAATCACTTGATATTTTTGCTACACCGTTTTCTGGAAACCAGTGTAGATCACCACAGCAGTTAAACAGATTCCTAAACCATTTGTTCTTATGTTGTCTTTTTATCTCCTCTGTTTACATTTTAATTGGTGAAATAAGTTTTACAGCACTTAGACAACTCTGGGTTTATATAGTGTTTCCAGTTTCCCTGCCAATGCAGTAGTAGGTCTAGTTACCAATTTCATAAAATAGATGCGATCTGGTTTCCCTATTGGACACATGGATGAATAATGCGATGACCAGGAGTAGGAGTTGCTCCTGCCTAAAGATTATGCCCTTGATGCTGCAATCCACCCAGCAAAGCAATCCATGATACACATCGCTCTCTATAATGTTTGTCCATGAGGACTGGCTTTCTATCACCCTCCTCTATCTCCTCTGGGAGAACATTACACTACTAACCAATCTGTCTTTTCAACTCCCTGAGAACAAATTACAGACCTGCAAATTGAGTCTACCCATATACAGTCGTAGCTCAATTCTAAGCTCTGCTAGTCACAGAAAAACTATTTTCCAGTTTCACCATGTTATTGGTGTGGTTTTGCTAAAGCAGAGCAACATGGGTATATATATTTTTTGTATGCCCTTGAAGAACTTCATCTAGGTGTCCTGCACAAACCCATCTCTCTTAAGTTCACTGAAACTAGTTTGCTTATCTGCGTGTTATCCATTCTCTTGACAACCACAGTAAAACGAAGCTGAGTTTTTAAGAAAAAACTTTCCCTAAGAAGAACTGAGTGTATTATAGTTTATTGTTTTGGAGGATATTGCCTTCATAACCCTTTCAGTATTAAACATGAGGTCTCAGTGGCTTGATTGACATTTTTTGAGTAAAGGAACATGACAACAGTCTTGTAATGTGAACTAGACTATCTATAACCCATTGGAGGTGCTGGCACTGGGTAACACAACCTGGTTCTAACTCAGCACTATACCTGGTATGAAGGAGAGAAAAGCATTCTCTCAGATTCTCCATTGATCTCTCATTTGTCCAGACAACTGACAATTCAGAAATAAATAAATAAATAATCAGGAAGTGGACACAGTTACAAAATGTGGAGTATCTTAGGGAATAAAAAGAACTGACTCTGGGTGGTGAACACACAATGCAATATACAGATGATATACTATAGAAATGTACACTTGAAATCTCTATAATTTTACTAACCACCAAATTTATATAAATTTGTCACTCCAATAAATTTAATATTTTTTAAAATGTCTTTAACATCAAAGAAATCATTACACTACAAAGAAAATTTGGATTAATGAGAAAGTCTTCATGTAGGCTAGTTAGTGCAGGCAACTCCTGCTCTTCATACTAGGTCACCAATTAGTATCACAACTAATATGTTACGCTGGTGTTTCTGAGGTAGCAATCTTCAATAAATTTATTTTCTTGCTTATATTTAAATGCTTAGAATAGAGTCTAAAACATAAGGTGATTGATAAATATTTGTGTCGATTCCTCCTAAGGAATGTACTACAGAACAAGTTTCAGATAGCAAAAGGACCCAAAAGAAGGAGCAATATAATGACTTGAAAGCAATAAATAAATATTTACTTATGGAACTCAGCGTGAGTTGGAAGGGATAGGACATAGTATATAATGGCATATGCTCTTACAGTGTAGACACAGTACAACTAGAAAATGATATGCAAAAAAGTTTTAAAATAGTTTTGGTTATTTTATTAATGATGGTTGTATTTGTGTTGTGAACTGAGATTATTGTGGATAATGTGCCAAAAGCAACTGAGTAATTATATCAGATTCTAATTGCATCCTCTGTGTCCTCGAGAATGAGGATTCTCAATGTGGAAAAAAAGGACATACAGATGTTAAATGAGGTTAAGTAAAAATTGTAATATTCCTCAATTTGAATAACAAGTGTCAGTATGAATTCATGAGCTATTTTATCTAATCAATACAATTCTCTCTCTCTCTCTCTCTCTCTCTCTCTCTCTCTCTCTCTCTCTCTCTCTCTCCCTCCCTCCCTCCCTCTCTCCCTATCCCCCTCCATGTATATAATTGCCTTACTTCATTCACTGAAAATCTAGAAATAATGAATGAGAACTCTTAACTTATGTCCAGATTATGTTCTTGAAATACCATTTTCCTCTAATAGAACCAGGGCTTCTTGAAAAAATGGGTGATTCCAGGTCTGGGCAGAAAATGTTCAATATGAGCCGAGAATGTCTTCTCATACCACATAGCAAGCAAGCTCTAAAAGTCAAAAGGACTCAGGAGTCCATCTAAGAGCACCCCAATGGCCAAAAACTGGCACAATTTGATCATCAAAAGGATAATAACTACAATGTAGTAGAACATATCAAATTGTTCAAATTAGTGGGTTAATGATTTTTAAAAATACCTAAATGATCATTTTTAGAGGAGAATAAGGAGACAATCAAATATTTTGAAAACTGAAAAGTAAAGGGAAAAACAAGAAGTTATCCTGCATTCCCTATACAAAATGTATGTACCTCTGTGTAACCAAATAGTAGATGACAAGAAGTTTCTCATTGTAGAAGTATTCCAGCTAATGACAGAATCAGAATATCACCATTTGACAACTACAATGAATGAATACATTTAAGCCCCAGGTATTAATGGTTGCCAACATAAAAAAAAAGAAGACAATTGAACACCATGTGCCTCTTGATATAACAAACTATAAAGTGATCTTGCCAGAAAAAAAAAAAAATCAAACTTCAATTTCAGAGTCAGCTACCAATTTATAGGAAATATTAAAGACAGGAACCTCACAGGAATGCTATCAACAAAATCCAGACCATAGGAAACTCTTTATGACAAATAGACACAGTTTATTCAATAAATAAGCTGCATGAGAAAAACTAAATGAATAGATGTTTATGTTGAATATTACCAGTAATGAAGATACCATTCATTGCCCACAGACTGCTTGATACTAGGACCTGCAGGCGTAATTATCTATAAAGCACCTTGTGAGGATGTTTATAGGTTCATAGAAGAGAATCAAAGGGAAACACACACTAGTCCAATAATATATCAAAACTGCCATTACTTTTAAAAGCTGTGAAACTAATATTTATCAAGAGATTGCCATATGCCAGGAACCATTTTAAGCATTTTACATGTATAAACTCAGTTACACTTCTAATCAACCTAGGAAATATGCGATATCATTTGCAGAAAAGAAAACGGAGTCTCAAAGAAGGTAAGTAACTTAACTTGCCTCTTTTCTCTCAGCTAGTGTGTGGTAGGCAGGATTTGAACCCAGGTAGTCTGACACTATAAGCTCAACATACAGCATGCCCTCTCTTAGGATGGTCTATGGTGTGCGGAGTGCAACAACAAAAGAGGTGATGAATCTGGAGATGCATTCAAGAAAGTGACATTTCAGGAGAAGTCAAAAGATAGTCAGAAAATGTTCTAAGTTCTCTCCTTACCGATCATTGTTGTAAAATATATAATTAAGCATGTAGTCTCTTACTTATCTCTCCCCCCCAGTTTCATCTTATTCTTATTTCTAAGGCTTCCAATCTGTTTCATCTGTTTACACTGGTTTACGCACATAATCACTTTTCTGGATTGAAAAGTCAGAAAGTGACATAAAGATGATCACTTCAGGAATATGAGACTCTAATAGATCCTCTTCTCTTACAAAGATTTGCTTCAAATTAAGTTTGCAGGTGTCCCTTGACATCAGAGTAGGAAGATGATCTTTTCATACAAATATTCCACATGAATCAGATTAAATGTAAATGTAAAATACAACCAGATACCCTCCTCTCACATGGCATTGGCATGGTGATTCCCAACCTGGGGAAGAAAGAGATTAGGCTTCCCCTGCTTGTAATTGAGTGCTAGAGGCTTCCTTTTTACTCTGATGCTAAAATAATCAAACTTCAAGCTTTTTCTAGCTTTATAAATCCACATTATTTTCTGGTAACAACCTAATTAGCATCAAGAGTGTTTAACTAAAATGCTAATGCATTCCTTGTCATATGAAATTTACTTGAGGATTCAAAGTACTGTTTCTGTTAGACTTTTAAATTGTTATTTTGCACAGTATAACCTCATACAAATTCTATAATATAGCTAAAGAATCAAAAATTCAGAATATGTGTCTGTTAAATAACTATAATTCAGGCAGTAATAGCAGTGTCTAGATTTTCTTATCTGTAAAATGGTGGGAATTATGTTTACACGAATTGTTATTCAGGGGAGGAAAGGTGAAAAAAAATAGAGATTGCAGGATAGTGACAGAAAAGTGATAAAAAAGCCATATCATGGTGCTTAAGCAGTCAAAATCATGTTGCTCTTCTTTGTTCATAAAAGGAGAGTTAAAAAAATATGCATTTCATTAGGTGGTATCATTATACAATTATAGATATTAACATATCTCTGTCGTGCTATACTAAGACTTGTTTTTCAACTATTAGAGTACACCTTAAATTTAAAAAAAATAAGTAATTCAATTTTAACCACCTTCTGGTTATTAGATTTTCCCCGAAGACACAGAATGAAGAATTTTATTTCTCTATACACATTACTGTTGACTTTTTAGAATGTGTTTTCTAATAGAATTATCTTCCCAAACTAACATAACAAATTATGTTGCCACTCCACAGAATCGGGATAAATATCCCCACACAGAAATTTGTTCCTATGTTGAAAGTGATGACACTGCATAGTTACCAAGAGTGTGTGAAAGGTTTTTTACTCATATCATGAGGCTTTCTGTATAGAGTACAATGCCGGTCCAAAATGGAAAGGAGAGAAAATGCAAAGGAGACTGGCTTGGGGGTTTTGTGATAGTTAGGCGTAGGCAGGAGGGAGGATTCCCACATCTGAGCAACAATTTGAACCTTTCACTGGCACTACAGGAGATACTACATCTTGCTCAGGTGCAGGGCTGAAGGGAAAGAGGAAGAGGTGAGGCTTAAAAACTACCAGCATCCAAACATCAAAAAACATGAAGTGAGACTCTTTATTATACAAATATGAGTAACTCTTGAAGTGAGGCAAGGAGAGTGGTGGGATATGATGTCAGCAGGGGACAAATCATGGAGGCTCTCAGAGGCCATAGGAAGAGTTTGAAATTATCTGTAACTGGACTACTAAGATATAAAATATCACAGAAGAAAATACAAAAAAAAAAAAACACCACACACACACAAAAAAAAACCCCAAAGAAATGACATAACATAATTTATATTTTGGAAACATGCCTTTGGTTGCTTAGTATAGAATGGGCTGTCCAGAGGCCATGGCAGTATCAGGGAGACCAGTTAGGATTGTAGTAGTCCAAGCGAGAGGAGACAGTGGCTTGCACCCAAGTGGTAACACCAGAGAGAGGGAGGAAACTAGCAATCCATGTTTGTAGTTAGACCCTAGGGGACTAGTGAAAGAACAGAAGTGAGAGGTGAGGCAAAGAGTGAGCCATGAAAGAACCTTCCATTTTTAACTATAGCAACCAGGTTTATGGTTGTACAATTTATAGAGATGAAGGTTTCAGAAGAGTAACTATTCTGTGAAAAAAATGAAGGACTTGGCTCAAATAAACACTTGCTGAGATAAAAAGGGAAATTAAATATTTACACAGACAGAGATTCTCCAAATGTCCCTACTGACATTAATGTATATATTAAGGAACCAAATTTGTAAATTTACAAATTACTTAAGGGGATTTTTAGGTATATTAAACTCCTGATTTCTTCATAAGTTTGATACAGTTCATTGCTTCATAGTTGTTCCCTTAATTTTCTCATCTCTAAAAATGAAAGAATTGTGATTAATTGACTTTCAAAGCTGCTTTCTACTCAAACTGTATGTCATTCTGATTGTAGGTGTGCAAAGAATGGTTGAGATATGATATGGAAGAAAACAAAAACAAAAACAAAACAAAAAAGTTAGAAGGGAAGCTTTGATGAATGAGTCCAACATGCTTTCTTGAGTCCTGATTACTGAGGTGTTTGATATTTCTGCATTGTCAGCTAAGAAGAAAATTCTGTTTTTTACAAACAGTTCTCTAATGATAACAAATGGTCAATTTCAACTTGGCAAAACCCCTTTTTTTCAGAGGATTCTTTCTGGAGATTGATGACACAGTAGCTTCCCTGTGCCCACCCATTCTACAAAGATACAGCAACATGTAAAATGATGACTTAAAATGAACAGGAAAGCCATGTCTTAAACAAATTTCTTTTCATTTAGCTTACTCACTTTCCAAAGGCCACGGCATTTTACATTACAGTTTAGCTGATTGGACTGCCCCTGTTTATAAGGAAATCAGAAAGAGTATTACCTAAGGGACTTCAGAAGCCAAATATCATGGTGATGACCTCTGAACCAGTTTGTCTCCTATTTGTCCCTGAAAGTGGCATGAATAATAAATAAAACTATATCACCAGAGGTCTACACAGGTGCTGTGTAAGCCAAAGAATGTAACAACACAGCAAAGCTTGAGTCGGAAAGCTAATAAATCAAGAACTAGTCTATGTAGGAAAACTGCAACAGTACGTAGCATGGCTGGTTGATAGCCATGACAGCAACATTGAATTAAATCAGGGGGAAAAAACAAAAACCCACAATTGTAATCCATATTGTTTTATTCTTTTTGAATCTAATGTAGCAAAAATACAAGTGTTTGCCATTCTTTTTAGCAAAATAGACTTTTCAAAAGATGAATGCCTCCACCTATGTTGTACATAAAACATATATCACGTTGGCAAGCACTAGATTTCTCTCATGGTTAGAAGTTACGTGATTTAAAACTTATTCTTTAAATTCAGCAGTTAACGTAGGTGACTCATTTCTCTACCAAAACATGGAGAAATAGAAGTTGTTTTATTGATGCTTCATTCAGTAAACCCATGGTACCTCATTAACTAAAATAGCCATATAAACCAGCAACAATTTGCAGACTATTATGTTAGACTCATTAGGGATTAAGTAAAAGTACTGCAACCCAATTTACTAGGATCGCTAGAAGATAATAAGGTAAGACCTATTTTATAAGGCTAATAAACAATGCATTGATGTACAAGTGGTATTTGCTTGAGTGCTTCTTCCCAGACCATGGTGCATGGAAAATCCGAAAGTTGTAACTGAATTATATTTTGAACTGAGAGGGGAAATTTTTATGACAAGTTGAAAAGAATGTGAATTAAAATATATAACTGTACAAATATAAGTAAACGATGTTATTTTAAGTTTGTATTTAAATAAATCACATTAAATACAGATAACAAATAAGTGTTCTTTTTAAAATCTATTATAATATTTTATTGTTATTAGAAACAGTAAAGTATTAAGACACGAACACTGTAGTCAGAATTCCAGTTATGACTGTCTGACTCTCAGCAAGTTACTGAAACTCTTTGTGACCCAGTTACCTCAACTATAAAATACAGTCTAATTAGTAATGGTAGTAAGCTCCTAGGATTGTTGGAGGAACTTCATAAATGAAGACAAGTAAAATCCTTAGAATGGTGGGTGGTACATTGCAAACAATGATAAAATATTAGTGCTTTTCATTATATCCACTCAGGGTTTTTGACCTTTTGTGTATCATGGACTCCTTTGGGAGTCTAGTGAAATGCTTCTCTTAATCTTTTTTTAAGTGCTTCAAACAAAATACATATGATTAGAAAGGAAACCATTTACATTGAAATATAATATGAGCCACACAATTCTCGGGATCCATGCACACGGTAAGAGCTTTACGATGTCAAAAAGGTCCAACTATTACTCATCCCTTTAGTTGGTTTAATTTTTTTTCCTATCATTCACTCTCTATGCACGCAGTACCATTAGTTAATCGAGTGGGCTTAGTGTGTAATTTTCTTGTTCACTTAGAAGAGCAAATGAGGAATTTTTATTCTTTTACACTAATTCTATTCTGAAAATGTAGATTCTGTCACACATACACAAGGTCTGACAATTAAGTTCATGAATTTGTTGCAGTGATGTTGCTAGCTATCAGAGGGATTATTCATTATGAATTTGCACCAACTGGACAAGCAGTTAACCAAACTTACTATTTGGAATGGTGAACAGGCTGCATGTAAATTAGTTGACCTGAACTTTTTGCCAACAATTCATGGCTCCTGCATCATGACAGTGCACCAGCTCACATGGCACTGTCTGTGAGGGAGTTTTTAGCCAGTACACAAATAACTGTATTTGAACAGCCTCCCTACTCATCTGGTCTGGTCTCCAATGGCTTCTTTCTTTACCTGAAGAGAAAGGAAATGTTGAAAGGAAGACATTCGGATAACATTCAGGACATCAAGGGTAAAATATGATGACAGCTCTGATATCCATTCTAGAAAAAGAGTTCCAAAATTACTTTGAAGGGTGGACTAGGCACTGGCATCAGTCCATAGCTCGCCAAAGGGAGTACTTCGAAGGAGACCACAGTGATATTCAGCAATGAGGTATGTAGCACTTTATCTAGAATGCGTTTGTGAACTTAATTGCCATACCTCGTATGTATGTTTATTTCCAAACATTTTCCAATTTCTGTGTATATATAAGATAAATCCACATACATTAACTTCTCCAAAATAGACCATTTCTAAATCAAATGTAGAGCACTTTAAAAGATTTAAATTTCTTCAATATTTTAAAATAACGAAATAGCATATTGAGTTATGCATAAAACCTGTGGAACAAAAACCTAAATCAATAGAAACATTAAGTGTATACCAAGAAAGAAGTTTTTTTCAAAAATATCAAATAAATGGGAAGAGAATTGCTTATACAAGTACTATGCAAATTAGATAAAGTGTCCTAAATTTCTATAATTAGATATACCAAAGGGCACTTTCAAAGAAGCCAATTATAGGTCAGATACAGAGTGGAAGGAAATAGAAATGCAAACAGACAAAGTTTATGAATCTTCTTTGAAGAAAACTAAATAAATCTTACTGATGTTTCCCTGATAAGCACTGAGAAATCCCATTAAATAATATTTTTAGTATATTCCACTATAAACAGGAGCAAATTGTGTCAGTACTTGGATTTAACCCTTGTGTAATAATTCTAAAAAGAATAAAAATAATCATAAAGAAGATGTGGTATATATACACAATGGAATACTACTTGGCCATAAAGAAGATAAAATACTGCTATTTGCGACAACATGGATGGATCTTGAGATTATCATGCTAAGCAAAATAAGTCAGGCAGAAAAAGTCGAGAACCATATTATTTCACTCATATGTGGAATATAAAACTGAAAGCAACAAATGAGCAAGACAAACAAAGAAACAAAACTTATAGACACAGACAACAGTGTAGTTGTTACCAGAAGGTAAGGGGGAAGGAGGGCTAGCCATAGAAGAAGGGAAAAGGGATCAAATATATGGTGATGGAAGGAGAACTGACTCTGGGTGGTAAACACACAATATGGTACATGGATGATGTATTATAAAATTGTACGCTTGAAACCTATATAATTTTACTAACCATTGTCACCCCAATAAATTTAATAAAATAATTTTTTAAAAAATCTTAAGTGGCCATGATGTGTCAAAAACTACATCTCTCTTCTCTTTCTGTCTCTCTCTCTCTCTTACACACACACACACACACACAGTAGGTTCACATCTAACTACATAGGGATGTAATCTCCATGAAATTGAACATTAAAAAATAAATAAAAATCTATACACTGCTCTTCATTATTACTACTATTCCTAACCTATTTTCACATAGATGGGGTAGAACCATTACTGAAACCTTTTTCAATCAGGTCTTTGGGCTTTTAGCCTTGCACACCAAAATATATTAGGTAGAGATTTCAAGTAGTCCATCTATAGCTTATCAGCCCAAACAAAACCTGCTTTCATACTGGTTCTTTAATGGTTATTTTATAATATGTTAAGAAACATGTGACTTGTACATTCCATGGCTATGATTTTCTGGTCAACATTTTGTTCCTCACACATCAACAATTGTAATTCCCTAAATTTTCTTTCAGTCTTAACAGGTTGAGTATAGACCTCTGGAGCTAAGATGTCAGAATCAGAATCTTGGTCTAGCACCTACCAGCTGTGTGAGCATCGGTAAGTTACTTTATTTCTCTATGCGTCAGTTCAGTGGCCTATAAAATAATAATCAATAAAAACAGGCACATTATGCAGGTTGTAAAGAGGATTAAATAGGTAGATAGGTAGGTAGGTAGGTAGGTGGGTAGGTAGATAGATAGATAGATAGGTAGATAGACAAACAGACAGACAGACAGACAGACAGACAGACAGATAATAGAATAGTGTCTGCCTTTCCAAAAATGTACTTTTAAATGTTGGATATTATGATTATTCATTTATTCATGAGCTAAGGCACAGAGTAAATAAAGCTTACACAGCTTCAGTTCAGAATATACTAAAATTAATTGTGAGGAACACTGATTCCTCAAGATGACAGAAAGTGTTGGAAAAATGAAGTTTATTCTCACTCTCTCTTAGAGAGTGACAAAGCCCATCAACTTATTAAAAGCTCTGAGAAGTTAATATTTATTTTAACTGATGTTTCCCCAAACTTATTTGGATATATAACCCAATTTTTACTTTTGTTTATAAGATGCGAATGAAAACTATTAATATCCTTGAGATAATATTTCTCCAGTGGATCCAAGGAAAGGGAGCAAAAGTAGCATTAAAGCAAAACTATAGTGGGAACAATGTCCACGTTGTTTGTGTGGCAGCATCAGGGGGCAGCCTCATTCTGGAAATAGAAGAGGAGCTGCAGTAAAATCATGAGCCTCAGAAAGGCCCTCTTCTGTGTGGCGGGGGGGTGGGGGGAGAATGGAGTAGAAGATATATTATGAAGACAGAAAGGTACTACTTTTTTCCAGGATAAAATGGTTGGTAATAAGGAAGAGATTAAGAGATCCATCTTTAAATCTCATTTGGTCAGAACATACTGTTCTCAATTCATTCTTGTTGTAGTTATCTACAGATTATCTAAGCCAATCTCATTTCTCAATGATTTTAGTTTCAGAATTAATGAAAGTCCCTCCTATACTAGTTATTATTATTAATAATAATAATATCCACCCAGTTAGTACATAATTCTCCTCTCTTTCAATAATATTCTACCCCAGTTTAACCTCTTTCTCTCATTCCCTCAACCATATGCCTGACCCAGTATTAGAAATGACTATACATTACACAATCTCATTTTCCACCATCTCACTCTGCAACTACTATCTTTCCTCTCTAAAACTCATGTTCTCTGGTATCCTTACACTAAAATATTTCAATTACACCAAGATATCTTTTCATTGTTCTTCAACCGATCTTCATGTCCTCAGTTCCCTCCTTACCCAGTATAGAGTGCGTGGCGCACCACTAAAATCACTCCCTGAACAGACCCTCCATTCTCTTACCCTCTTTGTTGTGTACCCACTTGTTCCATTTGCAGAACAAAATTCTAATCCTGGTGAAACGCAGTGCAATTCATATTTTGTACCTCTTCCACTCAGAAGAATATGGATAGAAAAAGACACAACTATGCAAAAAGGCCTGCTTTTTGAAAAATCAAAGCTAGCAACCTCAATCAGTTCCTCATTACTGCCTGGTAATTACACTAATTTCCAAAGTCCATTCCCCTCCTACTCTCCCAGTCTATTTCACTACTCTTTCTCTCTTTTCCATTCCATAAAATTTTCATCCCCTTTCTCACTTTCAGCAGCTGTCTCTTTTTCTCAATTTTTATTAAAAGAAGTAGTAGTTGCAAGTGAACTTTCACAAGCTCCGAGTATCTTATTCACCAACTCACCTGCATCGCTGTTCGTAGATCAATTGTCTCTGCTCATAGGTTAGCTAAACTTCCACTTATACACTGAGTTTCCCCAAAGTTTCTGGCCTATATCTTGTCTCTCTTGCAATATCAAATACACTCAGTATGTGACTACCTCTTTTCACTCCCCACCCAACAAGTCTAGTAACCCATTATCATTTCTCAATTGACTTCTTGCAATAAATTTCTATCTGAACAGTCCCCCTGTTTCTGTCCTTGCCTCTCCTACAATATATTTCAACATAGCAGCCAGGATATGACATTCCTCTGCTCAAATTTCTCTAATGCTTTCTGGATCATACAGAGCAAAATCTTTTAATTTCTACAAATAACTAGTGATCTGGCCTGTCTTCATCTCCTATAATATTTTTCTCCCTCTTACTCTACTTTCCTGATTTTCCTTGAACACACCACCTCAGGGTCTTTGCACATGCTTTCCCTCTACTTAAAAAGTTTTCCCCGATATACACATGAATTTCTTGCTCATTTCTCAGGCCTTTCTTCAAAGTCACCTTATTATTAAGTCTTCTCTGATTACCCTATTATAAATTGCTTCAAGCCTGACTAAGGAACTTTTATCCTCCAGCCTTGCTGGATTTTTTTCCTATAACTTTGCCACTCTCTTATTTGTTTGTTAATATTTGTTTAGTTATTCCTTTGCATAATTAAAAATCATGGTAAAAATACCATGACTCTCTGAAGTGCTGCTCAACCTCTAAAACTCTAAAATATAGGTAGAACTGTTGGACTAGAAAGAGGCACATATGAAAACAATAACCCAAATACGAGTAAACCTATCAGATTATTCTTACCACTACATCCCATATCATTCCACAGTGGTGATTCTTTGCCCCAATGCTAACCCCATCTCAACTAGTTCCCTTTAGCCCCATTTTTCACTTTTGTATATGTAAATTTAACAATTAAATGTGAGCCATAACTGTTTCCTTTTATTCTAGTGTGCTACCATATATGGCTATACCCACTTTTGTACTATTAGGCAATTATCCCAAAATTAAGCACATTCTCTACATGCATTAAAACTTATAAAGAATAGTCACTTTAGACAGTTTTTCTAAATGCATGCAATGAAGATGAAATGTAGTAACGTGTAAAAGTGTTTTACACAAGTGTTATAAGGATATTCTGAAGCCCATTTTAAAGCGAACATGTAATATAGAGGAATAAAAGTAAGCAATAGCCACTAAAATCTATAAATATTCAAAACATAAATTAGGTGTTGCCATTCCAAGGTTTGATCTCTTGTTAAATGAGAACCAGAAAAGGGAGGTGACTCAAACTCCAAAGTCTGCTAGTCAGGCTGCTCTCCTGACTCAAAGGAAACACGCATAAATCAACAGTGTGGCAGAGATTTCTACTCACACATTTATCATGCGACTTCCATTCTGACACATCTGACATAATTCAGTCAAATGCTAAAGCCAATACTCCCCTAAATCATGACTACGGCAGATTCACGATGACGTTGTAGATAATGAAAAAAAATTTAGAAACATTACAGGAACAATTTATTCACCACAGTAATATGAGTAACAATAATAGCAATTACCAAGTATGGAGTATCTACTGCCTTGGGTTAGGGCCTTTGGTATGCCAGTTTTAATACGCAAAATAGATTTCTAAAGAGTCATTTTTATTTTATATTATAAAAGACAAAACTGAGATTCACAGGAGTTAAATATATGTTTTTAATCAAAAACTAATCAGTAGTAGAGCTAAAATTAAGTTTCAGGTCTATCTTATTCCAAAGGCCTATTCCTTAAACTATGCCAAACTTCCTTAAATGTTATACTTAGTAAAGCCCTTAATAACACTCAGTAAATAAATTTAAAATCTAAAGAAACTCTTCATGGCAATTATTAATCAAGCTGACATGTGTACCACTCAAAGAAACATTACAAAGGAGGATGGATGTGGAATTATCCATGTAACAAACTCTATGAGACTGATAAAACTACTTTTATTTGTATAAATAGGCTTAGAAAACTTCAGTAAACTAAACCTTATGTCTTTAGTTATTCTTATTGCGGCCAAATACAACATTTAGAAGTATATATAAAGTTAGATAAATGTTTATATGACTTTAATTCTAATTGTTTGTGTTCTATTACATTACAATAATATCCCCAAATTTGCTAAACTTAATCATCATAGCATAAGAAAATAAAATCCAAAGGAAACCATATACATTTTTGCATGCAATATATAGAAAACATTTTTGTTCCTTAGCTTATATTGACATTTTTGCATTCATATTCAGGATTAAAACAGAACACTGATTACAGCAAACCTTTTTAAATGTCAAGGGAGAATACAGCCATGCCCCAAAGCACAAAAAACAACTGAAACATATTGTAATAAGTTCTACAGTAAGGATGAGTACAAAGAGATTTTGGAGCCCTAAGGAAGGAGTAATGGATCTGTTCAAGGCGTAGGAGTCAGAATGGGTAGCAGAAAGGCCTCAGAGAGAAGATATAATTTGAGCTATGACTTGAGGATAAGTGCATTCTATGGGGCTCAAAGGAAGGAAATAATATTTCAGTCAGAGAGACAACATGAGCAAAGGCCCAGAGGAACAAGAGAGCATGATATACTCATTCAAATGGTAGAATTCTTTGGGGTCTAGAATATAGGGTTCTTGGAAGTGGGGTGGAGGGGAAAGTTACCACAGGCAAGTTTGAAAGAGAGATTAGAACTTTGGATCGTTTCTTTAAAAGGTTGGAGTTTGTTATTTAAATGAGGGGAAGCAGTGAGGATTTACATAAAACATAAGTTTATCTATATTTCCACAAAATAAGTCTACCAGCATAACTGAGATTGAATTTGAAGATAAAACTATTATAATAGTCTAGTTAAGGAAGAAGCAATGAGCGTTTGGATTAGGGATAAGAAGTCACGTCAAGAATGTTTCTGAAGCAGAACTAAGAGGACTTAGACCATTTACTTGTGGAGGATAAGAAAGCTTAATAAAGATATTTGTGAGGTTTCTAGCTTGGACAACTATGTGACTGGTGCTTACATTAAACGATCAAGAGACATAATGCAGTTGTAAGAGATGTTCACTTTTGAAGAGTAGTTTGATTTGTCTGTAAAGCATTTCAAATGAATATTCATAATAAACAGAATATGGGTCAGGAGAAATCTGGGAATTGGAAAGCTATTATCTAATTAGAGAGTAATACAGGGTACTGATTACTAGCTCAGAATCTAGTCTGGCAACATATTTGTCACCTGATTCCAACACAGTTAACTTCAGACAATAAGCATAAAACTTAATTTCTTATTTTCCTTATTTGTGATATGGACACAATAAGAGAAACTAAACCATTGGATCTGATGAAAATAGATGAAAGAATGCAAATTTTCCCAGAACCTCTCAACATTTAATAAATGTTACGTATTATTGTTCTTGTTAGGGAATAGCTAATAATTTAAGTAATGGAAGCAGGTCAGATCAGCCAGGAAAAAACATAGAGAAAAAAACAGAACCAGGCAGAAATTGACAAAAACAAACAAACAAACAAAAAGTTAAGAATACCCAAATCCAAGACATTTCCAGAGAAATTTGAATAAAATAGCTAGGAAGTGGCATGGTCAAATCCAGAAGGCAGAGTACTAAAATCACAGGATTGTTTAAATTGTCAAACATCGCAGAGAAGTAAAAGTTCACTGTAGAGAAATGAAAAGCAGGTGTTGGAATTGGCAATTAGAACTATTATGAGGGATTTGAAAACTGTATTAAACCTATACCCATCTTTACAAAGCTTACAATCTATTCAGAAACCTGTACATTCTGAAATAGTTCATTTAATTTGATTGATATCTATTGAAAACCCACTATGTGCTAGACAGTGTGAAAATATAAGGCCAAAATTAAGAATGCAGACAAAAATTGTTACAGTATTGCAGAGCAATCCTAATGCATGCTGATGCAGCCAGAGAGAACAAAGTATGAAGGTGCAAACTAGAATCAGGAAGAGAGACATGAAGAAGACATTCCATGAAAGACAACCATCAGGGACAAATGCCTAAAATGGGAACAATCAGTGAGTTTTCACTTGATTTTAAGGAAACAATTTCACCACATTTCTTCCTTTTGATACAAATATGTAGAGACAAGAAAAATAGAGAAAAGCAGTTATTTAAAGACATACAATTCAGTAAGTTTTAGTCATATATTCAGAAACAATCCTCTTAGCTTATTCACGAGAATAATACAAAGGAATTGTTCACAGAACAGCATGGGTACTAATGTAGCTGGAAGAGAGGACAACCTACTTTTAATATTTCAATTTGAAAAAAATAAATTATAGTTTATTAGCAAAAATAGTTGAGTCATTATCAAATTCGTTCTACAAATAGAAGTGACTCTATTGGTAAAATAAAGTCCAAAAAACAACTTGCTCAGCCACACTGTGAATGTGAAGGTCACCTTTGTGGTGAATTATATGATTTTATTGCCTTGTTAATGTAACCTGTACAATCATGTTATAAATCAGAGAGACTGTGGCCTATAAATTATACAAATAATTCTCAAAATTATAAAATAAAAATGTCCTGTAATTACATAATTCATTTTCCATATGAAGCCATACAACATTTATCTTCAGATGCTAAATTCTAAATAAAATGTTTTCTTCTAAATATCCATTTAATTTTTAGCTAGCTGGCTGCCAAATTTCATATTTTATCTTTCTGATACAAGACTTTCAATATATATAACTGGAGAAATATTTGGTGCAAGATTGCCATGTGCTTTTATCTCCTAAGAACTATGTTGACAAGGTATCACAGAAACATACATAATAGTTAATATTAAAAGTATATAACTGGAATGTTAACAAAGATTTTAATGTTTAAAATAGATCAGGGATTAAGTAGCATCTTTAATGTGTTTTATATGACTGACGTTTAAGTGTCTAGACAATTTATATTTAATGGCACTTCATGAGAATCAAATTTTTTTAAAGTCGATAGTGATTAGACATTTTAATTCATTATTGTATTACCTAAAACTGAAATAATTGGTTGCAATAAGTAGAAAATTTATCTTGGTATTAAGTAGAGAATTTCTTACATACTTAAAAAATACTTTAAAACGTTTTTGTGTGTGTTTTTTTCCTAGCCAGAAATTTAGTGAATGCTTTATAGATTGTAGAGATGACTATATGCAAAATGAAGGCAAATAACATAGATTGCATATACTTACAGTTTATGGTTATTCTAGTTAGCTATTTTTAAGTACAAGTTTTGCTGCTTAAAAAAAATCAAGCCAGACTTACGGTTTCTGCTTCAACATGTAAAAAGCTTCTCAGTCACCACTCAATTCTAACTAACATCAAGTGAAAAGCTGAACTAAAAAGGTTACAACTCTTCTTAGATCCATAAGAGAAGTAAGATCACTGGGCAAATTGCTTGTCTTAGTGTATTGGGCTGCTATAACACAATACCACAGGCTGGATGGCTTATAAATGACAAAAATTTATCTCACAGTTTTGGAGTCTAAAAGCCCAAGATCAGTGTGCCATTATGGTTGGGTTCCAATGAAGCCCTGAGCTGCTGATGTCTCTCTGTGTCCTAAAGTTGTGGAAGGGACCAGGGCTCCTTCTTGGGCCTCCTTTGTAAGGACATTAATCTCATTCATGAGGGTCTTCATGACATAATCACACCTCCCAAAGGCCACATTTTTTAACAGCCTCACCCTGGGCATTAGATTTTCAGTCTTTGAATTTTGGGGAGACACAGCATTTAGACCATAACAGTGTAGTATGCAAAATTGGAGAGCCCAAAAGGAGACTCACAACTTACCTGAGTTGAAACTCCAAAGCTGAAACCTCCATGGGACCAAATTCCAGGGCAGAAAAACCTAAACTATAATTGACAAATTGCTGGAGGCACAATGCGGACAAGACTAAGAGTCAAAAACTCCAGGGGCACCCAGTCACAGGAGGCCCCCACACTTTTGTAAGTTTTCTTCCAAGGGCTTCACCTGGTTCTCAGTGAATATCAGAAAAATCCTCTCATGCTTTCCATAGGAGGAAAAGAACAGGAGCCATTTTGAAATACAGTAGACATCCTTTTATCCGAGGTTTCACTTCCTGTGGTCGTTTTCCATGGCTTCAGTTACCTGCAGTCAATCATGGTGCAAAAGTACTAAATAGAAATTTCTAGAAATAAACAATTCATAAGTTGTTCTGAGTAGCATGATGAAATCTTGAGACTCCTGCTCTGTTTTGCCTGTAACATGCGTGAACCGTCCCTTTATCCAGCGTCCCCACGCTGTTTGTGTCTCCATGCTGTTGTTGCTGCCCACCTGTTAGTCACTTAGTAATTGTCTTAGTTACTAAATTGACTGTGGTGGTATCACAGTGTTTGTGTTCAAGTCACCCTAATTTTATTTAATGGTCCCAACCTGCAAAAGGAGTGATGCTGGCAATTCAAGTATTGGCCAAAGAGAAGCCATACCATGCATCTTTAAGTGAAAAGGTGAAAGTTCTTGACTTAATAAGGAAAGAAAACTTGTAAGCTGAGGTTGCTAAGCTCTACAACAAGAATGAATGATCTATGAGTGAAATTGTGAAGAAGGAAAAGGAAACCTTTACTAAAAAAGAAGTTTTGCTGTTGCACCTCGAACTGCAGAAGTTATAGCCACAGAGCATGATAAATGCTTAGTTAAAATGGAAAAGGCATTAAATTTGTGAGACATGACTTACTTTTTCGTGGTTTGATGATCCCCCTTCTGATGATTCATCAGAAGGTCAATAGTAGCCTAATGCTACGTCACAATGCCTATGTCACGTAGGCATTGTATCATCTCATATCAGCACAAGAAGTATAGTACAATAAGATTTTTGAGAGAGGGAGACCATGTTCACATAATTTTTATTATAGTATATTGTTACAATTGTTCTATTTTGTTTTATTATTGTTCTTAATCTCTTATTGTGCCTAATTTACAAATTAAACATTATCATAGGTATGCATGTAAAGGAAAAAATAGCATATGTAGGGTTGGGTACCATGTATCTGTGGTTTCAGGCATCCTCTAGGAGTCTCAGAATGTATCCCCATGAATAAGAAGATTTACTGCATGCTAGAGCATTTTGTTCTTAACAAGGTCTGACTTCGGAAGAAATCAACTGGAGCCTAACTTGCTGGGGTTTTATCAGAGCCTAACCAACCTACGGAAAGAAAATATCCAACTCTAGTCAGCTCTAGTCTTTCATTTGTGAAAAGTGAAATGCCCTAATCCAGCCCATTTTAGCCATCCTGTCCCACTTAAAGTTCACAGTCTAGAGGCATAGGCTCACTAAAAGGCAAAGACTGAATCATTGGACTATGGAATACTTCCCACGCTCCCATACTTTACCAACACACTGCTAAAGTCCTATTTACAGCAGTTTATTTTGCCTAGTACATCATATCCAACTATCTAGGAAAACTTACAAGCATAACAAAAGGTAGAAACATATGCAAAAAAATGAATCTAGACACAGATATGACCTACTTCACAAAAATTAACTCAAAATGAATCATAGGCCCAAATGTGAAACACAAAACTATAAAACTTCAGACTAATATAAGAGATAATTCAGATGAATTAGATTTGATAATGACTTTTTAGATACAACACCAAAAGTATAATCCTAAAAAAAAAAAAAAAGAACTGCAAATCTGGACTTCAATAAGATAAAATTTTCTGTTCTGTGAAAGACTCATAGAAAGGTTAAGCTCTGCCTGATCCCACCAACAAGTGGCAGAGCCAGTTTTGGAAGTAAAGTCTAGCGACTCCGAATACAAGCTCCTTCCTTGTCACCAGCTGACTGGAGGCCAAGAGGAACAGAAAAAGATGATTTTCAAGATGTGGAACAATTCAAAATTAATAATACAGATGAGTGTACTTCATAAATTGTAAAACACTAAAAATGCTCATTATTATTATTATCTTTGCTAAAGAGTGTCTTAGGCATTTTGTTGCCATCAATTGTTACCTTACAGAGTAATTTTGCTTAAAACTCAGTGTGTAACTATTCATTAGATAAATTTGTTGAAGAATTGTAACTTTTCTTCTTTTTTCTTTTCTTTCTTTCTGATACTGCACTATCCTTAGAAGTGAATGCTAGTGTATGACACTGAATATATATTTCCAAGATGTTTGGCACAAAACTCATTTTTGTAAGTTTGCTAAATACAAAACACACATGTAGCTTTTATTCACAATGACTCCCCAGTGTTGACATAGACATAAATGAATTGCATAAGATTCAAAATATCGATATTTAAAATTAATTCTTTTGTGTGTAGAGACTAGTTGCTTTCTTAAACTAACTGGAAGTTGAGAAAAAGACAAGTAGTTGACAAAGAAAAGAGACAAATTACCTTTTGTGAAAATTCAAAAGCATATTTTATTTATGAGTTGCATTTGTATTTAGATCCAAAGCTACCAAATCAGAAGATTTCATTATAGATTGTCTAAGGTCTCCCTCAGCTCTTATGTTTTATGGTTATATTAATACAAATTAAAATCCCACTAATATTAAAGAAACAGCTTTTAATTTTTCACTATCAAGTATGATGTTAGCTGGCTTTTATTACATTGGGTTAATTACCTTCTATTCTTAGATTGTTTAGAGTATTATAAGAAATGTGTTTAATTCTGTCAAATATTTTTTCTACATCTATTGAGTTGATTGTGTATTTTTTTTCCTTCACTCTGTTAATGTAGTATATCACATTAATTAATTTTCACATGTTGAAACATACTTGCATTCCAGAGGTAAATCCCACTTGGTCAAAGTATATGATCCTTTTAATGTGCTGTTAAATTCAGTTTACTAGTTTGATGTTGAGGATTTTGAATCTATGTTTATTAGGGATTTCAACCTGTAGTTTTCTTGTAGTGTCTTAATCCAGCTTTAGTAGCAGAGTAATGTTGTTCTCACAAAATAAATTTGGAAATGTTCCCAGATCTTTTGTTTTTTTTGAAGAGATTAAGAAGGATTGTTGTTAATTCCTCTTTAACTGTTTGGTAGAATTCACCAGTGAAGCCATCTGCTTCTGGACTTTTGAGAATGCCCACTCTGGCACCTCAAAATAGTACTGAAATTCCTAGAGACAGTAATTTTCATATGTTTAAACATTCTTGAATTCCAGAGACCTTGAAAATGCTGTTTCTTTAAGATTAGTGGTATATTAATTTCTATTAGTATAACCATAAAACATAACAGCTAAGGGAGACCTTATACAAAAAAAATGAAATGAAAAATAAATGAATAAGTAAATAAATAACAAGCATCCAACTCAGAAAAAAAAAAGTAAAATTATCTATAGTTGCAGATGACCTTATCTTATATGTAGAAAACCATAAGGACTCCATAAGAAAAAACCATTAGAACTAACAAACCAACTCAGTAAACTTACAGAATAAAAAATAACATAAAAATCAGCTGCATTTCTATACACCAACAACAAACTATAATAAAGAAAATAACCCAACTGAAATAGCATCAAAAAGAATAAAATTATCAGTAATATACTTAATTAAGATGGCAAAACATGTACAATAAAAACTACAAAATATTGATGAAAGAAATTAAAAGAAATTCATATTTATAAATTGAAAGAGTTAACATTGTTAAAATGTTCATATGAAGCCTTTCAATAAATGGTGCTGGAAGAATTGGAAAGCCACATGCAAAAGAATGCAACTAGATTGCTATCTTCTGTCACCATGTACCAAAATTAACTCAAAATGGAACAAAGACCTATACATAAGACCTGAAACAATAAACTGCATAGAAGGAAATATAGGTACTGAACTTACGAAGTTTGAGTTCAAAGAGGATTTTATGAATTTGACCTCAAAGGCAAGGAAAGTCATAGCAAAAATAAATGAATGGGACTATATCAACTTAAAAACTTCTATACAGCAAAAGAAACAATCAAAACAAAGAAGCAACCAACTGAATGGGAGAAGATATTTGTAAACAATAAGGGGCTAATATTTGCAAACAATCTCAATAAGGGGCTAATATCAAAAACATAAAAAGAATTAAAACAACTCAACACCAACCAAAAAAAAAAACCAATCCAATTAAAAATGGGAAGAGGACCTGAACAGTCACTTCTCCCAAGAAGACATACAAACAACCAACAGATATATGAAAAAATGCTCAGCTTCACTAGCTATTAGAGAAATGCACATCAAAACCACAATGACCTATCACCTCACACCTGTTAGAATGGCTATCATCAACAAGACAAATAATAACAAGTGTTGGAGAGTCTGTGGAGCAAAAGGAACCCTCATACACTGCTGGTGGGAAGGTGTATAAGTACAACTGCTATGGAAAACAGTATGGAGGTTTCTCAAAAAATTAAGAACAGAATTATCATATGACCCAGCAATCCCTCTCTGGGGTATACACACAAAAAATCTGAAAAAAAATTATCCATAATGGTATATGTATTCTGATATTCATTATAGCATTATTTGTGGTGGCCACAACATGGAAACAACCAAAATGTCTTTTGATTGGATAAAGAAGCTGTGGTATACATACACAATGGAATATTTTCTGCCATAAGATGAAATACTGCCGTTTGTGACAACGTGGATGGATCTTGAGTCTATCATGCTTGGTGAAATAAGTCAGACAGAAAAAGTTTAAAGCCATATGACTTCATTCATGTGTGGAATATAAAACTGAAAGTAACAAAGGAACAACACAAACAAATGAAGAAACAAACTCATAGACACAGACAACAGTTTAGTGGTTACCAGAGGGTAAAGCGGGTCAAATATATGATGATGGAATTATAACTGACCCTGGGTGGTGAACACACAATGCAATGATGTATTGTGGAATTGTATACTTGAAACCTATATAATTTTACTAACCAATGTCACCCCAATAAATTTAATACAAATTAAAAAAAAATATATATATATATGGTATAAAACCATAGTTATTAAAACAGTATGGTACTAGCAAAAAAAAAGACATATAAATCAACAGAACCGAAAAGTGCCCCAAAATGAAGCCACACATATATGGCCAATTGATCTTCAACAAGGGTGCCAAAATACATAATGGTGAAAGGACAGTCTCTTCAATAAATGGTGCTGGGAAAACTGAATATCCACAGACAAAAGAATGATACTGGACCTCTATCTATACCACTCACAAAAATTAACTCAAAATGGCTTAAAGACTTAAATGTAAGGCCTGAAACCATAAAAATCATAGAAGATAATATAGGAGAAATGCTTCATGACATTATTTTTGTCAATAGAATGATTAGATTCAACACCAAAAGCACAGGCAACAAGAGCAAAATAAACAAGTGGAATTATATCAAACTAAAAGCTTCTACCCAGCAATGCAAATACTTAACAGACTGAAAAAAGCAACCTATGGAATGGCAGAAAATATTTATAAGCCATATGTCTGATGAAGTGTTAATATCCAAAATATATAAGGAACTCATTCAACTCAATTATTAAAAATGAGCAAAAGAAATTAATAGTGGTTTCTCCAAAGTAGATACACAAACTAACCGATACATGAAAAGATGTTCAACATAAATAATCACGGGGGAAATGCAAATTAAAAGTAGAAAGAAATATCATCTCACACCTTTTACAATGGCTATTATAAAAGAAAACAAAAGATAAGTGTTGGCAAGGATGTAGAAAAATTAAAACCTTCATACGTTGTTGATAATGTAAAATAATGCAGTTGCTGTGGAAAACAGTATGGAACTTCTTTAAAAATTAAAAATACAAATATAATAACATCCAGCAATACTACTTCCAGCTATTTATCCAAAAGAATTGAAATCAGGATTTGGAAGACATACTTTCATTCCCATGTTGTAATATTATTCACCATAGCAAAAATGTAGAAACAATCTAAATGTCCACTGATAAATGAAGTAAGTGTTATATACACATACATGCAATGGAATATGGTTCAGCCTTTAAAAAGAAGGAAATCCTGCACATATAACATGCATTAACCATGAAGACATTACGCTAAGTGAAATAAGCCAATCACCAAAGAATAAATACTGCATGAGTGCACTTACATCAGGTTTCTAAAATAGTGAAACAAGGAAGCAGAGAGAAGGGTGGTTGCCAGAGTTTGGAGGAGGGGGAAATAGGGATTTACCACTCTCAATGGGTATAAATTTTCAGTTATGAAAGATGACTAAGTTCTACAGATCTGCTGTACAACATTGGGCCTCCAGTAAACAAAAATAAACAATGAGAATCTTAAGAGGATAGATCTCATATTAAGTGTTCTTAAAACAATAAAAATAAGAAAAATTTTTAAAAATTAAAAACCTACTGTGACTTAGAGTCATGAAAAAAATATACAGGTTAAAATTGGATTTCTATGATTTATAATTTACTCCTGAAGCCAAATTTCTTGAACATGTTTAATGGAATTTGATTGATACAAGCTCTTTTAAACGCATGGGTCCAATTTATATTAATATTTTTTATTAAAGTTTATTGGGGTGACAATTATTAGTAAAGTTACATAGATTTCAGGTGTATAATTCTGTATTAAATCATCTATAAATCCCATTGTGTGTTCACCACCCGGAGTCAGTTCTCCTTCCACCACCATATATTTGATCCCCTTTACCCTCATCTCCCACCCTCCTACCCCTTTACCCTCTGGCAACCACCAAACTATTGTCTGTGTCTATGGGTTTTTGTTTCTCATTTGTTTGTCTTGTTCTTTTGTTGTTTTTGGTTCATATACCACATATCAGTGAAATCACATGGTTCTCTGCTTTTTCTGTCTGACTTATTTCACTTAGCATTATACTCTCAAGATCCATCCATGTTGCCACAAATGGTCCTATTTCATCTTTCCTTACTGCCAAATAGTATTCCATTGTGTATATATACCACAACTTCTTTATCCATTCATCTATCGAAGAACATTTTGGTTGTTTCCATGTCTTGGCCACCATAAATAAAGCTGCAATGAACATTGAAGCACACATGTCTTTATGTATAAATGTTTTCAGATATTTTGGGTAGATACCCAGGAGAGGGATTGCTGGGTCATAAGTTATGTCTATTCATAATTTTTTGAGGAACCTCCACACTGCCTTCCATATTGGCTGCACCAGTCTGCATTCCCACCAACAGGGTATGAGTGTTCCTTTTTCTCCAAAGCCTCTCCAACACTTGTTACTATTTGTCTTGTTGTTGATAGCCATTCTGACTGGGGTGAGGTGATATCTCACTGTGGTTTTTATTTGCATTCCTCTGATGATTAGTGATGTTGAGCATTTTTTCATGTGTCTATTTGCCATTTGTATGTCCTCTTAAGCATAAGACCTGAAACAATAAACTGCATAGAAGAAAACATAGGTACTAAACTTATGGACCTTGGGTTCAAAGAGCATTTCATGAATTTGACTCCAAAGGCAAGGGAAGTAAAAGCTGAAATAAATGAATGGGACTATATCAAACTTAAAAGCTTCTGCACAGCAAAAGAAACCATCGACAAAATAAAGAGGCAACCACTGAATGGGAAAAGATTTTTGCAAACAGTGCCTCCGATAAAGGGCTAATATACAAAATATACAAGGAACTCATGAAACTCAACAACAAAAAAACAAACAACCCAATTGAAAAATAGGCAGAGGACCTGAAGAGACATTTCTCCAAAGAGGACGTATTAATATTTTCTATTGCATTATTCAAAATATGAGAGGTTTTGTGCTCAGAGAAATGCAAATAAAGTAAAATGATATCTAAAGCATAATAGAGCTTAACTAATATTTTGAAACTGTTGAAATGTATTGGCTAATTCAACTCCAAAAAGATACTGTCAACATTGAAATCTGATGTTGATTCTCAAAAATGAATTTTCTAAATGTTAGCGACATTCAAATTGATAAAGTTAAGAACGAAACAGAGAAAGACATGGAAGAAAGAGATCGAGGAAAGTATCTTTAACATAAAACCCATCATTTCATGGAGCATTACCTAAGTGTGGAGACGGTCGATGTTCTTGTTCATGAGCACTGAGAGTAATTTTAGTGTCTTTACTCCTTGTAAGATATGCCACGAGAAACAAACTATTAGGTCCATGCCTCTGGCAATGTGAGTGAGAGATTAAGGAGGAGGGTATTGAACTATTCTTTTCAGAGAATGATAAAGTAGCTTTGGAAGTTGCACTTTGTTTTCTAGTGTTAGAGTTCTGTTGTGTTATATAGGAGACATTTTATCAGTGTTAACTCCACTTTGGAAACTATTTTTATATGCATTAATGATATACAATAACCTTTTAAGAACAAGTCTATTTTCAAAAGTCACAGTATATTCTCATGAAGCAGACCATTATTTAATGTTTCATTAAGTTACCTGGAAATTTATGACTCGATTTTTTTCTTTTTTAATGGCTTTTTAAAACACATTTATAAATTGTCTTATCTTTCAGTTTGTTGCTGATCTTTGTTAGAAATTATTCTCTCTCCCCTGGGGCTCTATTGCTTATTATTGACTTAACTGATACCCACGTTAGGAATCTCTCCCTCCCTTTTCATATTATGTTGTCAATCTATCCTTCTTAGTAAGAAGGTAAGCTCATGTCTTGACTTTATTCATTTTGTGTAAAACAGAATCTTAGCAAATAGTATTAAGATACCCATATATCTCTCTATCTATTTATCTATCTGTCTGTCTATCTATCTAATCTCCTATTCAAACAAGTATTTTAGCAACCAGTGCCATATCAAATGGGAGGTAAGTACCTTGGGAGCCATCTCCCTCTGGGTGTGGTCAATAATGGGGTGTATTTTCTGTGAAGAATTTTAAGCTACAGTAAAACTGACTAGAAACCCACCCTGCTTGTTATTATTAAAATGTCAGGAATTCTAAATAATGTCAATGATAAAATAGTCCTTCCATTCAGAATGAAATTCTCCTACTGTCTTCCCATCCTCCATATGCCACTGACAACAAATTAAATTACGTCCCAATCAGTATTTGGGTTATGTTAGTTGCAACAATCATTTCAAATAGGTAAATGAGTAAACAGAATATTTTCACAATTGTCCATTTGTGCTCCAATATCTATCTTCTAAAATAATTATTTTGGTTTTGTTTGAAGTACTCTTAACAGAAATTGGCAAACAATTTTATTTCCTTTTTAGGGTACTCTTGGGAATATAATTGTAAAGACAGCATCATCCATGAAGACAAGGATGCTTGTCTTTCTGTTTACTAGGATATGAGTTTTTATGCAATTTATCTAAAGTCTGTTTGAAAAAAAATACAAAGAAGGTGAACTAGAGGTTTCTATTATGTAAACAGAAATGTGACAAAAATTAAAACACATTTTATCAGAAAGCCATTTCTAGCAACTTGTTTCTTGAAATTGTATGATAAAGATTCTAAGGAAGACTTCAAATTCATAGACTTACATTTAAACTGTACATTGATTTATTTTTAGGTTTTTAAAGTAGAGACACACTGATGAAAACCTGTAGAAGTATTAGAGGGCTCCTTGGTCCATTCATTCATCCATTCCTTTGTTTATTCAGTAAATATTTATTAAGTTCTAATAGCGAAGAAAGTAACATGTCACACATTAGGCGTTCAGCAGTAAGCATGATGGGTGCGATATCTTCCCTCAAGAAGCAACAATTAGTGATGAGAAGAGAGAAGAAAGAAGTAAACCAATAGATATAGGAGATATTTACAAACGTTGCTAAACACAAGAAAGAAAATAAGTAACATAGGAATGGGGTCAGAGAATTGTTCTCTACGTAAGATGTTAAAAGAAGATCTCATGAAGGAGTCATAATTTTATCTATGCCAAAAACCCAACAGAAAATTTTCCATACAGAGAGAAGAGGAAGAATAAAGCTCCTAAATCAAGAAAGAGCGGTACATATTCAAAAATGGAAAAGAAGATACTATAACTCAGTGTATAGGAAGGGGGGTATTAGGAGTTGCAGTTATTCAGGTCTCTGATCACAAAAGGCCTTGCAGAACATTGTAAGGAATTTAATCTTATCTTAAGCACAAGAAGAAGACATAGAAGGGTTTTAATCAAGGGAATGATGTGATATGATCTTTGCTTTTGAAATATATTCCCTCCAGCTATGGAGAATGGCTGACAGAAAGACAGAAATAGAAATTAGAAACCTATTGCAAAAAGGCCAGGTGAAAAAAATAATGAAATTAGCTTAAACTAAGATGGCAAACAATGGAGCTAAGTAAACAAATTTGAAATATATTTTAGAGTTAAAATCAACACATCTTCCTTATTGTGTGTGTGTGTGTGTGTGTGTGCGCGCGCGCACGCGCGCGTGTGTTAGTAGGAGGGATGAATGGAAGAAAAAAATCAAGTCTCATAGTATTTTGAGGGTGAGGGAAAGGGTTTTATTTTGTTTTGGCTTTGAGCAACTGGTTCTAACACTCAATGACATAGAAGACTAAGAAAGAAACAAACTTGAAGAGAGGGAAAAGCAAGATTTGTATTAAGTTGAGATGCCTAATTGACATACAGATGGGGATGTAAAACATAGATTTGGCTATAAAGATCTGGAGTTCAGAGAAGGAGTCAAAAAATCTTTAAATACAATTCTATTAGAAACCAGCAGTCATAATTTTCTGTCCTTGAACCCAATGAGATGAAAGAGAGTAGGAAATGAAGAGAAGAGGGCCCAGGTCTGAGACTTTTGATGTAACATAGATGAGAAAGAGCCAGCAAAGAATGCTGAGAGTGTGAAACCAGACAATTGGAAGAAAACAAGGAGAGTCTGTTGTCATGAGTGTCAAGACAAGGGCGTGTTTCATAAAGGAATGAGTGAGCATCTGGGTTAGTTGTTACTGAGAGGGAAAATGAGAACATAGAGGTTTCTTTTGAATGTGATCCATTAGATTGTGAGGAGGAGTAAATGAGAGAGGGGGAAGGGACGATAACAACGCTAAAGGAATTTGGTTTTAAAGATTAGTCAGACAGGACAGTAGCTGGAGGCAGAAGGATGAAAGAAAGTAGAATGAAGGGAGTTGGTTTTTATTTTGAGATGTGAGATGCATACTCCATGCCTCCCCACCCTCAATGTAGGAATAAGCCAATGGAAAGAGACATTTCTAATGCAATAATGAGAATATGCAGAAGTAAAGTCCTTAAGAAAAAAAAAAAATGAGGACAGGATCCAGAGTCCATATTGCCTGTCTAGTATTTGTAATGGCAGTGTTAGGGTATGGAAATATTTTTATACATTTTAGGCTGTTGTGTAGAAAAGAATTGGTCATTTTGTTTTATATGGAATGGTGAAAATATTTTACATTCACGTTGTACAAGAGAAAGACTACTATAACTTATAAACAGGTTGCAATTTTGCCTACTTAACAGAAGGAGATTGGTACATTTGTCAGAGGTTCAACCATCTGATGGCTCCTACTTTCCTCTATGTCCTTTTCTTTTTTTTTTTATAATTCTCCCTGACGGCACAGCCCCAATGGAGAACAAGGATTCTAAATCAGCAACAAAACTGACAGTGTCATAAAGATAGAGTCATAAAGGAGCATTTTTATACCCTGAATCAGCTTCAGAATCTCCTGGAAACTTATAAAAACAAAATTGCGGACCCCAGTCCAGAACTATTGAACCTAGAATGCAGGAGACAGATGCTTGGGGAAATGGGTTTTGACAAGGACTCAAGTGTATATACATTGTTCTTTTGGCCCTGGCCTGCAGATCAGTATTCAACAAATAGTGTTGAAAGAACATTAGTGTTTTAGTCTGTTCCAGCTGCCATAACAAAATGTCACAGGTAGGCTGGCTTAACAATGACAAATATGTGTTTCTCACAGTTGTGAAGGCCGGAGGTTCAAGATTGAGGTAGATGTTGGTAGACTTGATGTCTGATGAGAACCTACTTTCTGATTCATAGAGGGTACCTTTTAACAAGAACCTAACATGACAGAAGGTGTGAGTGATATCTGGGGCCTCTTTCATAAGGAGATTAATCCCATTAATGATGGTTCATACTCATGACCTGATCAGGTACCAAAGATCCCACTTCCTAATACCATGAACTTGGGGGTTAGGGTTTTAACACATTAATTTTGAGGGAATACAAACATTCAGTCCATTGCACTTAGACAGCTATAAAGAGGAAGAATAAACTAGATCAACAAATTCCAGCAATAAACAATCATGTGGAAGACATGCTGGAGAGTCCTGAACATACAAAGTAAACACACAATGAAACCCATCAGTATCCAGTGGGTAGACAGCCTAACTATCCATGGAGCTTATTATCCCATCCAAAGACAAATCACTCCATCAGGCTTAAATGAGAAATAGATGTTTTACTGAAGATTACAGAGAAGAAATGAACAATGAACAACATATTAAATCAATATCCTACATTTCTTAATTTCTCTTCTCAATTATTATCTGCATTGTTTCATTCTGGCATATTGCCTCTAAACTCCCAAGTTCCCATATAAAGCTCCCTAAATATTTCATCTTGGCCTTTATTTTGTATCTCTTTTGTACACAGAGAAATTGAACTCCATCTGAGTTACATAATTGTTGCCTTCTCATAAGCATCCTTTATTATTTTGTTTAAGTTTTTGAAGGCTCAGCACAATGGACTTTATTATAAACGTTCCATGTATGTTCATGAAGCGTGGCAGAAAACTATAAACATGCATTTTCCATCATATTTTTTATACTGGAGGTGTAGTCATTGATATCTTAAATACACTGTGTAATAGGAAAAGTTGACTACAGTTTGTAAAATGAAAAATTTAGCCAAGAACAAGACAAAAGACAAGTTAGTCATGGATGTTGGTGCAAAGTCAGAGCAGCTCAGATGGTGTTTGTACTCTGCCAGGCAGACTTTTAACTTCAAGGCCAATTTCCAGGACAAACCTCTCCTTTTTTTATGTAATAGACAGATGCTGGGGCAATTCCTTAGTAAGGTACATGCAAACTCGGTAATTGGACCCCAAGGTCATATAAAGGAAAAATGAATAATACTGTTTCCTAGCACAGGATTGCCAATTAAGGAGTAAAATGTAGGATTTTGGTGGGCCCAAACTGAAACTCAGGAGATGATAAGATGAAGATGTCTCTAGAAATTGGTTTTAAGATACATTTATCAATTTAAATTAGGACCTGGAATGTGAGAAGACCATTCACTGGCATTTTGACTAATTGAAGGTAGACGCTCAATTAGAAAATGACAGAGCAATTTTAGAACTAATTTTTGAAGTAGGAAGAAGTTAAATCTTTCTCTGTTCACTATGTGAGATTGTTAGTACATGAATATTTCTGAATATATTTCCACATAATTTATAATTATAATAACAAGTATTATTAAAAAAAAACTAAGCATATACTTGAGCATATGGTACTATTTTTAAACATTTTTCTGAATCAACATCCCTTAAATTCATATTTATAAATGCAGGGTAGACCCTATACCTGGTATACAGTCTCTTAGAAGGTGCAAGGACCTTTGGAATAATAATAATAATAATAATAAAGTTTATAGTTCTTTTAGCCTTGAGTTCAAGAAAGTATTTCAACCAAACTGTGTTACCCTGGAAATACGTGAAAGAAAAATGAGCACTGTGTTCATAACTGAGTTTACTGTACTTTTTTCTAGGGTTGTGTTAAGTTACACAGCCCTGAGATCATTGATGAACTAAAAGGGCTCAAATAAGAATGTGAGTAGCATCCAGCCTTCCAGATTACTCCTGTCTGGAAGTTTGGAAGGGAAAGTTCAAATTCTAGAAGGTCTAATAAGAAATCTCTGCAAAGATATTGGCTACATGGGCGGCCGGTTAGCTCAGTTCGTTAGGGCACATTGCTACTAACAGCAAGGTTGCCAGTTCAATCCCCGCATGGGCCACTTTAAGCTGTGCCCGCCATTAAAAAGAGAGAGAGAGAGAGAGAGAGAGAGAGAGAGAGAGAGAGAGAGAGAGAGAGAGAGATTGACTACAATCTCAGATTGATAATTTTCTTAGCAAAAGTATCTGAAACAGCCTATATCATTTTATCAGGTTTTCAGTTTGCTAATAAAAATAACACTAAAAAGAAAAACAAGGAAACAATCATCAAAGAATACACTTTTAGAAAGCATAGTAAGTCTTGAAATTTGGGTTGCATAATAGAGAAAATATATCCCATTGTAATTATTCTGTGAAATATCCAAACATTTTTTTTCCAGAATTAAATAAAACAACATACTTTATAATATTTTCTCTATCTGGTCTATATCACCATTTAATATGTCTATATTTAGGGGTAAAAATGTTTTCCAGTTTCACTGAGTCCATGGTAGATGTTAGTAGATTTTCTTTTTTACAAATTTTATCAGACATAGTCTGAAATTGATCTTTTGGAAAAGCATTCTTATTTCAAAGTGTACGTAAGAGAAAGTCAACCTGCCAATTTTCTCTGTTTCAAAGAACAGTGTATTTAATGAACATGTCAATAAAATATTTGCTATTTACTCAGTTTACTACACTATCTAAAACGCAATTTTGTCATTGTGTCTTTAAATATGTAATAAAATGTATTGTGCACCCACACTCTGCCATTGTAATGAGGTGAGAGAGATATTGAATAATCACAAGAGTAAAAATAAAATTTCAAAGCACGATACAGGCCAGAAAGGAAATGGATAATGTAATTGTGGTCCATCACAGGAATTATCCTGACCTTGGTGGACAGGGTAGACGGAATAGAAGTTAACTAGAGTAGAGTGTGAAAGCTACTTCCAAGCAAAGGGAATTGCATATACAGGCCCTGAGGCCAATCAGAGTTCTCTGGGGTGTTTGGAGTCAGAAAGCTCAAGGGAGAGAGTGGTGAGAAGAGAGAATAGAGAAGCAAAGAGCAGATCATCCAAGGTCTTGTGGCTCATGATGAGAACTTTGAAATGTATCCCAGTAGTTGTGCAAAGTACTTGAAGATTTTAAGGATGTGGAAGGGAGGCAGGAAAATTCAGCAGACAATTAAATACAGGGATTTTTATTTATAAATGATAGTTCTGACGGCAGTGTTTAGTAGAATGCCAGAATACAAGGATACCAGTTAGTAGGACTACTGTAGAGAACAGTTGTGAAGGAGTGTAATATCTTATCCTATTGTGGAGAACTACCTTCCAAATATATTTAAAAAATGGAAAAGGTAGGCTTTATGCCTCAAACTTCCCACTTCCTATAATGCGCATTCATTATATATCTGTTTCTAATTTTTGTCATGTTATTCTAAATTAGAGCTGTCATCAAGTTTCTATCTCAAAGTGACTAATCGAATGCATATCTATCATGTTCCTGTTATATCCATGTTTGCTTGATACTTCTGGTACTCAATATGTCTTGTCTTGTAAAATAAATTGAATTGAAATTCTGGATTCTAAATCAATATTGAAGTTCCCGGATTTGAACAAAACTTAACCTTTAGACTTCATAGACATTTTTCCCCCAAAATATTAGCTACCCCTAACTATAATATAATTACAATTTATTTTCTCTAAACTCCCCTACTCTTAATTTTAAAGTCATTTAAATTATATAGTTGTTCAATTCCAATCGTTATTTCCCTGAGGGCAGTAAAATTAAAAAAAAAAAAAAAAACAAACAAAAAGACACTTCCAAGGCAAATCATTTTTCAAAATTGGCCTTAAATTTTATCAATACTAAGCAACACACATATAATTAATTGAAATCATCATGCCTTATATATTTAAATGAGAAGACAAAAATCTTTTGGCTTTATCATTAATGTGGAATTCTTGAGTAACTAGAGTTTGAGATCTATACTATTTATTAAGAATTCTTGTAGTTGTTGATGTTTTTGTTTTTGTTTTTTCTTCCCCAGAGAGAAGGGATCATTGTAATGTGTATATGAAAATCTCAATCTGTTTTTTTTTACTCTTCCTCATTCTTAAGCATGAAAAAGTGTACCAAAAACTGCCTCATACTTCACATATTAAAATATAAAAAAGAAACTGGATAGCAAAAGCTAAAAATGTATGTGATATTTCTTTTTGTTCTCTCCTTTGTGTCACAGTCTATCACCTGCCAGTGACAATGCCTCCTCATCTGAAAAAAAGAAAAAAAGTATTAAGATTCCTCTACCCACCTGATGAACAGATTGCCTCAAAGATGGCATCACAATTCAGTACTCACTGCAGAAATTGGCATGATAAGGTTTCACATAGGCTGGAGTAAAAACACAATATTCCTTGAGGTAAAAATCTACTTAAAATGTAGCAGAATTCAATTTTGCAATTGTTTTGATATGACAACGAATAGTGTGACTTCAGACATGAGGAAGGACTAGCTATTCAAGGAAATCCCAACTGAGAGAACATGACAACTCAAGAGTGTGGAGACAAGCTTCTAATTAAAATTAATTAAGCAGTTCTTGTTTTTCCAAACTTTAGCATTTCTCCAAATTTTGAGCATATGATTAAAATATCTGTATAGGATTTTAAAACTTAATCCTCTAGGATTCCCTGCCCCTCTCCACACCAGTGAGACTTAAGCCCATGAAAGAACAATCTTACCTGCAAGGACATATTTTTCTAGGCTAATGTGCAATACCATCATCTAGAAGCTTCCCATGCTATCACCCCAGATTACACACTACAGAACTACCACCTACATAGAGGCCAGCCCACCTTTTTCCTTAAGTGCAAACCTGAGCAATTCTCAGGGATCCCTTCCTGTTGCTAAGCTGAGCTGCCTCCCGGATGGCTCAGTTGGTTGAAGCGCGGGCTCTCAACCACAAGGTTGCCAGTTCTATTCCTTGACTCCCGCAAGGGATGGTGGGCTGCACCCCCTGCAACTAGCAATGGCAACTAGACCTGGAGCTGAGCTGCGCCCTCCACAACCAAGACTGAAAGGACAACAACTTGAAGCTGAAAGGCACCCTCCACAACTAAGATTGAAAGGACAAAAGCTTGACTTGGAAAAAAGGCCTGGAAATACACACTGTTCCCCAATAAAGTCCTGTTCCCCTGCCCCAATAAAATCTTATTTAAAAAAAAGACATAGCCTGAGATGAGGAGAAGCATTTTCCTGGGGCTTGATTGGTCATTGGCCATGATAATACATAGGGCCCTCAAGTACAGGACCCAGACAGAGGAAGGACCCATTGAACTGGACCCAAGGATGTAGGGACTGTCCTGAGCACCGCAGGCTTGAGAAAGCATGTGGTCCAGAAAGTATGTTGCATTAAGAGCTGTGGCAGAAAGCACATATCAGAAATAGACGTGGACTCTCAAAATCAGAAGGCCAGGAAGGACCCTTTGTACATCAGTGGAGACTGCAAAGATCAGGATCCAGTGCCAAATATAGAGATTCTCAATCCTGTTTCATAGTAAAATCCCCAGGGTGGCATGAACTTTTAAAAGTGCCTGTGTTCAAACTCAATCGCTCCTTTGCCCACAAAGTAGGATTCGATTCCTGTTGCTGGAATTGAGAAATTCCAATCTAACTAGACACCGTTCCTAATGACCAGGGGATCCTTAAGAACACTTGAGAGGTTAGGTAACTCCTGAGATTAAGGAAAGGAAAGAGGAACAATCTGGAATTTACTGCTTTAAACTCACTTAAAATGGGAAAACCAGTTTTTCAGATTTTTTTTTCACTGTAAAGTTATTCTCCTCCCTCTTTCCATTTCTGGAAACAAGTTATTTAGTGCTGCCCACACTCCATGGGCAGGGAAGTTCAAGTCCTTCCACTTAAGGGAGAAGTATCTGCAAAAATGATTTGGAATTCTTTCCTATGGGATTTGCCTCACCTCCATTTAATTGCTTATTCGACAATTTATACCAGAATGGACTCATAGATACATCTTCTAAAATGTGGGTTATAATTTAATACTACATTATTTATATTGTTCCAGTTTTTGTTATTTGGAGCTCTTTCAGGTGAATTCCTGGGTCTCTTTGACATGACCCCATTTTTAAAAGGTTCACCGTATAGATTTAATTCCACAACACTAATATATTCTGTGCTTCCTCTCATCAAATTATTATCTTTCCCAATTTCTGGCAATCAGTAGTCTGTTTTCTGCATTTTCTAGAATGTCGTATGAATGAGGTCATATAATATGTAGCATGTTAGTCTGGTTTCTTTCACTTAACAAAATGCATCCAAGACTCACCATGTTGTTACGTGAATGATTAATTCATTCATTTTTTTGTCCAAATAGTATTCAATTGTATGCATAAATCACACTCTGTTTATCCATTCAAGTATTAAAGGGGATCTTAGTTTCTTCCAGCTTGGGAAAATTATGAATAAAATTGCTATAAACTTTCAAGTGAAGGTTTTTGTGTAAACATTCGTTTTTAAAGCAATTGGGTAATTGATGGATCATATGATAAGTCTATGGTCAATTCTATAAAAAACTGCCAAACTAATTTATGCTCTACCATTTTGCGTCTCCATCACCAATGAATGAGAATTCACATTACTCCACATCCTCCCCAGCATTCGGTATTATCAGGTCTTTCTGAAATTTAGCCATTCTAGTAATTACATAGAGGTGAATCATCATTTTAATTTTAATTTCTCCTATGATAAATGATGTTGAGCACTTTGCATTATGATTTATTATTTTTGAGTTTTAAGAATGCTTTGTATATTCTAGAGGCAAATTTTTTATCAGGTATGTGATTTGCAGATATTTTCTTCTACATGTGAAATGTAATTTTATTCTCTTAAACTGTCACTCCAGAGCAATATTTTTAATTTCGATGAATATAATTTATCTATTTTTAACATTTTCATGCATTGAGCTTGTTGGGCTGTATATAAATATTCATTGGTAAACCTAAGGTTATGTAGATTTTTTTCCCTATAATTTTTCCAGAACCTTTGTAGTTTTATATTTATATTTAGGTCAATGATTTATTTTGAGCTAATTTTCGTCAAAGATATAAGGTGCCTTCATCTGTTTGAGCTACTATAACAAAATAGCAGAGACTGGGTCATTTATAAACAACAACAGTTCTGGAGCCTTGAAAGTCCAAGATCAAGGCAGCATCATGGTTGCTTTCTGATGAGGGCCTTCTTTCTGGTTCATAGCAGTCACCTTCTCTCTGGGTCCTTACATGATGGAAGGGTAGAGGGATCTCTCTATAGCCTCTAAGGGCATTAATCCCATTCATGAGGTCTCTGCTCTTATGACCTAATCACCTCTTAACATTATCTCATTGGACTTTAGGATTGGAACATGAATTTTGGAGACACATTCAGTCTATAGTGTAAGATTTTGTCTAGATTCAGTTTCTGCATGTGGATGTCCAATAGTTCCAACATCATTTCTTAAAAAGGTTATCCTTTCTCAATTGATTTGCCTTTGTGTTTTTGTTAAAGATTAGTTGATTATATTTGTATGAGTCTATTTCTGGGCTCTCTATTCTGTTCCACTGAATTATACCCATTATACTTTTCATCAAGACTATAATGTCTTGATTTGTGTGTGTGTGTGTGTGTGTGTGTGTGTGTGTCTGTGTTTGTGTTAAGAATGCTTAGCATAAAATCTATACTCTTAGCAAGTTTTTAAGTACACAACGCTGTGCTACTAACCGTGGATGCTATTTTGCGTATCTTGGTTACTATCGATTTATAGTAAGTATTGAGATCAGGTAGTACGAGTCTTCTGATTTTACTTTTTTATCTTCAGTATCATGCTAACTATTATGCCTTTCCACATGAACCTTAGAATCAGTTTGTCAATATCCACAAAATAACTTACCGTGATTATAATTGGGATTTTGTTGAAACTAAAGATTAAATTGGGAAGAATTAACATCTTAACAATATTGAATCTTCTGATCTATTAACATGAAATACCTCTCTATTTATTTATACCTTTTTTGATTTCTCACATCAGTGTTTTATGAATGTCCACATACAGATCTTGCATATACTTTGTTCAGTGCTATTGTAAATAGTATTTTCTTAATTTCAAATTCCACTTGTTCATTTGAGGTACATAGGAAAACTATTGGTTTTCATTAATTGCTTCATATGAGACGTGTTCAAGAATGTACATAGCAGCTTTTTAAAGTAAGAGCTCCAAATTGGAAGCAGCGCATGTCACCATCACCAAGAGAATGTAAAAAAAAATATTGTGGTATGCTGCTAGTGATCAAAAGGAAGAGACCTGGATCAACCTCGGAACATATGATGCTGAATGAAAGGGACTTTACACAATGAAGATGACACTGCAAGATTTTACTTATATGGAGTCAACAAAAGGCAAAATTAATCTATTTTTAAATATTAGAACAGTGGTTGCTTCTTACTACGGGCGTGAGCTAATTTTCTAGAGTGATAGAAGTGTTCTAACTCTTGATAGGGTTTTGGGTGACGCAGATGTATGGATTGGTCAACACTCATCAAATAATGCAAGTATGATTTTCCACTTTTAAAAACAAAAGCGAAAACAAAACAAACTCTAAATAATTATTTCTGTGGTAAGGTGTTAGGTATGAAGTGTGCTGATGCCTGTAAGGTATGAAGTGTGCTGATGCCTTAACATACATTGAAATGAAAAAACAAGTGAGATAGATCGATGGGTAGATATAAGGATGTCCAGATTATGAATATATAATGAAGACTAGATAGCAAAATATTTATTGTAAAAGGTCAAAAATATGTGTGTATTTGTGCTGTTATTGACTGAATTGTGTCCCCCCCAAATTCACATATTGAATCCCTAATCCCCAAAGTGACTGTATTTGTAGATAGGGCCTTGATGAGGTAATTCAAGTTAAATGAGATTATAATGTGACCTCAGTATGTCTGCTGTCCTTATAAGAAGAGAGAAAGGTACCAGAGATGCACACATATAGAGAAAAGGTTTTGTAAAGACAAAGTGAGAAGACAACCATCTTCAAGCTAAGAAAAGAGGCCACAGAAAAACAACAAACCTGCCAACACCTTGATCTTAAACAGCCTCTAGAACTATGAGAATTAAGTTTCTGTTGTTTAAGCCACCCAGTCTATGCTATTTTGTTATGGCAACAATAGCAAACTGTATATATACCTGCACATATCTGTATATATACCTGCATGTTTGAAATATTTTATAATAAAGGATTGGGAAAAATAATGAACAATTCTAGGAAAAAGCAAATCTTTATATTACTTTTGACAGAGTTTGGAGAAGTTTTCCAACAACTTCTAAGCAGAATTTTCCAATTTATGCTTTCACCCATAAAGTATTAATTAGAAACAGGATCTCAGTCTATTTTCTTTCTGCAGAAAAAGAAGACAATATGTAAGAGAGTTTTAATGTTTATGATTCTTTAATAGTGTACATATTTTCATATCGGCAATATAAAATCTTGGACTGGATGTTATTTAAAGCAATACATCTTCATCTTTACAACAGTTAATTATCTTGATACAAAGCCTCAAACCAGATGGATATCTAGGAATGCATCCAAAAACAAACTCGGAATATTTCCATACATGATATAATATGGTCCATGAGAGACTAGCAATGGAATCTGTCATCTTTGCTAATAAGACTTCCAGCTGGGCAGCTGTATCACTTGTTTTTTAATTAATAAAATTTTTTAGAGCAGTTTTAATTTAAAAAACTTGAGTGGAATGTACAGAAAGTGCCCATATAGCCCTCACCTCCATATCTTCTGATTTCCCTAGCAGTTTCCCTATTTTTAACATCTAGCATTAGTGTGGTACACTTTTTTTAATTGAGACAACATCAAAACACTATTACAAACTAAGATCCATAATTTATGTTAGGACCCACTTTCTGTTGTACATTCCATAGATTTTCACAAACGTATAATGAAATGTATCCACCACTGCAGTATCATACAGAATGGTTTCACCATCATAAACATCCCCTGTACTCCACATATCCATCCCTCTTTCATCCATAAAATAACAATCATTCATCTTTTTACTGTTCCCTATAGTTGTGCCTTTTCAGATGTCATGTAATTGGAATCTACCATATGTAGCATTGTCACATTGGCGTCTTTCACTTGGAAATTTGCATTTGAATTTCTCCATGTCTTTTTGGGATTTGATAGCTCATTTCTTTTTATCACTGAAAATTGTGTAGATGTAACATGTAGTATTTATCTATTTACCTATCGAAGAACATCTCAAATGCTTCCTAGTTTTAGCAATTACGAATAAAGCTGCTATAAACATGTGTGTGCAGGTTTTGTTATGGACATAATTGTCAACTGATTTGGGTAAGTAGCAAGAAGCGTGATTACTGGGTCATATGGTAAGAGTATGTTTCGTTTTGTAAGAAAGGCCAAACTGCCTTGCAAAGTGGCTGTATCATTTTGTCTACACATCAGCGATGAATAAGAGTTTTCTGTTCCTCCACAGTCTTAGCAGCACTTGATATTATCAATGTTTTAGATTTCAGCTATTCTATTAGATATGCAATGTTATCTAATCATTGTTTTAACTTGTGACAGATGATATTAAGCATTTCATTGTATCTTTGCTTTTGTACATTTTTTTGGTACAATGTCTGTTTATATATTTTTCCCATTTTAATTGAGTTGTTTTCTTATTGTTGATAAGAGTTCTTTGCATATGTTGAATACCAGTTCTTTATCAGATATGTGTTTTGCAAAGATTCCCTCCAGTCTGTGACTTGTCTTTTCATTCTCATAACAAGTACCTGTAACAGAACATAACTATTTTTCATTTTAATGATATTCAACTTATCAAATTTTTCTTTAATGGATTGTGCTTGTGGTGCTGTAACTAAAAACTTATTACTAAAACCAATATCACCTATATTTTCTCCTATGTATCAGAAGTTTTATAGTATTGCATTTTACATTTAGGTCTGTGATACATCTTGAGTTAATTTTTGTAAAAGTTGTAAGATCTGTGTCTCTGTGTAAGATCTGTGACTAGATTCTTTGGGTTTATTTGTTTGTTTTGCATAGGGATGTCCAGTTGTTCCAGCACCATTTGTTGAAAAGATATTCTTTTTACATTAAACTGTCTTGACACCTTTGTCAAATATCACTTTGCTATAGTTTAGTGGCTCTCTATTCTTTGCCATTGATCTCTTTTTCTATTCTTATGTCAACACCACACTGTCTTAATTATTATAACTTTATATTAAATATGACATTAGGTATTATCAGTCCTCTAATTATGATATTCCCCTTTAATATTGTTTTGGCTATTTGGGGTACTTTGCCTTTCCATATGAACTTGAAACTCAGTTTGTTGATCTCCACAAAATAACTTACTAAGATTTTGTTTGGAATTGTGTTAAATACACAGATCAAGTTGACAAGAACTGATATCTTAATAACAATAAGCCTTCCTACCCACGAATATAAAAGTATTACCAATTATTTGGAACTTCTTTGATTTGTTCATCAAAGTTTTATACTTTCCCTCATATAGTTCTTCTGCACAGTTTCTTAGATTTACTCCTATTTCATTTTCTTAGATGTTAATGTAAATAATACTGTATTTTTAAATAAAAATTCCATTTGTTCCTTGTTTGTATATAGGAAAGCAATTAACTTTTATACAAAACCTGCCACTTCGTTGTAATTGTTTATTTGTTTTAGGAGTTTTTTTGCTATTGCTATTGATTCTTTAGGATTTTTGACATAGATAACAGGTGAACCTGGAGAGTATTATGCTGAGTGGCATTACGTCAGACAGAGAAAAGAAGATGCAATGTGATTTTGCTTATATGTGGAATCTAAAGAACAAAATAAACAAACAAAATAGAAACAAACTCATAGATGCAGAGAACATTTTGATGGTTGCCAGATTGGGGAGAAGGGGTGAGTGAAAAAGGGGAAGGGACTAAGAAATGCAAATTAGTTGTTACACAGTAGTCATGGGATTGTAGGGTATAGCATGTAGGATGTAGGAATATAGTTGATAATATCGTAGTAAGTATGTACATGTCAGATAGGTACTAGATATACTGCGATGATAGATGGGAAGTGTTTTAGGGTCAGGGTGATAAAAGTGAAAGCTTTAAGAAGTACAGATTGATAGTTACAAAATAGTCGTTTGGATGTAAAGCATAGGGAATATAGTCAATGACATGGTAATAATTATGTACAGTGCCAGATGTGTACTAGACTAGTCAGGAGATCAGTTCTTAAATCATATAAATGTCTAATCACTATGCTGTACATGTGAAAGCAATATAAAATAATATTGATTATCAAAATAAATAAAATGTAAAAAAAGAAAGATACACATTTTTGAAAATTAACAAAATCTACAGTGATTTTTTTAATTACTATATTGATATATTTTTTAAAGTCAGTCAAGTGAAAAACTAAAAGTTTATCTCCCTCCTTCCTTTTCCCCAATGTTACACACACACACAACACACACACACACACACACTCACACACTCAAATAGCTGAATTGACATCCTAACTCACTCTCAATGCAAACCTTTCTCTGATGGCCTCCTGCCACTCCCTTCTTTCTAGTTTCTGTCATTTCTTACCCTGACTAAAAAGTCTAGTAACTGACACCAGTATTTTTACTCCACGATTGAGTCTTCAGCTGAGTTCAGAGAAGTTCTTTCCATACACATACTTCCCAGCCATTTGGGTTTAATTATGGCTCATTTACTCAAGACATAAAATCTTCCAGGTTGCGCAACCAAAATGTTTTCTTTTTTTAAATAATTGACTTACTATATATTCTAGAGCTTCTTGTATTTATCTCTTTCAAACATACAAAGGGTGCCAAAAAATGTATACACATTTTAAGAAAGGAAAAAACTGCATTAAAATTATGCTAATAGTAAACACTTTGAGCACCCCTTATAATTGCAGAAGTCAAACGTGACTTGTATTAATCTTTTGTTATCAGTATATATTGAGTATTACAATTTTAATAACAGTTTTTCCATTCTTAAAATGTGTACACATTTTTTGAGGCACCCTCTATATTTCTATTAGTACTTGCCTCTTAATGGAGTACCTGGTAAAGTGTTGTGGTATAAATAACAGCCCTTTTTATTTAGCAATTTTGTATTTCCATTTTCCACTATTTTAAAAAGAATGCCTCTTTTTTGAAAGTCATGTGAGAGCAAAGATGTAAAGACACACATATGCATACAAATATTAACAAATTTTCAATTATTTTTAGCTCTTCTTAATACCCACTAATAGACAAATCTAAAGAACAAAACACCTTCAAACAGCTGGAACAATATACTTGTAGGTCATTATTGATGCTCATTATTTTAAATGTTACTGAAATGTATTACTTGAAAAAAATTAAGATAGAATAAATAAACCCCAAGGATAAAACTTTTATGTAATTTCTTTCAAATTAGACATTATTCGAGACATAGTTGAGATTTATCAAGTAATGTCATGAAGTAATTAGTGTAGAATCACTCCTAATCTTATTTCAACGTTTAAAATATTTAGTATTTTATACTTTCTATCAACAAGAAAAGCACAAAATTATAGGTTAGCCAGCAAACTAATTAGTTTTTATGGATTTGAAATTTCCTCTTTATTAAATACATGGAAAAGGTCAATCAGGATTCATTTTATTAAATGATTCATTTCCTATAACATTTTACTTTTATCTTTAATGATTACTTTTAAAGCATGTAGTTTATTTGAATAATTGTGTATTCATTATACATGTGTTTTCTAAATGCTGGAAAAAGATGTAATGCTTCATAACTTATTGTCAAAGGAAATAAACTTACTTTAAAATTGCAACATATTACACATTAATATATACATAGATTAATTTATAGATATATAAGTTTTATAAAAAAATTATAGGATGAACAAAAGTGGTGAAAGTGGACAATCTTGTCTTGTTCCTGGTCTTAAGGGGGGGAATGATTTCAACTTTTCCCCATTGAGTATGATGTTAGCTGTGGGTTTATCATATATGGCCCTTATTATGTTGAGATGTGATCCCTCTATTCCCACTTTGTTGAGAGTTTTTACCATAAATGGATGCTGGATTTTGTCAAATGCTTTTTCTGCATATGACCATATGATTTTTATTTTTCATTTTGTTAATGTGGTGTATCACATTAATTGATTTGTGGATATTGAATCAATCTTACATGCCAGGAATGAATCCCACTTGATAGTGGAATATGATCTTTTTAATGTATTGCTGGAAAAAAGAATACAGTATATATAACATATACATATACATATACATATACATATACATATACATATACATATATATATATATATATATGTATATACAAAATAAGTGTTAATCGACTATGTTATAGGTAAGGTTCTGGTAAACAGTAGACTATTTATTAGTAGCCAATTTTTTGGGGGGAGTCAAAAATTGTATGCAGATTTTCAACTACATGTGGATCATTGTTCAAGGATCAACTGTATCAATATTTCAAAATTAACAGAGTAGGGAACATATTATCTTTCACCTTTGTAATCAGTGTATTTAAGAATTCCTTTTCAATAAAAAATAGGAGGAATAATTAAAGACTTTCGGTTATATAAAAATATTAAATTGCATATTTAATATTACATATGTTGGGTTAAAACAATTATGCTAACATTTTAACCCCTTTGTTTTATTATATGAAGAGATTCCATGTAAAATGATTGATTGAAAATTATTTAAATTAACAGGCTATACATCTGTAGTAGGAGAAGACTGAAAAAGTTCAGGGTTGAAAAGAAAATGCAAAATTCTGAATGTTAATAATAAGCTGCCACGTTTTGCTTTTAGACATATGGTGGTAGATATCAAATCAATTTAATATTTAGATGCCATTGATTATATTTTAAAAAGTGACGTAACAATTTTATTTTTAAATGTCAACATTTCTGCTATGCCACAAATTACATCCCTGGGAGCTATTTTAACATGTAATGAAACAAAATTAGATGAAAAAAATAAAAATATTTAAGGGGGAGCATAGATTTCAAAATTATTTCAAATTGAATATATGAGCAAAAATGATTGCTGCTGAGCATATACATTTCTTTCTATTCAGGATTTTATCTATGTAATTCCACAGAAAAAGCTAACTTCCAGGGAAGGCTGTTTCACAATTTTCATCAGAAAATTATTCCCAATGTATTTAGCACTTGGCAGCAAATTATTTTCTGTATCTAATGACTCATGTTAGAATTTAAATCAAATTCTTCTTCTATCTCTAGTAAAGATATATAACTACTATCAACATTTTTCTACTAAATAACCCAACATACACATGCAAAATCTATTCCTTGCACTTACTTTTTCAACCTTTTAATTCATTTATCTAGTAAAATCAAAATCTTCAAGCATCACTAAGAAATCTATGTAGTAAAATTGAAATTCCATTACTTTCTACTTGAAAGCAGTATATAGGATTTTTGAGCTTTTGTAATGCCAGATAAAGCTTAAATGAGGTTTTAAAACGAGATTACTTTTCATAGGTGAAATCCTGAGCCTCTTTGAACTAAAGCGTACTATCCTCTCTGTGCACATGAAAGTGTATTTAATTCACAAAGGAAAATAGTGGATTTATTAATTAAAATGGTTTTAAAACTCCATGTTAACAGTCAATTTACAGAAAAAAGGAAGGCTTTTCAGGGAATACGAATAAGTTATTTGAACACAAAACAATGGTGAACTTCTAACAAACGAAACAAATGAAGTTAGGTATCTTAATTGGCAGAGATCAAACAATAACTGAAAAACCAAAGAACTGATACATCAGAAACATGAGACAAGTTAAATAATTTCTGAAAATCATTTCTTAGTGAATCTAAAGGTTAAAATAAAAACAAGTAACATTTTTATACTCAGTACATTTGAGTATATCAGGAGAGTCGAAGATTTCTGAAATAGTTTAGCCTGGCAGCATAATAGCACCCCTAATAATCCCCTCCAAAGTTCTTGCTTAGGGTGGAAGAAGCATTCAATATATAAACTGATTTTTTCAATATGCAACATGACAAATAAGTTCCTGATCTGATTTCTCAAATATGATTAATAACCATAACTAAACCATTTTTGTTGACTTCTGTAATTACCTGATAGTCTATCATCAAAGGCTCCCTGATACAAAGCAGAATACTTTATTCGAAAATAAAATTGTCAGTAAAATTGAACTGTTGGTGAAAAACAATTAACATGTTTTGCTATTAAAACATATTTAAATTGAGCTCAAGTCTTACATGTCACCGAGTGTTCTAGTTACTATTGTTGCATAGCATCTCAAAAACTTAGTGGCTTAAAACAATAGTTATTTCATTATTATTTCTTATGGTTCTGGTGACTGAATGGGCTCAGCTAGGTGGTTCTTGACTTAGAATTTCATGCAGCTATAGTAGGTAGTGGCTCTGGTGTCACTACAGAGAGCTTCTCCCTCATGTCTGATGGTTAATACTGTCACCTGGGACCTTTTGTGTGGTCATCAGCTAGAAGACTGCATGCAACCAATGTCAACATGGTGAATCCCCCAAACTGGGGACTCAAGCCCTGGGCCAAGAATGTTCTTCATGTAGGAGAGAATTCGAATATAAGCCAATATGGAGTTTAAAATGAAAGTAAGTTAATTTAGCAGAGAGTAAGTAAGAGAAGGCCACAGACAGAGCAGGAGGCTCTAATCACTAGAGGAAGAGAGACCCCCTCCATCCCCTGGGCTAGGGTTTGTATGTGTTTGCTTGCTTCTATGGAAAATTTCTGGGTATGAGAAAAGGAGGAAAGAAGAACAACGGTAAGTTTATGTGTAACTTCTGTAAGATGCAAGAAGACTAGGGGCAGGTTTATCTTCAACTTTTATAAGACACAACCTGTGGCTTTTTGTAGCAGGCTTAACTACGGGAACAGCCGTAATGAAATCTCTTTGCTCAACAGCCCTTAGATGGTTCGTTCTGTGTGATTGATTAATGTTTGCTTGAGTTCTGTGTCTTGGAACACATAGGCTGCAGGCTTGGAATCCAATCTTCCAGTTCCTTCTTTTGTAAAAATAGTCCTCATGTCCCTCCTCTATATTATAACCTCTTCATGTAGGTCGCTTGGCTTCCTTTATAGCATGGTCAATGTGTGTGTGCCAAGAAAACCAGAAAGCAACTGTACTCGTGTTATGTCCCTTCTACCATAGTCACAAATTTACCCAGGTTCAAGAGGAAAGAACAAAAATCCCCACTTCTTGCTAGGAGAAGTATCACAGAATTCAGGGGCTATGTTTAAAATCAGTCATGATTTACACACTAGCATAAAATTATTCCCATTCCTCCTATGTAAAAAATTCAAGAATACAGACAATGTAAAACTCAATTGTTATCTTCAAAATCAATTCATATATCTGAGGATCCTTCTTTCCAAAGAAAGCATTTTGGTCTTTTGAGAAAGAGGATACAAAATGTGCCAACACAAAGTTTATATAGTGAAATTATTAAAATATATTTATATTTGATTGGAATAATTTAAAATTATACCATAAAATAATAGAGTATAGTCACACATCGTGTTCTTGTTAAAGACAAGCTGTTGTAATGTGAATGAAACGTATACTGTTTTTAGACTTTTGCTGCCAGGCTTTCCCCAACAAGAATCAAATTTTTTAAATGAGCCAGCTTTCACTAAAGGACTATAGCTCAAATGCTTGGATAGCCTTCTGCTTTTCCATTTGCTCATGTTATGTACCTTATAGTGATTCTCACAGTAACATCCTACGTAAGCCCACATGTTAGTCATCAGGTGTGCCCACAGAAGTTAGATAGCAAGCATTGCTCTTCTGACTTAGATCACTTTAATTCCTCTTTTTTCTCTCTTAGAGCTGTTTTAGCTATACTACCAATGTTAAAATTACTAAATTTTTTAGCACTTCTATTTTCATCTTCATAGAGGCAGTCTTTGGACTTATAAACACTTTAACATATAGTATCTCAGGTGGTAGTCCAAGACTTGGACCATCGATGCCTTATAAGTAATAGGTTGTCTGCTGCCGTTCTTATAATGAGACCTAGATAAAATGAAGAGAAATAGAGATCTTTGAAAATCACCAGGTGATATTGCCAGGTAGCTTCATGCTAATTTGAGGTATTTAAATGTTAAGGAAAGTAAGGAATTATAGTACTATAGATAGTACTGAGATCTATCTGATGACCTTATATTATAGCAGAGCAATGGGTAGCTTCAAGTGAAGGCAGGATCTAATATGTATGACTAAAAGTATCAGACAGATATCTAAGTCAAAACACAGATAAAGAAATCCAGATATTGCAGAATCTAAAGTCCTATCAAGAACTTAAAAATGGTTGGAGAGACTATGCAGGTCTCAAGTAGCAAGCAAGGCAGAAAAGAATCCATGTCTAAAGGAAACAGGAAGTAGATATTGGCACCTGTGAGCAAAAATAATAAAATTAACATGGTCCTTTATAACATTTCCTTCTGGGTTCATACATTAAAATAGAGGACTAGGAAGTGATAGTAAATTCTGACATCTTATGAATTTCCAACTTAATCCAGAAAGATGGTCCAGTTCTAATTTCTTAAAACCTGTAGCATTCCTGACTTTACCAGTCAGCTCTCATTGTGATAAGCACTGCATGGTAAAACAATCCTGATACTCAGTGGTTAAAAACAATGCAACACCTATTCTCATGGGTATTCTGGGTGGCTCAGTGCCAATTTGTCCTGGCTGCTCACTGAATATTGCAGATCTGACATTGTCTACCTGTTCTATGTTTCTCTCTCCCTCCTTAGACCAGTGGCCTAGGAAAGGTATGCTCTCCTCCAAGTGACTGCAGAGGCACAAAAGGAAGTACCCAATCATGAGGACACATTTAAAGTCCCTACTTGTGCCCCATCCACTAGCATGCCATTGACCAAATCTAGTTATATGGCAGAATCCAAATTCAAAGCATATAATCCACTGTTTGAGGGGTGAACTGCCAACTGGCATCGCAAAGGAACAGATACAGAGAAGAGTATAAAAATTGAGGCCAATAATTAAACCTGCCAGAGTGCGTCTACCTTAGAAGTAAGTGTTTTTTTTTTAGTGGAGAGTACTATATGGCTAGTTTTAAATCCATCCTGGGTTTTACCAACCCAGAGGCAGAAGATTAATTTCACCTAAGGCCTGCGTCCAAATCCTGTATTGTGAAGAAAGATGTTCACAGAATTTTGTAAAATGTTATTTTCTTAGTCCATTCAGACGGTCATAACAAAACACCATGGACTAGGTCATTTACACAACAGACTTATTTCTCTCAATTCTGGTGGCTGGAAGTGTAAGATCAAGGTGCCAGCATGGTCATATCCTGGTGAAAATCCTATTCTGGGTTATACCTAGGGACTTTGTGATGTTTTCTCATATAGTGGAAAGCACTAGAAAGATCTATAGGGCCTCTTTTACAAGAACACTGATCCATTCACGAGGGCTCCACCCTCAAGAATTAAGCACCCCCAAAGGCCCACCTCCTTCTACCATCATCTTCAGGGTTTAAGATTTCAGCATTTGAATTTGGGGGGGATATAAGCATTCAGACCATAGCAATTATTTTTACAAATGTGCCTCAATTTAGAGCACATCTCACAGTGTTACCAGTACATTCAGAGTTCTCCAGGTGTCCATTCATTCATCTGTCTTTCCACAACAGACATGTACAATACTACAAAAAATATATTCACTAATTAAGATTACATAGTCCCAAATCACTTTCTCTAGCACTTCAACTGCTTTCTCTTCATTATAGTCAGGTTCCATGGTGAAAAACAGTCAGTTAAAAGTAAAGCTATTCAAGATGCCCAGCATGGAAATACCACAAATAGATTCCAGTTTTACTGAGCTAGAAATTTTATACAATTCTTAAATATTTTTAAAAGCACATCGGTTATTTAGTTTTCCTGATTTATTGTAGTCACCTTCTGCCAGAACCATAAGGAAAGCAACACTTTAATAATCTTTTCCCACTGCCAAGATAAACAAAAACTAATATTTTTGACCATGTGTACAACATGCCAATTCTTTTCAGTGTTATTAAACTTTTGCCTAATTATTAATTCATTTTTATGAAATAATGCTCAGTCTGTTATAAATATAAGTTTCCAAACAAGAATCTATATCTCAGTAAGTGTAAATCATTTTAAGCAGACCAATATAACTCTCCCAGAGCCAATGATGGATTCTGTAATCACACTGCTAGTCCACAGGCATCATTTGATTATCTCACAATACCTTGTTACAGTGTTGCTGATCTGTGACTATCATTACTAATAGCATTTCCCCAGAATAAAGCAGATCTACTTCTCTCATTGACAGCATTCCACAGATAGAAAAATCTTGTCAAATGCACTTTACTAAAATTAAAAAGAGAATGAGAGACTGTGCCTAGAGCAGGTGGTGTCTACTCAAGGAGATAATTCTATTTTTATGCCTCTAATATGCATTTCTCCTGTCCTAAATGTGACATTGGAGTTGCAGTAGAATAGGAAGTAAAATCCTAAAAGGGAATAGAAAGTATTTCACGTCAAATCAAGAGGTTCCAGGCCCCACATAGCATGCCATCAGTTTATAATAACTATTTCCCAGTTTGCAAGGTTGTCTATTTGCATCTGGCTTTAAGTCAGTGCTTTGATAGTTTATAAATCCCTGTTTGTTTCTGACTCTAGAATTCACAAAGATATGGCATCTTTAAGTACTTCAATTTAGCATCTTCAAGTACTCCCTTATCATCGTTAAGCACTTCAATTAGTCAGGATAGAATAGGCTTTTGCTTGGATAGCAAACAACCCCAAATCTCAGTGGATTACAAAGTTTATTTCTCACTCACCAAAGATCCAAAAAGCTGCCTTCAAGCACTAAAAATGCAGATTGCTTCAATCTTGCAGTCCTGCCTGCCGGCTCTCTTCCAAGTCACCTGCTACAAAGGAAGCGAAAGGTGAATAATTCTACAGGGAGTTTCCATTGCTTCAGGCCAGGAGTGTCAAATGTCCTTTAAGCTCACAACTCATTCATCAACATAGTCATATGATCTGCTTAACAAGCGAGGAAGTGCGGTTTTCCATGCGGCCAAGCAGAAGCAATATGAAACAGATCAGACGATCATAAAGCATTTTTTTTGTTACACTATTCAAAGCACTTTGCTTGACATAATCTCCAATGCAGTGTAGTAAAAACAAGAGTCAGTATGTCTGGGTTTAATGAGGAACTTTATTTCAATTTCCTCCATATTATGCAGCGTGTTCACAAAATACAGTGAATGTTTAAATTTAAGAAAAGTATTACAGTAAAAGACACATTACTATTAATACCCCTCAAAACATCGCCCTCACTTCAAACACACTTATCGCATGGTTCTTGCCACTTTCTAAATCAGTTCTAGATGTCCTCTTTCGTGAGTGTCTTTAGTTGCACTGTTGTAGCTGCCTCAATGTCCTGATTTGATTCAAAATGTTTTCCTTGCGTGGTCATTTTGACTTTGGGGAAGAGCCAGAAGCTGCATGTTGCCAGTTCCAGTGAACAAGGTGAATGAGGACACACCGTAATGTTTTTATTTGACAGAAATTGTCGTATCAGAAGTGATGTGTAACACAGAGTGTTGTCATGACAGAGGATAAAGTAAAGACACTCATAAAAGAGGACTTCCAAAACTGCTTCAGAAAATGGCAAGAACAATGGGATAAGTATGTTAGAAACAAGGGGGAGTATTTTGAGGGGGATTAATAGTAATGGGTCTTTTACTGTATTTTTTTTAATTTGAACTCCACTGCATCTTTTGATCACACCTCATAAATTAAGATATTGGACTATAAAGACAGAACAAATATGGTGACATGCAGGGTGCTCCTTGATGTCTCCCCCTGAAGTTAGTTACAAGTTGAACAGCTATAATTCAACAAAGGATTCTTACACAACACAGAAACATGTCTGAGAAACTGGCACATCTAAACATCTGAAGGCAGGTGAATCGGGCAAACAGGGGAGGAAGAAAGGGGGAAGTGTGGCGATAGGGGCTACAGGATGTAGGCCAGAGCTCACTGTGGTCCTGGGAGAGGGGAGGATTGAGCTGCAGGTACAGTTTCTGTAGCTCCAAAAATGCTGCCTGAGAGATGAGCATATAGTATGGCTTTGGGGCAAAGAAGGAGTGCAAAAGTGTGACAATCCTCACTGTCCTCACTGCCAGGGAGAAAACAAAGCCATGGCGTATGGCAGCCTCCCCCCAACCTCCCAGAGCTCACCTCCCCTGCACCCTCGCAGTGTTAGTAACAGGCCCCAGAAAAAAATGGTAGCAGTGTCAGATTAAAGAGCAGAATCTCTACAGTGCTGAGAGCTAAAGAGACAGTTCCTGATTGGCAGACACACAGTGCGACTAATTCCAGCAGCAAAGGAGGAGCTATAGGCATGAGGCAGCTGTGGTCTGGCAGTCACCATTACTCAGAAGAGTAGAAAGCCACAAGCACTCCTGTCACCACTCCTAGCCCACGCCGCCCCCACCTTTCCTAGCTGATGGAGGAGGTGGGGGGGTGGGGGGGACACCCAGGGCTCCTGAGACACACAGCTCTACATCTGCCTCCAGGGTCAGCACTGAGATTTCAGAGGCCCAGAACCCCATCACCCACCACGTTCTCCCATGGGGTGATGCCCTGAGATCGAGGTAGCCTGTTCACAGAGAAGAAGCCCAACTTCCTAGGAATCTCCCACCGCAGAAGCCGGAACAGCAAAGAGAGAATAAAACTCTCTAGTGCAAGACAAAAAATAAAACACTCAAGCATCACCTACGGGAAAGCAAAGGAAAGACCTCTTCATATCAACTGGCTGCGGAATCCACTCTGCAAATGCCCAGGAAGAGAAATAATCCATTAATTGCCATAAATAACCAAGGTAACAAGACAGCTCAGAAAGAAAAAAAATCTCCAGAAAATGAACGTAAAGGCATGGAAACATGTGATATAAATGACAGAGAATTCAATATTGCAGTACTGAAAAAACTCAGTGAGATGCAAGAAAACTCACATAGGTAGTTTAATGAACTCAGGAATAAAATCAATGAACAAAATTAATATTTTACCAAAGAGATTGAAATCCCAATAAAGAACCAAATAGAAATTCTGGAGCTGAAGAACGCAATAGCAGAGATGAAGAATGAAATAGCCAGCTTAAGAAATTGAGCTGACCAGATGGAGGAAAGAATTAGTGATATTGAAGATAGAAATCTGGAAATGACACAGATGGAAGATGAGACAGACTTGAGAGTTAAAAAAAAAAATATTTTGTTGATGGTTTCTTTTGCTGTGCAGAAGCTTCTTATTTTGATATAGTACAATTCATTAATTTTAGCTTTTACTTCCCTTGCCTTTGAGGTCAAATTCATAAAATCCTCTTCAAACCCAAGCTCCATAAGTTTTGTACCTATGTTTTCTTCTATGCAGTTTGTTATTTCAGGTCTTTGATCCATTTTCACTTAATTTTGGTACATGGTGACAGATAGTCTAGTTTCATTCTTTTGCACGTGGCTTTCCAATTCTCTCAGCACCATTTATTGAAGAGGCTTTTTTTTCTCCATTGTATGTTTTTTGCTCCTTTGTCAAAAATAAAGAGGTAACAAACTGAATGGGAGAAGATATTTGCAAACAATGCCTCCGATAAGGGGCTAATATCCAAAATATACAAAGAACTCATACAACTCAACAACAACAAAAAGTGAACAATACAATTAAAAATGGTCAGAGGACCTGAATAGACATTTCTCCAAAGATGACATACAGATGGCCAATAGACATAAGAAAAGATGTTCAACATCACTAATCATCAGAGAAATGCAAATAAAAACCACAATGAGCTATAACCTCACACCGGTTAGAATGACTATCATGAACAAGACAAATAATAACAAGTGTTGGAGAGGCTGTGGAGAAAAAGGAACCTTCATACACAGTTGGTGGGAATGCAGACTGGTGCAGCCGCTATGGAAGGCAGCGTAGAGGTTCCTCAAAAAATTACGAATAGAATTACCATATGACCCAGCAATTTTTCTTCTGGGTATCTATGCAAAAAAATCTGAAAACATTTATCCATTAAGACATATGTGCTCCAATGTTCATTGCAGCTTTATTTATGGTGGCCAAGACATGGAAACAACCAAAGTGTCCATTGATAAATGAATGGATAAAGAAGTTGTGGTATATATACGCACTGGAATGTTATTCAGCCATAAGAAAAGATAAAATAGTACCATTTGCGACAACATGGATGGATCTCGAGATTATTATGCTAAGTGAAATAAGTCAGACATAAAAACCATATGATTACACTGATATGTGGTATATAAAACTGAAAATAACAGAAGAACAAGACAAACAAATGAAGAAACAAAGCTCATAGACAGATAATAGTTCAGTGGTTATCAGAGGGCAATGGGGGTTGGGGGTGGTAGATGAGGGTAAAGGGAATCAAATATATGGTGATGGAAAGAGAACTGACTCTGGGTGGTGAACACACAATGTGACACATATATGATGTATTACAGAATTTTACACCTGAAATCGATGTAACCTTACTAATAATTGTCACCCCAATAAACTTTAATTAAAAAACAAAATGAAAAGATGAAATACTTTCATTTGTGACAACATGGATGGATCTTGAGATTATCATGCTAAGTGAAATAAGTCAAACAGAAAAAATAAAGAATCATATAATTTCACTTATACGTGGGATATAAAACTGAAGCAACAAAGGAGCAAGACAAATAACTAAAGAAACAAAACTCATAAACAGAGACAATAGTTTAGTGGTTACCATGGGGTAAGGGGGGAGAAAGGTGGTAGAAGAGGGTAAAGGCAGTCAAATATATGGTGATGGAAGGAGAACTGAGTCTGGATGGTGAACACACAATATACTATATTGACGATGTATTATAGAAACGTACAATGAAAACCTATATAATTTAACTAACTAATGTCACCCCAATAAACTTAATAAATAAATAAATAAATAAAAAGATAGAAAGTATAATGGTCGTTGCAAGGGGATGGGTGAGGGGAGAATGCAGGTTTTTATTTAATGGATAGAGAGTTTCAATTTTACAAGACGAAAAGAGTTATGGGAAGGATGTTGGTGATACCTGCACAACAGTGTGAATAGTACAACAGTACAACACTATATTGCACACTTAAGATGGTTAAGATGGTAAGTTTTATGTTATGTGTATTGTACACACGCACAAAAAGAAAATAAATGGAAAAAAAACAAAGATATTGTACTAAATAATCTTTTTTATTTTTCTACGATTACATTTTTACAATTCCCTACTCCTTGGAAAGAAGCTCTTATTATTTTGTCTTGCACCATAATTGTTAGCTTTTATAAAGATTCGCAAAAAATAAAAAAATAAAGATTCGCTATTGCCATGTATTATAAGAGTGGATTACGGAATCACCTCAGGTTGGTAATACAATAGCAATAGAATTATTCAATTAAGTGTCTTCCCATGTGAACTACATAAGAAATGGAGCATAGACTCATAACCATAGGATTACGGAAAATCATCTTTTAACACTTATTTTTTTACAAGAGTGTAAACTGATGAATTTTGACTGAAATCATTATAACTCGAACATAGTTAGGGTGTTTTGTCTCTCTCTTCCTCCTGGTCTATGTGGACAACTGGTAGATGCATGCTAGAGACATCCTGAGGCAGTAGAAAAAACATTGAGTTTGATATTAGGCAAGATTTTGCTTGAATTATAGTGTTCCATTTACCAGTTTGATAATCTGGTGTTTCATACATGATATTGAAATTGATGTGTTTAAAAACTATAGACTAAATTAATTAATAATAGACAATAAATTGAACATTGCAACATAGGAAATGTATTAGCAAATTTCTGCCTAATGAAGGGAATTATAATTTACCTCACATTCCAATCAGGAAATTGCTTTTCAGCTCAAAGGAGGTAAAAATTTGCCCCTTTGGCACTGACCAGCAGAATGTAGAAAGAGATACAAAAATACAAGTTTACACAGTTGTGCTACAATAGCAAGAAAACAAGATATTACCAGTTTAAATACAAATCAGGCGGTTGGTATCTAGTAGAGCACACTGGAAGCAGAAAAATAAATCTCTATAATTAATTAATAGAGACAGTTTTAAGAAACTGCAAGTAAATGCATACGTTAAGTAAGAGGAAGAGGCCCTTAAAAGGGAAAAAAAAAAAAATGAGAAAACCTCAACAAGAAAAATGTAGAATAGTTTCCATTAGTTACTAATGAAAAGGAACTGAATATTGACGCAGAGCCCTATTGTACAGTTTGCCAGAATGACAGCTACTGAGGTAAACTAAGTATAATGTATATAATTATAATATATAGTATAGATCCAATCTTTTTTGACAAATGACTATCTGTTCTTATTCATATTCATCAAATCCAAATTTGAAGAACTCAGTCAGGTATTGTTATGAACAGATGCCTAATCTTAAAATTAAATAAATCATATCAGGCAATAAGAGGAAAATGAGATGCATAGCAATCTTTACATAATACCATTTCAGCAAAGCTATGTTCTCATAGGTTTATAATATGTTAATTCCTCCTGGATCTTCTGCAACCTTTCACAAGTAGCTATTCTTTCACAGGTCCTTTTGGTTGTTCCTATTAAATCTAAACTTTTCAGGCTAAGTCCTTGAATCTCTTTTCTTTTCTTCTCCATTGGCTCATTTCCAACCTATGATCTCTCATGTTTCAGGCTTTAAAAGCAATCTATATAACTCTCAAATTTATATCTCCTATTTATACCTCTTTTCTTAATGCTAATGTCTTACCAGATAACTACTTCAATAACTAAAAGCATCTCAAATTTAATGTGTTCAGAATTGCAATTCTGATTTCCATTCCATCCCCAAATTGTTCTTCCCCGTCTTCTAACTCTTCAACAAACAGCAACTCAGTTCTTCCAGTTTAAAGTGCAAAACAAAACTTGGAATCATACTGGAATCTTCTCTTTTTCTGACAATTCACATCCAATCCAGTTTGAACTTTCAAAACAGATTCAGAATCTGAATCTTTCTCATGACCACCAGTGCTACTATTTTACTTTAAACCATTTGTATCCTTATTCTAAACTAAATGGTTGTAATTTCCCCCTACCATGCATACCCAACAATGCCTGGTGTAAGCATACTTTTCCTATCTATAATCCATAGCTCTTTTTTTGCTATTTTTATATCTTTATAGATTTCATCTTTGGGGTTTAATTCTTTGGAATCCCTCACATTAATATTCACAGATCACTGGTCCTTTTAATTAGGCTGTGTGGTAGTTTTATGCATCACTAATTTCATAGCAACATATCAACACTAAAAGAAGTGTGCCAATAATGCTAAAATTATGTATTCGGCATCCGCCTCGCTATAGATTATGTCATATTTGTTTCCTGACAAAAGGTAATGTTAGAAAACATCCAACTGTGTTTTTCGTAGATTATAAACAAACCTGCTGTTAAATCATTGACAAACAAATTGTACACTTCATGCATTAATAGTACCATCTGTAAAATGAAAATTGTTTTTAAATCTACCTGAAAAATCAATGAAACTAACAGTAAAAATTGTTATTTGTCAATTTAACTACCTGAAAAACTAGGCAAAATGATATTTCTGATGTGTCCAAATATAAATTGTAAATCTTTCACTGTCAGGAAAAAAATTTTCTGCCTCCAAAATTATCAAGAGTTTTGAGGTTTACCTAAGGGGGCATTTATTTTAAGTCAATACATTTTATGTTAATGTAAAAAATAGCATTTCAGATTTTTAATGTGAGGCTTTTATAACTCAACATTGTAAATATCGGAATTAAGAAGGAAATCTTCAATTATTATAAGTGGGTAGATAATCTTTTAGTGGCAGAGATAAGGCAGCTGAATTTTCATTTGTAAAGGGGACATAGGAAGTAACAATTATATACATAAAGATACAAAACTTAGAACAACTGACAAGAATAAAATAATAATAATTCAACATTTATTGAACAGCAACTCTGTACCTGGCCTTAAATCTTAATAAATTATTATCATGATGTCATCCAATTCTTACAACAATATTTGAACACACATCTATTTAACTCCATACCAGTATTCTTAACAACTGTGCTATATTCACTCTAAAAATAATGTTAATAATTTAATTTATAAGCACCTATCCCATAAAAAGCTTTTCTCTCATATTATTTTATTTACTCCTCCCAGTACCTCTGTAAGTATTTAACCATTTTGAACATAAGGAAACTGAGACCAATGGAGAGTAACTGAATAGCCTTATGGGGATTCTCTTCTACTCGAGTAATGTTTTTTTCTTTTACTATTTTTAGAATTCTTTCTGCATCTTTGTGTTTAGGTTTTATTATATTGTATCTTGAAGACGATCTTCTTGGGCTGAATTTACTTTGGGACCTATGAGCTTCATGAACTTGAATGTCGCAACCTCTGTAAGAGTTAAAGGACAAAAATATTAAAATAATTATAGCTACAATAATTTGTTAATGGATATACAATATGAAAAGATGTAAATTGTGACATCAAAAACATAAAATGTGTGGATGAGAGAAAGTAAAAGGGTAGAATTTTATATTTGATTCAAGTTATTATCAGCTTACAGTGGACTGTTATAACTTTAAGATGATCTATGTAAGCCTCATAGTAACTAAAAATCATAAACCTATAATAGCTAAAAGAAAAGAGAAGGGGATCAAAGTGTAACACTGTGGAAAATCATTATTTATAAAGGAAGACAGCAAAAGATGAAAAAAGGAACAAAGGAATACAAAACAGCCAGAAAACAACCACCATATTTCCCCGAAAATAAGACATAGCCGAACAATTGGCTTTAATGCATCTTTTGGAGGAAAATTAATATAAAACCCATTATTATATTATATTATATTATATTATATTATATTATATTATATTATATTATATTATATTATACCCAGTCTTACATTAAAATGAGACCAGGTATTATATTATATTAAAGACCTGGTCTTACATTATAGTAAAATAAGACCGGGTCTCATATTAATTTTTGCTCCAAAAGACTCATTAGAGTTGATTGTTCAGCTAGGTCTTATTTTTGGGGAAACATGGAATTAATAATATGGCATTAGTAAGTCCTTATGTATAAGTAATTACATTAAATGTAATTAGATTAAATTTCCCAGTCAAAAGACACAGATGAACATACAAACAAAAATCATAAAACTCCTAGAAGAAAACAAAAGGGAAAATCTCTAGACTTCAGCCTTAGAAATCATTTTTTTGGATTTGACATCAACGGCAAAGGCAACAAAAGAAAAAATAAATAAGTAGAACTGCATCAAACTAAAAAGTTTCTGCACAGCAAAAGAAACCCTCAACAAAATGAAATGGTAACCTATAGAATGGGAGAAAATATTTGCAAATCATATATCTAAGGTACTAATGTCCAAAATACATGAAGAATTCATACCACTCAATAGCAAGAAAACAATGTGATTAAAAAATGGGCAAAGGATCTGAATAGACACTTTTCCAAGAAAGACATACAAATGGACAACAGGTACATGAACAGGTGCTCAGTACCACTAATCATGAGGGAGATGTAAATCAAACTCTCAATGAGGTGTCATTTCAGACCTGGTAGAAGGGTTATCATCAAAAAGACAAGCGATAGGGCCGGCCTAGTGGCTCAGGCCGTCAGAGCTCCATGCTCCTAACTCCGAAGGCTGCCAGTTCGATTCCCACATGGGCCAGTGGGCTCTCAACCACAAGGTTGCCAGTTCAATTCCTCGAGTCCCGCAAGGGATGGTGGGCAGCGCCCCCTGCAACTAAGATTGAACACGGCACCTTGAGCTGAGCTGCCACTGAGCTCCCGGATGGCTCAGTTGGTTGGAATGCATCCTCTCAACCACAAGGTTGCCAGGTCGACTCCCACAAGGGATGGTGGGCTGTGCCCCCTGCAACTAGAAAACGGCAACTGGACCTGGAGCTGAGCTGCACCCTCCACAACTAAGGTTGAAAGGACAACAACTTGACTTGGAAAAAAGGCCCGGAAGTACATACTGTTCCCCAATAAAGTCCTATTCCCCTTCCCCAATAAAATCTTAAAAACAAAAACAAAAACAAAAAAAGACAAGCGATAAAAAGTGTTGACGAAGACGTGGAGAAAAACATGATCTCAAAGAGATACCTGCATCCCATGTTCATTGAAGAATTATTCACAATCTAAGTGTCCTTCAATGAAGGATGGATAAATATAGATATAGATATAAATAGATATAGATATAGATATATTATAATATATAATATGTATATTCTCAAATTTAATGTGTTTTAAATTGCAAGACAGAGAAAGACAAATACTTATGAATACTGTATGATCTCACTTTTATGTAGGACCTAAAAAAAAGTCAAACTCAAAGAAACAAAGAGTAGAAAGGTGGCTATTAGGGCTGTGGGATGGGGGAGATGAGGAGATGTTGGTCAGAGTATAAGTTTTCAGTATAAGATAAATAAGTGCTAAGGATGTAATATACATCATGGTGACTATAGTTAATACTGCAACTGCACACTCGAAATTTGCAAAGAGGGTATTTTGTAAACGTCCTAACCATGAGGAAAAAAAAAAGGTAACTCTATGAGGTGATGGATATGTTAATTAACCTGATTATGATCATCATTTCACAAAGTTTACTTATCTCACATCATCATGTTGTATGCTTTAAAAATATACATCTTTATTTGTCAATTTTACTTCAATAAAGCTGGAGAAAATTAAAAGAGAAAGTATGTGAAATAATAATTCTGAAATTCTGGAGTAAAGAGCTGGAGCCTATTATAGCAATCTAGGGCAAAATGTATCCTTGTCTCTTAAAAGGTGGAATAAGAACATATTAATAGTGATCTTTCTTTGAGACATAAATGGTTGATGTCTCAAACAGTGGGAGAGAAAAAGAAAAGTATTTCTGGGAAAGGGACCACAGAATCATAAAAATTCTCTCCTACAAATCATTCAATACACCTATAAGTAATTGTGCCCGAAGATGTTACTTATCGCAGTGTATCAGTCAACGTCCAAACATGACAATATAAAACACTCAAACTATATCAGAGTGGATATTTAACTCAGAGTTGTGTTACATAGTTGTTATCAAGACTGAAAAGGCAAACCAGAGGGAGCTGAGGTGTGTCAGGTATGCCCAAGACCATGCTAAGTCCTGATGATTCACTAGAACAATTCACAGAACTCAGAAAAAATGTTATTCTCATGACTACAGTTTATTACATTCAAAAAATAAAAACTAAAATAAACCAAGGGAAAAGACACACTGGATGAAATCCAGGGGAAACTAGACACAAGTTTCCAAGTGTCCTCTCCCAGTGAAATCAAAGGAACACACTTCATCTTCCCAGTAATGAAGTGTGACAACACATGCAAAGAATTGTCAATCACAGAAGCTCGCCCAAGCTTTGTTATACAAGGTTTTTTGGGGAGCCAGTCATCTAGGCATGCAGTAAATGACCTCAGCTACTTAGACTCCAATACCTCAAAGCAAAAATAGGCGTTCCTCATAAATCACAATGTGAACATAGACTATCTAATGAAACTGGTATCTCAGGTCCCAAAGCCGCTGACATATAAAAACAGGAGTTTACCCTAAATCACATTGTTAGCCTAAACTATCTGACCAAACTGGTACATCACCTTCCAAGGCCTCAAACACACAAAAACACTCTTATCAGGCAGAATATTCCAAGGGCTCAAAATTGATCTCCCAGGAGGTAGCTGAGGGCCACTCAGGTAGCAAAAGACAGGCCTGTGAATGCGCAGGGTTTGAGCAAACAGGCCTGCAGAGTTCATTCTTTTCTGCACATAAGGTAACCACGATATATTGATTACAGGAGGTATTACCTCTAATACTGATGCACAAAGAGTAAGAGCTTAGAGACTCATCCTTTACATAACTGATGCTGAGACGGCTTGGTGGTGGTATAGGGTAGGAGGGTGGGAGTGGGGAGCTGGAAGTTGGAACCACTAAAGGAGATTTAACTGCCTGGTCTTGGTCTCCGAGGGGCTGGTGCTAGAAGCGCTGGAAATGCCCAGCGAAGGTGGAGCATGAAATTGCAACTGTCTTCTCTTGCTGGAAGGATACTATTCTCTTCCTTGCACTTTCTCATTTCCTCTAAGGCCTCCCTTAGGCTTTTCTTGCTAATGCCTTCATGGCCAAAAGAGTGTGAAATTTAGTAAGCAGGACTCCTGGCTAAAGCAGTGACTCAGCAGGTAACTAACCATCATACTCCCCTAAAGAAAACTACTACTCAATGGCATAATCAAAATAACTTAAAAATATTCTTACTTCTAGACCAATGGTCTTTCCACCATATCTTGACAAGAAAGTCAATGAAAAAAGTGATTAAGTAGACATTATAGTTTGGACCACCAAAGGAGTATAGCCTTCAGTTTTTATAGGAAAGGACATTTAAAGTTAAAATCCCCTTTAAAATTAAGATAAAATGTTACAACTGTTGGACTCTTTATCAACTCTCTCTATGACCTTAGTTAACTCACAGTTAGCTCTGGTTTCAGTATCCTTGTCTGTAAAACAAATGATAACAAGTATAAGTCCATTTCCAAATTAAGATCTGAAATACTCTAATTAGTTTGGTTTTACACAAACCCAATTTGCTAAATTGGCAATGTATTGAGTTTATATTATTTTTAACTAGTTGGCTTTGGTTGATCAGTTTTAATTTTTCCTTCATAAGAATATTTTAAGGAAAATTCAATTAGCCTTTGTTCTATAGGGGGCAGAAAGATCAGGAAAGTACCACCTGCTCAGTTTAACTGATAGATGATTTCTTTTCCTTAAGATTAATGTTTTTAGGTGAAAAGACCATCTGTTGTCCTAACATGCCCACCATCTATTTGGAGGTGATACATAACTGCTGGCACCACACATTAAATACACACGTTTCCAAATTCTTTCCTGTAAAATATCTTCATAACATATTTGTATCCATGTTTGTTCTTTGCTTGGGGAAAAATATAACTTCAATTATTGAATCTAGGTAATATATAGCAATATCCAGGGAGAAATAAGACTTAAGATTTCATTCTTTTAACATACTTTTCACAATATGGAGCAAGAATTTCTGAGCATAGACCTAGAATATGCAGGTTTAGTAAGCATTCTAGGTTGTCTTTATTCACCCTTAAATTGAAGTATAACCAGTCAAAAGGTTTATCTATTGGTGTACACACTTTGGAGTCTATTCATCCAATTTTTATCATATTTATCCAATGGCATGATTATAATTATCTAGATAAGTTCCAAACATGATTTATTTGCTTTCCATACAGAGGTCTATATGTAATGGAAGAGTTCAAAATTCAAACTTCATAAAAATAGTTTGCTGAAATGATTGGACTCACACCACATTAATAAAACATTATGCAGGTCACAACTCAAGGTTACACAATAATATCTAATACAAATCCCCAATTTCTTCTTACTACGGAATGAATGGTAACTCTTTACCCATGTGGTTAAGTGAAAGTTACCTGTTTCATTTCTAGCTTCGTTGGTGTGGACCTCACCTTTGTGTGTGTGTTTTGGAATCTGGAGTTATTGGTTGTACTAAATTATTCCTGGCAAAAAGAATGACTTCATGATTGACTTAAAAGTTCAATAGATTGTACATTGTACAGGAATTTAATGCTACTTCTTGTGCAATATTAAATGCTCAACCCCTTCCTCCCACTCCACTAGTAACTCTGAGCTTCTTTGTTTAAACACAGCCTCATGTTAAACAGGTTACACATGAACAATGTATTTCTGAATCGCTGATGACAAAAGGGGATCAAATTTTAAAATACTGTCAAAAATACTGTATACAAAGCAAGTTTATAATCAACCATGTATTTTACTTTTTAAGTCATGTAAAATACTATTCTTCCAAAGAGCTGGTGTAAATTCCTGTCACTGTACAATTTTCAAGATGTTTTTCATAGTTTAAAAATAATTTGCATAAATTGTTTTGAAGAAAGTTTATGACACATCATTTTAAAACTAAAGGGATTATTTCTAAGACACTATGATATAACCCAACCATACAACATGTTGTCAAACCATGTTGTTGTTTATTTATCAGATTTTGGACTTTATAGAGAAACGTGTTGAAACATTGTTATATTCAGTACTCAATTCTTTCTTAACTTCAACAAATGCAAACCAGATTAACACTGGATAGTGTTGGTCTTTTTTTTCTTAGTTGATTGGTAGAATGAAAGTGATTGACAGATACATGACCTGGGCGGAATCTGGTTTCTCTCTTGGTTTGTAGTTTAGAGTCTTCCTGAATAAAATATAACTTTAGAAGAGATTTTGTATGCTTTAAAGAGATAAATGATTGGCTTGTATTTTTAAAGCTAGTTTAATTCTTCATTCTCCATTAGAAATATTTCTTGGACCCTTTTCCTCTGTAAGGATGCTTCCCTTTATCATGTCAATGTTTGAACTTCTGTGTAAGTTCTTGAAAAATCGGTGTTTTTATATCCCTAACAACCTAACTACATTGTCTCTCTGTCACCCAAGGCTTTCTTGTTTGCTATGAAGCACTTTGAATTTTACTTCTTTCTAAACAGAGTTTGAAGTGAAATTTTAATTTGCTGTTAGATAAATATGACTTTTAGATATGAATAATATATAATATTTCAATTATGTTCACTTTGCTCTTTACCTCTTTGACTATTATATCCATTTGATTGCTCTGTTTTCCTCTTTTTGGTTAATTGCATCTTTCAGCTCATTCTTGTTTCTTTGTGCATATACCCAATTCTTTTAAATTCTTCATGCTTTAAACTATCATAAGGCAATTCTTCATTGCAAAAAATGTTTTATAAAAGAACATCAATCTTATATTATTCTAAACATTGTTTCTTCATATAACAACTGTTCATTTATTTTTCAATGTACTCAGAACTTTTTTTATTTTCCCAATTACTTAATGATTTTTGGTTATTGACTTTTTCCTTACTACCCATTAAGGTAATTTTTGTATTTAAAAAAATTCAAAAGCATATCTTCCCTTTTTCTTTCTTTCTTTACTACATTCAGGGTTTGAGGCTTATAATTAATTTAAAATTTTGCATTTAAGAATTAAGATAAATAAAATTAGAGTGAGAGAGAGATTCCCTCAGCATTTCAAATTCTGTCGCTTGGGCAGAGAATTTATTTTGTTTCTCAAAATTCAGTGATGTCATTGAAGGGCCACAATTTATTTTCATAAAAAAAGTAATCCATAAATACATCATTCTGTATATAAATTTAGGTGGTGTCATCTGTGCTTCCTTCTCTCAGGAGATTAATAACATTTTATACATAGTATTTACAACAGTTTTACAATATTGAACAGATATCATTCCCATTCATTGCAAATGATTTTCTTTTCGTGTGTTTTTTTTTAGCACAAATACATTAAAACTCTCCTGCTCTACTGTTGGTAACAGCTTTTCATAGTGTGTATCATTACAGTACCTTATGCCATTCCTCCTTCATGATATAGTGTCTGAGCTTTTTATAGAGATCCTTTGATTCTATTTCTGATTCACTCACCACCTGACTGAAGATCTCTTACTTAAAATCAATATTGATTTATATAAACCAGTTCTCATTTGACAGATGGAAAAACAAGAAAACTATTCATAAGCTCTAGAGTGATTCTGTCCTAAATATAAGCCAGAAGATAGTAAAATCAAACAATAGTGAAATCAAAGTTTTTGAAGTAACTTCAAAAGTAATGCAGTTTTTAATCAAACTTTTTATCTGATGCTTTAATGTCCATTAACATACACCCATAAAGAATTGGGTAGGTCCCAAGATTGAAGACATCTAGAGAAGGAAAACTTCTAAGGCAGGAAATATGTTGTTTCCTGTCATGCTGATTCTCAGATCTGGCATCCCATACTATGACTTGTGCTTACAGGTGGTGTTGCTAGCTCTTTGAGCTTAATAGAACACTGCTAATCCCTCCTTCGTGTGACAGACACCCTTATAAATATTTGAGGAAAGTCACTGTATCCTCTTTTTATACAATTTTTTTTTCAAATACGGACAACAAAACATCAAGTCTTTAAGTCCACTCATCATTCTAGTCCCAGTCTTCTGTAATTACGCTCTGTGACCATCAGAGCTGAACTAGACAATTTGCCCCATTAAGAACTTCTGTTTTTCTGTCGCTGAAGACTCATGTCATATTAACGTTACTCATACCCAATTATGTTGCTTCCTTGTCTTGCATCTATTCCACTTAAAACCCTTGTGATAGATAGAATAATGCCTTCCCCCTAAAGATGCCACATCCTAACCCCAAGAACCCATGAATTTGTTGCTTTACATGGCAAAGAGCCTTTGGAATGCAACTAAAATAAAGAATATGAGATGGGGAGATTATCCTGGATTATCTGTCCGGGCACAATGTAGTCACAGGGTCCTTATTAGAGGGAGGCAGTAGGAGGGGAGTCAGAGAAAGAGATGTGACAACAGAAGCAGAGATCAGAGTGATGCTTTTGCTGGAAGTGAGCCAACAGCCAAGGAATGTAGACAGGCTCTAAAAGCTGGAAAAAGGAAGACATTCTCTCCCTCAGCATCTCCAGAAGGAACACAGTTTTGCTGGTACCTTGATTTTTCTTCTTGGTAAGACCCATTTTTAGACTTCTGAACCCCAGAGCTGTAAATTGAAAAAAAATAAAATCTGTGTTTTTTTTAAGCCACAAAAGTGGTAGTAATTTGTTATAGCAATGATAAGAAATGAATGTAATTCCTCAATCATCTTCATCCATATTGCTTCTAAGTTATGAGGTACTTATGCAATTTATTCTTAAGAACTTCATAAAGTAAAGTATATTCATTCTTTTAAAATTTGAGATCATTTGGATTCATCTCATTTCTCTGTTATTTCAATACATTCTAAATGCTGATTTTGACTGCAATCACTAGCTTTATTATTTTTGTTCCTCCTAAAACTTGGTAAACATAACCTATGCTATGTAACTATGATACTGGAATCGATGTTTATTTTACGTAATCTACCACCTGCATTGATTGGTCTTTGCCTTTGATGAAGGACACAGCTATGAACTATTGCTACACTCTTGCCTTTCTCTATAGCATAAAAGATTTGAATTCTAGCTCATCTCATTCTAACAATATTGGGAGCAATAATAACCATGTTTCCCCGAAAATAATACTTAGCCAATAAGACTTAGCCAGACCATCAGCTCTAACGCATCTTTGGAGCAAAAATTAATATAAGACCCAGTCTTATTTTAATATAATATAAGACTGGGTCTATAATATAATATAATATAATATAATATAATATAATATAATATAATATAATATAATATAATGCTGGTTATAATATAATACCCAGTCATAATATAATGTAATATAGTATAGTATAATACAATACCAGGTCTTATAACAATTTTTGCTCCAAAAGACTCATTAGAGCTGATGGTCTGGCTAGGTCTTATTTCCAGGAAAACACGGAAGAAGGAAACAGATGTTGACTGCTTTCCATTAGGAATCTAAGAATTCAGGACCACATCAAAAATACAAGGTCACCTCCCAATTTACCAAAATCCCAACTGCAAAATATGATGATTAACAGGGAATGTTTTGTAATAAAATAACTTAATATATCTGGAATGAAATATAAGGATTGATGTACAATATGAATACCATAAGTCAAGCACTGTAAGAGGAATTTTTCCATGTATTATCATGTTTAGTCCCCACAAACTCCTCTCTATTTGGTAGATGTTATCTTCATATATGAGATTATGGTCAGAAAACAATTTGCCTAACAATCACATAGATAGCTATAAATGTTGGTGATGGGAATCAAACCCTCTTGATGTTTTAAATTGTGTTATTAATATTGTTATTATCATAAATCTGTGAATAAAAACTTGAATACATTATAAATACTTGAAAACACTATATAGAAATGCAGTAATATTCAGATTTTTCTAGCAAGAAAATTGACAGATTTAATTCCAAATAAATTCCAGAATTTTTAATTTGAAATATGCAATAGAACAGAAAATATTTCTAAAACACCAGCAGAGTAAAATAGAAAATCAACTATTGCCTAAATTTTATAAGGATGATTCATTAACAAATTGTTGGTAGTGGGTGAGCGATCAATCACATTTTTATTCCTTAGGTAGGTTGAACTAAATATCTCAGATGAAAGACATATTTGTTTTAGTCTCATTAATCTGGATTAAAACATTTTTAAATTGTCATGCATATCTAGGAAAAAATAGGTTTTCTGAATAGAACTTTTATCAATATCAATTTAAAAGGATGAAATTTTATCTTTAAAATGTTCAGGTCATTGTAGTTATCTACTTTGATTCTTTAAAAAATAGAATTTAAATTTTAAAAAAATAGATGAGTCAGGTATTATTAGGCAATTCTCCATAAACAATAATTAGTTGCTATGCAACAACCTTTCAAACAGAAATTGAAAATGTGTTTTTATAAAACAATATTCTTTTATATTCTAGCTGGCCTCAAGCTATGCATATATAAATAAGAAGTGTTCAGTCTTACTCAAATTCTGATCTTATTTGTATCTTATTTATAGCTTTAATGATATCTTGTTCACATGAAGGAAGAGTGCTGTGTTTGACTATAAATCATATACCATTATAAGCTTTAAATATGTGTTTGCCTATACAAAGATAGAAGATGACAATAGGAACACTGGTATTTGGTATTCGTTTATCATCGGTCGCTGAGAAACTCAATACACTACAAAATTATCTTTTCTATAAAATAAACACCTTTATTTTAGCGAAAGACAAACCAAATAAACTGGTATTATCATCAACTCAAAATATTAATTTGCTAATGAAGGACGAAGGAGTAAATAGTTAATGTTCAAATAAGCAACAATTTACTTCCAAAGTGTATGAATAAATCCACTACCGAGTGGGGATGTGGTGAAAAATGGAGTATTGATTTTAGTAAGAGGATATCCATAAGATATTTCAGCTTCTGCTCTGAAATCAGATGCCCTATTACTATCATCTGAAGGCATGTTCTAGACGTACTTCCGCAACCATTGTGATCAATTTCACACCTAACTATTGTGTCAGCATGACTGTAACTTAAAAATGATTGCAATGATAGTTCTTTCCCTTTCTCTAATCCACAGTGATTTTTATTTCTGGGGGCAAAAATGAACAAATCATACAATCTATATGATTTTATTTCTTCTAAAAAAATCCATATATATTTGAAATATATAAGAATGGTCCTATTTTTTCCGCTATCCTTATATATGATATGTGTATGAATGAGTGGGTGGGATTAAAACACACACACAAAAAACCACATATCAAATTATAGATAATTTCCCCTCAAAGCTTATATAACTTATTGGCTTGTGATCTTATAATATTACATTAATAACATACATAAAATGCAATTGCATAGTTTAAAGCACTGTGCTTCAATTCAGGAAGCCTGGTTGGTATTTCATCTCTGTCTCCCCAAGTTCTTTGATCTTGGGCAAAATATTTCTTCCCTTTAAGTTTGTTTGATCACCATCTATAAAGTGAGCACATTAATATCTATCAAGCTTGATTTCTATAGTGATTGCTTGAAAAAGATAAAGTGATATAAAATTACTCTATGTATAAATTGCATTTGATGAATCAAATAATGATGCAAGTCAGATTAAGTTAGAATTTTATGGTGTATGATCATAGAAGTTCAAAAAGAGCAGAGAGGTCTTTTTGTTTGTTTGGTTGGTTGTTTTGTCAAGATGGTCTTAGGCTTACAAAACAGGGGGATCTTAGCTTATTCTAAAAGGTTAAAATAGAGAGGATGGCCCTATTATGGGAAGTTACATGAGCAAAAATGTAGAATCACTAAAAAGAAAACCATGCGTGGGAGCAGTGGATAAATAATTCTTCCTAGAATGAAATGTTCATGTATATTAACAGAGGGTGACATGGTTGGAAAGATTGGAAATGATACAGATTGGGCTTGGTAGGGCTTTGATCATGAAGTAAGAATTTCATGATTATTCAGAAGAAAAAGCAAGAGAAAGAGGGAAGGAATGAAGGGAGGGAGGGAGGGACAGTGGGAGGAAGAATATAACAAAAGAAAGAGATAATGAGGGAGAAAAGGGACAAGAGAAAGCACATAGCGTTCACTGAAGTCCTGCTATGTTTCATACAATGTGCATGCTCACCACAGATACTTTTATGCACACTATATAATTTTTTTAATTAAGAGAAATCACCTAGCATGCCTAAGCCAAAAGGTGAATAAAATAATCAGGTTTGAGATCAGTTCTAACTGGACTTTTTGCTATGACATATGCTATCTCTCATTGTAACAGGCAAGTGAGGAAGGATTTTTATGAGTGAAAGATAAAATTATCATATAATGATGTTAATGACAGCTTATCCAACTGTACTGTCCTATCGGCATATAACATGTTTTATTTTCCTAAACTACTAACATATATTAGAAAAAAACATTAAAGAAAACCAAAAAAAAAAAAACCTGTTCCAACTCAGTATGTCTCATAGTGGATTTAGAAAATCTTTCTCAGAAAGGTATTTAGCATAGGGCCAGAATCCTCAGCCATTTCACAGGACTGATTCAGAACGACAATTTTTCTTAACTTAACCATCTGCTTACATAAATGGAAAGAATAAAATCTTGACCTGTATTCAGATGCCTTGTTTTTATACCCATTGAATTTTATCAATTCAAGACCTGTGGGATTTTCTCAAGGGTTCCTTCTAAATTAAGAGACTAGACAACTCTCCTTTGATTTTATTATCTCCATGTCACCACTTGCTTAAAAATCATATTTAGAAATGGAGAACAGAAGCAATAAATATAATATAGAAGATAAAGAGATATGTTTTAAAATGTGAATTATTTTCCTCCATTTATATCAATATAGGAGGCAAAGTTCTTATTTAATTCTGACCAGGCCAGCAGGGATTCAGAGGACAAAGCCTCACCTGAGAGTTTGAAGTCACACACAGTCAAGGCGCAGTGGGGTCTTCCACTTCTCCCGTGAAACCAGAGCTGGGTCTGCAAAATCATGTGTTGCCATAACTTTTTCTCCATTTTCTATTACCAACAGCTCATCCCCAAGATGACTAGAACTTACCTCTCCCCGATTCTTGTCCAAATAAATTTAGTTAAAAGAATTCTTATTTTCAAAGGAGTTACCAATTTAGATTCAACTCTAGGTTATTTCTATTTGCAATGAATTACCTTTTTTTTTTTTTTTCTCACTAAGTATCTTTCCTTCACACTAGGTTGATACTGATTAGTACATCAGAATATAAATGAGGACTCCACAGGTATCATAGTTAAGTTGCCAAAGACTTTTTATTTTCCTTCTGAATATAGGGACAAAAACAACTTTTATGAAGCTAATATCATATTGCTTTTTAAATATCTCCTTTTTTAAAGGCAAATAATTGTATCAGTCAAGCAAGCAGAACTTCTTTGATTTGTAACTTCACCTTTACAAAATATTTAATGTCACTGACTAGTTGCTTTCTGAAACTCTTATTTTGACTTTTAAGACATCACTTGTCTCTCTCTGATTACTATTTCTTGGGGGACTTCGTAGATTTTAGTTATACGTATTCCTTTAAGTGCTGTTTTTGTTCCCCGTGGTCTGGCTTAGTCCATTATCTCTTCTTTCTAGGCGTATACTTGTATTCCTTGAATGACAAGCCAGCCTCACAGCTTCACCTACAAACAACTTGTTACTGAATTCAAATCTACATTTCTATTCAAAATCTCTCCTAACTTCCCTCATATATGTCCCTCTTGTCTTGCATACCTCACAAGTAATTCAAACTCAACATGTACTCAGTTGGAGATGTTTCCATAGTTTGTATGAAGATATCAGATTTATCGCTTGACTTAATAGCTGTCTGCTTATTTTTTCCTCCTGACCATTAGAATATCAACTCTCAAGGAATAACAGTACGATTCTCAATTGACATGTATATCAAAAATAATTTTGATGTAGAAGAGAGGAAGAGAAGAGTGACACACAATAAGAATAAAGTGGTAGAGGATACCTAACTGCACTTAGGAATATCAGCTGTTACCACTAACATGTTTATCTCAAGTACCAAGTAACATCTAATGATTTACTCCATTGTCACTTTCAACCACCAGAAATAAAAATACAATTTATTACCAAGAATATGAAGAAGAAAATAACCTCTTGATTTCTTTCAATCACAATCTAATTAACTACAAGAGACTAAAAGAAGGAAAATAACTTAAAATATAGAGGAAGACAGGGGGAAATGCAATAAGATACAAAGGAAAAGTGTGTGAGAAGTCTTATGTTTATTCAGCATCATATAATGACTGGCAGATTTTCTTACTTATAGCCTAATATCTAGAGGCTATGGTCTAGCATTTGAATAAGAGGGAAAATAATTGTATTTTTTAAAGCTAAGTATTCAGGTAGAAACCTAGAAACTTCATGTTATCTCTGAGGAACAGAGAAGCATTAAGGGAGCAATAATGAAACAACAGTCCTAGGGTGTTACAGGTTAATGAATTGCTGGTCTAGGTAGTTCAATCAAAGTAGGCCAATATTGATGTGTCTTTAGAAAGACAGATGGGATATTGCATGTGCCATTCAATGTAATGAATTGTCAGGGAGAAAAAAACTCTAGTATGTGTATAATCATTTATGAGCAGTGGAGGACGAAACTAAATTATAAGAAGATGTATTTCAATTCAGCTAAGAAAAAAGCAAAGACATTTCTGAGTGTAAAAAAAAGAGTTCTTTTTTAAAGTAATTGGTTATTTTATAGAAATTAGCTATTTTCCAAAGTAACTCTTATATTGAATCTGAATACATAAATATAGTCTGAGGATTTCATCACATGACAGAAAAAAGAAAAAATTCAATATACTGGTTAAAAAAGGCAGGAGGAGGGTAGAATTTCAGATATAGGTAGAATGAGAATCAAATCTCCCAGATAAAACACAGATATCCAGGACTATTTCTAAGTCATCTTGAATGTCTAGCATTAAACATAGTAAATACTCAATATGTGCTTGAATAAATAAATGAGGACCAAACAGAATTCTAAATAAGTAAATAAATAAATAAAGGCTTCTTAAGCAAAGTTGTATGCCAAGGATTTTCATGTTTATAGTTCATTTATATTTCTCATTTACATTAATCTTCATATCAACCTTGAAAGACTGGTATTATTATGCCCATCTTCAAAAGAGAAAAGTGAGGCTCAGAAAGACTATAGTAGCTAACCAAAGTCAACATAGATTGTGACAGAACTGGGGAGGAGCATATCTCCCATTACCTATATGGCTTCAAATTATTCTCTCCTTCTCTCTCTCTCTCTCTGTTCTCTCTCTCTCTCTGTTCTCTCTCTCTCTCTGTTCTCTCTCTCTCTCTCTCTCTCTCTCTCTCTCTCTCTCTCTCTCTCTCATTAAATCACTAACAAGTTCATTGAAAATTGACAAAAGATGTATGAAAATGCTTCAAAGCAGACATTTCCTAGATCTCTAAGCAGGCCAGTTTTCTTGGTGACACCATCAGATCCAATAAAATGGGAAATAAGTACTAATACATAATCAGAAATGTAATGCTTTTCTTTATTTGGGGGTCAGGGTAAATTTAAGGAAGAGGTTACTTGGTATTTTCATTGCAAATGTTTCTTTCCATCTCTTCTACCTACCTTCTGTGGAAATTATATATTTGACTTGGTTTCAACATTTAGTAAAATAGTTGTGAAATAGCATTCTATGTCACAGCAGACTGATAAATAGAGACGTTCACTGCATGGAAAGAAATATGCAGTAACAAAGGACAACTAGTAGGACTGACAAAAATAGTTGTGACTAGAGAATTATCTAAATCACATATTTTCTGAAAGGTGATATCAGCAGTAGAATTCAGTACCCTTTGACCCTTACTCTTCCTTTCTCTCAAACTTCGACACAGAGTTTATAATTTTGAATTTGCAAGCACCCACACATAGATACTACCCTCTCAGGAGAACTCTTTGCAGTCTTAACCATGCTTTTTTTGCCCAGCAAATGGTAGAGTTGAGATTTGTCTGTATGATGTACAAAGTGAATTTCCCCCATTTAAAAACTGTTATTAATCATTGCATTTAATTCATTTGGCAGAATTTATTAAGTATCGTGTGCCAGGCACTATTCTGGATACAGGCTATACAGAGTAAACAAAATAGACAAAGTCTCTGAGTTCAAGGAGCTTACACTGTAACTGGAGGAGACAAAAATAAAGCAGATAAATAGGATAGGAAAGGATGAAAATGGAACTATAAATGGGTACAAGTATGAATAGGTTTGTCAGGGAAGGTCTTAGTGATATGCTGACCTTTGAATAAAGACTTATCAGAATGGAGGGACTGAGCCCTGTGGAGAGCAAATGAAATAGCATTTCAGCCAGGCTGAATAGAAAATGCAGGTCTTGAGGTGAAATTATGTTGACTGTATGTGAGGAAGAGTAAGGAGAAAAGTGTATCTGGACAGAATGATGGAGAATGTGGTAGATGAGTTCAGTTCAGAAAGGTAAGAAAGGTGCTATGCTCTGAATGTTTATGTCCCCTACCCCTAAAAATCACATGTTGAAAACTTAATGCCCAAGATTTTGGTCAGAAGGTGGGGCCTTTAGGGGGTGTTTAGGTCATGAAGGTAGGGCCCTTGTGAATAGGATCGTTGTTCTTGCAAAAGAGACCACCCACGGAGCTCCCTGTCTCCTTCCATCCACCTTGTGAAGATGCAGTGAGAAGCGGAGCCTACCACCAGAAGAGGGCCCTCGCCTGACGATGTGGGCACCCTGATCTCAGATTTCCAGCCCCCAGAACTATGAAAAACAAAATTCTGCTGTTTATAAGCTACCCAGTCTTGGTATTTTGTTAGAGCAGCCCAAACAAACCAAGACAAACATTGCAGACCATGTATGAATTTATCGGCCCATATGCAGATGTTAACTTTTACTGTTGTAACTGCACATGTACTTTATTTCTTTAGCATGCGTTCTGCTTTAATCCAATTTAGCTTTGTTTAGCCTGATAGAACTATGACTCACTTGCATTCTTTCCCCCAGGCCCTCGTACCTGTACAGATACTGTACGTCAGCTCCTTTTCATCATTAAGCCCTTAGGACATTAGGTTCTGGTCTGCGTCAAACCCACTTAAGAATAAAGCTTCAGGTCTATCAACCATGACCAGGATACAATATCCAAACCTCAAACTAGAATAAGATTTTAGTGAAACAAAGATAACACTTTGGCCTCCAGTTATGTTTTAGCTCCAGACTCATGAAAACAGAAGGACCCCACGGATTGCAGCCCCTGGGAACCGGACAAAACAATGCCATGACTGACAGCAGGGCCTGGAGCCATGATCAATCGCTCTCTGCCTGAGCCCCAACCAATCCGTAGGGCCCATGGCTCCAACTCCCATGGAAACCATGATTAATGATCCTTCCCTTATATAACCTAACCGCTAGAGGCCTGCGGGGAGCCAGGTTTGTGAGAGCGCTAGCTCACGGGTGTCCCCAGGCTTGGCGCCAACTTCTTAAATAAACCTTTCCTTACTCTGCTGCAAACTCCTGCTCCTGCTCCTGTCCTTTCAGGGCTGGGATGCGCCCTGTGTAACAGTATAAGTGATGTGAGCAGTCAATAGATTGTTCTGAGGGAAAGGAGTGATATGATCCGACTTCAGTTTTAAAGGATCATCTGGTGCTTTGCAGAAAGTAGTCTTTTGAAGGGCAAGTGCAGATTCAGATTAAGAACCTCGTGTAATATTCTAGAGAAGAGAGGATGGTGATAGTAGTGGGAGCTGTGAAAAATGATAGGAGGCTGGCTATTTTTTGAAAGTAGATACAAAAGATTTGCTGAAAGAAAATAAAGAGTTGATGTTGATATTGATTTTTTTGTGTCTCTCTGGTACTGGTCAGTATTTAATCGGAACCCTACGTTGATCCTTATTTTTGCTGCAAACACAGAAAGATGGACCTTCTTCCTGTTCTGGGTGTGTCATACTTTAGTGGTATGCCACACTGCTTATTTGGTGTTCAGTTTTGAAAAATATTAAAATCAAAAAAGTCATCTATAAAAAATAAAAGTTTCTTTTCTTTCTTTTTTTTAAAAAAACAAACAAACAAACAAATAAAACTGAGTTAGCAATTAGTTTAAGCAATAAGTAAGGGAAAAGAACTTACTTGGGATCCCAACCATAATTTGGAAGTAAGTACACAAGGCAAGAAGAGGTGAACAGGGTAAATAAAGCAGAAAATAAAATTGATCTGGTATTTCTTAGGAGTAGTCAGTTGTTTTGTTAATCAGCCACACATGATGTACCAGCAGAAAGAAGAGCCATGGGAGCATGAGAACTCGTTGAAACTTTTCAATATGGAGACCGAGAGCCAAGCCACCACTGTGGGTTTATTATGTCTCCCTCAGGCTCTTCATTTCTCTCTTGACACTAGCACAGGACAATTCAGTGGGAGCACTCTCTTTGGAAATAAGAGCTCCTCATCAGGTACAGGTACCTCTGGTTTATCTTCCTGGAAATAGGAATTATTCAATGACTTGCTACTATGGTAACAAGATATAAAGCAAATCAAAATAACTATTAGAACTCTCAGTTTTTAGAAAAGTGTTTCAGAAGCCTTTAAAGATTCATAGCTTTTGTTTGCTATTTTCTCATACAATTCTTAAACTGTTTTTACAATGCTTCCAGGAATGTAACGAAAAGAAGAAGTTAAAGAATTAAATGGAAAAAAAAAAATCTACTTGCTCCTTTCCAAAGGGAGGAAAAATATCCCCCATTAACCTGTGATGAATAAAGTTCCTATTATTGCAGTCTGCTTTGTGTAGGGAATGGCAGGGTGCTCCATTGACTTCGCTAAGAGCAAGTTGTAACCAAGAAACTTGTCATAAAGGAACACAGCACCTAAGAGAGATCAATGTAGGAGTGTTCATTAAACTAAGACAAGCAGTATTGATCTGCGGGAGGGGAGAAGAGCCGCAGGGGACTTTTCAACGAGGTGGAGGCAGGAGAAAGAAACAGAGATGAGTGAACTAAACTGTTATTATTCTATTTCCTTTATCAAAAGTAGAGTTTGCAGTGTAACTACTAGAATACACTAAAAAAAAAAAAAGAAGAAGAAGTAGAATACCAGAAAAACAGTGGGACTCTAGCAGTCCAAAAAGTAGTGAGGGATGGAAGAAGTGCCCACTAAAACACGCAGGCAGCTAAGAAGATGTGTTGCTAAGGGTTTGGTCTAAAATGTGAGCATATTTCCACCAGTGTTTTGGAAGATTTCATTTGGACAGTGTTAGTATTAGGCTGGTGCAAAAGTAATTGTGGTTTTGCAATTATTTTTAACCTTTTAAACCGCAATTACTTTTGCACCAACCTAATACTTAATGTATATTTCTAATTGCACAGCCATGACATTTAGAAATTAGATCAACACTGTTTATGAATCTCTGAAACTGGAGGAAATAATTCAGCACAATTAGTAAAAGACAAGATGAGAATAATCCATCGGCTAGGAACTCACTAACATTCATTAGTATTTGTCTTCTAGCAAAAGAAGTTGATTTGTTACTCACGCCCTACCCTTTAATAATACTAATTATAAGCACTATTAAACTCTACTTCCCAGAAAACTGAGATAATGGATTAATTGATAGAGAAAAAAGATATAATTCCTTAGAAGTATATCCAATCATTCATTTACTCAAATACATATTGCCTATTGTGTGCTAAGCATTCTGCTAAGTTTGGTTTTAAACTCAAATTCAAATCTTATAAACAAGAAAAGGTCCAGTCAGCATGGAATTTGTGCGTAAGTATAGAAAAAGATCATCAAATAATCACAGAAATAAATATATTACAAAAAGTGTGTATATAAAATAAAAATAAAATACCATTAAATTCTTTAACAGGAAGAGTGTCCTCTATTCTGAAATTTTCCCTAAAGCTAATTAGATCTGCCAACTTACTCAGTTGAATCTCAGCTTTTCTTGTGTTTTTTTTGTTTTGTTTTGTTTTGTTTTGTTTTGTTTTCTTTAATAATAAATCACTGGTTTCTCCTATCCTCACATGATGGAGAGAGGTGATAGAGCTCTCTGGAGTCTCTCTCAGCAGGATACTAACCCTATCTATGGGCTCTACTCATATGACCTAATCAGGTCCCAAAGGTCACAACTCCTAATACCATCACATTTGAATGTAGGACTTTGAAGTATGAATGGGGGGATGGAGAGGAAAAGAGGAAGGACACAAATATTAAGGCCATAGCAAATATCATACTCATACAGCTTATTTGGTAGTAGTAGGTGTTAAATAAATATCGGTTAAAACAATACCAAGGAAGAAAGAAAGGAGGCAAGGATGGAAATTAGGACATACAAATTTCTTAGTAAACATTTGGATGGAAAAATGATGGAAGGAAGGAAGGAAGAAAAGATGGAAACAGGTAAGGAAGGAGGGAAGAAAGAGAAGAAAAGAAGCATCTTGGCAATTTGGCAGAAAACTGACAGAATCAGGAGAGACTCAATTTCAGATCAAATTTAAAATTTACAGGACCAGGATCTCCTAAATAGTTGAAATGTGTACATGTAGATATTACATTCAATTCCTTCAAACTGTTTCTTAGTTTCAGCAATAACACAATTAAATCTATAAGCTTAGCATGCTTGTAGTATTCTATCAACTTTGATAGAGTACACCACTTTGCTGGAAGAGCATTGTATAAACCAAGATTGAAAATAAGATACCAAGATTGACAATAAGATACCATACCAAGATGACTTCTGGTGGATAGTAATAACAGATCATCTTTGACTATTCCAATCAGAAACGGATCATTTAAATAATCAAATTGGGATCATCTGAACTGAGTCCAGCGGGCTAATTCTAAGCATACATTTTTTTTTCCACTGTAAAAAATTAAAAATCAATTTTGAAGAAGCAGATTTTAAGTGTCATAAAAATGATACTTGCAATCAAAGAAGAATGAGCTTTGTCCATTTTCAAGCAACTCTGTTAAAAATCACTCTGGAAAAAGCAGAACTATGGAGACAATAAAAAGATTTATGGTTGTGAAAGGTGTGGGGAGAGAGAGGGACAACTGATGGAGTACACGGAATTTTGAGGGTACTGAAATATTCTGTATAATATTGTCATGGTGGATACATATCATTATACACTTGTAAAACCCACAGAATGTACAACACAAGGAGTAAACTATGGACAATGCATCGATATTGGCTCACCACTGTAACAAATGTACTACACTCATATAAGACATTAATAATAAAAACTTTGGGAGAAGGGAAGGAGTATCAGTGAACTCTGTACTTTCCACTCCTTTTTCTTTTTTTCTTTTTTCTTTTTTTTGTAAACTTGAAACTGCTTTAAAACATAAGTTCTATTAATTAAAAGCAAATCAAAGTCATTACAATCTTTTTTCACAGCACAGTAATTATATTTTTGCCAGATAATAGTGAGTCCCAACTAATTAAAGAGCATAGCGAAATAAAAATATTAAGAGTAAATGAAGTATACATGTGACCATCTTGACATCTCATACAAATTTAAAATTAAAGATGTGGCATTCTATTTTTAGACCAAGAAAAGCTGTCCGCTTTGGGAAGATGGTCCATAGAAACAGTGAATGGTTGATCTCATTACTTTAAGGTTCACACAACAAAATATTCCTAGGTGTACCTTTTTGGCTCCTCACATTGTAAGAATAATACTTTATTAGTAAACAATGTCATTGCTTCTCAATTAAAATATACCATTAGAAGAGAGCTGAACTAAGCAAAGCTTAAAATCTTTATTCTGTAAATCTTTGTTTAGTCATCAAAAGGCACTTAACATTCAACCACATGCTATCGGTGACCAACCTGAGAGAGAAAAAGCAAAGCTTTTTAGATGTTAACGCTCTAGAATCATGGACAGAGAAGGGAAGAGCATGTGCATTACTCCTTTGTGCCCGCCATACAAAAAATGAGATAATTAACTTTTTTGTTTATTTTTGGTATGTTTTGTTTTTACATGACTGATGCATGCACCTGCTTGATGCAGCTGGGATTGAAAGAACGGAACAGAACATTTGAAATGGTTCTAGTTTATTTTGGCCATCTGTAACATATTTATAAATGTGTTTTCTTTTACAAATTGTACAGACTTTGTTTCTATATAAATCTTCAATCATGCCAAAAATTAAGTGAAAGCCTATCAAACTGGAACATAGAAGTACGAACAACTCTGCATACCTAGGTTATCAGATAAATGTTATTTGATATCCACAAATAAGAAACGTGACCCTCAATTATATATGAGTCATCTCACCACAACTAAAGCCTTTGTGCAGGACCTATACAAGGTATTACAAGGAAGCACCTAAAATTAGGAAAATACTAAGAAGAAAGTAGTGAGAAACATTCAATAGCCACTTTTAAGTACTTTTTATGTTCCAGATTCTTCCACATGGGTTAAGGTATCCTCTATTCATCCAGCAGGTAGTTTTTATGCATCTCCATTAAGCCAAGAATAGTTCTAGACATGAGGGAATCAGCAGGAAACCAAAAATCCTGACCTTTTGAGATTTAATGTTCTAGGAAGGAGAAGGAAAGGTAACTGCATTTAAAAAAGAAAAATTGAAGGAGATTTCACCGTGGAAGACATGCTTAAATTAGGTCTACTGAATGATCCTTCTCTCACAGGAAAGGGCACAGAGATTCATATATGCATCAAGAGAAGCCTGAAAGAACATGGGTGCGTTTGGAAAAGGACAAAGGGTAGGTGATGAATGTGGTATACAAGAAGAAAGTATGTAAAAGGGTTATCCAAGATTATAACATTTTAAATTTATCATAATTTATAGTCCATTGCATCTTTTTAAGCCAGAAAAAAAGCATGATAAGTTTTGTTTTAAAATAACATGTAGATTGAATTTTAGAATGTGAAAATCAGAAGTAGTGAGCATTGTTGGGAGGAAAATACAGTAGTCCATGTAAAAAATAATGAAGGTACAAGGTAAGGTTCTGGCGGTGAGGATATAGAGAAAAGAATCATTTAAAAACAGAATATAAAATGTACAACTTGGAGCAGATGTCATGGGCCTGGGCTGCAACAAAGGTAGCAAGAATCCTGCCAAAAGAGTCAGAAACAAAGACTGTATGTGTCACACAGCAACAGGACGAAAAAATTCCCAGAAATGGCAATTGAATTTGGTTTAAGACTTAGAAGGCTATCAGAGTATATACTAGTCACTTAAAATAGTAATTAAATAAATACTGTGTTTTTAATAATCTGAAATATCTCTTATATCTGTCAAACTAACCTGAGATGACCTAATAACATATGTAAGTGCCCTGCAATAGCAGTAAATGGGGGGAAAATGAAGAAAATAAAAAAAGAAACAATGAACAAGTACATGGAAATCTGTACAAGTGACTCTTAAATCTCACAGTCATACACTTACATCCTCTCATAATTGTGTCATATCCTACATCGTTCTTGACAATCTATACATTTTTCTTGTCTATTTAACTTTCTTAGTCTCTACTCCTAAAACCTCCAACATTTCTTTCCTGTACTTACTTTAAGATAACTTAAAAAAAAAAAGATGATAACTTTGTTTCCTATTTCACTGAAAAAAAAAAAAAAGAAAATGAAGACTAGAATAGTAATTACTTAAGCACCTGGAAATATTCTATTAACTCTCATTTAATGAGCTTTCTTTTGACTCCATATCCCCTCATAGCTACTCTCCCATTTTCTGCTGCTCTTTACAGAACAGAAGCTTCTCAGAATGTTGTCTGTACCTATTGTCACCAATTTCTCGTCTCCCTTTCTCTCTTGAATCCACTTGAGTCAGGCTTTCCCCCCACCACTATTCCATAACCGCTATTATCACAGACACTCCTAACCCTGCATTACTAAGCTCAAAGGTCACTTTTCAGTCCTCATCCTGCTCTGCCTGTCAGCTACTTCTGACACAATGGATCACTCTCTCCTTGAAGCACTTCATTCTCTTGGCTGCTAAGAACTACTCCTGTTGATTTCCCTCTGCCTCAGTATTAGCCATAAAACTTCTCAGACTCTTCTCGGCTCCTCTTCTGCCTGGTCTTTTCCTATGGAAGCCTTCTGGACTCAAACCTTGGTCCTATTTTGTTTTCTGAATACACTTACATCTTTGGTAATCTGATATAGTAATAGTTTCTTGGCTTTAAACAGCATCTTTCTGAGTATGATTGCCAAATCTGGATTTCCGTATTGGGCCTCTCCCAAACTCCAGGTTAGAACCTACATCTGTCTATTAACCATTTTTATTCTGATGATAACATATATTGCAAACCTAATGTATCTAAAAGTAGTTTCCCAATTTCCCCTGTTCCTATAGTCTTTCACATCTCTATGAATGTCAACTTCATTCTTTCCGGTGCTCAGACCAAAAACCTTGGAGACATTCTCTCTCCCACACGAAAATTTCAACCCAAAAGCAAATCTTCTTGGCTCTATATGCAAAACATATCCAGAATCTGACCCTTTTGCAACAACATTACTGCTACCACCCTGGTCAAAGCCACCATCATCTCTTCCATGGATTATTGCAACAGCCTCCAAACTGGTCTTCCCTACCTTCCTCTATATCCCTCTATAGCTCTTCTCAAACAACAGACAGAGTGATTATTTTCAAATGGAACTCAGACCATATCATTCTCAGTGGAAAACTTTCCCATGACTCGCAACCTAACTCAAAGTAAATGCCAAAGCCATCTCGGCAGCCACTTATACGGCCGCATTGCCTACCACCAGCCACTCACTCATTCTGCAGAACCTCACTGGCCTCCGTGCTGTTCTACAGGCACAACAGGTACTCTCCCAACTCAAAGAATCACCCTTGCTCCACCCTCAGAGATCTCACATCTTCCTTTTTAGAGAGATTTTGCTCAAATATCACTGACTCTGGAAACCTTCCTTGACAACTCTGCTTAAAATTGGAACACATCCCATCAGCATTCCATGTCCCCTTCACTCTCTGATTTTATCTATAATACTTTTCTTCTACTATATGGTGCAATTTACTGGTCTCATTTATTTTCGCTGACTATGCACCAGAATGCCACCTTACTGAGGGAAGGCGTTATTGAGTAGTTCACTGCTGAGTCTACAGGACGAAGATCCATTTCTAATGCTTAGAAGGCATTTTATAAATAGCCATTGGTAGATACATTATAAAAAATACTAATAGTTTAGTATTTAGTTTAAAATAGTATCAGACTGACTACTAGAGATTAGGACTAGTAGTAGGGAGCAATGGTAGAGAAGAGGATGCCCCAAATTACCTGGTGGTTGCAAGCATTGGAAGAGAATCTATGCTGCCTCCTCAGATGTTTAGCCCCATATCTGGATAACGGAAATATTTCTAGTAAAGTGTTCATTCTGAAAAATTCCATTTGGATCACTTTATTGTATTTAAATTCATTATCTCATCAGGTTAATACAGCACATGTTGCCTGCTTTGTGCAAATTTTACAGCTTTGCAAGTTAATGCCCAGAAAGGTTGAATATCTTATCTAGAATCCCAAAGCAGTCAATGATTGAGCCGGAAAAATAAATTATGGCTTCCACATATCGAGACACTGTTTTAAATCACTAAATGCTGCTTTATAAGACAATTAGATAGAACATACATAACATTGTGTAGTCACATAGTATTTTCCTCAGAACATAATGGCATAGGGTTTTGATAGTATTACTTCTGTACTGTGGCTCACAGCCAGAAAAACACTGATAACTAGGCCAAGAGAAGAATCTGCTTTCATGCCAAATTATAGCCATTTTCAAGGATGGATTCACATATAACATATGGCCCAAGTCCTATTGATTTTGCTTATGACTATTAAGTTTCTAAAGTGTTAGATGTTAAAACATCTTGTGCATGTTTGTGCTAGCTTAGTTATTCCCATTAACATTAATAGAAGTTCTAGAATGCATTCAGAGAATACGTAGTATTTTATAGAATTTTATTACCAATTATGTTATGGCCACTTATGATATTTCTAGTCATATTTACTAAGATGTTCCACAAGCATATGTTCCCTGAGAAAAATTTCAAGTGATTATCAAAGCACGGTGGCATATTTTAAATAGAATTACTATTGCGAAATGATTAACTTTTTATTTTGGGGGGTTAAAAGCATCATCAGTCATTTCTTTTGCATTTAGACCAGAATATCATTACTATATATCACCTAAATGAAGGCTAAGAGGCAGCACAATAAGATGTAAATATCCCTCCTTTTATGGCTCGCCATCTTTAAAATGTATACCCGAGAGGGATGTCTGGCTTCTGGTCTTTAAATTAATTTATTTAACTATTTCAGAGGCTGTCAAATAACCTGGAGATGACAAATACTCCTAGATTTACCAGTCCATTGTTAAGGCTTTTTCCCCCCCAATAAAACGTACCTTTGTAGTCTTAAAATTAGGCCTGTAGTAGCAGAGGTTCTCTTTGCACTTCTTGTGTACATAATGTATAAATGCTGCATTCTTACAGTCACAGAAGTTAAGAAAACATTGCAGATATGAAATAACGAAGCTAGAGGAAACCTAATAAGTTGCTTTCTTTGTCTGACTTTGCTTCCTGCAGAGTGTAAAAAGGGGGGCTCTCAGGTACACGTAGGTTGTGAAAGTAATTTTCTCTTATTTCCTGGAAAGTTCAAATTATTTTCTATCCATTCCGCCTTCTCTAGTGTCAAAAGTAGGGGAACATAACCTTCACTTTCTAATTATTTTTATTCTGACTCATACTCTCTACTTTCTATTGGAATCATAATTCACCAGGCTAGTATGTATGTTACTTTTTGACTTTTATATCTTCTTTTTGACTTGTTTCTTAATATTTTCTTTTGTTTTCATTGAGGTCAAAAAGGAAGAATCAATAAAACCTGCAACAAATAGGCCATAAAAAGCATACTGCACTATTTATTGGACTAGTCTTATTTCAACACAGCATATCAGCTGAATGTTAAAAATGTTAAATTGTCTGTAACAGAACAAAGTAGGTCAGTAACAGTCTCATTTAAGCTGCAAAGAAACTTGAAAGCCTCATGTGTATGTATGTTTATATAGCATCTATCTCTCAATACATATACTAGTCCACGTGTGTGTATGGAGAGGGAGAGGGAGAGAGAGACAGAGACAGAGACGGAGAGAGTTTAGCCAATGAACTACCAATTTTATATATTTTAAGTTTTATAAATGCTGATTATTTTAACTAAGATGCATCAGTACCAGCCCTCTTCTTTGTTTTTGAGCCTGTGATTTGACAAAGTTCACTAAACTGAGTAATAAACTAGGAACAATACATAGTTTTCTATCTTTTTCCATTTTCTTTCATTAAAAGTCAGCTGAGATTAAATAAAATCTTTTAGCTTATACTTACTGTCAATAAAACCATTTTATTTCACATATGCTGAACAAAGTTTTCTGTTTCCATAGTGTTGTAGTTTCTGTTTGAGGTTTCCTCCATTCTCCATGATGAGGAAAGAAAACCAAAAATCTTACCTAGTGTTCCTAATATATGAAAAGTTCTCATTTACCTCGAGATCTAAAATAAGCTATTTCCTACCTCATTAATTCATTCATTTTATGCATTCATTTTTTTCTTTAGACATTTATCAAGTGCCTAGTTAAGGCATTAGCCTCGGGCTTACAGTTTAGTGAGAAAAAGTAACACATAAATAAAATTCATTGTGATAAGTGCCATAAGAAAGATATGAGTAGATGTCATGTGAAAACAAAGGAATGAAATAATTCTGTCTGGGGAAATTAAGGAAAGCTATACATGTGGTAACATAAATTGAATTTGAGAGAGAGAGATTTCATAGGCTGCTTTCCCTGTCTCGAACTTGGGGGTAATGTACCTTTATATTTCAAAATTACCTGGAGGCATTCAATAACATAACTCCTAAGAAAACTGCAAATTGCTCTATGTGGGTGGAATATAAGATAGATAGAAGGGTAAGGCAGGAAATAAACCCACTAAGAACTGAGGAAAACAATTACTGAGGAATTTTTATACCATATGAAAAAATTTAGACTTTACTATGCTGGTAATGAGTTGTGAATAAAAGTGGCCTGATTAAATTAGGACTGTTAGAAGAGTAGTGCCCTTGTGGCATTATGCCAGCTGAACCCGTTAGGAGGTCCTCCAGATACCATTTTTTCAGAATGAGGACAATGCTTAACCCAACAGAATGATTTTAACGATGGCATCAGGTTGAGTTATTTTAGAAAGAGACATTCATGGTGACCTAAAAATGTGAATTAAATTGGAGAATCCATAGAGTATTAGAGTTGAGAGGAAATGTATCAATTATTTATTTACACCCTGTCTTATATCCCAAAAGATTGTATAATGGCTTAGAGACATATATACACTTCAATAAGCTTGTAAAAGATAAAGAAATCAAAGTAAAGAGTAAAGGAAGGTCAAAATGTAAGGTGAAACCAGAGAAAATAAATCATATACCCAGGCAATAAAACTAGGTATACTTTCTCAATACATTTTATTTCAACATCAATGAATTCAAATTGTATTGTTCAACTTTTCAAGAAAAAATACTAATAAAAAGAAATTTGTTTAAATCCAATAGATTTAAAAACAAACATATGAAGATCTGGGTAGTAAAATAAATAAGGAGAAGAGAACTTCAGGATATATAACAATGAACTGGAAAGAAAAAATAAGTAAAATATTTATTAAGCACTAATTTGATGCTGGCATTATTAAAGGAACATGCAGCCTTGCAGACCATTCTTACTATCCTTATATAACTTTACTCATCCTCTACATTGTTGTTCAGAGCTACATTATACTGCATAATTTTTATCTTATAAATTGTAATATGTTTATATTAAGTTTCCTAAGCCAATATTTGAATTCACATTAATTATTGTTCATTCTTAATGGGATATTAAGTCTCAAATACTAACTTTGGAAGAGTTCATAATCATAGTCTCACATAATTTTGTATCTGAGAAATCAGAATCCCAGTGATGAGAAATGATGCGCGCAAAGCCTTACTGTCAGTGCCAAGGTTACCAAATCTGAAGCTATGGTCAAAGCACTGAGCTTAGCATAAATTGATTACATTTGGATTCCCCTGTCTTTGTAGTAAAAGGAGTTATATAGTAGTTTTTGTCCCCATGACTTTTTACTTGAAATTCAAACATATATGAATGGATGATTATAGACTACCTCATCATTATACAGTTTGTGAATATTGAGCATAAGTTGAAAAAGCAGAAACACTAGTTTAGAAATATAAAGATAGAATAAAATAGAAAAGGACAAGAATAAAAGATTTTCAACAAAACTTGGGAAAGGTATGGGAAATTAAGGAAACAAACTGAAACCCTTTCCATTTTAGGAAAGAGATGACTGGAAGGCATGTAAGTTTGTGATATGTGCTTTGACGTGACTTATCATAAGTGAGATTAAGGCCATTATTAAAGATCAAGGAGAAATGCCAGTGTAGCTATAAACAGTGCATTATAAACTGTTCAGCAGTTTTCTAACTAAAAAGCCCATATTACTGTGAGACCAGTTAACAACAGTCAAATATCAGGAAGACATTGGAAATTTGAATATTGAAACAGTCACCATACCCAAAAAGCCTCTTACTAGGCATTTAAGGTAATCTGCAACAAGGTAAAACAGATTTATAAGATTCTATTGGTGCTGTAATATAGGTCCTGTAAAATTTCTATCAAGGAGAGAATGATGATAAAATATACAATACCTTTTGGTATTATTATAAGATACAAAAATGTAAGTGATATATTTTATGACCTGTGTTTGTTGTTTTATTTTTTGTGAAAGCAAAAAATGTGTTTTCAAGACTTCATAAGTACGCTAGACACCTGTGCTTTCGCTCTTTCCCATTCAACTCTACCCATCTGCCTATAGTAAAATTCAACACCAAAATTGGTTCTGACCCTGCACGTGAACATTATGAAATGAGAACTCAGAACGAATCCTCCATGTTTGGATAGGATGTTAAAGATATAATGAGTATTGCCTTCCTTTCAAACCTTACTTATTTCAGGTTTTGTTCTTCATTTAAAATATACATCTCCTGAATTCTTCTTGCCTTCTGAATAAATAAACAAGTGATTGAGATGAGCAATTCTTTGTTTCCTGTCAAATAATAACTGATTATCATAATTGAGTAAATTCAGGTATCTGTTAAGATAAAGTCAGTATCGGATGATGACACCTTTAGCCAATTTTTTTTTTTTTTTTTTTTTTTTTTGTATAGAGTGCTACATTTAAGTTAGAAATATCTACCAGAAAATCAATTAAGACATCAAAAGAGACCATCGTAAATGAGTGCTGGGTTATATACATAGACTAAAACTGTTCAGACTAGGACTAAAGAACTTTGGAAAAATGGTAATAAAAGTAACAAAAGAAATTACTGCTGTACCAACTATATCACTACTTTATTATAATAGTTTGTAGTTTGTTCTGCCTTCTTGAGATTTTGCTGATTCTCACATTTTTAGCCACTAGACAGTAAGGGGAGACAACAAATCAATCAGTACACTCAAACTCTGAAATCAATTAGTATGCTCACACTCCAAACATATTTCAACTTTGCAGAGGAAAGCGTGTCATAGCCCATGTTCCTATGGCTAGCATAAAGTAAAAAAGTAGGCTTTTTCTTTATTTGTTCTGAGAATTTCCACTTTTATGATGGCTGTAGAAACCTTAACAGAGTATATGAACATTAAATTTAAATTCTCTGCAGACTTATTCAATTTCAAAACTGGATGGGACTTGAAAAATCATCTCGTGACTAATTCATCTTCATTTTACAGAAGACAGGGTTACACATTTGAATTTCTATTCCCATGTCTCTGAGTATAAAATTAAAGAAAATGGAAACTCTTACTGAGTGACAATTTAAATGATACTTATTTTAGTTTCAAAAGCAGTGCTAGATAACCACTTGTTCATCTGAGAAAAGTTGTAACTATTGAGCATTGAAGAGCCATTTGAATTAGACAGACACTAAAGTAAATAAACAAGTAAGTGATGCTTATGTTTCACTTCTTATAAATAGGATCAAGTAAGAAAATGACATTTTTTCAAATAGATTGTTTAAATCAGTAGTGAATAAGATTTCTACTTTTTAATTTTTTTTTATATAATAAAAGCAGAAAAAGTTCTGTTGACTTTTCTTCTTGGGAATTGATTTCTTGCCCTAAACGTCTACATTTCATATCTTCATTTTATTTCCCTTTACCTTATTGCTAGTGTGTGTAATCAAAGATGTTGCCACGGAATCTCAGAAAATAATTTATTTTCTATTGTTAACAGGGGAGATTTTAGGAATCACAGAACAAATAGCTGAAAGTTTTTTCAATTTAAGAGAAAATACTGATGTGTGTCATAAAAATGTGTGTCCTCTTAAGGGTTTAAACAGCAGAAATTAATATCTGCCTAGTACATTTTGTATGTGTTAATAACCCTTTCAAAGGGAACAAGATTTTCATCTCACAGAAAAGATCTCTTAATTTTATAATCTGATTACAATTTGAGTATATTTTATGTAGAATTTTAGTCAGACTTTGAAACTAAGATGAAACAAATTATTAGAAATAATTGGTTAATTTATAGAGTTTTAAATAGATATTCTGAATATCCTTTGATATAAAAAAGTGATGTGAATCCAATGCCTAATTTCCGTTTCTGATGACATTGTCCTATAAAAGGAATCAGCGCTCCTGGGAGATATTACTGATTCTAGGATTCAGACAAGGAATATACAAGATGAGCCTCAAGCACCTTGCAGTGCCAGAAAGAAAGGCAGTCATCAAAAACAGAAGGATAGAAGTATGTCAAAGGGATACAGAGCCAACTGAAAGAGCTTCCAATAGTCAAAGATAGAACAATCGAGCAACAAAATAAACAGATTACCATACTGTACTTAACACATATTTTTTAAAATATAAAGATATAAAATTAATACCAATGCTGATATAAATAAGTTATTAAATAAATAAATAAATGGAGAAGAACAGAAAAATCTCCTGTGGAAGAAACTTCCAAATAATTTATGTGTATACCCTCCTTCAAAGAGATAAAGCATAATTAGTCCCTCCTTAAACATGGGCTACACAGTGACTTGCTCCCAAAGAACGTAGTATGGAAATGGTGAAAAGCAACCTTACAGTTGAGAAACCTGGCAAACATCACCTCACCCGATTAACATCAAGGGTGAGAATTCATATCGATGGGATGTAATCTTGAGATCATGTGATGAAAATGGCACTTCATCTGTGATCTTTCTAAAAAGCTCAAATCCTCAGTCTAAGGAAGAAAAAAAAAATCAAATTTGAAGGTTATCCTACAAAATACCTGATCGGTACTTCTCAAAACTGTCAAAATCATCAAAAGAAAGGAAAGTCTGTCTTGGCCAAGAAAAGCTTTAAAAGATATGATGGGTAAATGTAATGCAGTATCCTGGATGGGATCATAGAACAGAAAAAAAGAAACAAAAAACAAGTCAGTGAGGAAAAACTAATGAAATCTGAATCAAGTATAGGTTTTAGTTAATAATAATTTATCAGTATTAGTACATTACTTGTGACAAATGCACCAGAGTAATGTAAGATGTTAGCAATAGGAGAAACTGATATCTCTGTAGGTTTTTTTGTAAATGAAAATTATTGTCAAAGAAAAAAACTGATTTTCAGAAGAGACATATGAAATGTTCCTAAAAGTGAACACTGGGTAAAATCCTTTTTTATATGGAAGCAATCACTATAAAATTGTTTACAATAGAATATATTTCCTTGACCAGCCATATTTTCTGTTCCTTACAGATAAAGCTAGAGAATATTTGAGATCAATTTATAATGACTCTTTCATTCACCAAGTGTTTAACTACCTAATGTCTTATCTATCTTAACTATTTCCACAACTGAGCATAATAAGAGTAAGAATATCTGATATTTAGTGAGTAGTAAAGATGAGGTAAGTGCTATTTTTCATGCATCATACCAATCATGACAATAAAATAAGGTTTTTGCATATGGAAAGCACAATAACACTACAAGACATGTTTGTGACTCTCAATTTTAGAAGAGGGATAATAGGTCTGATGGAATCAGCACCTGAGGTGAAATAAAGCTGGAGCCATAATTCCAAGCATGTGGTTTAAGTCCAGGTCTTTTTGCCTCCGTGATTATAGCTGCAGATGCTTTCATTTTAACTGCCAGGAAAGACAAAGAGGTGTGACAGAATCAAGGCTTAAGTCACATAAATTCAAGTTTCTATTGCCTAGTGAAAACTACATGACTTATCGTTATATCAACAGGATGCATTGCTTTTTAAAGTTTAATTAGATAGGAGTCTGTCCACAATGTTTATGAAATACCTAATTAGAGTTAATGATTATCACCACATGTGAATAAATATAAAGACAGTTTCTCTGAATGTGCTCTGTTCATTTATTCTAAGGCCTAGAAAATTTTTTTTAATTGTAAAATACGAAGAGTGGAAAATAACTCTAGCATCAACCCAAGGGACCTTAAAATATTACCATAATTATTGGAGTAGACTGTGGAGTACTCACACAAATTTGAACACCAATACCTGTGCCAACTGTATGGAAATTTCGTCAGATTTTTTCTGTTAAAGACTTTTTTAAATGATTTTAAGTTATGCAATGATGATAGCAGCTTCATAAACAAACATCAATTTTAGGCAGATGCCATTGACTTCCTAGTTTAAAATACTTTTTGTTTCCCAAGATAGGAATAAGGAGAAAATCAAATGAGATATCTAAAACCACTGTGTAAGTTGGAAAATACCATAAATGTATATTGGAATTGTATTTTTTTGTTTTAGATTTATACAAGAAAATGTGCTCCCTTCTTATTTCTATTATTGACAAAGACACATTCACTTCCTAAGTGTGCTAACAAACGAATTATGCATTAATATTTGCAATGAATACACAAATCTGATTTTCCAGCTTATTTGAAGCACTTTAAAAGTTTTTATTCAATTAATTAAAATATATGTCCAAAACAGTACACATATCATTAAATCCATAATTTAATGATTTTCTGAAACTAAGTCCTCCCATGTGATGAGCACCCATACCAACACCACTACATTCCCAAAAATCAGATGTCCCTCTAATAACCCCTGCAGTCACTACCCCCAAAGGTAACCACTATCTTTACTTCTAAAAGCACAGGTTAGTTTTACCTGTCTTGTACTTTATTTGATTGGATTTTTCAATGTACAATCACTTGTATTTGGCTTTTTTCACTCATCATGTATGGTTGTGAGACTCATAAATATGCTAAGCACAGTGAAGTCTGTTCATTCTCATTGCAGTACAGTATTGCATAGTGTGAGTATATTACCCATTCCTGTCTTGACTGGTATTTGGGTAATTTCCAGCTTGAACTAATACAAATATTGATGTGCAACATTGAACTATATGAGTTTTGGTGAATATGTGTACACCAACAGGTCTTAGATTATGCATATAGCCTGCTTTATCAGATATTATTATCAGCTTTTGACAAATAGAAATTCACTTTAAAATTATTGCATACTTATATTTTGAAATAAAACACAAATAATCTCTATTCCAAAAGCATGCAAGCAAATCTTGCTTAGCCTCTGAATTCTGAACTCTTGAGTATCAAGTATGAAACATGAAAAAAAGCATCCCAATAAAATATTTTTTAGTTTTTTTTTTATATTAAAAAATCTTATTGGAGGCTACTCTTCAAATGATTAACTTTTAGGAAAGGCATTTTTAATAGTGTAGGTGATGTATTCTAAATTTTGACTTTGTGAATAATGGAGAGAGTGCTTATTGGCGTATGCAGTAGCTTTCAGAATGCCCTCTCACCCTATAATATGTCAGAATAATAGGTGACATACTCTGTAAAGAAAATTAATTTAAATAAGTTAGGTAAAAACCTACTTTTCTTGAAAGAAAACATATTTTGTATAAGAAGTTCATCTTTTTCATTGCCTACCTGCACAGGTAATGTATTCAGACTTTATCCAATCTTTTCTGTTGGGATAAAACAGATTTTAAATGCTCATCATGAGTGCTACCACTTCTTAAATCTTCCTGCACTTAATGTATTCTTATTATAGTTATTATTTAATTATAGAATTCTATGTTTCTAATTAACAGAAATTTTTTTTCTTTCTTTTTTTTTTACTATGGAAATTTTCCATTTTAAGCAATGACAGTAGCCTTAAAAAAATACAGCAATATTCTTTATATGATTCTTCAATAAGTGATATGTTACCTATGTGTAGTACTTCTCTGTCCTAACTATAGATTCATAAATAGAAAAGATGCTGTTTTGTAAACACTTTATTTTATAAAATTTTATACTATTCAATTATCACAAATATTGAAACATACAGTGCTTCTCCTTACAGAAATAGACCTACAAAAAGAAACTCACCTACATCATGTTAATAAGCATTATACAAACTAGTCAGAATTTATCAACCTTCAAAATACCACATTCGAGACATTATATAAGAACATATCCACCAGTGATTTAAATATATGGAAAGTCACCAATATTTGAGTTTCTATCTGTATTTGTATATGTATATAGGTATGTGTATAAACCTGTGTTCTTACACATAAATTCTATTGCAGATAGATTATACATGAGCACATAATGGCTCAATAAATATGAATGTGACTAGTCAACTCGAGAAATATTTTCAGTTTTCGATTATGTTCAATGTTCTGTGCTAAACTCTTGAAGGATGACAGGATGACTACAACGAATATAGAAAGGGATGTAATATATGCACACAAGTGAACCTAAGTTACAAAATGCTATTGATAATATGTGATATTTATTTAATGAGATGCACACATAAAACCTTTCCACTTAAAAATGATATGGTCTTCTATTGTAGTAGACAAATATGCTTGAAAAAAGAGTGTCATAAAATTGTCTTTTAAGATAGAAATATGATTAGAAAGGTGCCTGCATTTATAATAACTATGATAAAAAGAATACCTTAAACAAAGCATGGAAAATGTCTATGTAAAACAAAATTTAAAAGACTAATAAAGAAAAAATTAGCAATCACTTCCATCTCATTCTTTTGGTCAGAACAGTAACAAACCAGGAGAATAACTGGAGGTCATACTGTCTTCCTGGGTAAGTACACTCAACATTATAGTAATGTAAATATTTTCTCTGAAAAAAAAAAAGGATTACTTTTGAACCAGAGAAGCTAATTGTGATAGTCTGATGGGGAAAAAAATGAAAAATCAATAATTTCTAAGAAAATTCTAGTGAAAAACTGTATTGAGGGGGAATATCCCTTTCAGATGATGTAAAACCACGATATTGTTATAAGGTCAAAAGAACAATGAAAATGTCCAAATGGAACAGATTTAAGGTAATTGATATATAATAAAGGTACAAACTACTGGGGTAAAGATAAACTATTCAATAAATGATATTGGAAACACAGAGTAGCCAGCAGGAAAAAAAATGGATTCATAAGATAAACTTTAAATAAAAATAAATTACGTGTAGTTCAAAGATTTAAACACACAAAAAGAATAATACAGATTTTTTAAGAAGTAATTTCAGAATGAGCAAGGCATTTCTGAATACAAAACAAAGAACTGTGAAGATATAAATTAGACTTGAAAACAAATTTTTAAAATTTTGTTGAGTACAAAAATACCATGACACCAAAACAAATTGGGAAAATCACTTTCAACTCATCTACCAGGGAAAGGACTAATTTCCTTTATGTATATGGCAGATTAAGTATGGGTGTAAATTTGTTAATACTCCTCCTTGCAGTGGTATAGTCTAGTTCCCCTCGTTTTGATTCTGGGCTTACCAGTGACTGCTTTGACCCTAATGTTAAGCAAAAGGGATGCTGTGTCTGTCCCAGGCCTTCCTTTAAAAGTATTCACTGTTTCTGCCTTGGTAATTTTGTGCCCTGACACCACCAAGCCCAAGCCGGCCACATTGAGAGACTGCATAGAGAGATACTTGACTAGTTCACTGTTCTTTATGTGAATAAAGAAGCATTTACATGACTCTAGGCCCAATTATTATTTGACTGTCCTCACATGAGAGGCACCAGGCAAAACCACTTAGCTGAGTCCATCGTCTAATGACTTCAGAATCATAAAAAATAATAATAAATTATTTTTTTGTCATTTTGAGTTTTAGGGATAGTTTATGAAGCAATAGACAACCAGAACCATACCAAAAGAGCTCCTACAAAGCAAATAGAAAAATCCAACAACAGAAAAAAATAGCAACTATATATGATAGATTATATTTTCCAAAGATGACTACTACAAAAACTCCTATCCCATATGCTCGTCTATTGCCCCATCAAGGTTTAACTCTCCTCTTAAATCTCGGCTGACCAAATGACTTGCTTAACCAATACAGTACAGGTGAAATGACATTTAAGACATAGTCATAAAAATTCTTACAGTTCTCACCTAGGTCTCTTGGCACACTCACTCTTAAAATGCTCCTTCTCAGAATCCAGCTGGCATGACATGAGAAACACAAACATGGACCAGGCAAGTGTAGCTGCACCAGTGAGCAGCCCAAGCTGACCTCCCAGCAAACAACCAGCATCAACTGTCAGTCACATGTGTGGACTACCTTGGATGTCTACATTAGTGGAGAGTTCAGATCATAGAGTCTAACTATGACTGCCTGAAAGAACACAAGAAGGAACTGTAGCCATAAAATCCTTAAACTGGTTGTGGAGCTTCTAAGTTTTTACACAGCAATGAAAAACGAGAACTGCGGGTTATTACCTGTTCCCATACCACATGCTTGTCTGCAAATTGACTACCCCAACAAACATTGTTGCTGATTTTCTTGCCTTCATTGTTTTAAAAATCTGGATAGGTTCTATGGCTGTTTCGAGCAATATAGCATGGTAGAAGATACACTATGCTGTGTGCTTTCCTAGTATATTCTTTAAATGGCCTGGCAGCTTCTAGTTCTATTTCCTGTCTCTTTAGAATATTGGTTCTTGGATAATTCCCTATTAGGAGAAAGCTACCATAATCAAAGTGTGACAATCATGAGACCACCCTGCCTTGAGAAGAACAAACCATGTACTGTGGCCCTGGAAAATGAAATGCAATATGGAGAAAGAGAGGACAAGAAATACCACGGTGGGCAAAATAAGGCCTTCCCCCCCACACACACACACACACACAAATGTCATTCTCTAATCCCCAGCACCTATTAATGTTACTTCACATGAGGAAGGGACTTCACAGATGACTAAATAGAAGGATTATTCTAGATTATCTAGGTTGGCTTCATGTAATCAATAGGCCCTTAAAAGTGGAAGAGGAAGGCAGAAAATTGAGTCAGAGAAATGCAATGGATACAAAAAGAAGAGTAGATAGTTAAAGCAAGAGAGACCCAATCTATTATTGCTGGTTTTGAAGATGGAAGAAAGGGATCATGAGCCAAGGAATGTGGGCAGCCTATAGATCTAAGAACAGCCCTCAGCAGAGTCAACAAGGATGCAGGAGCTCAGTCGTACAACTGAGGTAAAATCTGAACCTGTAGGGGGTAAATTCTGCCAATAACTTCATTTCAGCCTGGCTCTAATTGGAAAAGTAGGCAACAGGCAAGAACAGATCGAAAGCGTATAAAGATAAACTCTAAGAAAGAATCAAAATGAAATACATCTTAATTTTAGCGGTTGCTTTGATTGTAGTTAAGTATTATACTCACACTTGTATCTAAGGCCAAAAGACTGTATCAGCAATAAGAGGGAAAATCAATCTATGAGGATTTGCTTTGTTTCTTTTCTGAGAATGCATAACAATGTAATTAGATAAAGCTGAAAACTACAGGTTATGTGTTTTCAGCAGCTCCACCTAGATAGACAAGAAAGATGTTTTTGTGGCAAAGTATTCTGACATATAAGGATACTTTTAGAGGCATCATAGCCATGGGAGTCAGTACATCCCAGAATATGGAGGGAGAATACAGCTTGATAAGTCAAATTACCTTAATTTTAGAAGAAAACTTTTGTTAAGTTATTATTTAGATCAGATCACAGTAACATAGAAAATAATTTATTCCATTTGATGCTACTATCATTTTCTATCCAAATAATATCGTCACTTTGTGATTACCAGGGTACATATTCTAACAATGGAAATTATTGAACAACCCTAAAGTTAATAGCACCTCTTACAGATATTAAATATGTCTTTATATGTTGCCGTTTTCTTTTTTTTTTTAATAGACTCATTCTTTATTTTCCCTTGAGTACTATTATAGATAATTGAAAATGAAAGTTTTATGAGATCATCATAGAGGTAATTTTAGGTAGATGTGGAGCAATCTGAGAATTATTTAATGAACAGCAATCAATACCTTACCATCAGAAGATGGATTAAAGAAATGGTAGTCAATATACCATTAGTAAGTACATTAGAACCTCCATTAGAGCATGTTGAATTTTTTTAAGGAAACTAAAACAATTAAAAGTGAATTTTAACAAGTGAGAAATGAAGGGCTAATTTATAACCGAAACTGAATAGTCACCACTTCTGTTCTACCAAAAAGAAATTTTACAAGTCATTATTAACCATATTAACTACTCATTTATTAAACTGTGTACACGGGCAGAGGTAATGTTGTGTGACATTTTCTAAAATAAACCCCCTTTCAAGGAAAAAATAGATAGTAGTTGTAAAACATGCTTTTTATATCAAGTTAACTATTAAAAAAGTATAAAACTAAGCATTTTTTCTAATAACTTTAGATAAAAATAAGAGCAATCTAAGATTAATGACTCTTGAACCATAAATTTTTGAACCAGAGACAAATTGTACCTACTAGAATTTAATAACTGTGATTACCATAATGAACTCAGTTCACGAGAACTAATAAATGTTTCAACTACACTATGTGGAATGAGCACAGAACTCCAAATGAAGGAATTGGATTTAAGCCAATTTTTGCACACACTGGCTATCTATCCTTGGCCAAATCATTTAACCTTGTGAAATTCGATAAAGTTTTCATTATTTCTTTAAAAGAGTTACACCTTGCAAATGCGTCATGAAAATCAAAGGAACCTTTTTGAATTGGAAAGGCTGAAACTTGTCTTGATAGGTAAGATGTCTTGTTTATGGTACTAACCTGTTCACTACACTCAGGGTCAGTAGAATGGTCATGATTCTAGCAGTATTATGAGTCCTATTTTAAATTAATTTTGTAATCATAGTCTTGCTTTATTGGTCCCTGTGACAAATAGCCCATTCCTCTTTCAAAAAAATGTCATCTTTGCTCTCTATGTGGAAGAGATGGGAAGCAATGTCCTACAGGGACCTGGGTGGACCCCTCTGTCAGACCCCACAGACTCTCAGAAATACCGAAAGGGGTAAATGAGACTTCCTGAGGATGTGATCCTAACTGAGCTGGTAAAAGCACTAAAGTCACTGGAATTTAAGTAAGATATAAATGGGACTGTTCAGTCTCACATATTAAGCATCAAGTTTCCTTAAGAGTATCCTATAATCAGAAAGCTGAGAGAGGATTCTTTCCTACTCATATAGCTCATGTTACCACACTGGGTGCTTGGATGGAGAGAGCCTAGAATGGGAATCCTGAAGATAAATATGATTATTTACATAATCCTTTTCTGGTTTGAAAGAAGGACAGGTTTATTTAGGCAACATCTGTATAAGAATTTCCCTAAGAATCTCTACTGAAGAACACATTACAATGTGAATTACATCATAGATAATCAGTGCAACAAGGGCTTGTCATGCTCTGGATATCATAACGTGTTTGACTTCCTAGCCTTTAAACCAAAACACTTTGCTTCTTATCCGTTAGCATTTTTGATACATGATAAATTGGTCTTCAAGGCTTATAGTGGTATGATTAGGAAATGGCTTTTTGAAAAAGTGACTGAGTTACATTGCACTATTTAAAAATACACTCAAGTTTTAGCACCTATTTTTTAATCCAACAAAAATTAATTTAACAGACTTTTTCAATCTATAAATACCCTAGGTAACTTAAGCCTAATGTACTAGACTTATTTATACCTTAATGTGAATTATTACAATCTCCTCATCAGATTACCTAAAATTGGTGCTCTGTAACCATGTACGTTTCTCCCCAAAAGAAACTCATTAAGCTCATTGAATAAAGAGTCTGTGTCTTTCTTACCTTTTGTCTCCCTGGTGTTTAGCCGAGTTCCTGGCACATATCTATTTTGTAGAAGACATATATCTTATTTAGGGGTGGAAATGGGTTTTGAGTGGATGCCATCTGTACTATGAGACACATTAAAAACACTATTACCTATGTGATGCCTGTCAAGGCTAGGAAAAGAGAACTAGGGATAGGCTGTGGCTATGGTGAGGGAGAGAGCAAAGAATCAAGGATATACTTGTATATTTCCTTGTTAGCTATTTTTCTGAGACCTCTGATAGTGGCAAACCCTCTATCTGTTGAAATCAGTTTCTTACTAATTCTAAGGGTTGTTAATACCTAATAAGCTCATATTCACACATGACAGAAGCTTTTCCAAGCATGATCCCAAGCAAGGTGGCCTTGTAGAGAGCACGGTATCCTCTTGCAAAACTCCATGGAGACCAGCTGCAGTTAAGAGTTGGGGCAATCAATACTGGTAAAATGTCAAAGTGAAGGATCCGCCCTGGAAGCCTCCCATTCACCCTGCAACCACAAAGCCCTTCAGTTCCTGGCCATGCCAGGGTAAGGGCTGGGGCTGACTCTTCGCAAAAAGACTTGAGTTTCTCGCCTGAAATCTTATGTATGGACCTTTTAGACCCAAGATATGAGGATAATTCATCATAATGGATGGATAATGTAACCATGCCTTAACTACTGCTTCTTTCTCAATAAGTTTCTCCAGGAAATACTATAAACACTGTTCCAAGCTTGGTATGTGTCTTGAATTATGTTTTGCCCTTGTTTGTTTGACAAGCTGAAACTCAATATTATGAGCATTAAAATGTATATTTTAACTAAATAGTGTTTGCCAACTGGATCACTCGAGGTTAAAAGCATTTAATAAGATTTAGTCAGTTAAGGTATATGGTTTGAAAAGTCCCCTTAATAATGTTTTTACTTAACATCAGCAATATCCTTAAGCAAAATTAAGAAGTCAACTTATATTTCAAATAAACAAATATTTAAGTGTCTGCTATGTATTCATTTTCTCTTTTTCTTTTTTCTTTCTTAACAGCAGCTACTTTCAATCAAATAATAAAATTAAGACAAGCTCATTGTGTTTGCACACTAATTGTATTTGATCTGAATTTTATATGACACTTCATAAGAATTCTGATTAGGAAAATTGAATTCATGAGTTTGGGTGTTAGCTGCAAACAGTTACTGAGCAGATTTAACAAGCTGCTATTAGCAATCAGAGCTATGAGGCATGAATATACTCACTGAGATTTTCTTCTCAATTTAATCAAAAGAACTTAAAGAAAATTGAAAAGGGGAGATTTTTGGAGAGTGAGTGGGCAATTATCTAAACCATTGTATATTAAGAACTAAAGCTCTATTAGTTGGTTTTCTATAATCTCTAAAACTTACTTTCTGCAAAAAAAAAAAAAAAAAGAAAGGTGGAAGAAAATGTAGTATCTTTGCTCCTAATTACAAGTTCTGGTAATAAAATCCCATAATTGGATCGTTATCATATTTTAATAGCAAAATATTACCCACATCCTATGCTTACCATAACTTTAAAGCGCAAAGCCAGAAATTATAAATGCTCGCTGTTGCATTTAGATGGGTGTGGTAATAATGGAAAGTGAAACATTACCGAGCCTGTATCATGGCCAATCTTAATTAGGGAAGGTGTCTAATATAAATTATGATTAATAGGATTTAAATTAGTCACTTTTTATGAGTCATTGTTTATTCAGTTTTATTTTAATAACTTATTTATGAACATTATAATAATTCAAATAAGTAAAAAAGTGTATGAAAGAAAGCAAATAATCCCACAGCTTTCCACTTAAATCTATTTAATATTTAGGTGGATCCAAACATGCACTTTTTAATTTAAATAAATATTACTAGATTACTTTATTTTGAAAATAGGGGAAATTACCTAGGAACATAAGATTCTGCACAAGCAAACGGAAATAGTAAAATCATTGGAATTTAAGTAAGAAAGTGGGACTTGTTTAGATTCTAAAAGACAAATAGTAACTTAAAAGTGCCATGTAAATAAAACATTGACTGAGGATGCTTTATCACCCATATAGGTGTTATTATAGACTAGATGCTTGGAAGGAGAATAATGTAGAATGGGAATTCTAAAGATAAAATGGAAATTCATATACCCTAGTCCCAGATTGAAGCAAGTACAAGTTTAGTTAGGCAATATCTATGTGAGAGCGCTAATTTCATCACACACTTGCCAGCATTGGATGTTATCAAACATCTAATTAACAACAATAAAAATGGTGGTCTCGTGTTTTCATCTTTACTTCCTCGGTGATTAGTCGTTTAAGCCTCTGTGTTTTATTTTTGTATTAACCATTTGAAGTTTCTCTTATGACATACTTATTTATTTGAAGTTTCTCTTATTCTCTTATAACATATTTATAGTTTTGCCACATTTTTATTCCAATGGTTGTTTTTTTCTTGTACATACAGAAGGATATTTAGAAACATTAGACCTTTAATAGCCATTTATGTCTCAAATGTTTTATTTCATAAAGGATAATATTAATGTAGTTACATGGTAAAAAAAAAATAAAAAATAAAGAAAAAACATATGAACTATGGGTGTCCAAGTGGGGCATTGTATTTCATCACAACCTACTTTTTTCTTTTTAAGCCATAGCATTTTTCTTCCTACCTTAGTGTTTGCCTTTCTCATTCCCTATCCCTTTGAGGTGAAGATTCTTTTTTTTTTTTGAAATAACATTGCATAAAACAAGGTCTTTTGGACAATATAAACAAATTCTGCTTAACATCATGTGTGGAGGCCAGAAATAACTATTTTTAAAATGATTAAGTTTATTCTGTCTGTAATACAGGAAATAAATGAATCCTTTAGGAAACCCTTGAAGCTATTTATTCCCTTAGTATCTATCTGTCTGTCTGTCAGTCTCTCTCTTTCAATGTGTGTGTGCCTATGTGTGTGTGTGTAAATATTGTCTTTCCTTATAATGTTCAATCAATCATTCCAGTAATAATTTAATATTTTAAAATATCATTTAGCTTGTGATTCACTAAAGATACTTTTAAAAGCAATAATGCCACTTGACTGACAAATAAATGTTCAGGGAGTAACAAAGTAATCATTTCTGTTTTATATATTAGAGCCAATATTCATATATTCAAAATTATAAAACCATGAAACATCTTAATACAAATATGTGAAAGTTATACATGTAAATTAGACATGTCTTTCAAGATGGTTACTTGGAATGCCTATATGAATATTTCTGGAATTCTTTTCAGAGACACAAAAGTACCTATATTGTAGTCAGACTTCATATTTTAACACCAAATTATATGTTACAGCTTATCTTCTTCTTATTCAACAGATAACTTTGAGTTAGTATTTTCGCATTGATGAAATTGACTGCCTCCATTGCAAACAGGTTTGGTAGTATGTACACAGTAGTCCTACTCTACAAGCTCATTAAGCATAGAAACTGCTTCTTTCTCATGTCTGAGCACCCTATGCTACATCTCAGTGTAACCGGTATGGCAAATGCTAAATAAACACCTCTCAATTTTAAGTTGTTCAAGCTGTGAAAGCAATTCTCACAGACTAATTCCAAAATGTTTAAAGTAATGGCAGCATCACTGGAATAAATGCAACGCTTCCAGGCTGACTATTTTGGCATGGGCAGCATTCATTTGGATGTCTAAATTCTAGCAGGTTTTTTGGAACCAGAAAGAACTTTCATTACTCTGACATGGTTTTGGCAAAAATCTGTGCAAAAGGAGTCCAATCCAGAAGATGAGTCATGGCAATCCAAGGCAGGGATGCACTAATATTCCAATTCAAGCAAACATCATTTTGAATCAGGATCCATAACAGTAGTCAGGGGTATGGCATAGGCTAGTATCCAGAAAAAAGAAAAAAGAAGAAGAAGAAGAAGACTTTGAAGATCTGAGAATAATGTCTGACCAAGCATTATGGAGACATTTCATTGCCATTAAGTCTTTCATATTGACTTAAGGACTAAGGCAAATACCCAGGCACATAGTGTGACGTATGAAAAGATCATTATTTGAAGGTAAGAGATTTATTTAGAATTCATTCCCTAAAAACTGAGTTAATGGCTGCAATTTTAATTCACGGCCTTACTCTGTCGTCAGCCATGGCTATGGATAATATTTTCTGCTGAGGTCAGGATTAGTTTGGGAATTCAGTGCACAGCATAGAGCCTGCCCAGTGAACACAACTAAGTTGGTCTAGATCACAGAGCTAGAAATAGAAAGTTCTGTGGTGATGGAAATGTTCTAATGCATTGTCCAATATGGGACTCACTAACCACATGTAACTATTGAGCACTTGAAATACAGCCCGTATGAGTGAGGAACTGAATGCTTAATGCTATTTAATGATATTTAACTTAAATAGCCATGTGTCTAAAGGTTACCTGCTAAACAGAACAAGTCCATAGCAAGGAGTTAGCAAACTACCACCGTGAGCCAAATCGGGCCCACCACCAATTTTTTGTTAAACAAAGCTTATTTTTATTTATTTATTCATTTTTTAATTTACAGCCACACTCATTTGTTTATACATTGTCTATGCTCTTTTCACCCTGTGTCAGGGCTGAGTAGTTGTCTCTGAGACCATATGACCCAGTGAGTCTAAAATATTTGGCCCTTTAAAGAAAATGTTTGCCAACATCTGGTCTAGAAAAAGCCAGATTTATAGCCTTCCTTTGGTTCAGCCTATTAATGAGCTGCAAATGGCCTAATCAAGTCAAGAATTTGATTGTTCAAAGGCCCACTAACCCAATCAAAAAATTAGTGAGCATTTACAAAATATCCAAATTTAATCTAGCCCTATAATGTCATTAGGTTCCAACTATAATTGTACTATAATTGTATCTGTGTGTTTAGGCTAGCAGAAGAGAGCGAAGGTTCTTGAAGGCAAATTGATGTAGGACTATGAGGTCAAAGGTCAAAGATAACGTACTGTCTCATTCAACTTTGCATATTTCACAGTCTTTAACAAAGGGCTAGAAAAATGTGTAACAGTCAGTAATTCGCTATTGGGTTCATTTTAATCAAAGTGAAGAGTTATATGCCTGTCTCCAAAAAGACTAGACCCAAACTAGAGAGCAAAAATGATAAAAATTGCACTTTTCTCTAAGTGTATATGGTTTCATATCCTTCTCTTTCAAAATATGTTTTGCTATAAAAGGTAACTGAGACTATAGTTTAAATCAGAAATGAGTTGGGTTTTTTTAGTTTGTCATGTTCGTTACATTTATAAGTTACAAAGACTAATCACGTTCATTAGATGATTTTGAATTCTAATTAATTTTAGCAACAAGTCAGAGTTTTTTGGAAAAAAAGCCTCTCTTCTCTTGAAAAAGAATTTGGGATTATTCTGTAAAGTTTTGGGGAAAAAGAAAAACTGCTTTACATTGAAGCATAGAGACGATCTGCATGATTATAATTTTTTTCAAGAGCAATGTCCATGAGAAGGTAAAGAAGAGACCACTTCCTCAACAGCACCGTCAGGAAATTCAGTCCTGGGACCAGTCCAGTGCAAGGGACCACTGTCAAATTACTCTTCCACTCATTATATATGTTCCTGCTTCAACAGACACAGAAATGTTTATGCGATGTTAAAACTCAAGAAGCTGAATGAAGTAGCCAGGGGGAAAAAAAATCCTTCATTTTATTTATCAGCAAACAGATGTTAACAGGCCAAGAGCTGACAAGGCCAAGGGGAGAAATTTGGCCTGCGGTACTGGAATTGTCCTTATGCCAAGAGAAGTGACTAAGTTTAAATGAGGCCCTTAGAGTGGGCCCTGATTCAATCTGACTGCTGTCCTTATAAGAAGAGAAAAATCAAACACAGAAAGAGACACCAGGGATGTATGTGCACGAAAGAAATACCATTTGAGGACGCAGCAAGGAGCCATCTGCAAGCCAAGGAGAGAGACCTCAGAAGAAACCAAACCTACTGGTAGTTTGACCTTGGACTTCTCGCCTCTAGACATGTGAGAAAATAAATTTCTGTTGTTCAAGCCATAAAGTCCATGGTATTTTCTTATGATAACCCTAGCAAACTAATTTACTAGCCTACCCCGACTGACAGAGAAATCAGTACCTAAATGGCAAGTAACAACAACAAAGTATAACAAAAACAAAATACAAATGACTGTATTTAATTTTCTAACATCAGCATATTTGTCACTGAATTCAAATTACTAAATTCACGCCATATTTTTCAAGCTATGTTATGATGGTGATAACTGTTACTAATATAATTACATTTCTATATATGTTTTTTCTCTCTAGTCTACCTTTATATCTACCTCCAAGGCTCTCTTAATCCATATGAAATGGATTGCTTTGCTTAATTTTGTTCTCTTTGCATATAAACGATTTCATTGGTGATTTTTCAAGTTAAAAAATAATGTAACCCACTCTGTTCCAAACAACAAGAATACATTATGTATCTGAAAATCCAAACTAATATAAAATATAGTGTGGTTGTTTGATAACCCTGCAACTAAAAGATAGCAAGAAATGTCTGTTAGTTCCTAGGACAAAGACCTTGAAATTGTTTTTCAGTTTGTCTAAACAGGGTAAAATATGCAAAGCAGTCGAATAGAGTAGTTGTACTCATAAATATTACTTATTAAGAAAATTATCTTCAAATTATATGATTTTTTTTTTTTTTGCTTTGTTGGGCTGCTCTATGAACCCAGTCCCCTTCAGTGTGGGGAAGTCCCAAAGCAAAACTCACACGTGAATTTGGAGGCTATAACCCACTGCTAGACAACCACTGACTGTATCATGTTTTGCCTCAACTCAGGTCATTGAAGTACTCTTCAAAGGGAAATACATTTACATGAATAAATTTATCATTCATATTATATCAAATGAAGCCAATCACATTATTTCTCCAAGGACTCTATTATTCGGGGAACAATTCGCCTTTTAGCCCTTACTTATTGATGAACAAGGTTTATGTTACTTGCACTACTAACATGAAAGGCAAAGCCCTCTACAGATAAAAGAAAGCCAACTGCCTCAGCAGGACACTTCAGAAGTATGCAACCATGCATGGGCTGACAATGTGGTTGGTTTTCCAAGGTCTCTCCAAATGTCAGGCTGGCGCAGGGTAAGTACCAATTACACTGTCAATTCAAGAACCACTGAGTATGCAAAAGTATGGTTTCAACAATACACGTTCTTGACTCTTGGTCTTCTGCATTACTAAGATCCTCATGAGCATGTCAGGTTTTCCAGTAGTGGTAGAAGCACTCTAATAACATGCTTTACAGTTTTCATATCATAACTAGTATTGCACAGGTGCTGCACATTTAGAAGGATCTGTCCCACGCATTGTGTGATTGATGTCCTTTGTTTAAACCTTTAAGGTAAGTAAAGGTGATCAGATGATTCTGCCTCCCCTGGGAATTTCCAAAAAACTCCAAATCTCAAAGACTTTTCACCAAAGTGACGGGCAGTGTTATTTTGGTCAGACATGTACAGTAGTGCCTCAGTTTTCAAACATCTCCGTTGACAAACATTTCGGTTTACGAACGTCATAAATTTTATGGATCTATGGTATCATTAGGTATTAAAATCCATGCTAAATTCGCAGTTTTAGGGGTTGATTTTAAAGGTCTGGAATGGATTCATCCATTTTGCTTTATTTTCTATGGGGAAACTGTGCCTCGGTTTTCGAACGTTTCAGAACTCGAACGGTCTTTTGGAATGGATTACGTTTGAAAACCGAGGTACCACTGTACTTTTTTAAAGGAAAAGTGAAATCCTCTTAGAAGCAGGAGTTCAGACTCTATCATAATAAATCACGTGGGTGTCACTATTGATGCCCCCGTGACTGTGTGTCCCTGACTAGGTTTCATGGTGTGGGAATGAAGCAGCCACACTCTTCAAGGCAGTGAGTCGCAGCTCTGTGGGGGCCCATGTTGCTCCTGAGACTACTTTAAAAGCTCCCTCGCATGGGACACCTGCTGTGCTGGCTACTTCCCCACTGGCCTCCTGTTCTCCACAGTTCTAACTGGTGCCATAGAGCTTAGTACTTTAGTGTTTAAGACATGTTAGTGTAGTGTCCATAGCTGAACTGTAGACTCCTTGAGAGCAGAGGCTATGTGTTGCCCTTCTTTGTGTCTCTCACAGCTCCTATACCTGCGTGCATGAAGATGATAGTGATGATGATGATGATGATGGTGATGATGAGGTGATGATGATGGTGATGATGATGGCATATTAGCAACAGTAGCAACAAACATCACTGACTGCCAAAGCTGGTGCTGAGCTCTTTCATAGATCTGACTTCATCCCCACAGGAACCCTTTGAGGTACAGATGAATAAAAAGAGGTTAAGGTGACCATACTGAGTCACTGTACTAGGTTGAATAGTGTCTTCCAAAATCCATGTATACCTGGAACCTGTCAATTTGACCTTATTTTGAAAGAGGATCTTTGCAGATTTAATGAATTCAGTTTAGATTAGGTTGTAGGGGAGGAGAAAATTGTTTTCCTTCTATCCTTCTATGTTCTTGGCTGAAGCACATTTCTTTCCTTCCTTCTTCTATTTCTCTTCTTAGCTATAGTCCTTGGTAAAGCAAAATGTAGGTGACACCAAGGACCAATGGACTGAGAGCCCCTAGACAAAGACAACCATTCCAGAGTAAGTGTTTGGTCCTTGCCTCTCACACTTGGTGTACTCTCCTAATCCTTGCTTACTTAGGTGCCGCCTCATATAGGTATCTTCATTTTGTGTGGAAAGCAAAGTGAGATGCTTCCATGTTCCATAGAGTCAAAATCATCCATCAAATAGCTCATATGGTGAAATGATGTTGAATGCCTAAGGCAGTACCTGGCCACAGCACGTACTACTCAGCTGAAATGCACTGAATCAGATGGCTGGAGCTCTACCTCATTTTTTTTTAACCTTTTAACCCTCTTTACATCTTCTTTCTTTATATGTTAATAAGCTATTGTAACCTTTTTAACATCTCTCTAGCACACATTTCTTTAAGTATGGATGTATTATTCAAACTAGATTACTTCAACTCTTTGAAGTATTCATAATCTCATAAGAGAGGAAAAGTCATCAAAACAAGTCAAGGTATCTATGGTGGCTTATTGGGTAAAGATCCTCAGTTACTCCAAAGCTATGTCCTCATGCATACCTCTATTTCTGTCATATTTCTCAGACTAACCAGGCAACATTCTACAAGAACAAACAAAAAAAAAGAATTTAAAAGTTTGCCTGTAAATAAATCTGTTTATTATGAAGCTCAAACCAAGGAAATGTTTAAAGAAAAATAAGCTAAACATTGTACAGTGCCATTAGTTGTGCTGCTCAATATTAATTTTGTGATTAAAATTATTTAGAAGAACTGGATATATGGACTATGATTTATTAGTCACAATTATTACTGACACTTGATTTGAAATGTAATAAAATAATTTAATAGCATGTATACATATAGATATATTCATTGTTCAGGCATTAAAGAGCTTTATGATTTGTAAATGAAATTTTTACATGTTCTTGAAAGAGACAAACAGTAAGATATGAAATATATAAAAAAAAAGTGAAATGAAAGCTGTTTTGGTTTTAGCACTAACTGTTCTTGAATATATTTAGAGATCTCAGAGGTATTCAATTATTATATATAATCATGTACATTCTAAAAGTCTATATTTATTTTGGAAATTTGTTATTTTTATCTTAGTGTAGAAGCTAATTTTAAGTCCATGGTGAACAGTAAAGATCTCCCTGATACTTGTCTTTTCCTTGCTTTGTCATTGCTCTATAATTAATATAATAAATAACAAAGAATAGTTACTAAGTATATATGCGTGTGAGTGTTTGTACTTTTAATCCTGTAACACCTATTTAAATATATAAAACATAGAAGATCAAAGATGGAGGAGTAGATAAACACTGTGCCTGTTTCCTTCCACGAACACAGTAAAATTACAACTAAATTATAGAACATTCAACCTGGAGAACCATCTGAAGTCTTGCTGAACACAAGTTTTGTAACTAAGGATATAAAGAAGAAGCCATGTCAAGACTGGTAGGAGGGGTGGAGATGCGAAACGAGCTGGTCCCAAACCTCCATGTGGTGGTTGAGACACAGGAGGGATATCCCAGCCACAGAGGTACACGTTTTGAGGAACAAGGGACCCCAAGCCCATGCCAGGTTCCCCAGCCTGTAGTACAGATTCCACAGGGGAAAAGCCCCCACAACGTCCAGCTATGAAAAACAGTGGGGATTCTGACCTCCAAGGTGGGACAGAAGAATTTGGGCAACCCAAACATCCTCTTAAAGGGGCCAAGCACAGACTCATTCACTCACAGGAACTCACTTTGGGATCCAGAGGAGGGACAGTAACTTAGGGGGCATAGGAAGCATATGGGAGAACAGACTGAGGTGTGTTACTTTGGAGCGAAGGCTGGAGGACAGTCACCATTTTCCCTGGGTGGGATTCTCCTGTCTTGCAGCTGGCAAGCAGGCACCATCTTTCCTGTGTTGAGCCGTCCCTGATTGGTCTGCTGAGTTCCACTGTTCCACCCTGCTGACTCACTGGGAACCCACCCCGCCCAACTCCCCCAATGCCAGAGGCACTTTCTCACCAGCAGCCAGCCCCACCCACATTGCACTCTTTCTTGGATAACTATCGGAGTCTGCAGTCCCCATGTAGGCAGCGAGTGGCCTCAATACGCTCTAAGACTTTTATTGAGTAACTCCAGGCTCAGTAATGGCACCAAACCAGAAACTACACTAATCTGGTGAACAACACCCTTCCCACTCTAGTTACTCCCTGAGACTCTGTCTCACCCAAATTGCATACTGCACTAGGCTTTATGAGTGGCTGAACCTTAAGGGAGTCAGCAGGTGGCAGCAGGCCTCAGAGTGTCCTGGCTTTTTGGGAAGATGACCCAGGCCCAGTACTGGTGATAGCCATCCTTGGTTCACAGCATGGACTCTGCCATGCAACTCTAGGTTTAGCACAAGTTCTGAACAATCATGGATTGCTTTGTAGCTCCTACTAGGGAGTCCCCAGCTAGTCATAAGCTGTGGGTGACATGGGTCTGAACCTGAGCCCCTATCAAGAGGTTCCAGAACAAACATACTTGAAGGTTGGCTTCAGACCACAGCAGAGCACTGCCCAATTAGCCCCACAAGTGTCACACAAAAAGGGCATTCTCAACAGGCACCAAAGTCACTGGGGCAAATCCCACTCAGTGGGGTAAGTCCCTTGCACAGCAGCCCACAAGCTGTGGACATGGACAAACTCCACAGCCAAACAGCCTGAGGGTCAATTCCACCTACTGTTGTATCAATAGCAATCAAGGTTCAACTATAACAGGAGGGTACACACAACCCACACAAGGGATACTCCTGGAGCACCTGCCTCAGGAGTATCCCTTGTGTGGGTTTTGTGTACCCTTCTGTTGTGACCAGAGAATACGTGCTACTGAGCCCCACAGGACACGTATTGCATAAGGCCACCCAACCAAGACATAGTAGATCTACCTAATACATAGAAACAAACACAGAGAGGCAGTCAAAATAAGGAAACAAAGAAATGTGTCCCCAATGAAAGAACAAGAGAAAACTCCAGATAAATGAAATGAAGGTAAACAACCTACCAGATACAGAGTTCCAAACAATGGTTATAAGGATGCTCAAGAAACTTAGTGAGAACTTCTACAAAGAGATAGAAAGCATAAAAAGGAACTAGTCAGAAGTGAAGAACACAATGACTGAAATGAAGAATGCACTAGAAGAAATCACCAACGGACTAAATGAAGCAGAGGATCAAATCAGTGATTTAGAAGGCAAGACAGCAGAAAACAGAATGGCAAAAGAAAAAAGAATCCAAAAAAAAGAAAAAAATGAGGATAGTTTAAGAGACCTGTGGGACAACATCAAACATAACAACATTTGCATCATAGGGTACCAGAAGGAGAAGAGAGAAAGCACGGGATTGAGAATCTATTTGAAGAAATAATGACTGAAAACTTCCCGAACTTAGTGAAGGAAATAGACATACAAGTCCAGGAAGTTCAGAGAATCTCAAACAAGATGAACCCAAATAGGCCCACACCAAGACACATTATAATTAAAATGGCAAAAGTTAAATACAAAATGAGAATCCTAAAATTCAGCAAGAGAAAGTCAATGAGTAACTTATAAGGGAGCTCCCACTAAGAACGTCAGCTGATTTCTTAACAGAAACTTTACAGGCCTAAAAGTATTGGCACAAAATATTTGATGTGATGAAAAGCAAGGACCTAAAACCAAGACTACTCTACCCAGCAAAATTTTAAAAAATAAAAAAAATAAAAATTAAGAATAACAAAAAGGCAATAGCTACATATCTATCAACAATTACCTTCAACATAAATGGATAAAATGCTCCAACCAAAAGACAAAGGAGGGCTGAATGGATAAGAAAGCAAAACTCTTATAAATGCTGCCTACAAGAGACTCACTTCAGTTCAAAAGACACAGATGGAATGTAAATGGATGGAAAAACATATTTCATGAAAGTGGAAACAACAACAAAAAATCTGGGTACAATACTGATGCTAGACAACATAGACTTTAAAACAAAGGCTATAACAAGAGACAACGAAGGATCCAGTAATCATCCAGTAATCCCATTTCTGGGTATTTATCAAAAAAAAAAAAAAAAAACCCAGATGCTACTTTGACAGGAAATATGTTCACTGCAACATTGTTTACAGAAGCCAAGATGTGGAGGCAGCCTGGGTGTCCATCGATGGAAGAATGGGTAAAGAGGAGGTGGTACATATATACAATGGAATATTGCTCAGCCAGGGAAGGGAATGGGTTCTCGCCACCTGCAGCATGAATTGACCTGGAGGGTATTGTGCTGAGTGGAGTATGTCAGACAAAGAAAGACAGATGCAATGTGATTTTGCTTATTTGTGGAATCTAAAGAATAAAATAAAAAAACAAAACAGAAACGCATAGATACCAAGAACATTTTGATGGTTGCAGATGGGAAAGGGGTTAGGGATATGGGTGAAAAAAGGGGACAGGATTAAGTAGTCCAAATTGGTTGTTACCCAGTAGTTATGGGGTGTAGGGTATAGCATAAGGAATATAGTCAATAATATTGGGGATGTAATGTACAGCATGGGGAATATAGTCAATAATATTGTGGTAGCATAGTACAGTGTCAGATGGTTGCTGGACTTACCATGGTGATCACTTCTTAAGTATATAAATGTTGAATAACTATGATATACACTTGAAACTAATATAATATTGTATGTAAGCTATATTTTTAATAGAAACCTTAAAATAAACAAATATATATACATATATATATAAAACGTAGACATTAATAATTTTGTAATTGAACCTCTACCATGTTTTTTAACCTTTTTCTTGTTCCATTTATAACATGTAAATAAGAATGATGAGAATGACTTGTGTGAAGTGATTATTTCTTAATTTAAAATGTAAGCTAATTTGGATATTTCTGAGTATCTCTCACTTAATTACTTCCAAACACGTAAAATATTTCCAAAGAAAGCAGTCACAAATTGTACTGTTTGGCTTCAACCTTTAGTTCTGTATAATGAGAACTACAGATAAAAATCTAGTTTTAAATTTTAGAAGTTTCTACACTAAAAAGAAAATTTTGGTTTCACATCTTCCTACAAATTGCTCTGTTCAATATCCCATGGCAAATTTTGTCCCTGCAGCAAAAAGAAAGATAGACTATTTGTGTCTCATTAATTTTTATGTAAAATTATTCTTTGTTCTCTTGGTTGCTCCCTGTCTAAATTGAAAGGGAACAACTAAAGATTTTTTTTTTTATGAGTTGAATTGTCTAGATTCACACATCTACTACTTGTGATTTAAAAAAATCAATATTATGTACATCCATGCTAAATACATGTATTATACTCATTTTAGAGCAATGACAGTCAACAAGATTAATAAAATAAAAGAAACAAAGCAAAAATAAAAGAAAAAGACAAGGGTCAAGTAGGTCATTACTGTTCACCATGAACTTCAAGTTTGCTCCTACACTAAAATATAAATAACAAATTTCCAAAATAAACAGACTTTGAAACATATAGGATTATGTTATATAACCTATAACCAAATACTTCTGAAACCTCTGAACACAGGCAAAGACAGCTAGTGCTAAAACTAAGACAACTTTTACTGTATACCTCACTCTCTCTTTCAGTAACATGTCAGCATTTCATTTACAAATCATAAACCTTATTAGCACCTGGAAAATGAATAAACTAAAACATGAAATTATTTGTATTTCAATAAAAAGTATTACTCTATTAAGTAATTTTCAGTGCCTTCGACAACAGGAAAGTTAAAAATGCTTCCGAGGCTTCTTTCCTCGAACCCTATTAGGGGCAGCCTTTATAGATAAACTGTAGCAGAATTAAAAACACTGTGTTTTGGTTGTTCAGAGAATCATGATTAAGTGGGAGAAAGGGGTGGGACACTACAGAAGATATTAATCACACAGCAGAATTACCACAGAAAACATATATGCACAAACAACAACAAAAAATGTGAATTTCAACAAGGATATAGATTAGAGACCTGAGGTTGATCTAGAGACAAAGATAAATAGACATAAATAGACAAAAGTTATATTATTAACACTCATTTCATTTTATGTGACATCTTAATAATATTTACTAAATTATTCATTAAGCACAGAGGGCTTTTCTTTTTTCCAAACTATACATTCTCTCCATTTTCCTGAATCCACTGAAATTCACGTGTGGTTATAGATCAAAGTCTTCTTGGCTTAAAATTCATGGTTACTAATAAACACTATTAACTTCATAAATGGAAACATAAACAATGTGTCAAAAAGCATGATCGTTGAAATAAGTAAGACGAAGTTCCCTGCCAACTAGTTTTTCAAACTCTCTATCCCTCTTTTTCTTATCTAAATAGCAAGAAAAACTCAGTAACTTGATAAGTTGTTGTGGGGAAATAAACAAGGAGGGAGTTTTATGCACATGGTCATTTTCACTAATACTATTTATTTTTATTTTAAAAATTGATATTTTCAGTATTCAAGTACAATACTAGTGAAAAATTGTCCAATATTTCCGTAATTTAATTCACCAGTTTTCAACATTTTTTTTTTAAACCTAGGGGAATTGTAGCCTACAAAAGGGAGGTAGGTTGAAGAGAGCTGAGGCAGATATTCATTTTTTTCTATGACTCATTATCTTAACTTTCAAAAACAGCCTAGAGGAAATATATAGCAGAAAAAGATATAAAACAATAACTCCAAACCAAGTTTATAGTATTAAAAATAGTCACATATATATATTACATATATATATAATATATATATGACACTGAAATACTAAATTAAACCAATATCTATTAAGTTAGATATTTAAGCTATCTAACTATAAGCCAAGAGTTCATAATGACTTCAGATTTCAGCAAGAGCTATCTTTGAAAGTCACAGAAATACAAATCAAAAGGAAGAAGACTTCACCAAAACTGAGACATAAACTATCAAAAGTCACTAAAATTTAAGAATAGAGAAAGACTTTCCAAGACAGGTTAAAAGGATGTACACGCCAGTCAATAGGAAAAACTAAGAAAGAAGCTTGGTCTCAGGTCTCCCCTGATTTCTTGAAATAAGAGAGCAATGACTCTAGCCAGAGGCAATTTCCGCACCGCCACCTCCCGCCAACCCCCCCTCCACCTGGGGACAACTGGCAACATCTAAAGACATTTTTGATTGTCACAACTGGGGTAGAGGCTACTAGCACATAGTGGGCAGAGGTCAGGAATGCTAGTAAACACCTTATAATGCATACAGTAGCACCTCCCCCGCCGGTATATTATTATCCAGACCAAAATGTCAGTAGTACTGAGGTTGATAAATGCTGCAGTAGAGTAATAAAAGATGAAGTTGTGAAGAAGAAAGCATATGACCCTAATGTTCTTTATCTACTGAGGCTAACATTTAAGTACAAAGACAACAGGAAAACAATCTTCAATATTCCAAACTCAACTCGGGAAGTACGGTGTTAGTAAGACTTCCATGAAAATCTCCTGAAAGAGATAGCAAAATAAAAGGTGAATCAAAATGAAAAACTCATAATTAAAATTTGATCATACAACAACACTGACATTGACATTAAATGCAATTAAACATAGAGTTAAGTATTAAGTGTACATGTCTAAATATAATTTACCTGTGATATGCAGCTTGCAAAAGAGGATAAAATGTTTAAAAATCTTAAAAAGAACCAACATACCATGTAAAAAGATACGTCACATGTCAGTAAAAGATATATGAAGGCCTAAAGATAAAAGGATAGAAGTAACTAGCTTCTAAAGAAACACAGATACGATAAGCAATGAAGACAGCAATCAATGTGAACATTTACACACCAAATGATAGAATAATAAATATTTAAAAGAAACTATAGAGCATAAAGAAGAAATCAACAGAAAAGACAATAATAAGAGACTTTAACTTAATAGTCTCAATTTGTGACAAATCATATTGGGGGTTAGAATCAAGAATCACATGATCTGAACAAGAACATTATGTAAGCCTGTTGTTTTTAAGTATATACAAAAATATTATCTAAAAAGTGATTATATCATCTGTTATTCAAGTTCCTATGGGACATATATTTTTTAAATTGGCCACATATTGTTGGCCAGAAAATTAATTAAGTTCTAAACTATGTAAATGAGAGCTACAAACCATTCTCTTACCACAATATAATCAAACAAATTATTTTCATTCTATTTTCTTGTATTCTGAAAAAAAAATAGATTTTTTTTTTCTTAAAAAAGAAAAAAGATAACATGAGAGGCCAATAGAGATTTTGAAAAAAAAGTTAGAAAGAAAGTAGGAAAACCTTACTATCCCTTCCTGGAAAGCAAGGCTGCCAATCTTTCTGGAGCACTCTCAACAAACCAGAATAGCTTCCAAAGTCCCCACACCAGGAAAAGGAGCAGACTGAAGCTTCATTTATTCACTCAGCATCATGGACGAAACCTGGCAGAGTGAGACTTTATTGGTGGCCAATGGCTGTAGCCCAAATCTGACAACAAGCAAGTAATGGTAGAAAACGAGCCAAGGGCTGAGAGTGAGATTTGTGTACCAAAAGAGATTAGCAATGCTTCAGAGCCAGAGAACAGAATAGCAAGAGAGTCCCAAAAGAAAGAGCTTGCCAAAGAAGGAGACCATATTCTCTATGCTGTTTCCACTTTAGGAAAAGAGTTGTGGTGATGATATTAGAATTTCTTCAAGGACTAAAGTCTTTGTAGGTGGTCAAGGCCAAGGAGTCCCTGTGTCCTAAACCACACTCTGGAGCCATCCAGAGGAACCAGTGCTTTAGGGAATTCCCAAAAGCTAAATGGGGATCTCAGCAGTCTAGACTCTTCAATAAACAAGAAGCCCTTTTCAACAACACGAATGTTGCTTGCCCAAGATATGACTAGCCATGCCCTAAAGAGCTAAAGCGAAGATTTGAGGGAGGGCCACGGGCCACTTCAGGACTATCCCTCTGTTTCTTTGGCTTTGGTCAGCTTATCCTAAAAGTCTTGCAGTGCTGTCCATAGAGTGAGCTTGGTAGGGTGATGGCAGCTTCCCAGGGGCCGTGTGTCCACCTGAAAGACACAGGGAGCAGCATAGGCCATCTATAGCCTAGATTCCCTCAGCTTCAGAGCACGGAAAAAGCAAGAAAAAGAAATTAGTCTCAGCTGATGAGGATCTTTGGAGACCCAAAGCCTGCATTGTGGAGGAGATGGGCCTTCCAAGCTAGAGGGAAGAGTCACGACGATCAGATCGAGAGAACAGCAGAGACCCTGAGAAAGATCCCTGTCACTGAGGGACAGGTTTCTCCAAACAGAAACGGGTGAAAATTTATGCAGCTCTTTTTACAATGACTTTTTCCCAGGAACAAAGGCAAGAGGAGGAAGATATCCTGCAAAATCTAAGTCACAAATAGCCTCTGAACAGAGATCAAGCTCAGCTGAAAGCAGAGATGACTTCATGAGTCTTGGTCATTACATAAATCAATAAGTGACGACAACAACAACAAATAAAATAAAACAAAACAAAAACTTGAGGCTGGAAGGAGGAAAGCCAGCACAAGGAATTCCGGCCCAGGAATTCCTTCCTTGCTTATGGTGTATCTGTGTTTCTTTAGAAGCTATTTACTTCTATCCTTTTATCTTTAGGCCTTCATATATCTTTTACTGACATGTGACATATCTTTTTACATGGATGGGTATTTCTGGATTCCAGGGTTCCCTCTTGCCTTGAACAAAGCAAAATGATTGGTGCCACTTCCTGTCACTATCAAACTGGCTATGAGAGCTACAGTTGTACCAAGAGACAAAGCAGATCAGAGATTATGAGAAATATCACTGGAATTGTAAGATTCATGGCTCAGCAACTGTGTCTGAGACATTCCCACTCTCATCATGCCCAGGGAGCCTGTGTCCCCAGCCAAGCCAAATAGCAAGGGCCAAAGAGCTCAGATACCTCAGGCTGGCCTCACCACGGCCCTGGGCTCTGTCTTTGAGCATGCATCCCTTCTAGTTAACCAGGAAAGTTTTCTCTATCCCTTTCTAACAGAACACTTTCACTCAAAATGACCAGTCTAGTTAAAAATGCTAACATTCTCTGAAGTGGATTGTCTCCTAACCCATAGCCAAAGATATTTATTCTTTCCAAATACTTTGGCATCTTCTAACAGGAGTTCCATATCTTTTGCCATTATTGGGTATGGAATATAAGTTTACAGTATCCCAAGAGTTTGATCTTAAAGGAAGGGGTAGACTGCAGCAGTTACTGAGTGCCAGCTTGGCCTCCAAAAGCTGACCAGGACCATGGAAGAAGGCTGAGTGTCACACTGCACAGCCAACCTTATCTTAATTCCTTCATAGTGTGGAGTTGCATATCTAATCTCATCTTAATTTCTTCATTTGCCCCTGCTCAGATGACATATTTTTAAAATATTTTCTAGTTCTAAAATACTGTCATTAAAAGGAAGGAAGGAAGGAGGGAGGGAGGGAGGGAGTGAAGGAGGGAGAGAAGGAGGGAGGAAAAGAAAAGAGAAAAGAAAATGAAAGAAAAGAGAGAAGAGAAGAGAAAGAAAAGAAAAGAAAAGAAAAGAAAAGAAAAGAAAAGAAAAGAAAAGAAAAGAAAAGAAAAGAAAGGAAAAGAAAAGAAAAGAAAAAAGAAAAGAAAAGACATCTGTAAAAAACGTTCCAGGGCCTTACTAAAGGAAGAATGACAATAAAGACTCCATTCCAATACCGGAATCACGAATCACCAACTCCCAACGTCAAATGTGAAGTAGGCCCCACTTCCTGAAGGCTCAGAGCACTACAGAATATCTTGGTGACAGAAGCATTCACAGGACTCAGTTTTGAGCACCACGAAATTGTCTGCAGGGATGTTATCAGGCATGACAGCACCACCTTTGGGAGAGATCATCATAGCATCTTCCTTCCTGCCACACTGATGACCATGTGCAGGCCTTTGGTTCATCCGTTGGGTGGGATGCCCTGTGACCTTCCTGCAGATGCCTTCACTCTCGTCACCCTGAACTCAGGGTCTGTCTCTTCTTCCTTCTATGCAGGGCCCTGGGCAGGGGCTGATGTTTACGCAACATCGGGGGTGCATGGCAATGCTTCAGTTTGGGACAGAATAGACTGAGTTCAACTGGATGAGGTGTTTCTTTCCACCTATTTACTCTGTGCCACAGAATTTGCATTTGTAACAAGATAATCTATCAAGCTATTAATTATGGTCTCCTACTCTTGCCAGCATCTACTCTTGGAAGGAGGAAAGAATAATTCTGCTTCTTCTCCCCTTAAGGAAGTTCTGGGCTTCTGATCTCAGGGATTATTGATGGCTTTTGTATTTTCTGGCCTAAACGGAACTTGCTGAGCACCAGTTACACGACCATATCCAGGATCTTGTATGAGATGGCTATTTCTGTCAGTGTTTATGAGAGAGAAGACAGAGTGGTGAGAGGGAGGCATAGGTTGAAAGAAAGGCGCTTGCCCAAGGGTAGGAGTGTAATCAGGGGCTTGAAAAATAGAATGTGGTAATGGGGTTCATAAGTGACACTACTGTGTAGAGGCAGTGGGAATTCTGAGTGGGCGAATGAATGCGTTTGCTGAAAAGAACTCAATCAAGTACAAAAAATCTTAATATCTGCAGCCAAAGGCGTCATTGCCCATCCATGGCATAGAGACGGTGAAGTCATTTGCCTTTGAATGGACCAAGTAGGCTTGGACGATGAGTATCCTAAACGGAACCACAAGGGACTGAACATCAAAGTCTCTTTTCTAAGTATTTGTTAACAATGGGCATCCTGCTAAATAGGAAAATGTACCCCTATGGTAGCTACATTTTTCTCATCCTGTTAAATAGTGGCTTAGAACCAGACATATGTTGTCAAAAATGTAATATACCTTTTCTCCTCCTCAGTGCTATGAAACAAATGTATGATTTTATGTTTATTATCCCATATTCAAACAGGGTATTGTTTATACCCACCGAGGCACGGAAGAGTTAATATGCCTATGTTTAATGGGGTAACAGACGATGGAGCTAGTGGTAGAGAACATGCTTGTATGTGAGCGATCCTAAGGAAAGTATTGACTCACATAACTAAAATATCTGGGAGCAGGTTAGCTTCAAACAGCAATGTTGATATGGGGCTTCCAGGGATATCATCAGGATTTAGTTTTGTTTCTGTATCTCCAATTCCTCTCTTCTGTGCTGGCTCCCTTCTCAGGCTTCAGGGGGTGGCTGGATGGCTGCTGTGTAGCAGGTTGGGAGCTACATCCTGCCAGGTTCACTGAAACATGTGGTGCTTTCTCACAACAGTCCCTGCAGGTGTCACCAGTTGGATCATGTGCATGTCCCTCAAATCGTCACTTTGGCTAGTTGAGTGGAATCCTCGTTTTGGCTAGGACTAAATAGACTTGTGAGTAAAGACAAGCCTACAAGCATGTAGGCAGAGACTGAAAAATGGGGTAAGTCTCCTCAGAGGGCAACAGACGCCCAGTTAGTAGAAAGTGAATGAATGAGGGGTGACAAAATAAAACCAAAACAAAGCAGATATCGACTACAGTGTAATAACCCAACTTTTGACTTAGGGCCCAAAGTCACACTACTGCCACTTCGGGCACTGATATTTCCTGTCAAGTCTGAAAGTAGATACCAGTAGAGACCCAGGAAGGTAGGAAGAGTGGTAGGATAGAGACCAGGGAAAGGATATTGAAGAGAGGGAAGATATCTAGGAGATTTCTGCCTGTCTAGTGATGGGCCATCCAATAAGCAGATTTCTCACATCTTAGGTCTTCTCATTTCAGATTCCTTTACCTCTATTCCAATATTGCTGTGCCCCAAACCTAGACCTGACCACAAGAGAGAGCTCTGCCTTCTGAATAATGCAGTGTCACATCCCACTCTCTGACCTCTACTTTTAGCCCTTTACTTGTGCCTTCATATGCCAATTCTTCAACCTTGCCAGAACCTCCAATCCTTTAATCCTTCCGTCAGCAACTTTTTGCAATCACTTCCTCCTTTTCCACCATATGCTATGGTTGAGATTTATCTTTACTTCATGGGATACTGATTCCAACTTCAACTCTCTATGTGAATCTTCTTTTTCTTGCTCTACTACCGCAAAAGGAATCAAGTTTTATCAATACTTGTGAAAAATAAAGACAAATCAGGTAAGAAAACCCTAGACCAAGTCCTTAGTATAACAGTCAATTTTACGCATCAACATAGCGCAGTCATGGTACCAGGTTTTTAATCCAACACCACTCTAAATGTCATGAAGGTATTTTCAGACGAATTTAACATTTAAATCAGACATTGAGTAAAGTAGATCACCCTAGGTAGTGTGGATGGGCTTCATTCAATCAGTTGAAGGCCTTAAGAGAAAAGTCTGAGGTCCCTGAAGAAGGAATTCAGCCTCCAGACTGCTTTTGGACTCAAGACTGAAATATCAACACTTCCCTGGGTCTCTGGCTTGCCAGTCTGTCATAAAAATACCAGACTTACCAGCACCTCTAGATAAAGATATAGACATATGAATAAAGATGTGAGACAGATATAAATACACACACAATGGAATATTACTCAGCCATGAGAAAAAGACAAAATGGATGGACTCTGAGGGCATTATTTTATCCTGTGATCTAATATGATGGAGTTTTCAGCTCCATCATAATCTAATGGGAACATGATTGTCTATGCAGTCTGTCATTGACCAAAATGTCATTATGCAGTACATGACTATATTTAGTTGCCTGAATTGGTGTCCTACAACAACTTTATCTATTAAAATTTTTATATTTTTGAGTGCTAGCCATGTATTACATATTGTACTAGACTATGATGGCTATAACATTGAAAAAAATTCCCTTTGATGGTAAATAAGAAGAAACACATAGATAATAAAATAAAAATTTCAAAAGCTTTCAGAGCAAATTAATTGCAAAAGCAAGAGAAGAAAAACTAGAATTATTGATAAGAGCATATATATTCAATCCATATTGTGTAGCTTTATAAGTGTATATTTTCAAATATATTTTATATTTTAGGGCCATTATTAAAAGTAATAGCATAAAATACACAAATGTCTAAAACTAAAATATTCTGGAACCTCATTTCAGTCAATAATATACACAAATATTATCTTTTAACCATATCCATTAACAAAAGAAAATGCAATGTTAATAGACTTTGTGGGATGGTTTCTCTTATCGGTATAGTTATGGGTCACTTAACAACAGGGATGAGTTCTGAGAAATGAGTCGTTAGGTGATTTCCACATTGTGCAAACATCACAGAGTGCACGTACACAAACCTAAGTGGTTTAGCCCACTACACCCCTAGGCTGCATGGTATAGCCTATGGCTCCTAGGCTGCAGAGCATGTCACTGTACTGAAAACTGTAGGCAATTATAACACAATGGTAGTATTTGTATATCCAAATATAGAAAAGGTACCATAAAATCTGGTAAAAGATTTTAAAAAATGGTACACCTTTACAGGGCACTTACCATGTATACGAGGTTGGACAATTAAGTTTGTGAACTTGTTGCAATGATATTGCTAAACTTTTTTGATATCAGAGGGATTATTCATTATGAATTTGTACCAACTAGACAAACAGTTAACCAAGTTTACTATTTGGAAGTGCTGCAAAGGCTGCGTGAAAAAGTTAGACAACCTGAACTTTTCAACAACAATTCATGGCTCCTGCATCACAACAATGCACCAGCTCACATGGCACTGTCTGTGAGGGACTTTATAGCCAGTAAACAAATAACCATATTAGAACATCCTCCCTACCCACCTGATCTGGCCCCCAATGACTTCTTTCTTTACCTGAAGATAAAGGAAATATTGAAAGGAAGACATTTGGATGACATTCAGGCCATCAAGGGTAATACAACGACAGCTCTGATGGTTATTCCAGAAAAAGAGTTCCAAAATTGCTTTGAAGGGTGGACTAGGCGCTGGCATTGGTGCACAGCTTCCCAAGAGGAGTACTTCGAAGGTGACCATAGTGATATTCAGCAATGAGGTGTGTAGCATTTTTTCTCGGATGAGTTCTAAAACTTAATTGTCAGACCTCATAGAGCTCACAGGACTGGAAGTTGCTCTGGGTGAGACAGTGAGTGAGTGGTAAGTGAACGTGAAGGCCTAGGACATCATTGTACACCACTGTAGACTTTTTCAACATTGTACATCACCACAAACACTTGCGTAATGCATTGTGCTACGATGTTACAAGAGCTACGATGTCACTAGAAGATAGGAAGTTTTCAGCTCCATCATAATCTAATGGGAACGTGATTGTATATGCAGTCTGTCATTGACCAAAATGTCAGTATGCAGTGCATGACTATATTTAGAAACATTATCCCTAAGCCCCTTGTGCTTATAAGAAAAATTTAGACAAATAATGGAATGAAACTCAACTGCTATTCTTTTGAGAGTCACAGAAGTATTGACTTATAGCATGAGCATTTCTATCTCCAATAAAAGATTGGAGTTCTAATTTCATTCTGAAATTGAACTTTCTTTTGCCAACTGGTAGGGAAGACATATTACAGGAAAACAACAAAGCTAGTTCCTGTTCTTGCTACTGCCATTTGACAGTAATGAGGATGAATATAAAGTTGCAAATGTGGTATAAATATTAGATGGGAAATAGTGATGTTACCATAATTCAAATGATTTTTCATTATTTCCAGCTCACTAATTTTTTTATAGTTCATGCTTGAAATAGCATTATGCAATCTGCAATATACACTAATTGAAACTGTGTCAGCAGTTAGCGTTCTATTACCTAGTCTAACTTTCATGGGGTTTAATTTTAGTCATCACAGTTCTTTTGTATCAAGACTTTTCCTATGACTTCTTAATTGTGTATGCAGTGTGGATGATAGTTCCATTATTCTTATTTTGAGAGGTCAGAGAGCAGAAAAAGGAGGAAGATTGTGCATGTTTGATGTTTGTTTTCTGTTACTAATATTTGACATCATTACACTGTTTTGCAGTGAGCTGAAGCTAAAGATAAAAAGTTACTTTAACACAATTTCAAAATTAATTCCTTTTGCTTTCTTGATAGATTACTTTGTCCTCAGTGGCCTTGAATTTACTAGAAATATTACTATAAGTTTAGGGTGGACTTGCCTTCCATAAATCTCTGTTTTTCTTGCTTTCTCTGCTGTCATTGCTCTAAGAATGAAAATTAAACACAAATCAACTAAATGCTACTGAATGAGATACCTAGTCACCTACGTAATAAGTTACACAAATCAAAGACAAAAGTACTTCTAAGATAACTCAAAAGAAGTATTTTCTTAGGTGAACATTTTTTTCCCAGTCTCTTTTTGTTTATACCTAGAATTATATACATATATATGTATATATATGTAATTATGTATATTATATATACATGTTATATACATTATATACATATATTAAATATAAAATTATATTTATATATGTAATATATGTAATTATATTATATATATTCACAATATTTCAAAAACATGTAGCACACTTTTGTGTCACACTACAAAGTAAAAGAACCAATATCCTATCAAAAATAATAGCACGTGTTATCTTCTAATCTTCACAAACTGTGGGAGAATCCAACCTATTCCATAATCAAAATGTTAGCCCTTTTTCAAATGATCAATAACCCCTATATTGGGTCAGGACATATTTTAATATCCCTCGACTAATAACTTCATGGTTTCATATCTAATGAGTGTTACCTGTGATTATAACAATACCTCATCTCTTGTTATTTTGTCTCCTTATTCTTGAAGTGTTATTTCCTTACCCCCAGAATCAGATATCAGCTAGTCAGATACTTTAGATTGCTGCTTTTTTCCAACCAGACCTTTTATTTATTAATCCTATTTGTTCTTCTGTTTCCCAAATGTTACATTGTTTCTATTCCTTTTATTTTACATACACATACCACTTTCCTAATTTGATAACTCCCATTTTAGGGAAAATGGCCCACAGAGGCACATAAAGAGCAAGTGAGTTATCCATATAGGAAGCTCCTCCAAGCAACAAAAGGTAATCTCGTTTTAAAGCTATCTCTGTGGTTATCTGAGAGCTATGTGACCTACTAGAGGGATTTCCGTCATCAGTTGAATGTCTCTTATGATCACTCCTAAAGTACAAGCTACTGCATTTTGGGAGGAAGACAAGTTAACCCGAACCCTTTTATTCTGATTATTGCCCAGGAAGTGGCTGAGAAGAGATAAATCCTTTCTGAGGACAGTCACATTGAGTGGCCAAACCACCTTATTAAGAAGGAAGTAGAGTTAGAAATCTTTTTGAGCCCATTTTTAAGGACGCTATTCCAACAATTAACCGTAATACATGATAGGGAGAATTGGAAATTCATCAAATACGTTGGTTATCCATTGCCAGATTGCAACGGTCCATAAATCTGAAAACATGACAGATTAGTTTCAAGAGCCACAGTGGTATGTCCAGAGTCAGCTGGATCAGACTAGAAGGGCAACATTGTAAACTAAAAAAAAAATGGCAAAATAGTGGTGAGCGGTTAACCACTGGTAATGAAGAAGAGGGATTAAAGATTCATGTAACCAAACTGTCAGGAGTGAGCGGGGACAATGCCATGTACCATATGGCCTCCTTCAATGAAAGACAAACAGATCAAATTTATGCAGGACTCACAAGTATGCATTCAGTGGTAGCCTCTGCATCAGAAACATGGAGTCTTTTATGTGCCTGTTCTATTATGGCTACAGATGTATTGACATGTCCAGTATGATAACGGATGCACATAGCAACAGTGGCAATCTTGGTAACACAAGCTCAGTCAGCAAATTGACTCCAGTCAGTTTCATCAGAAAGCAGACCCTTATCATGGGGGTTTACATGAGTAATCCAGTTAATCAGCCATCATTACTTGTTTCCCCAGTTCATGGGCCCAAAATGAGTGTCTTTTATCCACTACTCTCTACTTTTCCAAGCTTCAGACAAACAGGTAGAGTCATTCAAAATACAACAAGGTTTACTAAGGGGAGCATTAGCCAGAACTGTGACAATGACTTTCAGTAGTGCTCACGAAATGGAGTAGCCATGACCATTTTTGGTTCTGAATAATCGGCTCTGTTGCTGAATAGCTACCCAACCCAGAGGACACCATCTGCTTCCAGCCTCGCTACACCATCAGCCTATACATGTAGGAGAACCTCTGTGACTGAGACAGCAGCTTTGCTTTAACCAGCAATGTGAAGAGATAGCTGTCATATTTTCATGTAAAGCTGAGATAGGGCTCAGGCCAGACCAGCTGCATTCTGGAATATGCCATTGCCACTTGACAAGAAAGGCTTTTTAGACTCTTCCCACCTTATTAGTCATTAAGTTGACCACTCAAAAATGTGTTATCAGACCAGAGAGTTATAAGGTCTTCCTAGACATTCGATTTTAACAAGAGCCTCAAAGTGAGGTAACAGCTAAGTTTTATCAGGGAAGCAATAGGTCCAAAACTCCAAAGAGCATCTCCAGGTGGAGGTTGCTTTCCTTTGCCAGAAGCTGCAACTAAAAAAATCATCAGTCTCAGAGACTTGTGGTTCAAAGGTGGCATTGGAGCCAGAGACCCCCAAGGGTACTAGTACTTTTCTACATTCAGGTCTTCCCAATTGGGAGAATCCATTTCAGCACTTACAGGACAGGGAAGTACACATACAATATTTCATTTCTTATTATATATTCAGATGTAGAAACATCAGTACACTGAATCAGTACAAAGAGCTATACTCCCAAGGTCACATTACCTTCCCTTCTCACTTCCTCACCACTTCCTTCCTGCCCAAATGCCATCAGTTGCATTTGGCATGCCTGCCTTTCATTGAACCGGATAGGATGGTGACTTGGTTATTCATGTGCTGGATAACAGAGTTGAATAACTGCATATGCCTGAAATGCCCCAATATACTCAAATAGATGCATATGGACTTCATTACCCTTTAAGAATAACAAGACATCAGGTAATGAAGGATGATTAATGAAGGGTGAGCAACCACCCTTAATCATCTTTCTCCTAGCAGCTTAAGTCAAGGTAGAGGAATGAATTAGAGGTGGGAAATGGAAACAGCGTTTTCGAGAACTCTTTCAAACTGCCTGACGGTAAAAGTGAAGAGAGATAGGGTAGACAACTAACTGATAGGATATGGAGCCAAGATGTTTAGGATGGAAAGGACATTAGCATATTTAGAAGATGTTACAATGAGATTTATAAATACAAGGTTTATTCCACTGTTAATAATAGCACACTGGGGAATTTGGCACAGAGCATGTTCTAGAGTCAAAGAATAATACATAAGTAACAATCAAATTATTACACATGCATTATCTATTTATATAACACCAAAAATATGCAGTCTCTAGTAAAATTCCATTTGCATTTTTACTTATCTTAAAATAGAAAGCTGCAACATGATTTTGACTAACTAGACAGCTGCTCTAAAGCACCTGAATTTAAGCACGGATTTATATCTAGATATACCTTTACTAGAACAACTGCTTAACAACTGGCTAATATTAATGCCCACTTAAATGATCTACAGATAGTTCACAAAAGTCCCTAAATAAATCTCTCCCTGACCACCCCTCCTGCAAAAAAAAAAAAAAAAAAAAGTGAGGAGTTGAGGGAAGGACAGTGGAACCAAGGACGGAAGGAAGGAAGGAAAGGAAAAGAGGGAGGGAGGGAGGGAGAGAGGTTGGAAGGCAAGAAAGGAAGTAGGTTTATGAAAACTTATTTAACTTAAAACATTCTCATCTGCAATAATATCATTTATACATATCAACTCCGAAAGGTAAGCAAACTGAATGAAGATTAAAATACAAAGAAACCAGAGGGTAAGGAGGTGGGGGTGGGAGATGAGGGTAAGGGGGATCAACTATATGGTGATAGAAGGAGAACTGACTCTGGGTGGTGAACACACAATGGGATTTATAGATGATGTAATACAGAATTGTACACCTGAAATCTATGTAACTTTACTAACAATTGTCACCCCAATAAACTTAAAAAAAATAAATAAAATAAAATAAAATACAAAGAAAGAGGAAGCACAAAATATGGACTGATTGATTGATTGATTCATTGATCTATTTATTTATACTTGTTTTAGAGTAAGAGAAAAAGCATGAATGTAAAAGATAGTAAAGTCCTGTTATTATTTCTACCACTTTGGCAAAATTCATGTGATAGAAGAGAACGAAGAAAAGATTGGGTACATAGTATGAATTTTGGCTTTATGAATAAAACTCTGTTACGCTATGTTGGAAATAGCTGTATTCAAGAGAACTGAACCATGTTTACATAAAAAGAAATGGTGGTTTTCTAAATGTGAAATCATGCAGAACCCTGCTTTGCAATACCAGGAAATCTGCAAGGGGAGCGCCGAGATCAATGTCATTATCCAGAAGGCATTACTGAAATAGATTTTAAATCCTTTGATGTAATTGCTTGCTGAGTTTGCCATTACAGCAGCTCTATCCTTTTGACTGATTGAGGGCCTTTAACAGCTCAAGTTTTACTAAGACTGCCAACATCCATTGGAATCTTAAAGTTAGACAGATGTTTGATGTTTAATTTAACTAATATGGCACACCATGAGTCAACAAAACACATTTTGTGTTAATGCCAAAAAAGAAAAAAAAAAAGGTGAGGGACAGAAATGCATGCAGAGTTAATCTTTCTGTTTCAGTAGACAAGTCTTTGCTCATAAACTTATTAACATGAATTCTGATTTGAAAATCCCATGGCATTTTTCCTGTCCCTTGAGAAAAGCAGTCTTGATTCCACTAGAGCATTTAGAGCCAGAACTCAATGAATAAATTAACAGTGCATAAAATCCTCAAGTAAAGTATAAGGAGCAATGAGGTGAATTTTTTATTTTTTTAGAGTCCCTGTTTTTCATGATTTCTTGAATAATTTTTATTCTTTGTGATAGACCTGTTTTTCTTTCTCCACAACTACCTCAACAAATAGAAAATAATGCATTTGATTATCTTGTCTTTGGATTTTCTCTCTTGCTGAAGAAAGACTGATTTGACCAAAAACAAAGAATTTTATTCATGGTATTTTCAGCATTGATGGTGCCTCACATGGAAAAATAAATAAATATTTAATACCACTTAGTGAAAGATATTTCTCCTTAAAAAAAAAATGTTGGCTATACATTCTGTTCAAGAAATATGGCTAACACTATCAGCTTCTCCAATTAACATCATTTTCTTAACATTACTTTGACAAAAAAACAAAAACAAAAAAACCTAGATATTACTTCTTCAATGTGGTTTTTGCTAAAGTAACCAACTCAATGCCTTTAGCCTCTTTGTCTTAAGTTTTACAGGTAAGAAGAATAATAGCATTGAGGTTGTACTGGGGGTGGTGGTAATAGTGGTTAAATAACTAAAAGAAGGAATTCAGACACCATGATAATGGCATTGATAAACATAGAGTCAAGTATGATAAGTTTCAGTGTACTTGTACTAATATTATATTTTGACTTTCATAACAACTTTATGAGATAAGTAGAGGAATTATTATTATTTTCATTGGATGAACAGGATACGAAGGCCCATGAAATTTTGGTGACTTTTGAAAACAACATTTGACTATTAAGTTAGTCAAACCTAAGTCATCTGACTACAAATTTAATCATATGCATGCTACATTTATGAGTTTTCACTGGTCAGAAATAATAATTAACCATTCCTAATGATCGATTAATTTTATTAATTGTATTTTCATACCAATATCAGTAAGCTGGTTGTGCTGGTTTAAATTTCAATTCAAATGGAATTTCATCCTGTTTTCTGAATACTTTTTTTAAACTTTATTTACTATTCTTAATATTTAACCTGTTTAAACTAGCTGGTTTATATGTGCATTAATTTATTCAAACCTGTAACAAAGCATATGCTACTTAAGACTCAGTGAATATGCATTCACCCTTCTTCATATAACTGATGTGGACTCATTCCTCATCTCAGTAGATTTCAGGGCTGTGACTTTCCTAACTGTAGTCAGGGTTCCCCAAGACTACCCTTAGGTTAACACTCCTCTAATAGGACTCACAGCAGTTGGGAAAGCTGTTATATTCATGGTGAAAGGATAAATATTAAAATCAGCAAAGATGAAAGGCATACAAAACAGAGTCTAGAAAAGCCCAGCCACAGCTTTCACTTGGCTTCTCCAGCTGGAGCTGTATGGACAGCACTTAAGTCTCCCCGCAACAATGTATGACAACATGCATGAAGTGTTACCAGCCAGAGAAGCTCTCTAGAACCTTTGTGTCCAGAGATTTTTATTGGATACTGGTCACGTAGATCTGGAGAACCTCCATGATGGACCTCAGTCTCTCAGTCTCCAGCTCCTCCAATAGTCAAATTGATACCATGTGGCTCAAGGCCCTCTTCGTAAATCACATTGTTAGCATAAACTGTCTGCGGTGGCCCAAGGACCCAAGAATACAAAGACACTTTTATCAGGCAGGAAATTCCAAGGACTTCAAGGTTGTCTCCCACGGAGATGGTCAAGGCCCAAAATTTTTGTCAGGATGTATGGGGTTTAGATAACCCAGATGTGCCAAGTTAATCCTTCTACCAAATTAGCACTCATTACACTTCCAATTATGTTTCCAAGATCTATTTTCCATTCTAATTATAAATGCCACAGTGTCAGAAATTATAAAAATTTCTCCATCTTTGCTGGACAAAAGTGCATAGAAGTTTAAGCATTGTCAAATTAGTGATTGAAGGATGGAATATGAAAAACAATTTAAACAAAATAAGGAAATAAAGAATGGGGTCATTACTTAATATAAGTGTTTTTTGGTCGGGATTCTTTGGGGATAATAAATAAACATAAAACCTAGGTTTTATGTTTAAACATAGATTTTCTAATTCTCTTAATTCCATTACATTTTTGTAAATTCTGCTTGAATCCTGAATATTTTCTTTTTTGGTCATTTTTCTATGTTTATATCTTATGCATGATGAAAAGAAACCATTGGACACTTTCAACATTCTGCCTGGAAATCTCCTAAACCAAATCTACCATTTTAACAGGTACATTTCACTTTTCCAACATTACAACAGTTTTACCAAACTTTCAGCCACTACAAAATATGGACACCCTTTTCTCCAGCGTCTACTTAACAAAATCTCGCTGTCTGCCATCCTTTGCTAAAAGTTTCCTTCAGATACTCGTACCTTCTGCTCTCTTTCTTATCCCCAAACAATGCCAGATATTATAGTTTTCATTTTGTAAGCACTTCAATTTCTGGTGCTAATTTCTGTTTGAATTAGATTTTGCTGCGTAACCAGCCAGCCCAAGACTTGGTGGTCCAAAATGACAAGTTAGTATCTCTCATGGTTCTGTGCCTTGACAGCAGGTGGTTGAGTGGTTCAAACTTGGAATTTCTTAGGAGACTAATAAGACAGCAGGTAGGGCTGCAGTCATCTGAAGTCTGACTAGGCGCAATGTCTAAGATGCTTAGTCATATGACTGGCGGTTAATACTGGCTATAAGGGTGGAAAGTAATTTACGGCTGTGTTATGGACTGTGTTTGTGTTCCCTAAAATTCACATGCTGAAGTCCTAACCTCTAATTTGATGGTATTTGGAGATGTGGCTTTTGCTAGTAATTACAGTTAGATGAGGTCATGAGAAAAGGGACCCGGTCTGATAGTATTGGTGCCTTCCTAGGGAGCTTTCTCTCTCTCTCTCTCTGTCTCTCTCTGTCTCTGTCTCTCTCTCTGTCTCTCTCTCTCTCTCTCTCTCTCTCTCTCTCTCTCTCTCTCTCTCTCTGTCTGTCTCTCTCTCTCTCCGTCTCCCTCTCTCTCTTTACCATGTGAGGACACAGTGAGAAGTTGGCTGTTTGCAAGCCAAGAAGAGGTCCTTCACCAGAACCCAACAATGATGGCACACTGAACTTGGACTTCCAGCTTTCAGAACAGTGAGAAAATAAGTTTTTGTTTGTTTGTTTCTGTAATCCATCCAGTATTGGCGTTTTGTTATGGCAGCACGAGCAGACTAATATAGACAATCTCTGGAATACCTACACATGAACTATCCACATGACTTGAACTCGTTACAGTTTCTGGGTTCCCCAGGTAGTATCCCAAGAGCAAGTATTCCAAAAGGCTCAGGAAGAAATATAAGGCTTCTATGACCTAGTCACAGAAGTCCCATCCCAGATTTGTGAAAGGAAGTGGGAATTGAGGAGTAGCATGTGCTTAAAGAAAAGAAATTGTTAGCGGCCATCTTGAAAACTATCTGCCTCACTTGGCATTTGAGATATGAGAATCCATTTCTCTTTCTTCCTGGTCTTGGCTGACCTAATTCAGACAAGTATGGATAACTTTGATAGCAGATAGATGAGGTTTATGCAGTGGTATCCTTGTGAGATCAGGCAAAAGTAAATCTTGGTTAAGAGTAGAGCCAGAGTAGACAGACTTTCTTTCCAAATGATATATCAAAAAACAAATAATTTTTAAAATCATGTGTCATGTTCATTACCTAGGTTAAGCTGTAAGGCATTTTAACTAATATTATCAATGAAGTTGGTTTAAATACTGTCAGAGGGCCAGACAATGTCTCAGTGCTTCCTCATGCTATAATTTTATTTTTATTTTGGAGCACTCATCTCTAGATATTAATTCTAATAATAACAGCTTTAAAAAAAACTAAACCAATAAACAAACAGAAAAAATGTTTACTCTTAAAAAGGTTCTATTTACCATTTAATTGTTATTCTAAAATGTAAATTATATTTTCTTTAATAATTTTCAAGAAAAGGATTAAGCTGCAATATAATCTCTCACATTACTGGTGGGATTATAGGAGGATATGCCCACAAACTGAATTTTATTTGCTAAAGGGAGGATGCTCATTTGTCTATGGAATGCTCATCTGTCTAGGACACTGTGTGGTAAATAAACCTAGAATCTACAGATAACAGTTTCCTGACAAATGTTCTATGTGCATTGTAACTATCTGAGTATAAAATGGAGATGCTTCATGACTGAAAAGTCTCTTTTGTGTAAATAGTGTAGCCATGAAGTACTTAGAGACATCACATGTCAACCTAAGCCAGAAAATATCTTTAAGGAAAGAGAAGAACTAAGAATCATTCTCAACAGTCAAGTATTTCTCCCTTTTTCACCTGTGCTTCGTGATTACGTCCTTGAAATTGTTAATAAAGCTAATATCAGGTAAGAGCTTTGATTTCTGTTGAGTCCAACTTAACAATATGATCCTTTGCATTATTTCAACAATGTTATTAACTATCATTCATTGACTGACAGGTTGCTAATATATTCATTTAGTTCAATCTGTTAATAATGATGAAAAACTTACTTAATATCAAAACAAAAAAAGACAAAGAAATTATTAGCATATTAAGAAAAGGCTAGGCTGGTCAGGTACAGGTACAGTCATTTTTGAGCAGAGCAGAGTGCTGATCTTACACTGGGTGTCTGGGAAGCATTAAGGGCAGGACGGGTCAAGATTTTAAAGGCTTAAGTGAGCTGACAACCTATGTTGAAGCTGGTTGCTCAATTGAAATACTTGTTGATTGGTTGCTATCGGAGATATGTTTATGGAAGTGAGTGTGGTCCTGACTGGCTTTCCAAAGTATAGGGCTATCACAGATTTGTTGGCTTTCGGAAGTGTGTTAGTAAAGAAGAATTGCTATTGATCAACTGAATGAATTGACAATGTTTCTAGTGGCCATTACATTAGCAGAGCTCCACAGCAGTTTGTCCTTTAGAGTGTGGGATCATTTTTTTAAGTCTCCAATCAAAAACGAAAGAATGAACAAAAGGAAGGAAAGGAAAGAAGGAAGAAAGGAAAGGGAAAGAAAGGAAAGGGAGGGGAAGGAAGGAAAGGAAAGGAGAACAGAAGGAAGGAAGGAAAGAAGGAAGAAAGAAAAGCAGGAAGGACGGAAGGAAGAAAATATAGGAGGAAAAGAAGGAAGGCATGGAGAGGGAGGGAAGGAGGAAAGAGGCACATTCAATGCAATGTTTGGGATTCTGTGCCATGTATGGATGCATATGTAGTCTTCTTTCTGAGACGTACACATTCACCCACCACTGCTATACCAGGGCTTCAATGGCATACCTCAAACATTTTAGAGATGTGCCTCCACATATTAAACAATGTGTAAAATATACATTTAAACAACTCATGATACAAATTACCATGTCAATGACCTTCCCCCACCCAAAGAACTCTGAGCTGAATATGTGGAACACTGACATATATAAAAGGGTACAATTGATGAAAAAGATGATAGACATAATTGAAATTCAACCTGCCACCAAAGAAGAATCACTGGGTTTTACAAGAAACATAAGAGAACTTAAGAGAACTTTGGCAAGTAAACAGTGGTACTCAAATTGTTTTTTTAGTGCAGAAGATTTATTGAGTGATGAGTGTGACAGCCATACACAGAAGTTAATTTTTTCAGGTGTACCATCACAAATTCTAGTTATTTAAAATGTTTCTCAAAGGAAAAAATAAAGATGAAGAATCATTACTGTGTGCTCCTGCTAGCGGGCAGAAAAAAAATTCCTCTACCATACTGATCCTTTGAGGAAGCATTTATATTCCTGAAATGTGAAAATGACATAAGAGAAAAGGATCTGCATTTTATGATACCTCCTTTAACCCACTGACTTTCATAATTACAGAATGATTTAATAATACCTGCTATTATCTAATTGTATACCCTCAAATTCATCTATCGAAGCCCTAACGACCCCCAGTACCTCAGAATGTGATCTTGGAAACAGAGTTGCAAAGGTAATAAGTTAAGATGAGGTCCTCAAGGTGAGCCCTAATCCAATATGACTGGTGTCATTACAAGAAGGGGAAATTTGAACACAGAGGCAGATACATACACAAAGGAAATGCCACGTGAAGATAAGGCAAGCATCAACTAATGTTGTTACAAGCCAAAAAAAATGCCAAAGACGGGCAACAAACCACTAGAATCTAGGAGAGAAGCATGGAACACATTCTTCCTTATAGCCCTCTGAAGGAACCAACAATGCTGACACCACGAGTTCAGACTTACGGTCTCCAGAACTGTGAGACAATAAATTTTGGTTGTTTAAACCACCCAAGTACTTTGTTATGGCAGCTGTAGCAAACTGATAGAGATAGCTAAATCGCTAGACAGACAGACAGACAGATAGAAAGAAAAAAAGAATTATTCCTCCCAACGTTCAAGTATTATTATCTCCAATACCATTTTTTAAAATGTTACAGCTGAGGATTTAAATGTTGTTGCCAGAAGTCACAAAGCTAGACCAGCAACAGAAGCAGGATTCAAGTCTGTGTCTGCCTGACTTCAAATCTCCTTTTCTTTCATTTATTCCATTGTGCCTTCACTCTACTACCCTGCATGTTAGCTGTAAACAAGGCTTGATGAGCTGAAGCTGCCTATAAAACTGATTTCTTTGGGTTATTTAAGTTTCTTTAACTCCATATTTTGAGTCATTGATTTTGAATTGCTTTTGATACATTTTAATTATTAAAATTTTCCTCACCTCTTCAATAACTACCTCCTTAACTGAGTTCTAGAAATTCTAGCTTCTTATCTTCCTAGAAATGAAGATATTCTAATCATCCCCCCACACACACTTATTTCTGTCCATCAGGCAGAAATGAATTTCAGACATTCTTATTCTTCCCAACTCTTCCTTCTCATTCTTTCAGATGTTCAGGTTTCTAGCTTTGTGACTGCATACAGTAGTGCAAGTCCTATGAGAACAAGTAGCTAACTGATGAGGTTGTATGAAGTCAGGGAACCAGCAACAAAAAAAGTCTTCCTCTGACTATTTAATGAAAATGAAATCTCACTCTAGGAATTTCATTCATTTAAATCAATAACAAAATCACTCTTTCTAAACCAATGCCTGAGAATGAAAATAATTCAAGTTATTATAATTCATTTATACAATAAAAGAAAGGAATTTCACCTTCTTTGATATGAACAATTTTTTTTCCTATTATTAAACCCAGAAAGGTCAAGTTTACTCGGTCCATTGCAAAAGCAAATTCACATTAATTCCACAAAGTTTACTTAATAAAGTTTCATGTTCAAGCCAATAGATAGAAGCTTTTAGTATAGTACGCCACCAAGTTTTTTGTTTTTGTTTTTGTTTTCTTCTCTAAGCTTGAATCCAATCTCGTTAAAAGGAGAAAGCTTGGAGGCCACACGAGAGGCGTTCAATCAAACTTTCCACACCAGTGCTTGATTGCATAATCTATCAATTGACTTTCAAGTATAAGTCAAACTATTGACTAAATTATGACAAAGATTCGATTTATAAGCATAGCATTTAATTTCCCAATATGGCCACCATCACTTTCTTTATTCTATACCCACATCACAGTACCGCAAAAAGAGGAGGGATCTAAGTTCTCTCCCCTTGACTCTTGGCGGGCCTTCCTGATTTGCTTGATCTGTATAATGGGAGAAGTGATGCTCTAAGAATCTTAGGAAGTGATGTTCTGGGAATCCTTGGCAGCTTCTGACTGGATTTCTTAGAACAGCTTGGCAGCGACACTCCCTCTGGGAACCCAGCTTCCCTATTCTGAAAAATTCAATAACGTTGAAAGGCCTCAAACCAACATAGGATATCTAGGCAACAGCTCTAGCTGAGCTTGCAATCAACAGCAATCATCAACTGCCTGCCATGTGAGTGAGCCATCTCGGATGACCAGCCCAGTCAAGCCTCCATGTGACTACAACGTGACCGTAGCCACAAAAGACACCAAGTGAGAATGTCCCTACTGATCCCAGATAGCCCATAGTATTATACTATGCGAGATGATAGTATTGTTTTAAGTGCCTATGTTTTGGAATTGTTTGTTACACACCAACAGATAATGGAACAATGAGATTGGCTTATGAATGATTCTATGCTCAGTCCTATTTCTATAAATTCTGGGTATTAGTGCCAGGTATCTAAAAGCAAAGCATTGTCATTAGTGGATTCTTTATAGAATTCTGACCCTTTCTGACAGGAGAAGGAACCTATTTGGTTAACTGGCCCAAGAAGTACAACTTTGAAAACTAGTTAATTTTTAAAGGAACCATGTTTTTAAAATAAGCAATTAAGTATTATTTTATTTAACAAGTGCTTTATCTTTAACATCTATAGCTAATTATACCCAGTGTAGTTTCAAACTGTGGTCTTTGTCATAAAGTGGGTAATGGCTGCTTTATAGAATCAGAATTTGAATCTCTGCCAAGCCACTTCACAGTCTGCGTGAACTGGGGGATTAAACTTTAACCTTGTTTTTTCATCTCTTTTAAAATGAGTATTTTGATAGCCCATTACTCCTAGGGTTTTAGTGAATCTTAAATGAGAGGACATATATAAAGCATGTGGCATGTTGTTTAGCATATGCTAAGCATGTATTAAATGTTATTTATTGTTAGGAATAAATAACAAGGAATATAAGGAAATAAAACATAATTAAAATACCTTTCAATGTATAAATACAAGACATAAAACAGGGTTCACTGTTGTCTATCTGTTAGAATATTTATCAATGATCTCTGGGAGTTGATAAATTATTGTTCGTCATTGTGTGTGTGTGTGTGTGTGTGTGTGTGTGTGTGTGTGTGTGTTGTCAGGGAAAGAAGGATTGCTTCTCTTAGGCACAGAGTTTTACCAAAGCCCTTTATCAAACCCATTACCATAAAGTGTTAAGGTTCTTCAACCTGCTGACACAGAATAGAATTGATTGTTGGTGTCCACGTTATAGTCACAGGTAAGTTTATGAGTACTTACAACTTAATTCATCGAAATAGAGATTTAAGATCCAATTATTTGCCAGAATTAGGGGTAGACAAATTTTCCAGACTAGTGCTTCTATGACTAAATTATTTTATTTAGAGTAAGAAATCTGTTGACTAACTGTAAGAGACTCGTTTTTAAATTTAACTGTCCAGAAAATATTTATTTTATATCAGTATTAGAAAATATTATATTGTCATTCAAACATAATTGAGGGACTTTTTCCTAAATACAAAAATATGTGTTTTAACATTTCTTATGCTAGAAAACTTTATATTATTTAAAGTGTGCCTTCCATTCACATTTACATCCACTGAAATTTTAAAAATTTGAATTATTAAGATTAATTAATACTAGATACAAACTGTTTACTTCCATGTATATGATGTAAGCCAAGTCATAAAATCTTCAATATATTTCTGTACTTTACTTATAATGACACTTTATATTTGCTTTTATTTTTCCTTGCTCTGAACTGAGCAGAAGAATAGTACTCTAGATAAAAAGGTACAGAAATTGGACAATAGCAAATATTGGGAAGGCTGTTATTGCAATAACCTCCTAACTGGTCTCTCTGCTTCCATTCTTGGCTCTTCAAACAATTCTCAACACAACAGTCAGAGTGATCTTATAAAAACAAAAGTGAGGTCTTGCCATTAATATGACCCATCCAAATAGCTTTCCATCTCACTCAAAGTAGAAGCCAAAGTTATCATAATGGCCTAAAGCCCTACCTTAGCTGCCACCCACCTCCTACTCCATTACTTTTCTATTTTCATTTACTACTGTTTTCCAAACTCACTCTGCTATAGCTACATTTGCCTTTTGGTTTTTCATTTAATTTACCAGATATGCTCTTACTTCACTGCTTTTTCTTCCTGAAATGCTTTTCTTCAGCCACTCATTAAATTTCTCATTTAATTATGTTTATCTCTTTTTTTTATATGAGATAAACCCTTTCTAGATGCTGGTAATAAAACAGCGAACAAAACATTCAAAAATCACTGGCTTCATGAAGCTTATATCATAATAGGGTCAGTAAACAAGATAAATATGTATTTCTATCTAGAGAACTGTAATTACTAAGGAGCAAAAATCAAAATAGGGATGGAAAACAGAAAACACAGGAGAGAAGGACATAGAGAAATGTTAGAGTGATCAACTTCCACAAGTGATTCAAATGTTATAATTTCAATGACGCTTTCTGTAACTATACTGTTTAATATTGCAATACCCCCCCCAACAAATACAGTTACTACCTCTTCCCTTAATTTTTGTTGTTATGTTAACTATTAATATCTAACATATTTGATATTTTAGTTGTTTATTTTGTTCACTTTCTGACTCTAGTTACTAAAATATAAACTCTATATGGAAGGAGTTTTTACTATTTTTTTTTACTGTTGTATTCCTATAATGTAGAACAATGCCCACCACATGGTAGTCACTCAATAAATATAGAGGGTGCTAAAAAAATATATACACATTTTAAGAAAGGAAAAACTCTGTATTAAAATTGCAATACTCAATATATACTGACAGCAAAAGATGAAAACAAGTCACATGTATACATTTTTGTGGCACCCCTGGTATTTCTTGGTAGATGAATGGCCAAAGTAAGGAAGTATTATGGTAATGACTAAGGAGCAGAATGTCCACACCACACCACGTAGGCCAACACGGTTGAGGGTAGTAAGTGAAAAATAATTAATAGGGAAACTTGACACAATGGACGATGCGGTCATAGACAGTCCAACCCAGATTATCAGAGGAAGATCTATGATGGCTCTGTGCATGAACTATCCTCTCCTTTTTCACACTGTGCTTTGAAGTTTTATCCCCCCATGGTATTTCAGGAATACCATAGTAAACAAACACTACAGTGACTTAAAATCTTAAAGAGCCGTTTGCACCTAAGATTACCTTTGACCACTTAGAAAAGTCATAATTGACATACAGCCATGACAATTAGGATGCATGAAGGACAGTCTGATCTCTCCTGAAGACCTCCTACTTCAGATTACAGAGGCCATGTGCCCTGCCAGTGACAGAGATAGCCAGTTACTTTTTAGTGGATATTGAATCTTCATATGGTTGTTTTTTTTTCAATTAAAGTTTATTGGGGTCACAATCCACATGTTTTCAAAGAAAGATATATGTCAAATATATCAAATCAGGGATCAAAATTTAGATTTTTCTACCTTTTAAGTACATACACAATTTTTATTCCATTGGTTCCTTAGATTTAATTTAGAGTGCTATACAACCAGAGTATTATCATACATGTAGGTAATCTTAAAACATTTTATATTAATTTAAAGTCATAGACACATGGAGAGTTTAACTTAAAATTTTAAGTGTCTTCTCTGGAGACTATTATAGCTATTTTAACAATTGATAGAAATATTATTTTTCTATGTGAAAAATAATTCAGATAATCTCAAACATAGTTAAATTGTGCAGTAGTGTTCACTCAGAATAGATTTATTAAGCATTTTAAATGTTTACAGAAACAAAACAAAATACATTCCGAATTCTCTAAAACAAACATAATTTCCAAAAATTTTCCCATTTTTGAGATGTGCGGGTTTTTGTATGGTTTTTCCCTATACAGCCCGGAGAGGAAGCCAGGTACTATATCTCAGAATCCTCTTCTTTCTATGCTTCCAGATTAGAGTTTACCAAGTAGAGACATGGGATTTGGAAAAAGTAAGAGCAGGAGAAGCCATTATTCTCCAGGGGAAGTTGCTGGCAGATGAGTGTGCAGACATGATATACGGAGCAATCTCAGCTGAACTTCTTGAGAAACTCACATCAGAACAGCACACTGAAACAGTCTTCACTGACCTTCATATGCCCCAGTTCTTTCAATGGTGATGTAAGCCTACCATTTCTATATTAAGACCTTCAGACTTAAATACATAGAGTATCTTTGTTTCTCAGGCTGAATTATAGCTAAAATCTGTATGTTTATAAACCTATACATAATTCTAAGGAAAAAAAAACTAGCACTAAATTCTGTGTTTACCTGTCATGATGTCACATACCAGTAACAATTTACATAGAAACAGAATATTTATTAATACTTTATTAACAAAAAATGTCGTTAAGCCTTAAGCTCCAATTGATATAATGAAGTTAAATATATAAAAATTCTACAGAAATGAAATTAAAAGGGCCATTATTAAACTTTCCTTCCTTCTCTAAATAAGCATAAAACTGGAGAAAAAACATGAGACAAGTGTTTTAGGGACAGCAAACTGCAAACAGAATAAAAATATGTTCTTTTCAGCAATGACTACTTTGACATATCTGTCAAAAATCATTTTACTGTACATATATATATACACACACATATATGTGTATATGTATATATTTATTTCTGGATTTCTTGCTGTATTTGTCTTTCCTTATGCCATATCTCACCTCCTTGAAAACAATAGCATTATCGTAAACTGCGAAATTATACCGTACAAGTCTTCAACTTAGTCTTACATTTTCAAGATTGCCTTGGCTATTCTTGTTGCTGGCATTTCTGTATACATTTTAGAATGACCTTGTCAATTTCAAAATAATAATAATAATTTTTTTAAATCCTGATAAGATCCTGATTGCTTTTTTTTTTTAATTTATAGATCAATTTGGGAAGAATTCATATATTAGCAATATTGAGTTTTCTAATCCATAAGTGTGGTGTATCTCCCCATTTATTTAGGTCTTGCTTATTTTCTCTCAGCAATGTTTTGTAGTTTCAGGGTAGAAGACTTACACAATTTTTGTTAACTTTATTTCTTAGTATTTTATGTTTTATAGTGGTATTGTAAATTTTTATTGCAATTATTAGCTGCTAGTATACAGAAATACAAATAATTAAATGTAAGCCCAAGTGGAGGATGAGGGTAAAAGGGATCAATTATATGGTGATGGCAGGAGAACTGACTCTGTATGGATGTGATATATAAATGATGTATTACAGAATTGTACACCTGAAACCTATGTAATTTTACTAACAATTGTCACCCCAATAAGCTTTAATCTAAAACAAAAAGTGAAAAAAAATGATTAATCTTCAAAAAAAAAAAATGTAAGCCCAGTTGTACTCTATATTAAAAACATAATTGACCTAAACATATCAATTGATGGTTTATATAGTAGAGTGTATATATCTAAGTCATTAATTAATAAATTAAACTATCAGGTATAAAATATTATTGAAAATATCATCAATGAAAACATATACTATTATATATTTTTAAATAACAGAGTGGTATAAAATATAGAATTAACATGTCAACATTTACATGTAACTATATAATCAAGAGAAAAACAGAAGAAAATAAGTGGTGAAAAGTAATGAAAGATAAAATATTCTTAAGTTAAAATAGTTCATAGAAAGCTAAACAAAATTTTTTTGTACCTACACTTAAATAAAATCCATAAAGTGAGAAAATTAAAGACAATGAGAAATTTCTACAAGTTTCCGGAGAAATAAACAAAGGAAAAATATCAAGATTTTTATAAAATTTTTCAGCAGGAACTCTGGATGTAGGAAGAAAACAAGTCATATTTAAGTAGTTAAAAGATCATAATTTTTAACCTGTTACTTTATATCTCACCAAACGAACATATGAAGGCAAAGACAAACTAAATTTTTCTATATGAATATAAGTGTCAGTTGGTTGGTGTTATGATACACTCATTGAGATTAGTCTTGAAAAATTTACAACAGCAAGAAAGAGAAGTAAATCATGAGCAATTACATAATATTTAGAGGCAAATATTACCATAATTATGGTCTTAATAATTAGAATTTGCTACCAGTAAAAAATGAATATAAAACTTTTGAAGTGGGAGGAGCTGGGAAAGTAAAAAACAAAAATAAATATAATTATATTGAATATAAAATATGAAATGACAAAAATGGTAAAAATAGCCCTAACAAGTGTAAACATGTAAAATATAAATTAATTAAATGCTCCAGTCCAAAGAAAAAAGGTTCTCAAATTGAATTTAAAAAAATAAATTCAGCAATGTGTTTTGTATAATAGGTGTACTTAAAGGAAACAGAAAACAAAAAGCAAATTTTTTCTGTGTGTGGCTATGTCAAAATGAAGGATTTCTGATCATTAGCACGTAATAAATAAATGGCAGACTGGGAACTGATATTCACTGCATATGAAATCAAGGAATAAACACTTTGTAGTCAAAGAAATGCACATTAATACAAGGAAGCCTTATCTCTTTACATGAGTAAATTTGGCAGAAATTAGAAATGCATATAATACCAAACTTGTCAGGCTATGAGGGTTACAGAACTTTCGCGGACTAATAATGGGAATGTAAACTGTTACAGAAATGAGAACCATGTGTAAATTAAAGTACAATGTCGCAATATAATTTGTGCAAATTAAAGCATAATGAAACAACACAAACATTACTGTGTATTTTATAAGATTACAGACGTACACACACACACACACACACACACACACACACACACACTCTGAGGTTATCATTCAAATTATAAATATGAGAACCTATAGGGGAAAGGAGAAAAGTGGAAGCAGATGATTAAGAGGAAAATAAAAATAAATAAAACCAAGAGCTAGCCCTTGCAATGGTAATGATGAGACTGTATTATAAACTGACTAGTATAATGCTTCTTAAAACTATGATGCTTCTGACATAAAAAAGAAAATAATAGAAAAAAATTTCAATGTATAGCCTATTCAAACACACAAATACTTTTAACAACTCGTAATTATCTGTTAGCTCTCTATAGGTCAGTTTCAAATTTTTATCACTTTAAAAATATCAATTTCAGATGTACATTGGTCTGGAGAGTATGTATGCTACAGTGTCTTTTTTGTTTATTGTGATTATGGGAAATTTCAGTATGATTTTGTCATCAGTTCTTTTTTTCCCTGTAAAAATAATAAAATATGACTTGTACAGTTATCAAACAATTTAAGAACACCAAGGTGTAACTTCCAATCAATAATAAGAATATTTTAAAATTCTACTAAACACCAGAAGCTATACAGTGTTTCTAAATTAAATCATACAAATCAGCTGCAACACTTAAAATTATACAAATGTTGGTAGTAATACCACTTATGGTGTTAACTGCCATGACTTCGAACTGTCATTTGCAGAAATTTACAAGACAAATTAAAGGGAATAATCCATACAAGAAGAGCCTTTTTTTTTATTTAATAGAGCCCTTCAATTCTAAAGAGCAGAGAACTCAACAATGTCAAATGCAGTCTTATAAGCAATTGGGATATGTATCTTGTAGAAGCTGATAACTTCATAGCGGTTTCCTGTTTGTCTCTGACAAATAACTACTACGATATAAATGAACTCTTTGATCATGCTAAGTGGTAGTGGTTTTCCTCTAAAAATATTAGATTTCTTATTACAGCCTTTTTCATTTTGACCAGTGTACTCTTTTTACTCTTTGTCTTGAAAACTGTATTATGTGACTTCAGACAGGTTCCAAGCTATTTAGATCAGACTTACACAATGCTACAGAAGATTTAGTAATAAAGGAGCTTTGTTGGCTGCAAAACTGACTATTTCTTAGTCTAAATAGTTTACTTATTGATGGAGAAATAGCCACAACGAGTGGTAATCCTTTCCTCCATGGCCACAGCTATCTCTAAATCTCTCTTCACTTTTATGCTTAGCTGGGCACTTCACAAGTATGTATTTATTATCAATAACAGTGATTAAGCACTTTTTTAAAAATTCAGCTGTTTTCCTTTTCTACACTGTGGATTTTCTTTTCTTTCTTATCTTCACTCTCTACTTTGATGCTTAGGTTTAAATGGTACTATCAAATGATAATATTCACTACTCATTTTTCTAAATTTTCCCCATTTTCCAGAATTATATTTTGTTAAAATCATACTTTGTTACAGCATGAAAAACTCAACAATTTATCTCTTCTATAACTACTTAATTTAGGATTTCAAAAGCTTGATTTATAAAGAACTCTTTACACATAGAAAAGCTCTGTCTGGTTTATAATAGTATTTCAGCAGGAAGTTATAAACATTTATTAAGTTACGAAACACCTGGACCTAGTCTTTTACTACCCAATACTTCATCAAAGAAAAGATAAAAGCTGAAGAGTGAACTATGTAGTATGTGTCCAAGAGAGCTGATGGAATATTGAGAGCTGTACTGCTTGAACTTAGCTGTTTCAAGACCACTTACAGCCACGATCTGCCTGACAGTTCAAGCTGTTGAAAATGTAAAGGGTTAAAGAAGTAGACGGGGTGAGAAATAGAACTTTTTATAAAAATTGACACTTTATTAACAGATCATTAGAGCTTACAAGAATCAAGTTTAAAAAGAAAACTAACCAAGAAGAGTTCGCAGATCAGAGCTTGGGTGTAGATCAAAAGCAAAATACAACTATTGTTTTTCAACTTTTCATTAAAATACTTTTATAATTTAAAACTATTATTATTGAATAACGTCTGTACATCACGACAATAAGAAATACTGAACAATCAGGTTTGTTTTGCTGATATATGATAAAATGTTTCATGACTGAATACTCACTAAAAATTGCTTTATTGAATCTTTGTATCTATCTTATCCTCAACAGACTTTTTGTGAATTCATTTCTGAAATGTCCAATATCAACGCAAACTGCAGTATTCACAATTATAAAATAGCAATAACATGGACTTCAAATCAAATACTATATGTATTCTAACACAGTGTGCGTTCATCCAAAGATATTGATTTGGCTGTTTATTAGAACAAGGATGCATCCAAATGTGTCTTGCATTTTAACTTCATATAATATGCCTCTCCCAATCATGTATAATAATTCTAAATATTTATTATTTTTTATTATTTTTATTTATACCTAACATGTTTCGTGTTTCACAAAATTACATTACACTCATTTATTTAAAGTTGACCTTTTTTAAAAGCACACTGAATATAGATGAGACTTGAGGCTTGCATATAACATGGTGGATTCCATGACGTGTTTATTTCTGTTCTGTCTCAAAAATTCACTGATAATACAGTGAAGGAGTAAAAGAGATGTAAATCTGCAAAAACAGAGGTGAGAGTCCAAGATACGACAGTGGAGAAAGATATCAACAAAAATTTGAGAGCTCAAAAGTGGATGTAAGAGTGGTAACAGACCTATCTGACTAAAAAAGCTGACCCGTAAATATCTCTGAAGGAAGGCTTCTCAGTGCTACTAGGATCTAGAGGATTGTTTGAAAATCTTTATAGGTAGTGGTTAGATGCCCAAGAAACCATCCTCCTTCCAGTACAGGCAGGCAGTTCTCACTTCTCACCACCATAACAGAGGACTGCAGCTCTACTCTCCAGAGAACTTGAAGTAGACAGACTAGACTGAGACAAAAGGTACAACGAAGGGGATGGTGTGAGATAGGATGCTGTACTCCAAATCATGGCATTAAGTGAAAATGGACCTACTGGAGAGTGAAACCCACAGTCAACCTTAACAAATTGACTTGGAAAATGCTGGGAGCCACAGTCCCAACTGCACAGGCAGGAAACTGGAGGAATCCTCTCTAGGAAAGATGACCTGCCTCAAAAAAAAGATCCACAGATACTCACATTTGGGAGTACCCTATCACACTGGCAGGTTCCCTATGCTAACACTATAATAAAGCCCATAGGACCACAATTCACCTGCATAACAGAATTCCCAAACAGCATTTCAGGGTAAGTATAAAAAGAAATGAGGATCACACAGATTTGTAAAAAGGGTTGTCGTTCTAGAAAGAGACCAAAATAAAATAAAGGAACTCACAGGAAACAGAAACCATATAGGAAGCAATAGAAAAATAATTAAGATCTTCAAATAAGAGAAGATCCTTTATATGTAAGACAAAAGCACCGGTTGCTTTTTTGTTTTGTTTTAAATAAGAGACATCAGAAAGTACTGAAAGTGATTGCCTCTAGGAATAGAAATCAGGCCTCAGAAGAAACAGGGATAAAGATTGCTGTTTTTCAGTAGGCAATTTTGTTATTATAAATATTATTAAAATGCAACATATAATACTATATTATATAGCATTCTTTGTTTTTTAAAACTATGTACAAATATTAACCTGATAAAGGTAAAAGAGACCTAGAAAATAGATTTTTTAAAAGCATAGAACGATCTTAATCCCAAGGAGCTAGATGACGCACCATAGTTCATTCTACATTTGTAGTAAAGTAGCAGAGGAACACGCAGCAACTGTGACTAATGTTCTACAAGACAGCAGACACTCAAATCCTGGCAAAAACACCAAATAGTCACAGGATCTTAGGCAAGTCACACCCTCAGTGGAATTCAGATTCAGCATTTGCAAAAAGAGAGTGTTGTCTCAGTTTTTGTTTTCTTTTTCAGTTCTAATATGTAAAATGTTTATGCTTATTCTGCAATGGTGTGTGTTTCTAATAGACTAATGCCAACCTTGACTCTCTAACTCTTTATCCTCCTTCATTTTTCCTCATAAAACAGCATTATCTGAAGTATTTTATATATGTGTGTGTGTGTGTATATGTATAATTAGTATGTTTATTGTCTGCCTCACTCCCAATGTAGGATCTACGAGGATGGAATATTTATCACTTGTTTATCACTATACTGTGTATCTTATTTATCACGATATTGTAAGGAAGTAGAACAGTGCCTAACACACAGTGGGCATTCAATAAATATTGGTCGAATAAATAAATGTTGTCAATTTCAAAACTGTGTGACAACCCCACCACACAGCATTCAATCTTCTTTGTTTAAAACATTGATAACAATGCAAGAAGATGTAAGATCATTTGTGACTGACGCTTTGTAAGTAAACAGGCTAGAAAAGGTAACGTATGCAAGTCTGAATCCCATTCATTGCAGCCCTCTAACATAATGTCAATAATTTAATTTGATTGCAAAATATATTTGTTCCCTTGACATGACTCAGTCCTGTACGCAGTATTCTTACTAAACAGTATTCAGTTTACGCTATGGTTTTTGTGTTTTAGCTTCTCTTCCTTTGCATTCCCCTCCTCAGTGCCACTGAAAGATTCGATAAGCAATTCTGCTAACTGGTCAAAAGGTGGGCACGTCAGCTATTAGCTTTTACCTCCATTTCATATCATTTGTTAGACAACATAGGAGACAATGCTAATTGCATTATGTTCTATTAATTGGGAATCAAATAAAAATGCTCTGCATAGATTTGATGTTCTGTAAAAGAATCTCATATTTCTGAGTGATTACAACTCAAAAAATCAAAAGCCTGTATTCTGGATAGTTAACGTTAATACTTGAATATCACTTTAAACAAAACTGACCACATCATAATATATTAAGCATAATCCAAGACACGCCAGCTATTTATCCATAGAGTTTTACGCTCTGATCAAATCCTAAAGGGAAAATCATAATTTGGAGATAATCTTCATGAGTTCTCTGATCATTTCACATGACATTGGCTTTCATTCTTAATAAAAAACAACTTTAATCTTGCTTTTAGGAAGTTTTTTTTGTTTTTTTGTTTTTTTTTTTGAAATGTTATACATTTAGTTTGATTGGATTAAAGCCATTCAAAGAAAAGCTGAAAATAAAGGCTTCTTTCCCAACAAAAGTATTTATCCATTAAAATATGTAGATACTCTTCCTTTCTTCCTTCTTTCAACTTTTGCTTTCTTTGTTTCTGCCTTCTTTGGATAATTTAGTCAAAAAGCCATTGGAGACTTTTCAGTTCTATTCGTCCTCTCTTTGTCATTCCCCTTCTTCAATCCTTGTTGGCAGCAGCCAAGGGCGTTTAGGCATCCTTGCAAAATGACAGCCAGGCAAGGTTTAGGGCAGCAGCTCTAAGGGGTTACTTAGACGGACAGATCTCAGAGGTACTGAAAAGTAATCAATTAGAAGTCAGATTTTCCACTACCAGAAAAGGGAACCAGAAAGGAATAAAGCTGGAATGAATTCTGGAATGTGGATTAGAATTGGAGCTGTTGCGGTGAATTTAAGGGATTGGTGTGAATTTAAGGTGAGAGAAAGAGAAATATTAATGTAAATGTGTGTACATATGTGTATGTACATGTACACACACATAGATGGCATATACATTAGTCTTTTTTCCAGGTTTACTTAATTAGCCAACTGAATGGGGCTAGAAATTGTGACACAAGTGTCAATAAGTACATCCAGCTCATTATTTTCTGGTTTCTACAGACTATTCACCACTAACAGGAATCAGGGCTCATTAGAGAAATAGCTTGTTCAGGCATGGGGGCAGGAAAAATACAAATAAGCTTAGAACTTATTGGGGTGCCAGAAAATAAGGGAGTCCTCAAAGAATGATGGGGCAATGTCAAAAATGACACAGAAACTACGTAGGTTAAAGTTATTCCACTGTTCCACTGATCTGCAGCAGTTGGAGCATCAAGAATGACGTCGTTAGTTGAAATTTTTCATAAAGAATAATGGAATTAGAAAACCACCATTTGGCAAAAATTATAGTAATAACTCTTTCAGGCAAAAGTCCTCAATGAATACTAAAGGTTTGATAAGAAAAGCTAAATTTAAATACTTTTAAAGTGTCTTCCCACAAAATACAAAGTAATTATCCATTCCAAAAAAACAATAGTACCTAGGAGATATCACTTTAATCAAGTGATCAGAGTTAAAACAACCAGTAATAATAAGAATATTGACATTGTAACAACCTATTGGATGAAGTATAATAATAAGAACAAATCCTCACTTAAGTGACATTCCTGCCAGTTGCATATAGCTAGGTGGGAAGGTAGGTGGATAGGTAGATAGTAAATACAATAAAACAAATGCAGTTAAGTGTTCTCAGTTGTGGAAACTGGGTTATGGGCATTCATCCTTTATAATACCTTTGCAACTTTGCTGTAAATTGGAAATTCTATTAAAATAAAAAATTAAGAAAAAAAGTACAGCTAAAAATTCATTGGAAAATTACAAAATAGTTTTACATAAAGGAAATCAGCTAATGACAGTTGCTTGGTAATACTATGTTGGTGAGCACGATACAACTTTGGGTTGTTATTTCATTGTGTTTCTAGAGAAAGTAGCAAAGTTTACAGGAGCTTTTCTAAAATTGGGTTCTTGGGTAAAGTCATGGCCGAACAGAGAAAATCAGTAGAATATTCACTGCCAGCAGGCCTGCTGGGAATACTGTCTATGCCTATACATTAATTCTTTACTCACTGCTATAACGTGCCCTGCTTTGATGAGGGTTACAGATAGGGCTGCATTCTGGAACATTACCTTATGTTTAGATTTTCCTCGGAAACTAGGAGTTCAGGTAACTTCAGAAGCATAGATAGACATAATTTTTATGTATTCCTGCCAACTATTTGAAAAACACAACTGAACAAACCCTCACCCACCCCCACACCTTGTCAATAGAAGAACTGGAGTGCTGTACCAGGTTTCCCTTTTTGTATATGAAAAATGTAATGCAATACAGAATTGAGTAAATAACATACGTGTACACAGATTTTTTTTACCATGTAAGCATTTTATGATAATACATAAAATAGTATTCTGAGAGACTTTTGCCATAAATCATTGTAAGAGAGTGACATCATCAAGATGGCAACATAGGTTGTTCCTAACTTCACCACCCCTCACAAGAGCAACTAACAACTATTCAACAATTAGACACCAGTTAGAGAATCCTAGAACATGGGGGTAAGGCTGAAACACCCCCCCACACACACACAGCACAGAGACCAAGACAGACTGCTTTAGAAGGGTAAGAGAAGTAGCTATATATTGACTACATAGCCCCTCCCCCAGCCCAGTAAAGCACCAGGTGGAGACGTCTCCCCTGAATCTCCGGTTCCTCCAATGAGAAGAGAACCTGGGAGGGACAACCAGTGTCCCCCAGCATTGTGGGTTACTTTGCAGGAGCCCCTACTCTATTCTTGAAGGGACTGCAGGAGAATCTGTGGGGCTCGATCCTGGGAATCAGAATGGAACAGAGAAGGTGGAAGGAGCTTGCAACCCCAGCACATAGATCTTACACGTTCATACCTGCAGTGCCCAAGTAGTAATTCTAACCAATGACTTTACTCATCTGAAGAACTAAGTCCGGGGTGCACTCTGACCAGGAAACATGGCAGGCTGCAGATCTGCCTGATTGGATCCTCAAGCAAGTAGCTTCGCCGGCCCTAGAGTCCGGTTTGCGTCAGCCCAAGCCAGGAGCTGAATCACAGCCCCACCTGCTATGGAGTGTCTTCTGCCCCATCTGAACAAAAGGGCTAGATACAACTCCTGGAAGCTGTGTGATACAAAGACACTCTAGCCTAGAGACAGGCTAGCAGAGCTAATAATTTGCAGAAAAAGGCCAGGGGCCCTGTTCTGTCAAGCAACTCGGGATATGGCTCAGCTTGAGTTAAGACAACAGAGTTTTACCAGCTTTAGAGTTTCTTCCCCTGCTATACTAAGGCAGGGAATCTAATTCATAGCCTCACTTAATGCTGAATACCGCCTTCAGCCTGTGTGACCAGTAAACCTAACCAGAGTACATGGAAAGCTACATAGCCCATTCTATAGCCCTATATATGATGACACTTGAACAGAGAGCACATGACTTCCCCCATCTGCAGAGCAAAACTGGTGATTTCACCTGACCAAGGAATTCAGTGAATACTCTGCCCTGATTCAGAGCCCCAAACAATGAGCTGTACAGGCCCTTGATCCCATTCTGCTGCTCCCCTCCCCCCCACGTCAGGGAAGCTAATTCACAGCCCTAAATACCACTAAACATAGTGCCCAGTCCCAACCATCTAAGCCTGACCAGAGAATCCAGGCAATTTTGGAGCCCATCCTACATCCTTATGTGACTAAGGAACCAAGCCAGCCGTCCTATGCAACTGTCCTCAGCCAGTGGTATACCTCCCATTCCCATCCTCTGAGCTCAAACAGTTGCCTCACCCAAAATAAAGATGAGAGCAGAAATAAGTGAAATAGAGGACAGAAACGCAATAAAATGAGTAACCAAACTAAGAGTTGGTTCTTTGAAAGATAAATAAAACTGACAAACCCTTAGCTAGATTAACCAAGGAAAAAAGAGAAAAGACCTAACTCAACAGTATTATAAATGGAAAAGAAGATATTATAGCAGATACCACAGAAATTCAAAGGTCATAAAAAGCTACTGTGAACAACTATCCATCAATAAACTACACAATTTAGAAGAAATGGAAAAATTCTTAGAAACATACAACTTACCAAGACTGAATCACGAAGAGATAGAAAATTGGAATAGATCTGTTTCAGTAAAAAAAAAAAAAAAAAAAAAAAAAAAACCTCCCAATGAAGAAAAGCCAAATATCACACGCCTTCACTTGGTGAATTTTACCAACCCTGACTAAAAGAATTAATACCAACTTTTCTTAAACTCTTCCAAATAATTGGAGAGTGAGCATTGCCAAACTCATCTTATGAGACCAGCATTTATCTTGATACCAAAACGAAAAAAAGGACTCTATTAGAAAAAGAAACTACAAGCCAATATCCCTGATGAATATAGAGGCAAAACTTCTCAATAAAACATTAAAAAACCAAATTCAGCAGCACATTAAAAGGACTGTTCACCATGACCAAGTGGGATTTATTCCTGGGATACAAAGATGATTCAATATATGCAAATCAATCAATGTAATACATCACATTAATAAAATAAAAGAGAAGAATCATATAATTATCTTAATAGATGCAGAAAAAGTATTTAACAGAATTTAACATCTATTTATGATAAAAACTCTTAAATTAATCATAGAAGAAATGTATCTCAACATAATAAATGTCATACATGATAAACCACTAACGTCCCACTCAATGGCAAAATGTTGAAAGATTTTCCTTTAAGATCAGGAAAATGATTAGAGTTCCCACTCCTATTTAACATAGTACTAGAAGTCCCAGCTAGGGCAATCAGACAAGAAAAAGAAATTAAAAGGTATCAGCACTGGAAAGGAATAAGTAAAATTATCTCTATTTCCAGATGACAAAGTTATATATATAGAAAACCCTGAAGACCCAACCAAAATACTGTGAGACCTAATCAATAACGTTGCAGGATACAAAATTAAATTACAAAAAGTCGGTAGTATTTCTATACACTAACAAAATTTCTGAAAAACAAATATAGAGACCAATCCCATTTACAATAGCATAAAAACAATAAAATACTTAGGAATAAATTTAACTAAGTAGGTAAAAGATCTGTACTCTGGAAACTATAATACACTGATGACAGAAATCAAAGAAGATACAAACAAATGGAAAGATATCCTGTATTCGGGGATTAGAAAAAATAATATTATTAAAATATCAGTATTACCTAAAGCCATCTATAGATGCAATGCAATCTCTATCAGGATTCCAATGGCATTTTTTACAGAAGTAGAAAAAACATTCCTAAAATTTGTGTGGAACCACAAAAGGCTCTGAATAGCCAAAGCAATCCAGTAAAAGAAGAACAAAGCAGGAGGCATCACACTTCCTGATTTCAAGCTATACTATAAAGCCATAGCCATTAAAATAGCATGGTACTGGCATAAAAACAGAAAACTAGATCCATGGAACAGAATTGAGAGTCCAGAAATAAACCCAAGTATATACAGCCAACTAATATTTGACAAGGGAGTCAAGAATATTCAAAGGCAAAAAGACAGTCTCAACAATAAATTGTGCTGATATAATTGGATATGCACATGTAAAAGAATGAAACTGGATCCATATCTTAAATCATTCACAAAAATTAACTCAAATGGATTAAAGACTTAAATGTTAAGACCTGAAACCATAAAACTCCTGGAAGAAAACATAGAAATAAAGCTCCTTTACATAATCTTGGTGATTATTTTTGGACTATGACAGCTAAATCACAATTTAAAAACAAAATGAAACTACCTCCAACTCTTCTTCGTACCAAAAGAAACATCAATGAAGTGAAAAGACAACCTACAAAATGGTGGAAAAAAATATTTGTAAACCATATATCTCAACAGTAGTTAATATCCAAAATATATAAACTCATACAACTCAACAGCAAAAAACCAAATAGCCCAATTACAAAATGGACAAAGGACATCAATAGACAGTTCTCCAAAGAAGACATGCAAAAGGCCAACAGGTACCTCAAAGATGCTCAAATTAAAACCACGATGAGATATCACCTTACAGTCTGTTAAAATGGCCATCATCAAAAAGATAAGAGATAACAAATGCTGGTGAGGATGTGGAGAAAAGGGAACCCTTGTGCATTGTTAGTGGGATTATAAATTGGCACAGCCACTATGGAAAACAGTATGGAGGATTCTTAAAAAATTAAAAATACAACTCCCATATGATCTAGCAATTCTACTTCTGGAAATATACCCAAATGTAACAAAAACATGTGAAAAGATACCTGTACTCCCATGCTCATAGCAGCATTATTTACAATAGCCAAGATATGGAAACAACTTCAGCATTCATAGATGGATCAATGGATAAAGAAGTTATATGTTTGGAGTATATGTATATGGAATATTATTCAACAATAAAAAAAACTTACCATTTGCAACAACATGAATAGGCCCTGAACACATTATGCAAGTGAAGTAAGTCAGACAGAGACAAATACTATGTGATCTCACGTATATGTGGAATCTTTAAAAAAAGAGAGAGAAAGAGATCAGACTTGTGATTACCAGATGCAGAGGGTGGGGGGCGGGGGAATTAAAGGAAGGTGGTTTGAAGCCACAAATTTTCAGTTATAATATAAATAAGTAGTAGGGATGTAATGTATAGTATGCATTACTATACAGCAGCTAATACTGCTGTATGATATACAGGAAAGTTGTTAAGAGAATAAATCCAAAGAGTTCTCATCGTAAGGAAAACACATTTTTCCTCTTTTTCTCTCTTTTTATTGTATCTATAAGAGAAGAGGGATGTTAGCTGAATCTATTGTGGTAATCATTTTACAAGATATTAAATCAAGCCATCATGCTGTACACCTTAAACTTATACTTTATACTATACTGATACTTATACTTTATACTATACTTACACTTTATAGTAAAATATGTCAATTTTTTTCTCAATAAAACTAAAAAGAAATCATTGTAGCATTGATTATAATAGTCAAGATTAAGAAATAATCTAAAATGCATACCTGGTCAAATTATTGTTATATATCTATACAGAATTCTTTACAGTGATTAAAATCATGTTTTAGAAGACATATTAGTGATTTTTAAAATAGCTTTCTATATATTACAAGGGAAAAAAGCAAAAGCATATTAGATAAATATAGTCGGTACGATCCCATAAGTACACAAACCTATATATACAACTCTAAATGGTGTTTTCTTTGAGTGATGGAATTTTGAGTAATTCTTATTTTCTCATTTGAAATTTTTGCATTTTTTAAATTTTCTATTATGACTTTGTCTTGCTGTCAAAATCAGGGGAGCAGGCTAATTTCATTTTGCAAATTAAACATATTTTTCTCTTTCTTAATTAAAATTTATTGGGCTAACGATGATTAGTAAAGTTACATAGGTTTCAAGTGTACAATTCTGTAATACATCATCTATATATCACATCGTGTGTTCACCACGCAGAGTCAGTCCTCTTTCCATCACCACAATGAGATGTCACCTCACACCAGTTAGAATGACTATCATTAACAAGACAAATAGTAAGTTCTCTGGAGAAAAAGGAACCCTCATACACTGTTGGTGGGAATGCAGATTGGTGTAGCCACTATGGAAGGCAGTGTGGAGGTTCCTCAAAAAATTAAGAATAGAATTACCATATGACCCAGCAATCACAAAAAATCTGAAAACGTTTATCCACAAAGATATATGTGAAACATAATGTGTTTCCTTTATGTTAGCCCAGGTATCATCACATTTCTTAGAAGCTTTTATAGGCTGAAGTTTTATTTACTCTCAGAAGTAAAATCGACTAATTTTAGTTCCTATATTTGTATCAACTTGGCATGAGTGCCAGCAGAGATTAATGTGTGATTCTTTATCTGTGGTTTTCCAGGACTGCCTCATTTTAGAAGCAAAGAGTTGTGTGAAGCGTATTTTCATTTCATGCCCCTGTTCCACCAAAAACATCTAACTTAAAAAAAAATCTATCTTATTGTGCCTTTCTTCACAAATATTCTCCATCGAATATTAGATTGACAATTAACTTTTTCTGGCAGCGCCAACTTCTATCTGAAGTTAGATTCAAAAGAAAGACCTTAAGTTAAAATGACTTGCCTATGAAGTTCTTATTTAAATACCTGAATTGATAGAGAACATAATAGTATCTGAGATTTTAAATCATTATTTCAGCATCCCAAAATTTGTCTCAAATATGAAATACCACATCTAAATAGTTAAAACTTGTTACTTGAATTTCTATGATAATTTGATCAACTAAAACCTGGACAATAGTAAGAGATGCAAATGAAATTTCACTGTTTCATAATATAAAATGTAATCATGATATCTTGAATCTTTCATTTATCTAACAAATTCTTATTGAATGGCTACCTTGTGTATATTATTATATTTCTTGCAAGGAGTATAATGAGATACTAGAGGAAAATTTTAAAACATTTTTTTTTCTGGTTAAAGTTGTGTGAAAGCAAAAATAGAGAAATGATTGCTTCTAAATTAAAGAGATATCCTTCTTCAAAAGTAAACATACAAGGGGCAGCCAGATGGCTCAGTTGGTTAGAGCGCGAGCTCTTACCAACAAGGTTGCCAGTTCAATGTCCGCATGAGATGGTGGACTGTGCCCTGCAACCAAAGATTGAAAATGGTGACTAGACTTGGAGCTGAGCTGCGCCCTCCACAACTAGACTGCAGTACTTGTAGCTTGGAGCTGACAGGCCCTGGAAAAACACACTGTTCCCCAACATTCCCCAATAATAATTTTAAAAATTTACAGAAAAAGTAAACATAAAAATTAAATAGCACATAGTGCAATGATGCTGTTTTTCATATGCAGTGATAATCATTGTTCAGGGTCCATACTCATTCCTCCAGAGACACAGGGACCTGCAGATTATCACAAAGTTAATCTCGATGGGGAACTGATAAAATGAAAAAGCATTGTGTGTGCTTGTTTTACTGGTAGTGGTTTATATACTCCAAATGTAATCACATTTTCATAGCCTCCTAAGTCCTGGAAGCATTCTGTGGTCTACAATCCAAATAGGTGAAGTTAATGAGTTGTGTCTTGGAACAATAAATAGAAAAATAAAGAAAGGAAGAATTGTTAGTATGTCACCATGATGAACCGATTAGTAAAGTGGAGAGCCTGAATTAACTATAAGGTGACCTTAGCAATATATCCATTTCCTTCCAGGAACATAATATAATGATTACACTTCCATATCATTATCGTAATGCTGCTTTGACATTATTACAGAGAATCTGGATCATTTTTCAATCATCAGTAGAAGATGGGGTTAAAACGGGAGAGAAAAGACTCTCAGAAATATTCAAGGAAAAATTATTTTCGCTTCAAGGAATGTAAATGTTTGTTAAGGGCTCCGCTAAGAATGCAAGAGGTTTCATAGCCCCACCTAGTGGTCAGGACGTATTCACTGCACGAATCACCTACATAGCAGCTCTAGTTTTAAGATAGGTATGATTTCAACAATCGTGGAGTATCATTGTGTTCCTAGCTAGTAGGATACAAGATAAGCAAGCCATGTTAAGCAGAAATTGAATATTAAGTCCCTGTCCATTTACTAATTCTTAAACTAATGGAAACATTAATCTCCAAAACTAAATTTGTTTAGAAGTTACTTTGTCTATTTTAGAACTGACCTCTTGCTTAACAATTATTTCTAGTATTTACATAAACCTTAAGTGGCATTCAGTAAAAAGTCTGATAACAGAATCATACAAAAAGTTCTTGATGTTTGAGATAACATTAGCATTACTTTAGTCTTTAAAGAAAAATAAAATTTCAAAGGATCTTTATAACTAATTCTGTGTCTTGGTCGAATTGGAATATTTATGGTTACAATCCTTCTAGAATTTTGAGATTCAAATAAAATAGATAGAATATATCTCCAAGCTTAATCCATGCATGGCTGTCCTCACCACAGCCCAAATATTCAAGGATTCAAATTTTTAAGTTACTCATATACTATGTCAACTATGAAAATGTCCTTCAAAAACTTGTTTACAGTCAGAAAATATTTTTTTTAAAAACCACTGGATTACCAAAGAAAAAAAATACCAGTGAGTACCTAAAGTTACTATGAGTTTCTACTTAGGCAGCAATGGGAGCTGAAGCATCTAAAGATGGAAAAGTAAATCCATCAAGAACTGCTTGTCCTTCAGGAGGTTGCCAGGGACCGTGTCACTGGTACAGCATCATGTCGTGTAGGAAGCAGAAGTGGTGCATAACACACTAACCAGCTGTGAGGCTTCCCCTACTTAAAGATGCTGCATCTGGCCTCTTAAGCAGTTTCACAGACATCATCAATAAACCATAATCAGCATGTAATGGTCCAACAAGATCACCAACAAGAAGAGCCTGGAAGCCAGCCAGTCTGTCAGCACTGACAATTCACGGCAATGTGGTCCTCCTGAGCTGGACATGTTTAGAAATAGATGAGAACGAGGATACAAAGAGCAACTACAGGGGAGGCAAACGTGATGAGAGCCCAGCAAGAAATGGAGGCGATATGCCCGAATGGTGAACTGAACCCCTGAAACAAGGCTGGAGCAGCCAGCCAGAGTGCAGGTCTGGGCAATTCAATAAGTAGTTGTTTCAAGTCCATGCAGAGCAGATATATATCAATATGTAAGAAAGTCTCATGGTTCACACATCAGTGATCAATGATCATTTACAGAATTTAAGTATACAACTAAAAATGACAGCTAAAATATTTATTCATTAGTCTATTTAGGATTCAAGGAAGCAAAGCATTCCCTAAGTTTTCAATATTAATAATCATTATTAATTTCCACTATATGCACCTTCCTAGAATATTTCCATGAGTTTTAATCAACCATGAATTGAGACTCTTAACTCTCTTGTTACCGAGGAACAAATGTGAATTTATGAATATCAAAAAGTCTGTACCAATCATGCTGAAAAGTCGAATTCCAAAGGTCAAAAGCAGAAAATAACTGGATTCTTTCTGCACACTATCCTTGTGGAGATGATCTAGGTAAAACTGGGGCCCATCCCAGGATTTCTAGTTTCTCTTTAACAATAAAAATTCTTTTGATCACTTTTAGTCACAAGAGAATCATCATCCAGTATCTGTCAATCTGTCGATTATAATCGTAACTGAAACACTTCTCTTTCCTTAGTTTAGACCTGTGAATCCATTGGAGGAGGTGAAGAGTTGGGTTAATAGGAGAACATAAAGCGACTTGACTGTTTTGGGCCTCTCCAGGTGTTAAGTGGGAATTAGCTGGGGAATAAAATTCAGAAAAATGCTCTCAGTGGTATTGATCTAATCTCACAGTACTTCCTCCTGGCCCTGCCATATTTAAATCTGACTCTTTCTCTCCAGTTTACTTGGGAATTTCGAAGATCACCCCACCCCCCTCCTTTTCTCTCCTCTTCTCCTCCCAACCCCTCTGCATCTCTGGACACCTGTCACCTGCATTCTCTTAAAGCAAGGAAATCTTTCCTCTTACCGTCAATTTATAACTTTGTTGCTCTCTTCTTCTGCCATATGAGCTGAAGCCTCCGTAAATTTGCTATATTCACCATTCTGCTCTCAGGCAAAGTCTCTTACCAGAGTGCCCGTCCAGCTTACTCTTCCACGTGACGCTGTGAGCCATAGAAAATCAACATCTTTTGCCCCCTGAAATTCTGGGAGTGAGTGGTGCCCAATCTTAAGGCAGACACATCTCATTTATCCATCAGAGCAGCTAACAAGCCACAGTTTAGCTTCTGCGCCTCCACAGACTCCACTGGAAATGTGAAGCTCCTTAGATGTCTCATTGAAACCCTAATCATCTGCCTTGAGCCAAGGGAAGAACAACTCATCTCTCCACCATGATGGGTTTCCACACAGCAAACCACAACTCTCTCCAAAGAAATTCTCCTTTTTCACAAGTCCACTTTGGGTCCCCTCCATCCCTTTTACAGTCTGGAAACTAACAATCTTAAATTGTTCTTAGCCACTTCCTCTGTAAGTCTTTCTTATGTGATCCAGTAAACCATTTGAAATGTGTGGATGGTTGGCACCTCTTATATTGGGGCCTCTCTTAATTTCCTTCAGCTATGACAAGGATCTGAGGGCACATAAAGCATATTTTATTTGGGAGGTAATCCAGGAAATACCAGTGGGGAGCAAAGAAGTGAGCCTTTGAGAAATAAGGAAGCTGATAAAGCAGGTTTCTGCCTGGGCACCTGGAGTCTAACCCTACAGGGGAGCTCTGGGTGTCAGCGTAGAAACAGGCCTCAGATTTATCCCCACCAAGGACCATGGAAGTCAACAAGTTCATACAACCATGTTCATCGGTCACTGGTTGAAGGTCTGTTCTCAGAGGAGCAGAGTCAGGATAATTTTTCTGCTATTTTGGCACAGAATATCATATGTGAAGGGAGAGCAGGCTCTAGCCACCAAGAAAATGCTCAAAGAGATACAAGTGCTTTCATTTGGAATTGGTACTGGTGGTCCTGAAACAGTAAAGGCTGAGTACATATGGACCAAACAGCGGCTGCTACAGGGCCCAGTGACCTCAGACAGAACAGCTTGTTTTAACATAGTTAAACTGACAAATGATAATATTAAAATAGAAATCAGGTTCTTTAAAGAGGATTGTCTAACTCCATTTTGTTCCTTTGGTGATGTAAGGGGTGTCTACGAGACCTGTAAACACTGAGTGGTACCAACATTCTCTTTGAAACTCAAGCAGAGTTTCGGATCTAAACTTCTTACAGGCTTCTAACCAGCATGTGCTCGAAAAATGAAGTATCAGCATTCAACTGGGTATCTTGAAGCCAGGAAACCACAATGGAAATCTCTTTCCATCCCCTCTCTCAAATTCTGCTCCAATTAAATCCCTGAAGAAAATTTTCTGGGTCTTACACATTATCCTGTTATATCATCAATCTTTTCTTCACAGTTCTCTCTCAAATTCCTTACCATACTGAAATCTGGCCTTCTCCCAGGGAGAAGACACCCTTGGTTGCCCTAGTTTGTATTCTGCTTTCGTCAGAATTCTCCAGATCACTGTTACCTCCCCCTTTTATTTAAAAGTCCTTCCTCATCCTTTACCATTTATTGTCGCTGTCAATTTGGACATGTCCCAAAATTTATTTAGAATGTTGGCATATTTAGAATATTTCAGCTTTATTGAGGTATGACTAATAAAAATTGTATAGGAGGTCAGACAATTAAGTTCGCGAACATGTTGCAACAATGTTGCTAACCTTTTTTGATATCAGAGGGATTATTCATTATGAATTTGTACCAACTGGACAAACAGTTAACCAAGTTTACTATTGGGAAGTGCTGAAAAGGCTGAGAGAAAAATTTAGACGACCTGACCTTTCTGCCAACAATTCATGGCTCTTACATCATGACAGTGCACCAGCTCACATGGCACTGTCTGTGAGGGAGTTTTTACCCAGTAAACAAATAACTGTACTGGAAAACCCTCCCTACTCACCTGGCCTAGCCCCCGATGACTTCTTTCTTTACCTAAAGATAAAGGAAATATTGAAAGGAAGACATTTAGATGACATTCAAGACGTCAAGGGTAATACCACGACATCTCTGATGGCCATTTCCAGAAAGAGTTCCAAAATTGCTTTGAAGGGTGGACTAGGCACAGGAACAAGAGTTTCTTGTTCCTATATTACAGCACTTGTCATACTTTGTAATTGCCTATATAATTGTCTACTTACCCTAACACTAAATTTTAAGTCCCTTGAGGGCAGCAACTATATATTTTACCTCCATTTTTATCCTTAGCAGCAATTAACACAACGAGTTTATGTCACTTATAGGAAAGTATTACCCCATATTAGTCTTCTCTTCCAACATATTAGCCACTCAATCAAATCTCAGCTAGATCCCAAACAGATATATGTAAAATTTAGTGCTCTGGATTTAAATCTCTCTACTTCTTGTTCCCTAGACTCAAGTCTTTCACTCTGACTACTTCTTAACAATTTTTTAAACTATGAATGATCATAATTCCTATTCAATTCACTGAAACTGAAATACCTTCCTGGTCTTTGTTGTTTTTAATGTCAAGATCCACCAACCGAAAGCAACCCAGCAATGCATCTATAGTTAAATAAAAGTTATATTTATTGAGCAACAAGACAAGGGAGAACACACCCCAGAAGAATCATGGAGAATTTCAATGAAAAAAAGTCGAGAGGGACTTCTTAAATGGTTTGAGCTTGTGCTAGATAACTCTATAGGTAAAGTAATGGGAGGTCAATTCTAGATTGGAGGCTCTCAAAGACAATGGTAATTTGGTGGCTGATTAAATACATTTTATCTGGAAAAATAGTAGGATTAAAGGCAAGATATGATCACCATTGGTAAATTGTCTCTCTCTTCTTCCAAATGTGGTCATGGAGTGGTATTGGCCAAGCCTTATTTTGAGCACTGTTTGTCCCTTTGGAACATTATGACTCTACAGTCATGGATAGTTGTCATGTATCTTTTTTTTTTTTTTTTTTACTTTCTCAATAATAATTTTGTCTGATTTGAAATGTAATTGTATGACATTTTTCTTATACTCAAAAAGAATAGTTCCTCCCCCTTTGGGTCTATATATTCATTTATTTTTATATAATAAACCTTATGTTTAATCAAAATATAACATACATAGAGAAATGTGTACAAATTATGTTTGTACAACTTGATGAAATTTGCCATTGAAAACAGCCATGTAACCACCACCCAGATCGAGAAAAATATTATCAGCATCACATCAACCTCCTCATGCTTCCCTCAAGCCATTGTTCCCTCTATCACCCAAAGATAATGCCTACCCTTTCTTCTTTTTTTCAGCTTTTTTGAGGTATAATTGACAAATAAAATTGCAAGATATTAAAAGTGTACAATGTGATGATTTGGTATAGTTATCAAAAGAATATTTTTAACTTCATCCTTCCAATGTTGTAGAATAACATTGGATTCACTTCACACAAATCTCTCTGTTGGACATTGTCTAGGATACTTAATGATTCATCCAACAATTAACATTTCTCCACAAACTAGTGCCTCCATTTCTTTGGCCCTTAATTATTTATTAGCTTACATTTTACCTAACTGCTTTTGATGTGCATGTCTTATTTCAGGAGTCAGATTGAAAATAAGGAAGACATCGTATACTTGAATATTTTTATTAGTGCCTAATGCAGTACAAATTTTCCACTCTTATTTAGGTTATTTTCTCTCAGCATACCCTTTGCTTACAGATTGTAAAGAAAAAGTTCTCTTCTCCAAATTGTTACAATTGTGAGTTTCTTGTATTTGAAAGAAATGACTGCAAAGCAATTTTCTTGCATAAATGAATAAATTCAACCATAAAACTTAAATTAACATATGGACCCTATTTTGTTACTGGCAGACACACGATACATCATAATTCCTTGTGGAGTTATCAGGGTGTAGTGCTTTGACAAGAGCCACAGACCAAAATCATAGTAAATATTTCAGCCTCTATACATCAGTCACATTTAACTAAACTTAAATTCTCACACGTTAGGATCCAGATCTCTTGTATTTTGTTTTCACTTAGTATTAAGTTAGTAGTTAGAGAAGTAACATAATTTAGACTCTTGCATTTTGTTTGAATCAGAAATTAAATTTTAGAGGCAAATGTTGAGGGCAAAAGTACAAGTTGGAGGTAATAAAGACCTAATCTATTGTAAGTATAGCATCAAAATACAGGCACAGTTGCATTAAATACTTGCGGGCAACGATTAGTGATGGGCTGAATATGGAATATGAAAGAAAAGGACTTCAAAGTTAAGTTTTAAGACTTTTGAGCCAAAAAGAATAATACAATCATTATTATAGCATTAATAGGAATAGGAACGATGCAAATCAGATTCTTTGTATGGGGAAGAATAAATCTAGTTTTAAATTCGTTAAGTTCAAAGTAGTAATATAACATGTTACAGGAGATCTATGAGGAAATAAAAAAAAGGGACCAAAGCTTTCTTGGCAAATCAAAGCCAACTATTATATAGAGCATACGTCAGGCCATAAAAAGACAATGGCAGAAATAAAAATTTTTACCACTGCAAAGCAGAAATTTTTTTCGACTATGAACTATTGAATATTCCTAGGAATACAAAAGGCATTCACTGAACTCATTTAGGAAAAGGTGTGTAAAAGAGTATTCATTTGATGTTTTTAGTAACTTTACTGAAGAACCTGGGTCTCTTCTTATGTATACTGACTGTAAAGCCCTCTGCCCCACCCCACTCACCAAGATATTGGCCTAAATAAAAACATGATGCATTTTTCTAGTATAATGAAGTTACATTATTATAGATATATATATAGATATATCTATATATTTATAATATAAGATATTCGTATAATATTATATATTTGTATTATAATATTATATATTAATGTAATATGTATAATATTATATATTATATGAATATCTTCAGCGTAAAGACAAAAGTTGCAAGCCTGGAACAGAAAAAGTGGGTAGAGAGAAGGAAGACACAAATACTTCATTATACTAGAGAAATACATCATGTTTTTATTTAGGCCGATATCTTGTGAGTGGGATGAGGCAGAGGGCTTTACAGTCAGTATAAATAAGAAGAGCCCCAGGTTCTTCAGTAAAGTTACTAAAAACATCAAATGAATACTCTTTTACACACCCTTCTGAGATGAGTTCAGTGAATGCCTTTTGTATTCCTAGGAATATTCAATAGTTCATAGTCGAAAAAAATTTCTGCTTTGCAATGGTAAAAATTTTTATTTCTGCCATTGTCTTTTTATGGCCTGACGTATGCTCTGCTCTGCTCATTGACTTAATCATTCTTTGCCTACCTGACTCTGTTCTTCCTTCCTTCTCTTGATGGGTTAAAATGTATCATGCACAGAGAGTCTGATCTCACAATAATGGGAAAAGATGGGAAAACCTGTGAAAAGCTCAGGCAAAGGATCAAAGTGGAGCTAACACCGTGAGTGCCACAAGGGAACATATCAGACAGGGGAAAAGAAACCAACATTTTCAGTACCTGTCACAGATGGTACAACATCCTCATTTCTACTTGTGCTGCTGTTTACCTGACAGCCCCTAAGAGCTCTTTGGGAGCCACTGTGATTTTTCAAATAAATATGTATTTCAGTTTGCATGCTCATTTTGAGAACTCATTTTAATTACCCAGTAGACATTAACAATGTCTTCCCAGGTGTTACTTCCTATTATGTCCTGTAAATGAGACTGTGGCTCTTTTTGAAAATGCATCTTTGACCTAATGAGGGTACTCAAGCAGTCGTGACATTAGGCAGTATAAATTCTCCTCAGTTGGAATGAAATAGGCAGCTTTCCTAAAAAGAACCCTGGTCTATAACTTCCACACATGAACACACATTGTGTTTAGTATTTTCATAAATTATAATCTCAAAGTATGTGAAATAAAATCCATGTATTTCTTGATGAGAATCCCTCTGGATACATACTTTGAATCCAATACAGGAAAATGCTTATGACAACTAATCCTTCAGGTCACTAAAAAGAACAAGAATGAACAAAAATTAACCATAAACTACTTTTCTGCTTAATGCTTCACATCATGCTGTTATGTCCCATTGGCTATAGAGAGCACAGTCTTATTAAATAAAACCAAGTTTATTCCTCTATGATTTCAAAGATTTAATGATTAGTTTGGCTCATCAAATTTGTAAAGGTTTCTGTCGATATATGAAAAAACACAAGTCTATAACAAATTACACTGTGATATAGTAATATGGATAGCTAAAAAGATGACTTTCTTCTAATTTACTTGCTTTTACAAACCTTTTCCTGAGACCCCTGAAAAAAATGTGGAACTGGTTAGTTCCTTTCTTCCAAATAATTTTGTCTTGAGAAACCACAAAAAGAATTTTAAGAAAACTCTGATTATGCTCTGACTTTTTTTCCCTTCCAAGATTGTATTTCTAAAACACAGAAGTCCATCTCAGAATACTTTTTTTTTTCATTTTGTAGCAAATAGAAATTTATCCTACAAGTCCCTACAGAAACCTGAGAGAAAAATCAATCATCACTTTGACAAGAACAATGCCACTTTCTTTTGAACGGGTCACCTAGCTCCTAGTAACCTATTCTCCCAGGACAGTTTATTTAGAAAATCAGATCAATCACCCTTGAGCTTGCTCATTACTCTGGTTACCAATCACACACAGTATACTAAAAAAATCCTTAAACTTCACCACGACTGGAAACTAGTTTTTAGTGCACCTATTTCATGAGTAAGAATCATTATATTCGTCTGGTACAAAGAGCAGCAGCTGCTGTAACCATTCCCATTTAGATTTGTCTGTTAAGTCTGAATCAGTAAATGGAGTGAGACACATTATCTTCTTTTAGATGAGTCATTATAGGATATTATTTGAAAACCTGGTCTTTGAAGCCAGACTATTGTGGTGTGGAATCCTGATTCCACCACTTACCACCTTTGTATCTTTGTATTCTTGGACATGTTACTTAAATCTCTGAACTTCAATTTCGCCATTGGAGAAATGCAGATAATAATAACAAAAAAGATGGTTCTGTTCGTTTATTTAGATGATGCTTAGAAAAGCTTATATGGGTGTCCTCAGGAACAGTGAATTTGCTCTGTTGCTATTGTTATAGTAATCCGCTTCATTTATAGAAAGAACCTATATATTTATATTCAAAAATCTTCAAGAATAGTGTTAAAACCTGAATGCATCATGACTATGATGTTGCCCTTATTTTTACATTTTAAAATGAATAGATCTACAGCTTAAATCTATGGCTCTAAAAGACCTTTGAAGTTTTGATTGACTTAAAAGGGAAAAAGAGGCACTATCTGAGATCTGGGATCAAAGCATACAGTTTCAGGAAGGGTAAAGCTGAGGATGGGATTACCTTCTCCCCCTGTATTGATGTCTGTGATGGTTCATTACAGTGCCAAAGCAACCTCCTTAGGAGCCCACCTTGTGTACCGGTACTTAATCCTCAGCAGAAACTCCATTTCTGACAGTAGGAAATAGTATGCATCGATCTGAGTCCTCTCCTTTTTCTCTCTCTCAAAGGTATTTCCAGTTCTAATACATAGCTTGTGGATTGGCCGCTTCTTAGTAAATCTGTGTCATTACAGCAATAGGTAATAAACAGGCAGGTAGTTACAAGGGAGGAAGAGGAATTACCACGTGCTAGTACCGCTCTAAGTGCTTGTCATGTAATGATTCTCATAATCCTCATGACAACCCTGTGAGATAGATACTATTGTTACCCCTACTTTATAGAGGAGGGCACACAGACACAGGGATTTTGAGCAACTCGCCCAAGGTAATGGCTCATAAATGACAAACTCGGGCAGCATGGCTCCCAGGCACTTAAATAGGACACTACACTGCGTCAGTGAGAAAGCTAAAGATGACAACTAATTTAGTATAGCACTGATTTTTAAAATTTTATCTTACATAGTAAATCCATGTAATGAATGAGATCATTGAAAACAGATAAATTAAATGCACTATCTAAGACTTCATAGTTCTTTAGAGAAGGAGGTTCGATGAAAACCCAGGTTTTCTTTCTACGAAGGTTCTCCTTGTTCTTCTGTACCACAACTCAGTCACAAGATGGAGTGGTAATTAGTCTGCAAACCACCTTTGGTAACTACGTTTTACCCAGAATGAAGATATTTGTGAACTTCTGTAAATGAATAAAATCTTGAGACGCTATCATTAAAACCTCAATAAAAGGCAGACCTTTAAATAAAAACTATAGATATTATGATTGTGTAAATAATATTTAAACAAATTCATTGAATTTGGATAAAAAAAACAAGATAAAAATCAGTTAGAAATATACATTTCGAAACAGCTATTTACAAGGGCAACTTAGCAAGGCGGAAAGAAAAGTTGTCTAATTTGCTTTGGTCTTACAGAATTATAGCTATTGTAACTTTAAAATATACTATGAGATAAAGTAATATTTTTCAAGCATATATTAGGTATAGAACAAGATGGTTAAATAATCTGAACAACGTATCATTATTGGTTAACTTAAATTCTGTTTCATAGATTCAAAATTGGTAAGCAATGTTACCCTAACATTTTATTAGATAAAAGAAAAAGGGAAGAGAATAAGCTATTAGTGTACTGTGTATGATACAAAGTTTATTAAGAAACATAAATCTAGTTTCTCTGATGGGGCTCAGATGAGGGATAAGATAAGTATATAAAAGTTGTATCTTCCCTGTTTACAGCAAAGCACCAACTGTACCAGAGTTAAAATGAGCATAAAGCTTAACAAGCATTACAAATGCTGTCAACAATCAGCTGTGAGATATGGGTCAAGTTATTTAATGTGGGATCACTGTTTACTCATCATTCAGATTAAAGAGTTGTACAAGATGATATCTTAGATTCTTCCTTATTCTAATCACCCATTTTCTACAGAAAACTGGTTGATACAGGCTGCAGCAATACCAATTAAGAGTGAACATTAAGAGGGCCCAAACATTCAGATTATATTATTTATGCCGTGTTCTAGGTGAGTAACTTCAGTCTTTATTTAGTCAACAAATAACTTCATTTAGTCAACAAATATTGTTGAAAGCCTACAGTTTACCTGCCTCTGTTCAAAGGGCCAGGACACCTGGATGAGTAAGACATCTGCTTCTCCCAAAGAAATACCAGGAGGCAACATGTTATATTTTAAAATCCCTGTTTCTCCCTATAAATGCTACTATAGTGTTCTTGCTGTAGAAACAACAGATCCATCAAAACTGAAGTCCTAAGTGAGGAGTACAAAGAAGCTTTAACAATGAAGAAAATATGTGAGTGAGGTTTTGTACGCTAAATGGGAGTTTCCTAAGGGAGAGAGAGTACTAAAGGTAGAAGAAAGAACTTGTACAATGACATTAAAATTAGCCTAGTGAGCCTAACATTCAGGGTCATAGGAAAAGGTAAGAAAGGGAAGAGGGGAGAACCGTATTGCATTAGAAAGTGGATTATAGATTGAGTCACATAGTTCAGAAAACGGTTATGTTCTCTTGGTTAGCGTAGGGTCCTCTTTGGTGAGCATTCACACGGGGAACAAAAAACTTTAGGAGAACTTATGCTTATCCAAATGTTTCATCCCCACTGGAGCCTTCCTATAAATGTCAGTCTGCGGCCTGCCAATGGCTTGATTCAATGGCCAGGCCTTTAATTATAGTTCATGAGTCCAGAAGGTACACAGTCTTCCACGTTCCCACCAAAACCACCCTGGCCGCGGCAGTTCCTGCCAGGGCTTGGGGACAAAGGCTGGCAGGAGTGCACATTGATAATAATCAATGCCAATAATACATTGAATACTAGGGTTAAATCAATGGGGTCCAAAGGGACCCATCCATAGTCAGACTTGGGCAAAGGACCCAGTGGTGATGGCCTCGGACCCAAAACCAAACAGCATTATCTGTTTTCCACTTGTCTTGGTGCCAGGGGTTGCAAAGACCCCAGTCACTTGTCCGCTCAAGTCTGGAAGGCCCAAGAATTGCCTTATTTATTTTGTATTTCCAAAAACTAGGTCAAAAACATTTATGAAAAAATGAAAGGAGGATTAAAATATTGAAGACATACCAGGAGTTTTAGATTCTTGGCTCAAGATACTTCTTCCTTATCTTAAAAGTTGAATTTTTTTTTTTTTGTTAAAATAAAATCCATGTAACTCTCCTCTTGCATTTTGCAACTTGGTCATACCTCTGAAATATGGAATACAAAAATTATTTCTTAATTCTAAAATTTATATACAGATACCAGAATTAGATTAACTATACCTGAAAAATGTTACCAATAAAAATAAATAAATGTAAGAGATGCTTTGATATGTTTTTCTTTAAAAAAAGAGAAGTGAAAAATTGTGGCCATTATATTTTTAAGAGTGATGAGAATTTAGATACTCTAAGAAAAGCATGGCAATATGTGTTAGACAGTTCCTTCCGATTTCTGAAATGAATTTCATTCTTACATTCCAGGCATTAAAACTATAACAAACTGAAGCTGAGTCTGCCTAAACAGAACAAAATGGTATAAATAGTTCCCCTACCAAAAACTGTTTAAATTTTTCTTTCACATTCACATTTATTAATGTTCCTGTAAAATGGATTCTCAACCTTTGTTACTGATGTTTCATTTACTTATGTATAAATATTCAAACACTAAGAAAAGGCTCATGGGATTTGAAAGTGTGGAATTACAGGCTTGGCCTTACCATGGAGAAAATGAAACTTTCTTCCTACAGCATTTCATAGTAGTTAACCATAAAATAAAATTGACAGATTGTCAACACTGTAAAAATCCTATACAAATCTAGGTCATGGTATTCAACCCCCAGTTATGTCTCTTGATAGCAGTATTTCTGAGCATTCAATTGGTTTAAACTCGGTTTTGGAATGTCAGCCTGGGTTCACAGATGCTTAGAACAACAGTCTCACATAGAAAGTCAAAGCTTAGTAAGACTACTCAGAAAACAACGTATCACAAGGGGCTCATTAATGCACAAATATGTAAGTATCAATTCCTCATAGAAGCCCTTCCCTGATCCAGTTTTGAACAATTTCCTGAGGAGGGCAGGGCAATAAAAGACTCTGAGTGATATGTTCCTAATGAAAGCTTCCCATGTGATAGTAAAATGATCCCATTTATCATTTGGTCTGCTTGACACCTACTTAGTATATACTATTTCAGACATTCTTAGCCGACTACAAGACACCGATTCTATACTCTATCATGATGAATGGCTCACCCTACACTCTCCAAGCTCTCCTGTCTTGGATCAGAATCACACGCACAGTCGCTGCCAAATGAATTTCAATCCATCCACTGAGAGGGGAAAAATACTCTTAATTGGTTCAAAAAAAAGAAAGGTCAATTAAGCAAGAATTTTCAGCATCGTTTAAGTGCTTATCTCCATGTGAGGCTATGCTGAGGGAGGAAAAAAAAAAAAATGTCTTAGATATAACCCCTGCCCTCCCAAAGCTTATAACCTAAGTAGGGAGAAGATTTAAAAAAAAAAAAAGTTAAATGCTAAGCTATATGATACACAAACAAGAGTTAAGCAAATAGAAGAATAATAGTTCAACTATTAGACAAATAATTCCCAGAGCAACAAGGTTCCCTATAATTCCATCTCCTTTCCATTTTCCTAGATTCTGTACTATGCAGCATCCTGAGACATTTGTTTTAGAGAACGTCTGGTGGTTTCACATTTACTTACTGCTATTATTTCTTATATCCTCAAATCTGAAAATAAACAGACTTGCATTTGTCTAATTCCCTTCCGATAAATTGTAGGTGTAGAATTTAACTTTTTTCTTTATATGGTTTTTAATTCAGGAAAAAATGAATAAAATGTAGTTTTTATTCAATAAACTGAAGCACCTTTGGAGGTAGTCCTAGGAAGAATGAAGGCGGCAAAAATGTGCTGGCTATCTGGAGACAATGCATATTAACTGACACCAGAAACGAATAAAAAAGATCATCTCATCTGACATAGACCGGAATGGACTCAAACTGATTGAAGACATATTACACTCATTCAAAAATGTTGAAAAGAAAACTCATGCCACAAATACCTGTAGGACCTTATAAATCCTGCTTCAAGCTTAAAAGGAACTGTGACTCAAAAACATGATTTATAATATAGGGATGTACATACAACTTTTCACAATGATATGTTTGTAAAAGAAGACAGAGACACTGATTCTAAGAACTCATGTTCAGCGTTACAGAGACACAGTTACATAACTACAGTGACTCAAGGCCATTCTTCCCATTAGGATTTGATATTTAATGGAGACACTCAAATGCCTAACAATGTCCCTGGAACTGAGTTCGTTATAGTTAAAGGGATGGGCTATTCACTAATTTAGCTAGCAGTTCTTTATAAGTGTATGAATGTATTTACACATGACAGTGTGTTTGTGTGTGTGTGTGTGTGTGTGTGTGTGTGTAAACTTTCAATCATTCTGAAACTCCACTTACAATAATTCAACAATGAGATTTTGTTTTAAACAATGACCGATGCTCAGTTAATGGTTCTTTTTAAAAACACTGGAAAATTTTCAAAAAGAAGTACTCAGCATTACTACATTTACAAGATGGATTCTAGAACAGCATCACAATTTCACTGATCTCTGATGAGGAAGATAAAAAGAGCATTCAAAAAAAGTTTACATAGAATTAGTATCATCATTGTTATTATATTATTTTGATCCACTAATATAGAGAGTGGCTGGAATTCCTATAGTAAATTACTGTTATCTTCCAAGGGGAAGAATGAAAGACTTCTGCACAAATTTTAAGCCTATGGATAGCTTGAGAGGATCAGTACAACAAAAAGCTATAGAAAGTGATGAGACAATCCAGTTCCATTTAAGGCAATGATGTTTTGAGAACAAAACATTCCAAAACTTTCCTAGAAACTTACAATGTCCCAAGAGTTAAGGAAGGGTCTTCAAATTTGCCTGCATACATTTTTTTTTTTTTTTTTTTTTTCTGGAAGGAAGTTGAAGTTAGGGAAGTAACATTTGATAGAAGGAAACAAGAGCAAAGTTGAGGCTGGAAGGACTAGTTCAAACTTGAAGACCTGGGATTAGTACAGACTCGGACTGTTGAGGTTATATTATTACTGTTAAGCAAGACCTCAGGGACTAGGGTAAACAGGTAGGTCCCTATATCCCCTAAGTATTCCTACCCCCTGCTAAACTTGGCTCAGGTCGGTTACTACATACACCCTATTTTTTCTATGGTATGGGATAGCCAGAATATCCGTGACTCAATAGAAATTAAACCCTGTTAGCAAAAATATCTCCATTCCGTTTGGGGGAGCAAAATCCAAAGGCTTCTGTGAAGCAATAGTCTTTCTATTTTAATTTGTGAAATTCAGCTATAGTAAATTCCTACCCTAATCATCCAGAAAGTGAAGTTGGAGGGAAAAAGTCAGGGAGGGACCCCTCTTCAAAGAGAAAGAAATAAGACCACATGGAGGAGATGAGTAGGCCATGCATATCTCAATTAAATGTTATCCTCGTGTTGGAAGATTACAAACATGGTGGTAAGCACTGTTTCTGAGATTAGGGAATATATGGCAGGAGATATAGACTATAGTTTCTGCTTACTTGTTAGGTCTTCTTTAAATCTTCTCAAAGAGAGCTACATTTCTAAGCCAACTAAGGCTTTTGAGAACCTTCCAGAGACAGAGCAGGAACTCTAACTGAGGTACTTGGACTAAAGTTTGCCTGATGGGATGAATTTACCAGTGGGGTAGTGGTCAAGAAACTCTTTCCAAGACTGGCCTTAGAGCTGAACTAAAATTATACTAAAAGTGGGGTCTCAGGGAGTCACTCCACAGCCTTCAAACAGGAGATTTAGGAACTAAGTCAAAGGAGACTTGAAATATTCTGGTTTGCCTGGGACTCCCCAGTTTTGGCCCTGAAATTCCTGTATCTCAGGAAATTCTTCAGTCCTGGCTAAACTGGGATGGTTCACTATGTGCATATAATTTACAGAATTCAATTTTGGGCCTTGAGCCACCTCACCTATGTCTTAAGCATATTTGTAAAACTTCTGGAAGTATGTAAAACTATTTTTTTTTTTTTTTTTTTTTTTTTTTTTTGCTATGAAATGATGCAAAGAAAGCAGTATTTCCTAAATAACTATTACTAGAATTATTCACAGGAGAAAGAACATATTATTATAAGAAAAAATGCATTAATTTTTTGTATGTGGGAATGATAGAAGGTGAGCCTTTGCCCCAGGCTATGCCTCACTTTTAGGGGCTTTCAGTGAGGTAGCTTCTAGCTTTAGATGAGGGAAAGATTCTTCACTTCCTAAAGGGAGAAGAATTTAGAGAAGAGTGGACGTGGTGAGTGGAACAGACAGCCGGCTAAAGATTATAAAGCTGTACAATGTGACCCCTCTTTGTGAACAGCTATCTATCTTCAGTAAAGTCAATTGAAATTCAGTTGACTGGTGTGTGTTTTTGTCTTTGTGAAACTGAAGAAGTGTCCGGGTATGAAAAACGACCCACCTCTGTGGAAGTCTAGATTCAAAAGACAGAGAAAACCTGGGCAAGGTAAATTAACACCTAGGGATTGGAGTGTGGGCTTCCATGGACCAGTGAATTTGGGTCACTTCGAGAAGGTTTCTGCTCAAAATGTCACCTTTCAGAGCGGTATCTCCTAGTAACCTTATACAAAATAGCCATCGTCTATGCCCATCAATGTCTATCCTTTTACCCAGGTTTTATTATTCTTCATGCACTTTCTTCAACCTGACATATTATGTGATGGGATTTTAGGGAGTTTAAATGTGATACCCATGTCTTATCTTCCCGTTTAGATCAAATGGAGAACTAAAACACAGGAAAGAGACAAATGAATTGCAAAGTGTCAACTTCATTGCGGATGAAGCCAATACTGGGGTCCTCTGCTCTCTCCTCCCCCACTTGACAGGGCAGTTTGGTTTGGATCTGTTGGGAGGTTGTACCTACCCACGGTGGCTGCTTCACAGAACTCTGATGTACAGGAAGAAAAAGAGCAAGTCTCCATTGCAGAGAAAGAGGCCAGAAGAGTTACATTAGCTTAAATTCATTCATGGAAATACGGGAACAGGGAAAAGGAGGTTACCACCTTGTAACACAGTGTATATTTGATTACGTGTTTAAAATGTAAGTTCCATTAGGGCAGACACAGTTCCATGAGGTCCAGAACAGGGTCTAGCATTTGTTAGGTACTCAATAAATTTTAGTTGACTTAGTAAGTTCACTGGGGAGATTTAAATTAATTTCAACCAAGGAGCCGTGAAGACCTCAGATGACACCAGGAATGTGTGAACTGCAGTAGGAAACATTCAGGAGGGATACTGACACGGCGATGTGCCACCAAGATCCTCCTTCAAGGAAAGACTTGCTGCCCAGGGAACCTTGCTAGCAGACAGCCTCCAGCCATTACTTCCTTCAGGGTCTGTGTCAGGCCGAGACATCCAGGATCACATTCTTCCCAGCACGGATTACAGCTAATGACTGACCACAGTGGGAGTCTAAGAGCATGGCCATTCTGAGCCAGGGCAGGGCTCTGACGGTCAACAACTGCCCATAGGGTCGGCTGAGACTGTCAGGCTGCACTATAGTCCAACATTTCTCTGTGCACAAAACTTTCTTCCTCTCCCTTCCTCTTACAAGTGTTGATGCTTAATAATCATCGTATACGCCTAATTCTGTTCTCTGCATCTGCTTCTGGAAAACACAACCTGTGGCAGGGGGTATGCTGCAGAGAAATAGACACATAAACGTGGAATATAAGGAGAAATACATTGGTGTGGCGATACCAATTTGGGAGGACCACCATAGACATAGACAGTGAAACCCTAGGAATCCATGATACCGTCTAGGGGGAAAGAGCTGTAGAAAGTGAGAACAGGAGCAAGAAATCGCAAGAGAGAATCCGAGGGAATATGAATATTTAAGGGATGGAAAGAGAATCCACAATGTAGTGGAATGATGCAGGAAGTAAGGATGGAAAAATTTCCACCGTATTTGCATAGATTTCAATTGCTGCATTGTGAACTGAGTGAACAAGAAATAGAGACAGTTAAGGACAGCATTTAAACTCACAAACTTTAGAGGAAAAAAAGATGGTTACTAAGATGGGAAGAAATAAGTAACAAAAGGGATATAAAGAAGAAAAATAACAGCAAAAGGCAGACATATCAGGAAGCAGAGATAGCAATAGAGATTAAAAACAGCAACAGGAAAGCAAGTGACAGTCAATGCCAAAAGTGGCATGTAAGAGAAGAGCAGAATGCCAGTTGCAAGAATTTAGAAGATAAACAAAAAAGCACTCTGCATAGTAGATATAATCACTTACAAACTAATAACCCCTTTAGGAAAGATGCACTGTTCTGTTCTAGAAACATAGCTAGGGGATACTTTTTTTTTTTACCCAAATGAGAAAAACAAACAAACAAACAACAACCAAGGAACTATTCAAACTGGGCATCACCAAGTCAAGAGAACTGTAATAAGCTATTATCCTACTGGTGCAGACACCAAGTCGAACAGAAAAGTGATAATTCTGTGGAGAGCTCAGAGGATGCTGGAAAAGGCATGTGGGCCTCAGCTATCAATGACAGAACAGGCATCTGCTCCTTCATTTTTTTTCTTTCTTTTTTTCTTCTTTTTATTTTCTGCCTACAAAATTTGTTTTATTTTTATTTATATACTATACGTAGAGTAATACACAGCTTAAAGTTTTAATGTTTGGAGGTTTTTCAACTTACCATTTTAGGCTGATCGAATCACGTGATTAAATATGTAATACTTCAAGATGCCGAGCTTCTTTTACTAGGTGTGGAAGTGTTAATCAAGTAAAGTAAGATTTTATATACCACCAGATATGTAATTAAGGTTAGTAGAGGGTGGATGTTCAGAAGAGGGAGAGGGACAGATTTTAAATTCTTGAGGTGATTTGTTTTCTTTCCAATCCCTGTAGTTATAAAGAATATAAAACTATGTTTTCTTCCAAAATTTGGATTCTTTTCAAAGATTTCCTTGTACGTTCCCTCTGTTGCCTTAATACAACGGAAACAGCTGACGTCTGAGAGTGAATTCAAAAGATGTCTCCCAAGACTCCAGTCCCCTGGTTATTCAGTTAAAACTAATTTAGGTACTGTTGTGAATTGAAAGGGATTTGCAGATAGAATTGAGGTTACTGATCAGCTAAATATCAAAACAGAGAAATTAATCTGGATTAGCTGAGCCTTTAGGAGCATAAAATAAAGGCAGAAGAGTCAGTCAGACAACTACCACAGAAGAACAAAGAGATGAGGCAAAGAGGAGTCAGAGAGATTGGAAGGACTTAGCTCATCATTTCCAGCTTTGAAGATGAAGTGGACCGCAAGCTAAGCGATGCAGGAAACCTACAAACTGAGAATGAACCACACCAAAAACCAAAAAGAGACCAGGGACCTCAGTGCTACAATTACAAGGAACTAAATGAACTTGGGAGAGGATTCTTCTCTAGAGGCTCCAGAAAAGAATGCTGCCTAGCTGGCTGAAACCTTGATTTCGGCCTCGTGAGGCCAAGCTGGGAACCAGCAGAGCCACACTGTGACAGGTTTCGGACCTATGGAAACTGCAAGAGAATGAATGTGTGCTGTGTTAGGATGCTAAGTTTTGGGTAATTTGTTAGAGCAGCAATAGAAAACTAGCAGAACTAATGATCAATTACATAACATTATAGTATTTACTCCCAAATAAGTCTTCCCTGCCTAATGTAGGTGGAGTTTGAATTCGATAATTCTGGAGTTCAATCCCAATTTGTCTCTAAATCTTACTATGTATCATGCATAATGCATTTAAATATAAAAATTTTAAGTTTTCAATTACAGTTGACATTCAGTATTATATTAGTTTCAGATATACAGCATAGTGTTAGACATCTACATAATTTACAAAGTTATCCCCAAATAAGTTTAGTACCCACCTGACACCATACATAGTTATTACAATACTACTGGCTATATTCCCTCTGCTGTACTTTACATCCCTGAAACTATTTTGTAACTTGCCAATTTGTGCTTCTTAATCCCTTAACCTTTTCCACCCAGCCCCCTAACCCCACTCCCTTCTGACAACCATCAGTTTCTTCTCTGTATCTGAGTCTGTTTCTGTTTTGTTTGTTCATTTCTTTTATGTTTTAGATTCTACATATAAGTGAAATCATATGGTATTTATCTTTCTCTGACTTATTTCACTTAGCATAATACCCTCTAGGCCCATCCATGTTGTCACAAATGTGAAGCAATAGCCAAGTGATATTCCATTCATATATGTACCACATCTTCTTTCTCCAATCATCTATCAACGGATAGCTAGGTCAGTTCCATATCTTGGCTATTGAAAATAATGCTGCAGTGAACATAGTGACGCATATATCTTTTCAAATTACTGTTTTGGATTTCTTTGGATAAATATCCAGAAGTGGGATTGCTGGGTCATATGGTAGTTTTCAGTTTTATAAAGAACCTCCATGTTGTTTTTCCATAGTGGCTGCTTCAATTTCATAATGCATTTAAATTGATAAGTGTTGTCACACCCTTCAAAACATAAGAAAAACACTATCAGTGCTCTGCAAAATAATGTTATTGTCATCAATGCCATTGAAAGGACAATGATTTATAACTTAAAAATATTATCAAATGGTAAACTATGAACAACAATTATTTGCATCCCACCATAACCTGCATGGGATTAATTATGAGTTTATCAAGTACAACTGGCATCGCTTTAATTTTTTTGGTTCTACTAAAATAATCCAACTTAAATGAAACTAAAGTCTAAAACACAACTTGTAAAAAGGACAGAACTTGATAATGAGAGTATAACATTTAGTATTTAGGCAAAACTTTAATTTTTAAGGTTTTAAACACTTAGAAACACTAAGTATTCATCTCACCTATTGACAACAAAGGTGAAAACATTTTTCATGAACACATTGGAACAGAAGCATTACAGCTTGGCAATCATCTGTGTGATACATTTTGAATGCACTAAGATTATTCTAATATTCTTAGGTTCATTCCTGGGTTTTCTATCTACCTTTCGTTTTTGCTAATCTTCTGATTTCTGATTTTAAATTCAGGATGTTCCTAAGCATGATAATCTCTTAAACATATTTCATTAATGCACTTGTGGCCACTAGGGGAGTAAAATGTTTATTTATTAGCCATCTTGAAAGAAGAGAACAAATGATGTCAGACTCCATCTATTTAGAACTTATTAACTGTCTTCTCAGCCATCCTATCTTTAAATGTAGTTCACTTTGGGTCGATTGGCAATTAATTACATGATTTAGCGTATAATTGTCATCATTCCCCATATTGCCATATTCTTATATTTTGTTCCAATATAATAACTTGCCTCAGCTATATCTTTTCACTGGCTGAAAAGGCATGGCCCATTGTTATTTTTCCAGAATACCTAACTCTTTGGCCTTGAATAAATGTTAGTCACTCCAACTAGAGAGCATAATGGCAATGATTAGTGCAACTGCATATCAACTGCATCTTCTTTGAGTTGTCACAAAAATATATAACATGTTTCTTTCATTTGGGGCAGCAAGATAGACACCTGATTAAAACAGACATTCCTAATGAGCTTCAGATGAGCTGCCAGTTGAAGCACAGGATCCTATTAAAAGATATTATATCTTATTTGGATAGGATGTAAATTTTCTTGAGGGAAGGACAATAAGGACATAATGAGAACTGACATTGGCAAGGATTCAATTATTAAAACACCTGACTTTTTAACTGTATATTGAGTAATAGGATTCTGCCAATATATTGAACCACAAAGATAAAAAAAAAAATCAGCTTGTCCATTCTTGGTCTTTATCTAGGAATTATAGGGCAATGAAGCCATATGGATAATGGTTAAGAACTTGGGCTGGGAAGTCAGTTACATCTGGGTTGGAATCTGTGTCTCACTACTCTTATTAGCACTACGACAATCTTCATGCTACTCAATCCGTCTGAGCCTCAGTTTTCTCCTACTGAAGTGAAGACAACACTTACTGCTTAGGACCGTTAAGAGGACTACACGATGTGGTATATAATGCACATAACACTGTACTTGGTACATAGTGCCTGGGAAATAGTATTTGGCAACACCATCATCAATCATTCTTACTAATATCATGCTGTTGTGCTGAGTCACCTCTGAGATGCCGTGGGGCAAGTCATGTAGCCACTGGGAATATATCTTTTCATCCCTAAAAATAATAAAAGCTCAAAGTCATCTGTGCAATTTAAGTGACATAATGTAAGAGATGCTCAATTAATGTGTTTCCTTTTCTCCTTATGGCTTCTTTAGTAGGGTCCATCACTGGTACTAACCGTGGTAGTTGGTGATGCAGTTTCCCTCCTAGGAGATGTGTTTGCATTTTCACAACAGAAATCTTGGGAAATTCTTAACCCAGCAATGGTAATGCTAGAAACTTCTACTACTGTGGCTGATTTTGTGACAGCTATATTTGGGATTTCATTCCTTTCAGGAATCCCTCCAGGTTGCTTTCATGAATTTACCTCCAGGTTATTTACAAACTTCCTCCCAAGAATTTTTGCCGTTGGTTTATAGTCTTCTCCACTTACCCAACATCTCCTACATTGCTAGTCGATTTAAGCATTCGTGTAGAAAAGCCACTTAGGATCCTAACGCTGCGATCGCTTCGCCTATTTAATTCCAATGACTTTTGATCTCCATTACACACAACTCATCTGGTCTGAACCTAACTCATCATTTTTCTTTCCAAACCTATCCCTCCTGCTATATTTCCCTTCTCAGTTAATGTTCCCATCTAGTTGCCTAAGCCAGGAACCTGGAGTCAGCCTCAGTCCCTTCACCACTATCCTTCCCATATAAACCAAAGACTGGACTTTGTCAGGCATTCAAAACAATTAGCTCCCAAGTCTGTTGCCTCCCCTCTATCACCTTTGTCACAGTCTTAGATTCAGCTTTATTATTTATTATTCATTTTTTTAAACCTGAACAACATTCAACTTGAACTCACTACCTCAATTATTAGACTCCTAATAACCATCCTTAACATAATTAGAGAGTCTACCTTTGGAGCTTCAAATTCCTCAGCAAATGCCTATCGCCTTGAAGATAAAATCCAAATATTGCACATATGGCACAGTAGACAAGGGTTTCCTGTCACTTCACTAACCCTACAGCTTTCTCTCTGCCATCTCTCATGAATATCCTCTATTCTTATCATACAGAACCATTTGCTTATCTCAAATATCATTGCACTTAAAGCATTACATGACAACATGTATAATCTCTCCCGAGAGCATATTTTCAGCTATTTAAAACAAAAACTGTCTCCATGCCTCTCTCGCTTTCACCCTCAGCTTAACATCGACAGTGCCTTGAAACATTCATATAAAATAGTTTGTAGAATAAACAAATGAGCCGAGTTCTATGGAATATACAATAATAAAAGGACAAGGTCCCCTGCTCTTTAGGAGCATATTATTTTAGGGATTAGTGAGGAATGTACATTAACATTATTATAAAAGATGGAAAGCAGTAAGTTCTAAATGATAAGTATAGATTAATTGTCAAAGCTTGGACAGAAAAGAAAGACAACATACTCTCTTTTCCTGAAAGATAAAAGGACAGGAGCAGAAAAGATTTGAGAACGACATATTTGAGTAGCACCCTGAATGCTACACTCTGAAAGGAAAAAAAACAAGGAATGGGTTTTTCTACCATGCCTGTTTTCCTTCTCACACTTCCCTAACTGAAGGGGGTGGGGGGACTTGAGAACAGTGGGTACTCTGATGAGTAAATTAATTACTGAATTTGTAAAGAAGAGAAGTGAAAAGTGAGGCAGGTTGTGTTTAGACTGTGGATTCCATTAAATTTTATGCTGAGGAATTTGAACACCTTCAGATAGGCCATTAAAATACCTTTATTCCTCATTCTGACAAACATGTCAGTTTCTTTAGAGGAATAAATTAAATGACATGGTAAAAAATGTACAATTTCACACTAATCGATAGCCTAGCATTCTATAATAAACATTTTGTCACTTGAAATTCATCTTACTGCTTTTCTTTGACAGGTAGGGGCTACTTCAGGTATCTCTTCCCGCACAGACGTTACAGGGACTTTTCTTCATTTAAACTATATAGGTGTCAAGGAATTTACCCCAGTAAGATTTCTTTAAATTTCATATGCATTTTTATTCCAAATACATTAACATCAAAACCACCATCCAGCTTTGTTTGGGATTTAAAAAGTCTAAATGATTGTGTTAAAAAACAGAAAAATATTTCTTCACGCCCTAATTAAGCCACCACCTTTCTACTAGCGGGATGAATTCAAGCAGTCTTTTAAACAACACTGCCATCTCTCCGACCTAAATAGAATTCCTTTTCAGCATGTCAGTGACATGTCTTAGACGAACCTGTAGTGATTAAAGTTTAATGTGTGCTCTGTCATTTTATTCATGTCTTCTTTCTCTTTAATCAGTCTGTTACATTTTGACGTTGAGTAGGTGAAGAAGCAGCAGCTTTATTAATATTTCCCAGTTCATCAAGCATTCTAAGCGCAAAATGAATCCCAGCTTGCAAATCTAAGAAGAAATACAAGATGGACTCACTGTTGGAAATGGTAGGGGGAGGTTTTTAAACTTACATTCTGCTAGATCCAGGATCACTGGAACTCATATAGTTCCAAAAAGCTCAAAATGTATTAATAATAGGAACTAACATTGATTAATTTGTATGTGCCTGAAAGTGGTTAAGTTCTTTAAACTGATGATCTTTTTAACACTCTCATTAATTCCGTGATGCAAGTACTACTTTACAGACTAGCAGCCAAGGTTTAATGACTACTGAGTGATTTTTCTCAAGGATGACTATGCTCTATATTTATATCTCCCTATAAAATTGAAGCTTCCAAGACCTTGTGGAAACCAAGTTCAAATTTACAAGATACCTGCTTCTTATATCTCTTGCCCTTCTACCCTTGACTTTGAACCAAGCTGCAAAAGACTACAAAGTACATTGTGAGAAAGGGGGTGATTGTTCAACAGATATCATGCAGCCTACACGGCAAAGCTACCCAAACAATGACGGTTGCAAACTGTAGCTTTAGCTGTTATGTGGAAGGAATTCCAAATGTTATCAGTTTGGAAATAAGATTAGTACTTCCTTACTATGTTGAACTACACATAAAAACTCTAATGCAAAACCATACATTATATTAAAATACAAGCAGTAGGGACAGTAAGAGGATGAATGACAGACAAAGAGGCCCAATCAACCTTCAATACAAGCCCAGCAGGCGGCCGAAAGGACTGAGAGTCTGCAACTTACAATATACTCTCCAGCCAGAAACTGGCATCTCTTCTTTTCAGCACTCACTTTCCTCAGCTGTCTCCTACATAGCACACTTGGCAGACATATGAGATGGAACACAGTGAGGGGCTAAGCCAGTTTCTGAAGATCATACCCCATGATGGGTTTCTGGATTGTGAAGACCACTTACTACTGAAGACTTGGGTGTTGAGATACAGTAACAGATAGTACAGAAAGGAATTATCAAAATAAGGTAAGTCTAATGTTGGTTTTTGCCCTGTGATCCAAAGAAGATTATTAAGTTCAATTAGGCATGTGAATGATAGTTGTAGGATATTGATCTCGGTGAATAAAAAATAAAGGCGTCTTTATATTTGTCAGTTAACTATCTGGAAACAAACACCACATATCCAGATATGGAGGTGGAAGTCTTGTAAATTAGGTCAATTATGCCAAGATTTTTTTTTCATCGTAAAGACATTTGCGTCTCCAACAGCATCCTAGTAATTTTTTTATCTGGCACTTTTAAATGCAGAGATGCTGAAAACTGCATTACACTTCAGAAAAGAAGCAGGTATAAATTAGAAGCAGTTCAACAAAAGAGTCCAATTCAAGCTCTAAGCAATCTTTTGGATCACTTTTATTTCTATGTTAAGCTCATTTTTCCTAGTTAGAGACCATCATTCACATAGATTAACTCACTGATGAACCTGCAGTGTCACCAACTTCAATATTACCAAGTGTTAGAAGAGTTCCTTCTGTGAAGTTTATCACTCAATGAAATATTTACATATTCAATTACCTGTGTGATGGGCTTAATTAAGTCTTGCAGAACAACTAGAGTATCTTATTTTATTTTTTTTTACTTTTTTAGTACTATTCATGGAAGTTATTAAAATATATTATACCCCAGAAATGTCCCATAAAGACTTTACATATATTCAAGTTAAAATGGTCGTAATAATGTGATTTACTTTCAAAACCCCCAATATTAAAGTTAAGCAATTACATAGGCCTTTTTAATACCTTTCTGTCTTGGATAAATTTAATTTTGCCTTGTCTCAGAGAAAAATGTTTTACTAAATTAAATATATACATGAAAAATGAAAGCAAGAACATAATTTAGTTACATGTCTCAATTTTTAACTCATGCATCGGGTGTATTTTCTTCTAATAGAAGTGATCACTATAATAAGAAAAATATACCGTTAAGTATTCAATTTTATCTTATATATTTTTAAAAATATCTAAATGTACATGCCTATTGAAACCATAAGCTGCTGATGGGTATCTTAAAGCAGCTTTTATATTCTAACTCACTGATGACTAACTATACATCGTCTTATGTATTGTTTGAATCATTCATCTTTCCAAGTGAAAAGAAACAAAGAAAAGAGAAACAGTGAGTGATAATGGATGGTGGAAGATTTGGAGATTACAAAGCTTGAAATTTGTCTTGCTGGAACAATTTTGAAACCCTGTCCCTCGATTACTTTTTTAGAAAGTAGGAATATAGTCATTCTGAAACTAATACTGTAAAAACTCAGGCAAGACATTTATAAAGTGATTCTTTCTAAAGATACTTTCATTTACCGGAGCCAAAAACCTTTGTCAGATTATTTTTATTGATGCCTCTCTATAGGCCTTATGATTAAATTGTGAGGTCTCTGCCTGTGGATTATGTTATACAAGAATTACAAGGAATCCTTGTGGTACTTCCAGTAACTTTACATGTGGAAATGATTCAAAATATATCTGAGCTACAGAGCTATAAATTCTTAAACCCTTGAGCACAGTGTTTTTCCTCATTGAATTCTAGGGCCTACGGTTTCAATAAATTGCTATTGTTTTTGTTATTGTTATATATAATCACAACCATTAAGTGCCAAGCACTAAAGAAGTTTTTGTGTGTGTGCTTTATTTTAACCCAGGATCTTTCTAATACTAATAATACATTGCAAAGTAGGTATTATTATCCCCAGTTTACTGATGTGGAAACAAAAGCTCAAATAAAATAAATACATCGCCCAAGTCACACAGTCTCTAGGCAGCAGGATACAAGGCAGCCTGACTCCATACTATGCTCTTTCCGGTACATCTTATTGAGTTGACAAAATTTCCACATCGGTAATCTCCGATGTAGACGGAACAAAAATATGTTTGCTTGTAATTCTGATTAAATATAAAAAAGGAAATGTTTGATAAAAACCACCAGGAAGCCCTTAAAGCTATCCCTTGGTGTATCAAAGACATCCATTCTCTAGTAGACATGAGCCCAGTTAAGGTCCAAGGAGCACAACAGTCTAAATCATACCCTGTGGCTCCAGCAGAACTAACAGAAATCATGGGCGATAAAGGATAATATACTCAAGTAAGGACAAGATATTCTATTGATTATTTTTAGTGATGGATCTTTTCTAGAATCTATAGCTATGGGTTGAAGGGAAGAAGTGATGTCTGAGTAAGTTAATCACTCCTCTTTGAATGTAGCACCACTGCATGTCAGCCAAGGTTGAGTTTAAAATTGATTCCAGTTTGTCTCCCAATCTGTTGAAAGCCATTGTCACCCCACGGAAAAGCCACACACCGATCACTTCCCACATTTGTTTTCACACATGCACCCTCTAATTGATGATCTGTCAGCAACATCGAACTTACTCTGATAAGATCTGTGACTTTTATAAGAGCAGTCAGAGATTTGTTTATTTTTCCAAAGAGACCAGCCTCACCTCTGCTGATAGTGGGGTTTTTTTGTTTTTGTTTTGTTTTGTTTTGAACCGAGCAGACAGGCTGCTGGAATCATCCTGAAATCCACACCACCTAACAGCTCCAGCTTGTTAGGCTCATGATGCCTATAATTTAGCAGGTTTAACTTTATGCACATTTTAGGCAAGTAACAAACAATTGCAGAAACAGCAGAGATGAGGATGGGGGAGCTGTAGGGAAAGGACATCGGAAAAATAAGAAAACTCCTACATAATGAATGAGGATTTTGAGGTAATATTAGGTTGAAAAGAAAACAGATAGGGAAATTGTATAATATATGCCTGTGACAGGTCTAAGGGTTATAGAAAAGAAGATAGATTTAAAAAGATAATTTCCTTGAAGAAAGCAATTCAGAAAATCATATTTTAAGGATTCTGTCCAAAGAAGAAAGGAAACAATATTTTAGGACTGATTTTGTGGTCAAGCAACAGAGCCTCAGAATCTTTCTGAGTATTTTATTCCTGGAAACCACTATGAATTGATCATGGGTAGCACTCACATTTTTCTCTCTCCTACCGGGTTTGCTCCTGACTGAAGGAGATCCACATTGTGTTCCCACTCCACCTAACTAAAATTTACTTACGTGTGCACAGCTGTGAGACCTTAGCCATCAGCACTCAGTAGCAAGACTATAAAAGGTCAGATGTCAAATTATCTGTGTCCTGAGGCGTGACTTCCTCGGTTCTGACTGCCGATGGTGCAGTTTTTCACTACTCAATCTTGCAGAACTCTCCTTGCTGTTCATTTGACAACGTGACATTTGTATACAGTCTAAAGGATACCCAAATGAATATTCGAAAAAGTCATGAAGGACATAAGAAATTGGAACATGATACTGTGAAATCTGAGGGTGTGTGCACACATATTTCCAAAATAAAGGAGTGACCCCTCCAACCTCCATTGTAGCTCAATAATGGTGGGAATCTTTGTGAACTGTTTCATGTATATCAATTTGAGGCATTTTTAGACAATACATACAGGGATCCTTTCTTTGCTATTGACTATTGATTCCCATAATCTTTCATCTTCATCCTCTCCCCAACCCCTCCCTCATTCCAGCAGCGATTGTAGCTGAACTACTTTGAAACAGTCAATTATCTTCTTTGCACTGGACTTTCCTCCTTTAAAAACTGAAATATTTGAGCTAAATGTTCTGTTACGTCCTGTTCAGACCTGAGGTTCTATTTAAAACAGGGAATTAGCAAAATATACTTTCTATATTTCAATGTGATATTTCAAGATATTTATGCATAGGCGAGACCTGACAGAGCCTAAGTTGGGTGATTAGAAAATTTGCACTTCTTGGCCAAAACCTTAATCAAATATTCTAAGTGACAGATTACAGCTGGATGATTGGTTTAGTCCATCTAACCCAGATGAGGTATTTTTCTTTTGACCATAAATAAATTGGTTTCTTAAATTGAGGACCTTAGAAATTAAGCAATTTTGTTTCAGGAAGAATAAAAGTATTTAGGCTGCAGCACATAAAATTATGTTTGCATATTGAAAAATATTTGCATTTATAAAGTTTACATAGATTAACCTAACAAGTTCTTCATTGCTTGCTTTTCTAAACTATTATGTTAGGCATACGTAAGTCAAAACGAGTAAAGCCCAGATAGAATGAAGTGAGAACTACAAGCTACAATTTAAACAGAAAACAACAATATTCTTAAAAATTAATTTTTAAAAATTGTGGCATTTTTTTCTTTTCCACAACTTTCCTCTCTTCCCTAGATATGAGAAAAAGGGGGAAATGGTGATATCTGAGACAAATCCCTTCTAAACTCAAACCTAGTCATTTGTGAAACTGCTGGGACAGAGTCCTATACTCTCCTTTAGGGAACTTCTATTTAAATAGAACAGCATGAGAGTTTGCATTTTGAATTTTTTAAAATGGAGGAATTTTTTGTGCAAAAATCCCTGGAAGGAGAGATAATAATAGAAGATTCTAGACTCTGCCTCCACCACCACATAGGAAATGTTTTCTAAGTCTTAATAAAGTGAAGAGTTTGAAGTAGAGATTAAGGGATCTGTTTCCCATGGAATTCTATGGAGGCTGAAAGGAAAATACTGGGAGGGGAAGGGACAAAAAAAATGTATACAAGTGGACACTTTGGTCAACGTTGCTCAAGCAGTAGTTTGCCACAATCAGAAGTGTCTGGGGAAAAAAAAAAAAAAAAAGAAGTGTCTGGATGCTGATGGTAACCCCTTGAGCACCTCTTGTAATTGCAGAAGTCACAGGTGACTTGTATTCATTCATCTTTTGTTATCAGTATGTATTATTACAATTAATACAGTTTTTCTTTCTTAATATGTGTATACATTTTTTTTGGCACCCTCTGTAGTTCCATTTTGGAAAGAATTTTAGCTTTGGGGTCATTTCAACCTCAAGGAATGCTGGAAGAGAGCATCATGGGCAAGCCACAACCAAAAAGATGGGCACGGCATCTGCCAGGCAAATGTTTCAGTGGTCCTGCTTGTAGGCAGAACACCAGAGCTGGGGACTAACTTCACATAAGCAGCAGACCCCAGGATGACTAATGGTAATAATAGGATGGGGTGTATTGCAGAAGGTTACAGTTCCTGAAAGAGTATATAAGGACGTGACTCAGGGAAATTTGTGCTAGGCTGAAACTTCCTCTAAACCGCTGCTATTCTGGAAAACATTTAAAATTCCTTTCAGCATTTAAATATCTTTTAATTCATTTTTGCACTCTACATACTGGTCTCAATTACACTTGTTACTGTTTCCAAACCCATCATACTTTATCCCAAACAAGTTAGATATTAATAAATCTAATAAAGATTTTTTTTTTAAATGCCAACTTGATTTAAAATGAAAATCAATACGGAGAATACCACCCCCAGCACCTGGGTTTTGAAAGTAGTTTGCAGAGATTGATTTAATACCACAGCTGTGGAAAGCAAGATTGTTCTGCCTCCCTGTCCCATTTTGCTTGTGGGCAAGATAAGGCACAGAGGAATTATGTGATTAGCCCACAGACACACAGCCAATCGGTGTCAGCGCTGAGATGGCCCCTGTTTAGCCCATAGGGCTGTTCTCGCTCCCGTTCTCATTATTTACTGCAGTTTTCATCTCCTGGTTTGCCGTCCTAAATAGCCCCACTGTTCCACAGCAAAATGGCTAAGGTCTTGGTCAACAAGCAGCTGGTGCTGCTATAGATATTGCTCTGTGAACCTGTTCTTTTAACACTCTAGGGACGAGGAAGTTTTCATTACTATTGATTGGCTCCTTTGCTGGATGATGTGTTGCCAAGTGAAGAGAAAGGCAAAACTAGGAGTAAGGACTGAATCATTTTAATCCCACGTCTGTCTGTAGCTTTGAGCCACGGCTTTCCTTCCTCTTACAACACTTGAGATGTACAAGGAAACTCAGAATGCCCATTTCTGCAGGTTTTGAAAGAAACCCAGGTATTTTGTAATATTAAATTGGAAAGGATTTATCAAGCTTATATGATTTCCAATCATCAATTTTATCATTAGCATTCTGAGGCTTTAATACCGTATTGACTAGACAACAATAATTTGAATTATTCAAAGAATTTCAAGTTATTGAAATACCAACTGCCTGTGGAGTCACCTAATCATTCTCCTCTTCTTTCCTTAAGAAATAGGACATTCTTATAAAGCTCCAAAGAAAGGCATTTGCTTCAGTTGGTAAGAAAGAATTTTGCTACTAATATGCCAACAAAAAATATACGACAACTTTCAGAAGTAGCCAAAATTTATTACCCCCCCAAAAAAAAAATTTGGTTTTGGTATTTTCATTTTCACATATGAGTCAAAGTGCTTTTCAGCTTTCTAAATCAGAAATGCTAATAAAAGATGCAAAATCCCCACTCTTATGACTGTGACAGCACTTTAACGAAATACTCGTCAATGCTTACTGAGGTGAAAATTCTTCTCAAGTCTCTCAATGTGGTTTTAGATCTCTGCGATTATTTGCAGATGTGGTTTTGTGTTCATTTATTTTTTATAATTCATAAAAAATGTATAAAAGCATAAAACCCCTACATGCAATTCTTCCATCTAAATGGACCCCTTTACTGCCTGCTCAGTCTGTGAAAATCTGCTCCTTTGGCCGGGCACCTGCAGTGAGTGAATATTCACAAAGCTGCAGTTTGCCAGATCAATAGGAAATGGGCCATATGCAGGATTCCACTGGAAAATAAGCCTTGACTCCCTACTGCCTAACTGTCAGAGCAAAATAAATAAAAAATAGTGAGCACTTTCAGGTGCAGTGACAGGACAACAAGAAAAGAGAACCACAGATGGTAGAAGGAGAATTCTTGAAGAATAACTGGATCTAGAGAGTGGAATCTACTCCTGATGTCTATTTTAGATTCTCCTTTTGTCAAGAATACAAATATTCATGTCTTTCCTACTATCTCAATGCCATTCTCCTATTTCTTTCTTCTTTTATCTGTATTTTCCAAGAATAGGATAATAGAAAGTAAAGAAAAAGGATTCCTGTGTTGTTCTCTTTCTTTAAAAAAAAGAAGAAGAAGAAGAAAGCAGTCTTGTTACCTCCACCCCCTCTACCCAATGTCAATTAGTGCAATTGCAATACTCATGATTTACTCACTCGAGTGAGTGAATTTATAGCTACAGCAAATGTACTTTCCTTCTTGTGCTTTTCTGGAGCAACTGTTATCAAATGAGCACAGTGCTATCAACAAGACAGAAAGTGTCTTCCATTTCCCAATTACGTGTGAGTAGGCAGAAAGCAGAGAGCCAGCAGACTGGATGACAATCTTAAAGGAGGATTTAGAGTTAGGTCACATTGCTGAGGGCTCAGGAGTCATTTGTAATTGGACTTGCTACCAGGTAGCCATAATGGTTTTTCATTTTCCATCAGACATTTCAGGGCAGATTGCAAAAGAAGTGATGTCTTTTAGTGGCATATTTCCACCTGACAAAGTCTAACATAAATGTTGAATATAGTAACACTCAGATGGTTTTTTAATCAAATCAGTAAAACTCTTCTCATACCCAACTTTCCAACTTCAGTGATTTTCCTAGTCTACCCCTGACCAACCTCAATGTGTAAGTAGATTGTAAAATTCTAAGACCAACCCCCTCAGAACTGGGAGTCTTTTTTATTCTGATCTATGCCAAAGCATTATTTAATGCACCAATTGGAACAAAGCTATCGCAAAAGTAATAAGATCAAACTAGGAAAGTAGATACATAACCGGTCATCTTGTTTTGTGTGTGTGTGTTTGTGTGTGTGTGAGTATGTGTGTGTGTGTGTCTATATATGTTCATATATGTGCATATCCACACACATATATACTTATATATTATATATATGATGTGTATATATAGATATATAGGTGGATATATCTATACACACACACACACACACACACACACATTTACATAGTCTTCCCCATAGCGATATACCTCTTTCTTCACAAGGAAAGCATGCAACATCAATTCTAACACTTCACCATTCTACACAGTGTCCCTTACTTCACTTCCTCAATCTTTGCATTGAGGGAGAGGTTCAATTCATTATCTTATCTTCATCTGTCATGTTAATAATACATACCCAAAAGGCATGCTTGATCTGTTTTATTCTTTCATGTTCATTCCTGGGATACTGTTTTTCTTCTGTTTTGTAAAATGCCAGATTTTCTTTTTATCTATTTTCCTGCTCAGGAGAGATTGAAACTTTTTACAGAAGCTCAAAACCAACCAAATCATCAATATAGAACTGGGGAAGGGGTGTGTATGGGATGGCTGCAGTTTTTGAACACGAAGGAATTTTAAGTTTTTGTAAGTGCCCAGGGCGCAATAACATTTTCTACTTTTTTTTTCAGAACAAAATGTACATATTAACAATATTTCAGCTTCTATTACTAGTCATGATAATGGCTGGCATATGCAGAGTCAGAAAGACTTTGCTGTCCCAGAAGGCACTTCACCTCTCATGGATGATGATAGCTTTATGTGGACCAAGCAGTTGTATTTTTGTAGCATTATCTACTGGGAAGAAAGCAGGCATGGCAGGCTGCAGGTAGTCCAGATTTCACTCCAACCAGTATATACATCAAATACATCCAAAAAGCACAAATTAGCAGAAAGTAGTCCATCATTTATGCTCAGCATTCCAGAAATTCATTGAGAATGTGTCTTTTGTTTGAATGGGCCTTAGGCAATGAATGGTGCAAGGCAAACTGAAGTTGTGAGGGTCCCTACTGCATAAATTATATTGAGTCAGAGAAATATCGGCTTCCACGGGGTGTCTTCAAGTCACCATTGCAGAGTAATTGACAACACTTACAATAGTTGAGATCATTTGATTTGATTCTGAAAACAAGAAGAGCATGGAGATACAAAGTTGTTTATGCTGCAGCAAAGTTTTTCCAATATTACGCATCAACTTCATGTACCAAATGTCACCTCAGTTAACAGATACATTTGTATTTCTGGCACTAGCAACTCTGGAGCTTAGAGGAAAAGCTACATTGTAGAGGGGAATTCATCAAAATCGGTTAAGAGTGTGAGTTTTGAAATAAGATATGTATTTGAACGCTAACTTTGCAGTTTCTCAATGACTTGAATCGTGTTTTTAATTTGCCTGTAAAGAACATACCAAAATATGAGGTATAATAAACACTCAATACATGGCAGCTCTTAAGATACTATTTTAATGGGTTTGTTTTAAATACCCGTAATTCAAATATAGCTACAATACCAAGAAAATGCAAATCAGAACGGTGAGACTTTAAGACCTCATTAAAGACTGTCCAATCTTAGGGGAGGACTGCATCTTATCAGGACTTCTTTGTTCCATTTTATAAGGAATAATAACTTTCTATAAAGAAAAGCACAATTTTGTTGATCCTCACCATCTCATTTTTTCTTCATCATTGCCCTCTACCAAATGCTCAGTAAGTGCTATATACACTACTTTCTTTAATCCTTACAAGAGGATAAAGCAGGTATTTTTATTCATTTTATACATAAGAAAATTGACACTTGGAGAAGTTAGCTAACTTGCTTAGGAACACACAGTTATTAGGAAAGAGAAGAAAGATTTCAAACCAAGCGTTTCTCAAACCAAACACCAAAAATCTTAATTATATAATATTCTTTATCCCATGGTACGTTACATATCATGGGAGACCAGAAAGTAACTTAGTGAACATAACTTCAGAGCTTTCTTCCTTTAAAGATGATGCTTCTACCATTTTTTCCAAGGTTTTTACTATCAATAATCCATGATTTCTTCAAACAGTGTTGCATGGGATGCATGTATTAAGAGAAAAAAATATAAGAGCAGCATTCTTTTGCCAGCATAATTTTTTTCTTTCAGTAACTGTACAGTGTTAACCAGCTATCTATTCATAAAAGTAACTGTGTTCTAAAGCACTGGCATTTTGTGGTAGCCTAAAGCTATGACAGCCCGAAAATCAAGCATCGAATCTGAAAAGTCACTTGTTTTTATTTTTGTTTCCTCCTCATCTAGATAAGTCACAGTGGGAGACAGGGGAGCTGTTCAGTTTCACTATGTCAAGACTGATAAGACTGAACAGCTCATGGCTTATTCCTGAGTTCTAGTACATTATCTTTAGTCAAGGAAAGGTAATGTCCTCCTTTTTGCCAGTTTTCACTGCAATATCCAGCATAAGGCAAACAATTCTAATTAGGTTCTTTGTCATTGGTACACCAGTAATTCTTCTTTATAGGCAACAGAAATGCTGTGCTTTCAAAATCAGGTAGCTTTCCTTTCTGTCAGAGACAAGCAAAATCTATACTATCTTATCGATTTGCCCAACCAATTAATCCACTGATTTTTTTTCCCATCTATAAAAACAACAGCAATAAAAAAGCATACATATCCAATGGGGGGAAATGATAGAAATTAAAAGTCAGCTATGAATAAAAATCATTACTAAAAAATAATACCTATAGATGTGTGCATTTTCTCAGTAGCTTGCTTTTTCATGTTTTTTCCAACAGAATAGTTCACAGTATGTTGTCAAAACATAACAAAACCCATGAAAATGATGTAAGAAACTCCCTAGTAAGAGATGAAACACCAGAAGAAATAAGAGAGCTTGCATTTGTGTACATTTGGCTTCTAGTTCAAAAGTTTATGCCTTTCTTTTCACATTCAGTTGACATAGTACTATATCCCAGGCTGAAAGATCTGAACTATCCATACTCATGAATTGTGAAGGCCAAGACATTTGGGACATCCACGGGATTTATGACCTTGAAAAGCAAAAATAGAGCAGGAAAGGGACGGAAATATAAAGCATATTTGAATCTATCTTGTAAGAAAAAAGAATGAGCCAAAAAAGTTAGAAGGTTCTAGAAGTTAAAAATTTATGTCAGGCAATAGTGACTGACCAAGTGGGTTAGGTGAATGAATGTGTTGATTCATTTCTGACTGACTATTATACATATATTTTGTAGTTTTGCTTAAGAACAATGGGGGGGCGGGGGTTCCCATGAGTTCAAAAAAATTATTTATTTAAATTTAAGTCTGAATCATACATGTAAATTATAAGAGAAAGATCACATTATAAGAAAAAGATGTCTCTTATTCTAGGAAGCTGTACCATTTTAGTGATCCTTAACTACTAAATATCTCACTTAGCAGTCCGAAATGTTTCAGGCGAAATAACCCTGAAGACATATATGTCAATTCTGTAATAATTATTCACCTTGTGTAGGAAACCTTACATTATATGAAACATCAAAAGCTAGACAGAAGTTTAATTGTCAAATCAAAGAGATATTCTACTGAGTTACCTCAAAATTATAAAGTATTAGGAAATAACCAGCCCACATAGAATGTAACTGATATGAACCCAATACCCACTGATTAGAAGGATTTGAAGTCATTAGCATGGAATCAATATTTAAACCATAGAAGTGGATAAAATTGACCAGAGACAGTACATAGAGTGAGAAGAGAACAGACTAAGGACAAAACAATACTACCAAAAAAAAAAAAAAAAAAAAAAAAAAAAACACCACCTGGAGAATAGCAACATTTAATAAAACAACATTAAAGGAAGACTTTTTTAAAAAAGGTAAACCAAAGAAGGAAACAAGAGAGTAATAGTGAGGGGGCAGGGGTTAAGAAGATAACCAGACCGAGAATTAATTCAGAGGTCAAAGAAAAGGAAAAAGTCTGGAAAATAATTTAATAATGATCGTAATCTGCTAGGGCTACTATAACAAAATACCACAACAGAATTGAGTTTCTCACAGCTCTAGAGGCTGGATGTCCAAGATCAAAGTGTAGACAGATTTCATTTTTCCTGAGGCCTCTCTCCTTAGCTTGCAGCTCATGCTCACGTGGTCCTTCCCTTGCACATGAAAATCCCCGGTGTCTCTTCTTCTTCTTCTAAGGACACCAGTCATATTAGATCAAGGCCTTTCCTCTGACTACATTTCACCTAACTGCCTCTTAATTATATTTAAAGGTCCTATCTCCAAATACAATCACAGTGGGAGCCACAACTTTTTGGGGGAAACACAATTCAGCCACAACAGTAATCAAACATTTATTGAATGTTAAATACTAAATGTTTGTGTCCCACCAAAATACATCTGCTGAAATCTAATCCCCAGTGTCATGGTACTTGGAGGTGAGGCTTTGGGGAGGTGATTAAACCGTGAGGACAGAGCCCTTATGAATGAAAGTAGCGACCTTATAAAAGAGGCCCCAGAGAGCACCCTCTCCCCTCCCACCATGTGAGGTTATAGGGAGAAGACAAGATGCCTATGAACCAGGAAGCTGGCTCTCACCAAACGCTAAATCTGCCAACACCTTGATTTTGGACTTCCCAGCCTCCAGAACAATAGAAATAAATTTCTGTTGTCGATAAGCCACCCAGCCTATGGCATTCTGTTATAGCAGCCCAAATAGACTAAAACATTGACTATTCATTGTACATAAAATAAAACCCAAATTCCTTAGCATGAAATAAAGATCCTTTGCAGATTGGCCTCAATCCACCTTCCAGTCCCATACCCTGTCACTTTCCCTACTTTATATCCCATATGTTAATTACTCTGGAGAAATTTGCTCGCTCCTGATTATGCCTTGTTATTATGCTTCTGTACTTTTTAGAGTGATCTTGATGAGAAAATTCCCTTTGAAAAGCTCCCTCAAATATCATTCTTTTCAAAAGACTTCCCTTATTCTTCCTAGAAAGAAATACTTCCTTACTCTATGCTGCCTCAGCATTTTGTTCCTATGCCACAAAGTATATATTAAATTTATTATAATTACCTCTGCTAGAGTGTGACAACCTATATCTTACTCTCCTTTTATAAATGTGTCCTCTAGTAGCATTTCAGGCACACACCAAATGTTTATCAAATGTAAGACCATAAATAAATGAATGTATAAAAAAATAAGTAAATTCATGAGCTGCTACACTTTATATAATGAGTTATTTTTCTAATATAGATGTTATTAAACACAAAAATGCTCTCTTCAAATTTTTATATGTCAGATTGGTGTTCAACTGTTCTAGATAGTCACATTTTATCACATACCCAGAGTGCAAAGCAAAACAAAACAAAACACTATAATAGAAGTGGTAGAAAATTTTAGATTTTATAAACAGAATAAAAGAAAACCTATCTGAACCTTAGCGAGTTTATATATTATGGGAGAAGTAAGTCAAATTGCATGCAGGAAAAAAGCAGAGAACCAAATTACACTCTTTCAGAACCTACTTGTTACAAGTTTAGTTTATCCTGGTCTGTTATCCTGACAGTGAGTATTAAATTTGATATATTTTAGACACAAAAGATTTGCCTGGTTGGATGGTACACTACAGTTCTCTTCAAGTTTTTCAATATAAGAATGTAATTAACAATCTATTATCATCCAGGTTAGCAGGAAACAACCTTTGTCTCCCTACTTTAAAACAGTTATAAAGCTTTGAATATATATAGAGTACCCTATTAATTAACAATGGAATTATTTACCCTTCCAGAATAGGCAATATTAATGTTTCCATATTGCTGAGGCAATAACTAAAATATTTAACAGTAAAGGAAACAGCTAAGGTAGAGGATCCAAAAAGCTTTCCTCACTCGAGTCTCTGAATTGGGACTGGGGACTCCATTTTCCTAGTTCCCAAGTCACTGCCTGTCAATAAATGTTCTTGAAGATACATGAATTTTCTCAAGGTACAAGGGCACAATTGCTTTTCATACCAGCTGATTTCTAATCCAGTCCATTAGCTCTCATAGCATTGCCTCAGAACAACTGAAACAAGACTAAAATCATTAGTCATTTTCTCCAATAATCCTCCCTGCTTCTTTGATTACTTTAATGACAGAGCATTGCGGTTCAGCCCATAGAATTTGGTAAAAACATCCTACTAAAGAATGTCAGGACTTCTCCATTGTCATTTTTAACACAGTCTCTGTTCACATCATTCTGAACTCCAAATAAAATGCTACATATCAGTGTCTTGTTTCACCCAAAGCTGAGAAATTTGTCAATAGCGATTTTCTTCACAGCTGCCAGAGGAATGCTTTAAAAACATAAAACAGACCATTTACTTTCCTGTTCAAAACATTCCCATATTGCATCTCAACTCCATGTGGCCTAGAAAGCACTACATGCTCTTCCCTGCCTATGTTTTCTACTTCTACTCCTTCCAATTTTTTCCTCCTTTACTCTGATCTAGGTTTATTGGAGCAGTTCCTCTAAGATGTCATGCTTATTCTAACTTATTCATCTTAATCTGCTTTTATCTTCTCAGCACTAATCACCAAATGCAATCATATTACACACGTATTTACTTGTTTTCTATCTGTCTCTTATTCTAGAAAGCAGGGCCTCAGGAGAGCAGTGCCTAATGCGTGGTAGACAATCAACATTTTTTCTGAAAATAATGCAATAGTAAGAGAAAGACTTGTGCTTCAAGATAAAGAGCTCCTAGAAATTTGTCTAGACATCATACTTCTTAAAAATAAACATCAGAAACACATACAATGTTCTGTGGATTTGACGTTTTCCAAAGTAGAAGAAAGAGAACATTACTAGCCAGCAATAGCTAGTGTCCTCTTTTGAAACAAAGAGTGAGAAGTCAGCATTAACAAAACTTAGGCAAAGATTCTTCCAGGAGACAACGGAATCTAACTGTATTACAAATATATGATATAACTTCACTGAAGAAGATGGAGGAAAGGTTCTGATGTAAGGAACTTTGGAAATAAGTGAAGACTGTAAGACTATAGAAAGAAAGGAACTATATGTTATCAGTCTACTCTCATAGAGAAGATTGTTTCTTAAGAGGTACAGGTTACCCATTCTAATACCACTATAGATGCATATTGGAAATGAACAAATAAATAAATGGCAGATGGTGGAGCCAGCTGTCTCACTGTTGGAGTGGGAATTCACAGATAAGCAAGAGGAGAAAACTAGAAGGATCTCTGTGGTTTGGAGCTGGTGCTATCAGTATGAATTCATGTTTGACTTAATATAAATACAGATGGAGAGATTCAGAAGAACGTATAGATTTGTGTGCATACACAGGTTAGTAGGAACACATATATTTGCAAACGCTGTTGACTGGAAGGGCTTAGATGCAATGAGCATGCCCAGCACCCAGATCTTAGTTTCTAATACCATTCTCCAATAAGAATTATGACTCCTTGGGAAAAAAAATGGCTACTTCTAGGCCTGGGAAATGGAATATACAATGTAAGTCTGGAGCATTGTTAGTTAAAAAGTAAGGAACTGCCATACTACACACACACACACACACACACACACACACACACACGTGCATGCACATAATGATGGGGGCATGTCAAAGGAAAACAGGAGCCAACTGAAAAAACTCCCAACAGCTAAAGCTAGAATACTTTTAGCAACAAAACGAATGACATATTGTTCGATTATACATCAAACCATAAAATAAATATCATGAGTCCATGCTGAACTAATTGATGGAATAAATAAATTAATAAATAGGCAAGAATAGACAAATATTCAATATAGAAAAATTCCAAATAATTTATGTAGATACTGCCCCTCAAGATGGTGGAGCATAATTTCCCAATCTTTAAGTGTGGACCATGCAGAGGGACTTCCTTACAGTGAATACAGTGTGGGGAAGAAAGGGGGCAAAACGAATAACTAGAGTGGAAAAACCTGACAAACACGGCCCCGCCAGGTGATCAAGTTTAACATCAACAGTGATTAGTCATGTTGAGAGTATGTATCCTTGGTATGATTTGATGAAATGTCACTTTATCTCTGTGACCTTTCTCTCAAAACACACATAACTCCAGTCTATTCATAGAAAAAAGGAAAAGACAAACCCAAATTGAAAGGCATTCTACAAAACAACTAACCAGTGCGCCTCAAAATTGTCAAGGTCATTCAAAACAAGGAAAGTCTGAGTAAATGTCTGTGGGGGCGGAGCCCCAGAGAGTAGTTTCCAGGCTCTCGGCCTCACATAGACAGGTGCTGGCTCAGGTAGTAAATGGCCATCAACTGTGATTGCATGGCCATCAGCTGTGGCTAGTTGGCCGTCAGCTGTAACCAGTGAGCCATTGGCCACAATATAACTGCTGTGGCTACGCTAGGAGGGAGGAGAGAAGGAGAAAAAAGAATGGGGCTAGCAAGAAGACGGCGGCTGGGCTGGCAAGCGTGGATGGCGGTTTGCGGACAGTGTGTATCCAGCCTCCAGTGAGAGTATAGTGCCGCCAGAGAGAATAAAGTGGTATGACTCCCCTACCTATGGCTCCGTGGGTGTTCCTTTTTGGCCTCACCATATCCTGCGTTCTTGTATGGGGAGCGGGAGCAGAGACCCTGCAGGATCTCCCGCATGACAAATGGCGCAGCGAGCAGGGTCCCCCGCATGACACATGGCGTAGTCGGCAGGATATGGTGCCGGCCAAAGCTCTCCAAAGGACGGTGGAGCAGTTTGTGTGTATGAACACTCAGTCTGAGGAAGACCAGGAGGAGCAGCTGCCGGAGAGCTGGACCCCCGTGGAGGGGTGGGAGGACGTGGACGGTTCTCCCACCAGCACAGGAAAAGCCATGCAGCTGCTGGAGAGATGGAGCCCCGTGGAGAGGTGGAAAGATGTGGACGGTTCCCCAACCAGCACAGGCCGGAGAAAGCAAAGGTCGTTGCAGCCCTGTGGGCCGGGGAAGTTCCTGCTCAGGCAGCCCGGATGCAGGACTTGTAGTCCCAGGAGGTAACGCTTGCTGAGTCCTCCGTGGGAGATGAGGGTGAGGTCAAGGTCGTCCCTCACCCCCAGGACAGCCCTGGTGAATGACTATGGACTATGGGGAATTGCCTTCCATCCCTAATTTAATGGACCGCTTGACTGTTTGTTTGGGAACTGTTGTTAGTGGAACTGGGGGATATTTGCTTTTGTCTCTTGACTGGCCGCCATTGAGAATATGTAAGCACCTTGGTTGTGAGTCGCTGTTGTTCCAGCAGGGTACCCTGAGAGGCACAGAGAGAGGGGCAGTGCCTTGAGAGCCCTGGCTGAGTCCAGGAAGTGTGGCTGAGCCCTGAAGATACCCTGGCTGTGCCCAGGAAGTCGGGCTGTTCCCAGAGAGAGTAGTAGAGCCCTGAAGGTACCCTGGCTGTGCCCAGGAAGTCGGGCTGTTCCCAGAGAGAGTGGCAGTGCCCTGAGAGCCCTGGCTGTGTCCAGGAAGTGTGGCTGTGCCCACAGAGAGTGGTGGTGCCCTGAGAAGCCCTGGCTGTGTCCAGGAAGTGTGGCTGTTCCCAGAGAGAGTGGCAGTGCCCTGAGAAATCCTAGCTGTGCCCGGGGAAACTAGTGGTACCCTAAGAAGTCCAGGAAGTCTGGCTGTGCCCAGGAGTACTGGTGGTGCCCTGAGAAACCCTGGCTGTGTCCGGGAAGACAGGTGGTACCCTAAGAAGTCCAGGAGGTCTGGCTGTGCCCAGGAGTGCTGGTGGTGCCCTGAGAAACCCTGGCTGTGTCCGGGAAGACAGGTGGTACCCTAAGAAGTCCAGGAAGTCTGGCTGTGCCCAGGAGTGCTGGTGGTGCCCTGAGAAACCCTGGCTGTGTCCAGGAAGACAGGTGGTACCCTAAGAAGTCCAGGAAGTCTGGCTGTGCCCAGGAGTACTGGTGGTGCCCTGAGAAACCCTGGCTGTGTCCGGGAAGACAGGTGGTACCCTAAGAAGTCCAGGAAGTCTGGCTGTGCCCAGGAGTACTGGTGGTGCCCTGAGAAACCCTGGCTGTGTCCGGGAAGACAGGTGGTACCCTAAGAAGTCCAGGAAGTCTGGCTGTGTCCAGGAGTACTGGTGGTGCCCTGAGAAACCCTGGCTGTGTCTGGGAAGACAGGTGGTACCCTAAGAAGTCCAGGAGGTCTGGCCGTGCCCAGAAGCACTGGTGGTGCCCTGAGAGACCCTGGCTGTGCCCAGAGAGCCTGGCTGTGTCCAGGATATTGCATTCACCCCCAGGCTCCTCGCACAGGTCCCCTCGCGGAAGACGCTTATCGCGTAGATTGTGAGGCGAGAGCCTGTAGGGGTGGAGTGTGGGGGCGGAGCCCCAGAGAGTAGTTTCCAGGCTCTCGGCCTCACATAGACAGGTGCTGGCTCAGGTAGTAAATGGCCATCAACTGTGATTGCATGGCCATCAGCTGTGGCTAGTTGGCCGTCAGCTGTAACCAGTGAGCCATTGGCCACAATATAACTGCTGTGGCTACGCTAGGAGGGAGGAGAGAAGGAGAAAAAAGAATGGGGCTAGCAAGAAGACGGCGGCTGGGCTGGCAAGCGTGGATGGCGGTTTGCGGACAGTGTGTATCCAGCCTCCAGTGAGAGTATAGTGCCGCCAGAGAGAATAAAGTGGTATGACTCCCCTACCTATGGCTCCGTGGGTGTTCCTTTTTGGCCTCACCATATCCTGCGTTCTTGTATGGGGAGCGGGAGCAGAGACCCCGCAGGCCTCCCCGCATGACAATGTCACAGCCAAAAGCATCCCATAGAAACAGAACTACTGAATGTTAATATGGTATCCTGGATTGGATCCTGGGTCAGTAAAAGAAAAGTACTAAAGAAATTCAAAAAGTATGTTCTTAGGTTAATAATAATCTATCAATATTGGTTTACTAATTATGACAAATGTTTCATAGTAGTAATGTAAGATGCTAACAATAAGGGAAACAGAGCACAAGATATATAAGAATTCTCTGCACTGTCTTGGTAAATTTTTAATAAATCTAAAAATCTTCTAATATAAATAAGTGTGGGGGCAGAGCCCCAGAAAGTAGTTTACAGGCTCTCGGCCTCACGTGGAGGGGTGCTGGCTCGGGTAGTAGATGGCCGTCAGCTGTGGCTGGTTGGCCGTCAGCTGTAGCCAGTTAGCCAATTAGCCGCTAATATAACTGCTGCGGCTACGGAGGAGAGGAGAGAGAGAGAGAGAAGGAGAAGGAGAGAGAAAAATGGGGGCTAGCAAGAAGATGGCGGCTGGGCTGGCAAGCGTGGATGGCGGTTTGCGGACAGTGTGGATCCAGCCTCCAGTGAGAGTATAGTGCCGCCAGAGAGAATATAGTGGTATGGCTCCCCTACCTATGGCTCCGTGGGTGTTCCTTTTTGGCCTCACCATATCCTGCGTTCTTATGTGGGGAGCGGGACCAGAGACCCTGCAGGCCTCCCCGCACGACAAATGGCTCAGCGAGCAGGGTCTACCGCACGACAATAAGGTTATTTAAATATAGTTGCCCTGTCGGTATTCTTAAAAGTCAAGCACAAACTCAAACTCAACAGATTTATACCTTCAATTCTCTAGGAACCAATCATTCCCATTCTCATTTCCAAGTGAATTATTAAACACAACAACTTAGAAGAGAGGTATAAAAAGCTTTACTTGAGACGTCGCTGTAGTTTTAATCAGGAAACTCAAATATTCACACAGTGTTACAGATTGTGTATTCTTTTTTAAATTATTGTAACAGGTGTGTCCAAGAAAAACAAGACAGGAAAATCAAAATTGTAGTTACTGTGAAGAAAAGTCCTGATCTGAAGAGTTATCTCAGAGATATTTTTGACGCAGAGATATTTTGTACTGGGTTGGCTACTGTCCCGCCAAAATTTATGTCTACTAGGAACCTCAGAATGTGACCATTTTTGGAAATAAAGTGCTTGAAGATATAATCAATTGAATTAAGATGAGGCCATACTGGAACAGAGTGAGCCTAATCCAATGACTGGTGTCCTTATAAAAAGAGAAAACAGACACATGGGTGTGGAGGGGTAGTAGGAGGAAGAGAGAGAACATCACGTGACATTGGAGGCAGAGATTGGAATGCTGCAGCTACAAGCCAAGGAGAAGCATTGGCAACCACCAGAAGACATGATCCTCCCCTAGAATCATTAGAGATTAGCATGTCCCTGACAACCTCTTAATTTCAGACTTCTGACCCCCAGAACTGTGAGAGAACAAATTTCTGTTGTTTTAAGCAACCTAGTTCCTGGTATTTGTTATGGCAGCCCTAGCAAACTAATACGTACGGATTTGCAAGGTGGGGTATATACTAGGGTAAAAATGATGCTTCGGTCTTCCTCAAAGCTAATTATTTCTGTTGTATTTCTTTTTTCCCAGTAGTGTCAGTCTGCTCCAAGTGTTAAAACAAACACTTTGATTCTTAATTTCATAACAACTTTACATTATCATCATCTTCTCTTTCCAGGTCTATCTCTGCCTCTTATCTCTGATGAGCAAATTGTGCCATTTGGATGAAGACACTTCCACTTAATTAAAAATTATTTTCATAAATGAATTATTTTATTTCAAAGCCCCAGAGCCTAATTTTAGCTTATTAACCTCATTATGTCCATGAGATCACGTTGGTGCGATTCTAAAGCTTCTCTCATTTACTTTCTCGACTAAAAGTAAAAATACACACCAGACCAGCATATTAAAGATTCTCCTCTAATTAAGTCTTTTCTCTAAAGTTAATATGGCTGAGAAGGGGAAGCTTTTTACTTTTCCTGAAGTGTATAAAGGGTCTTTCTTTGATCTCAGTCTTCCTGACATGATCTTTTATTTTTCAAGTCTATAACATGCTCTAACTATTCTATGAGACTCTGCTAGAAAAAGGTCAAGCCTAATTTTCCAGTCCTCAGAAAAGAAGGCCTTGAGAAAAACACTACTTTCCCTCGTATGCATTCCTATTCCCTAGCCTAAGGAACTATAAGATATATTAAGATAAATAGGAAAGAAATGAGTTTTTAACCGTGAGAAAAAGAGTGAGTCTTTTCAGCAAGTTACTTGAGCTCATACAGTAGAAAAGTGATTTCACAGCTGTGTTCAGGCAGAATCACTGGAAAGTAAATTTTACATATATATAAAGTAAATAGTATATATATATAAAGTAAATACTATATATATAAAGTAAATACTATATATATAAAGTAAATACTATACATAATATATATAAGTATATATATATATGTATGTATATATATATATATATATATATATAGAGAGAGAGAGAGAGAGAGAGAGAGAGAGAGACAGAGAGACAGAGAGACAGACAGAAAGAGACAGAGATAGAGAGACAGAGACAGAGACGGGGGGGAGATGGGGAACTTTATACTAAAATAAATGTTTGCAAGGTCCAGAGCAGGGTTTAATTGCTTATGAACCAGAATTATGGAAGGTAAATAACAAGGTGACATTAAGATTCCTAGTAACACAGGTCATTATTTTTACAGAAAACTAATTGCAATAACCTCTTAGCATTTTCCTCCCAATATTGTTAAAAAGAAAAAATAGATTGGCACTAACAAAATAAGACCTGACAAATGAATGATACACTCAGCAGCTCCAAACTTCTTAGATGACAACCCTACCTTTGCCATCCATAACTTTTCTGAATTGCTTATATTCATGACAACCCATAAAACAATTTATTTTTTATATAATCCATGAGTCAACATTTATTTGGTGTGTGCAGACAATAGAATTCAAAGTAAGCTACAAGTGTTCAATATTAGAACACAGGTAGAATATGCATCAGTAAACATTAACAATTATACATGGGTGAAAACTAAGCATCAGAACTCATGTCTGTGTATGCTTTGAATAAATAAACACAAGTAACAGCAACTACCACCTACTACACTTGTGTAGAATCTGATAAGAGTCATTATTCCCACCTTTGTCAATACAGTAGTTCACTCCCAAGTTATTTCTGTGTTAGTTAGGGTTCCCAAGAAACAGATGTTTAGAAGGAAAATTGCTTACAGGAGGTATACCAGGTATGCTCTTGGGAGAATAATAAAAACATGCCAAAAAAGCAGTGAGGCAAGTAGGATTGGGCACAGGGAGGCATTGAGCTATGATGCAGTCTCAATGGTGGTCTTGGCCATTCTCACAGTGAGCCCTGAAGCAGGTCTAGCCCTTCAAAGATGCCCCAAAATGAAGTTAAGAGGTCAGGGCCTTTCTAACCCTATATTGGCAAGTCACTGGAAGTGTACTCTTTGTTGGTACATGGCTTAACACTAGGCAAGATGGCTTCCTTTCAAAAGCAATTGCCAGAAAGGGACTCTGCTGTGGGCTATCAGCCAGCAACACTCCCAGCAGCTGGGGGTGAGGGTCACAGTCCTGAAGGAGTACTGGGCAGAGCACCTGTGCATCTACCAGAGCTTCCCATTTGTCCCAGCTTTTGTGTTTTTCTCTCTGTATGCTGATTTATGCCACTACCATATCCCACTCAACTGCCCTTTTCTCCTAAATCTTCTCATATATATATATTTAAGTTTTGATCCTGGTGTCTTACTGTCTAAGTCCCTAAATACTTGCTGACTATTCCAGTGCTGGATTGGGAATCTCAGTTGAATCCAGCTGAATATAGCCAAGAAGGTACCTGGTGCACACCTAGAGTCAGGGAAAGGGGGGGTTCTGTTACCGTAGCAGATACTACTGGTGTCCCCCCATAATCCCACATTCCCATTTCACTTCACATTGGTTGAATTCCAACTGCCAGCACTGTATTTCTTTGCCTTATGGCTTTCTCTGTTTTCCAAGAGCCCATTTTGCCCATCTGCATGCACACCAGGGAGGTCTGGGAGAATCTAAATGAATGATGAAAATTGGATTATAAACCACATCAGTTCCCATACTCATCAGCTGATACGTGTGTTTTACACTAGCTGCCAGCGTCCGTGGTGGGATCCAGCTCCAATTAACCATGGTGGTGACTTGATGGATTACAGACTCTTTATTGGAGGGCTTTCCTTCCCCATCTCACTTCTACACTTCCAGATGAAGTTTTCGGGGATCACCTCCTAAATAAACTACTTAAAAGCAAATCCTTGTATACGGTCTGCTTGTTGAATAGCCCAATCTAAGATAGTTACATCAGTCCAAATTCCCACAGAAGGACAAATTTTAGGTGGTGACAGAAAGGAAGGACAACAGAAAAAATAAGCAGAAGATGAATTTATAAATAAATTTAATCTAAAGGGAAGATTAAAAGAATTAAGTCAGGACACAAAATTGTATGTCAGAAGAGAAAAGTACCAATATTTCAGAAGATTGATAATTGATTTTTTTTTTCCAATTGCATATTTTGGTTTACAGCCAGCATACTGTTCAAGTATCCATGATAATGAGATTTATTGTCATCACACACAAAATTAAGTAATAATACATATGCCAGTTGAATGTATCTCAGGGACAAAAAACAAGAAGATAGATCTGTGCTGTAAACATTCATTGTTTATTAATTGTGCAGCCGCAAACCCTCGCTGCTACTAGTGCCATTCTCTTTCTTTGGAGAATCCTTTTTTGTGTATCATCTCGTGAGGGGGCACCCATCTCTCAATGTGGAGATGGGTGGAAGCCAAAGCAATAGTTTTCTCTTTCTATTCTGTGCTCTGGCACAATCACTGAACAGGCTCATCAGATGCTCTCTTTCTAGACTCTGAACCTTGAATCATCAGTCTCCGCATTTAGATTAAAATGTTTCCACAGAGCAACCATGACTGTGAATCCTTCAGGGTGGCTTTCCCAAGCTTCCTCCCTATTTTCCCAACATGCCTTTCAGCCTCCAGCCAATTCAATGAACCCTTAATATCCTTTAAATTAATGATGTTTTTGCTTAGGGAGGGAGATTAATGCAGATATACCATGAGTATGTAGCAGTCAGGAGCTCCTCAGGGAAACATAGGAAATTTGGGATTCATTCCCTAACAGTGATGGAGCAGTAGACCATGGGACTCGTATTAATATTCTTATGAGACCATTTAGAGCTCCCTGATACTTGTCATTGCCAAGGCATGATCACATATCTTTCCAATATATTCCCTTTAAAGGGCTTATTTTGTTTTCAATCAAAGAAATCTAATATATACATATTTAAGTTATAAATTCATGTGAATTTTGTAATTTACGTAGATTTGAGTCCACATGAAATTTCTGTTTTTATAATTCTAAAATTGGATATTTGTGTCAACCTGACCTAAAGTTCAAATGTATACTTCATAATTGTATATATTCTAAATCTGACCAACGTCACACATTAAAAATAAATACATGTCCCAATTAACAATTTATTTCCATTTGGATTACATGACAAGCAAATGAAAAGCTATACAGAAGAAATTGCTAAATTCACTAACAAAGTACTATGAGAAAATATTGAGAAAATGAGTTTAAATTGCATATTTAAAGATCAAACTGAAGACATTGTCCTTCGGTACAAGTTTTCAAAATAATGATTTTCAAATATGTTCTCATTTTTAAAAATCCAATTTCCTATGGCCTATTTTTTACATTTAAAATTGAAGACTCTTTCTATCTAAAATTAGTTAAGAGAAACATGAAGGCTAAGCCACAGAAGAGCATCTGTGTATTCAGCATGTAAGTGTAGTCAACTGTACCATGTTAATTGATCCAAGACATGTTCCCCTCTGTTTTGATTATCTGCATGGCTTATCAGGAAATGGAGTGGGAAAGCAAAGATTATTTGTGGGGTTATATTTATCTTAGTTTTTAAACTGTGTAGTTTTATTTGTCCAAAAGAAATACCTCTGTATTTCTTTGGACACTTAGATTAATTAATTTAAATCCAGACATGAAATCTTTCCTGAGTTAAAGAGGCAGCAGTAAAGACATGAATATATATAGGATCTAGCTGGGGTCTTGGTCCATACAATGATTAAACCTAAAAAAAGTTTAATTAATTGGGGAAGATCTGATTAATGCTCCAGGAAGCAAAAATTAATATCATTATTTATTTGTTGAGAAATAAAACCATTAATTTTTTTTATATCTTGACCTCATAATAGAGGGGAAAGAGTGGATTTTATGATTATACATCACTTAGCACATGGTCTCTATTGACCATAATGATTATCTACCAAATAATGAATGAACTACCAAAAGCTGAAGTAGCTTTACTTTGGAGATCTGACGTATTATTTCCCAAGGTACATACTTTAAAGACCTCTGTTGACAAACCAGATGAAGAGTAGAAATTTTAAACTTTACTTCCCCATAACCTACAGAAAAAATAAAACTCTTTAACACGTCATACAAGATTTTTCAGGATCTGGATGTTCTAAGCTTATTGCTTCTCCACTGCCATATAAACCATTGATTCTTGCAATACTGAACTTTTTGAAGTGTCTTAAATTTGTAAGTTTATGCCTTTTTATATGCTTCTACTTAACCTGCTCTTTCTCTGTTTTCTCATTAAAGGCTTATCTCAGATATCATTTCCCTCCTTCCCCAAACTTTTGCCTGTCCTCTACTGCTGTCTGGCATCTTTTTCATCATCCTATGGATGCCCTGATGACCTAGTTCAATAATCTTTAGGGAAACTGTGAGCATCTTGGTGGCAGGTGCCATGATTTACTCTCTGTGTCTCAGACAACTAATACAGGAACTGACATATACTGGGTCTTGATATATTTTTATTTTATAAATGAATGAACAAATGTCACATTTCTCTATAAGATTGATGCCTTGAAATATGCCATCCAATTATTAGAAGAGTTGCAATGACAAAAGATTGAGAAAGTATCTTTGGCATACAAAATATAGATATTTAAAATTAGAAGTATTATTCTCATTAAATCACTCCCATCTACTTAGAATGCCTATTTTTTAAGTGTTTTAAATATACCATACATATTTTAGATCTTGCTTACAATAGCTGGAATGGTAGGTTTATCCACTTCTGGTATAGACCCAGTGTGTAGATGTGCAATTTAATGATTTTTAATAGCATGTAGTATATTAAAACCTAAACCCTATCTAATGCAAGAAAAAGATACCACATTGTGCAAACAGTAATAGGGGGCTAAAAGCTCTTTATTTTACTTTGCTCTGACTGTCAGGTGGTAAAGGCAAACTCTCTATAGAATATGCTTTTATTGTTTTAGCTGCATTTACACTTTCTCATTATTCTTTTATTTTCTATCACTTGTTTCTCTTTTTTTCTTCCTTCTATTATCATTAATTTTGCAACTCTGGGGGCATTTCTAGTCTTTTTTATTACCTATCCCAATGACTCAACCTTTTGATAAGCCCAGGAAAGGATGTTAGTGATTATAATTAGAGGGTAAGAAATTACTAAAATGTAACAAGGCACAGAACACTGCCCTAGAGGAACGGACTGACATTTACAGCCTGTGCTGACTTCCTTTCACCACTCGATAGATGTATTTCTATATAATTTAGGACAAAAACAGATTATTGTAAGGCAACCAATAATTTGTCTAATTTCCTTTATGAAAAAGGTTATTAAGGGCATATTTTTCCCTGGAAGCATAAAAAACATTTTGTCTCCATTGCATTATTTTCATTATCATCAACAAAAAAACACATAAATATTTATGGCTGCATGGCCCCAAAAGGTAGGTAGCCCATCAAACCTGTATGCCCCTTATCGTAACGACAGTGCTCAAGAATTAAAAAGTAAGTGACTTATCTTGTTTAAATAATGTAAATTAACATCATAATATTTGAAAGGGCAGATCCATAGACAGGAGTAATATGAGGTTTGGATCAGAATGGAGTCAAACGGATTTTACTGCCACACAGGGAGAGTATATTAAAGGATATTTAATTTAAATGACTAAAAATTTAGCAGGGATTTCCAAAACTTGAAGAAGAAAAAAAAAGAAAGCAATGTAATAGAAGACTCAGGTAGTGAATAAAGAATTGGTGGGTGTAAAAGTAACTGCAAGACTGGTCTGTCCAATACAGTAGCCATTAGCCACGTGTGGCTATTTTAAAATGTTCCAGGATTTCATTTCTTAGAGCAGTTTTAAGTTCACGGAAAAGCAAAGAAGAAAGTACAGTGATTTGCCATGTACATCTTGCTGTCACACATGTACAGCCTCCGCCATTGTCAACATCACTCACCAGAGTGGTATGTTTGTTGTAACTGATTAACCAACATTAGTAATCATAATTACCAAAAGTCCAGAGTTTACATTAGGGTTCACTCTTGATGTTGTACATTCTATGGATATGGGCAAATGTAAAATGAATGACATGCATCCATGATTATCATAAAGAGTAGTTTTATGTCCCCCAAAATCCTCTGTATTCTGCCTGTTCATCTCCCCTTCTCCAACTCCTGGCACCTGCTGAACTTTTTACTATCTCAATGGTCTTTCCTTTTCCAGACTGTCACATAGTTGGAATCATACAGTATATAGCCTTTTCAGATTGGCTTCTTTCACTTTGTAACATGCATATAAGTTTCCCCCATGTCTTTTCCTGGTGTGAAAGCTCATTTCTTTTTAGCATTAAGTAATATTCCATTGTCTGTATGGAATATTTATACATTCACCTACTGAAAACTTCGTTGCTTCCAAGTTTTGGCAATTGTGAATAAAGCTACTATAATTATCCATATGTAGGTTTTTGTGTGGACATAAGTTTTCAAATCCTTTGGGTACATACCAAGGAGCATGATTGATGTACTGTGTCATAAGAGCATGTTTAGTTTTGTAAGGAACCGCCAAACTGTCTTCCAAAGCGTACCATTTTTCATTCCCAATATAATGTAAGACATGTAAGCAATGTAAGAAAGTTCCTATTGTTCCATATCCTTGCCACCGTTTGCTGTTGTCAGTGTTCCATATTTTGGCCATTCTAATAGTATATAGTGGTATCACATATTGTTGTTTTAATTTGCACTTCCCTGATGACATATCATGTGGAGCATCTTTTCATATGCTTATGTGCCATCATACATCTTTGTGTCTGTTAAGGTCTTTGGCCCTTTTTAAATCAGGTTGTTGGTTTTCTTATTGTAGAGTTTTAAATGTTCTTTTTATATGGTTCATGTACATGTCCAGTTATTCCAGAACCATTTGTTGAAGAAATTGTCTATGCTCCATTGTATTGCCTTACTCCTTTATCAAAGATAAGTTTGTCTGTATTAATGCAGGTCTACTTCTGGGCTCTCTGTTCAGTTCCTTTGACATCTTCGTTTCTTCACCAATACCACACCATCTTAATTACTATAGCTCTATAGTAAGTTTTAAAGTCACCATCAATCCTCTAACTTTGTTCTTCAAGATTCTATCGGCTATCTGAGTCTTTTTCCTGTCCATGTAAACTTTAGAATCAGTTTGTCATAATCCACAAAATAACTTCCTGGGATTCTGACTGGGATTGCATTGAATCTGTAAATCAAATTGGGAAGAATCAACAACTTGACGATATTGTGTCTTCCTATCCATGAACATGGAATTTCTCTTCATTTACTTCTTCATTTAGTTCTTCTTTGATTTTTGTTCATCTATTGTTTTCCTCATATAGATTTTGTAATGTAATTGATTTTTTTAATGTTGAACCAGCTTTGCATATCTGGTATAAATCCCACTTAGTTGTGATGTATAATTCTTTTTATATAGTATCGGATACTATTTGCTCATATTTTGTTGAGGATTTCTGCATTTTTGTTCATAAAAAACTATTGGACTCTAGTTTTCTTATGGCTTTGTCTGGTTTTGGTTAAGGTGGTGCTGGCCTCATAAAATGAGTTAGGAGGTAGTCTCTCTGCTGCTATCCTCAAAAGAGATTGTAGAGATTGGTATAATTGCTTTCTTAAATGTTTGGTAGAATTCATCAGTGAATTCTGGGCCTGAGCCTTTCTTTTTTGGCATCCAAAATTCATCACTGTCTAGATTGAGAAGGCTGTTAAACACTTACTGATTTAACTAATGGGGTTTTAGAAATAAATCCCAGCATCCCTCCCATCATTCTAGTTAGAAAAGAGGCAAAAACAGTTACATCCTACAGCACAGTGCTATTACAAAAGTACTTTACTCGGGCCAAGGGAGGTTTCCCAGAGGAGGTAACATCTGAGTGAACTTTGAAATGAGTATTACCTACCCAGTTGAAGAAGAGCACTAAGGAAGAGAATTTAGCAGGATAACAGACTCCTTGCTCTGCTTGAGGAATGGAAGTATCTGTGTAACTGGAGACATATGCAAGCCAGAGCACAGCTGAACATGAGTTGAAAAAAATAATGCTGTGGCCCATTTGTGAATGATTATGATGTGGGACCTTGTAACATTGAAACACTTAAGTGGGATAGTGAGATTTTCAAAGCTGTTCCTCAGAAGTCATTCTAGTAGCAATCTAGAAGTTATGTTGGGGTTGAAGTGAAAGAGGCAGTTATCACAGAGGTAGTGACAGCTCAGGTCAAAAAATGACCAGTCCATGAACCACAGTATCAGAATCAAAAAGATGTGACACAGAGAGGGGTCATTCAAAGGCAGACAAAAGTTTTGATCATTTGTTGCTTTCAGTTTTATATCCCACATATCAGTGAAATCATATGGGTCTCGACTTTTTCTGTCTGACTTATTTTGCTTAGCATAATAATCTCAAGATAAACTTTAATTAAAAAAAGTTTTGATCATTAATTAGCCATGAAAAGTGAGCTAATGTGAGTCAAAGATTTACCATAAAGTATAATTTTCTCCAATATCATTCAACACCCTGCAGGTGAGATTTCTTGGTTTTTTTATGTTATTAACCTTCCAATACAATTAAATTCTACCATCTTACACCTACTTATATATAGAAAAAAAATCAACTCTCACTTTACTGATTTCATTAACTCATTAGCAATTATTATTACAAGAATTAGCTCAGTAATTCTTAAAATGAGATTTAGATGCACCTAATTAAGAATAACAACTGCAGATTTTCCACTGGGAAAAGTGTTGTCCTTATCATAAATCAGTCTTAGGCAAAATTCATTCTTAGTCGTAAGATTAACACACAGTATTGTCTATAGCAGGGGTGTCCAAACTGCGGCCCGCGGGCCAACTGCGGCCTGCAATCCATTTTTAATTGGCCCGCAGCAAATTCCAAAAATATATTTAGTTTACTTAAATAAACCAGGTGAGGCAATACGTACTTCAACTCGTGTGAGTGGCCCGGCTGTTTGTGTATTTTACCGCATATGGCCCTTGGTAAAAAACATTGAAAAAAGTTTGGACACCCCTGGTCTATAGGGTTACTGCTAAATTAGGTGTTGCAAGGGATCCCTCAGAAAAATCACCACATTTGATTAAGTTATCGAAAGACAGTGATACATGAGATAAGCTTAGGGCATTCTTTGTGCCCCATAATTCTATCGTCTGTTAATCAGTATCCACATGGACAAACTATGAATCGGGCCAAATATATGTGCCTTCCTCCCCCAGCCATGCTTCAGCTGACCAACCTTACTAGGAGTCCAGTCTTCTTTACCTTGGCCACACTCCCTAACTACACAGAAACCTCAGTGAGGGTGGTCCTTCTCTTAAAGATTCTCACTTCTTGCCCTCTATGCTATTTCCTAGAATATTAAGAGGCAGAAAACATAGATCTGAATTTCAGAGCTACCATAATTAATTGTGTGATTTTTTTTTAAAGTTGCTTAACATTCAATCTCTTTTCTTATTTGAACTTAGAGATAATATCTGTATGCTTCATGGGCTTGTTATAAAGTTTCAATAAATTTGCACATGTCTAATAGCTTGCATAATGCCAGACATCTTGTAACTTTTCAAAAAAAAATAATGGTTATTAGTATAATAATTACTATCTCCATTCCATTAGGATACTGTCTTCTAGAAAATGAGAGGCCCTGTAAACCGAAAATTAATTCATAATGACATAGTCTTCTGTTAATACTGTAAACTTAGTGTTAACTACCAAGTACATATTTATAATTAAGGAGTTCCCTTCTGCTGCTAATACTTATCTCAGTGTTTTTTACATTTGTGTCCCTGGTTTCAGTAGGTATTATAATATTACCTCCAAAAATGACATTTCATGGCCAAACAAATTTGGGAAATGCTGGGTTAAACAAAGTTGAAAAGTATTCCTTCCTGTAGTATCTCCTAATTCTTTAACATGCTCATATACATTGTGAGTATTTGAATAGGAATCTTAAGAAACCAACTGGACCATCTGAGCGATTTCCAGACCTTGGGTTCACACTAGGGAAACCGTGATGCCCAAAGGGGCCTTAATGGTAAGAAGAGCATGCAGCCAGCAGCAGGGTCTAGTCCTTTCATACATGTACATCAGTCCCCAAATTAGTTATTCAATGTATAGCCTACAAACCACAAATATCTGCATCAGGATTTCCTAAACTATCTAGTCAAATTCTTGGTCATAAAATTCATATTTCCAAAAGATCACTGAACCATGCCACCTTCCTTTGGTTTTCACTGCAAAGTACTTGAAATGTAGGACTTACTTAGAAAGTGTTTCTATCTATTCCTGTCTCTATTCATCTCTTCATGAGATATCTCACTCTGTGTCTGACGGTAATTCTCATGTCATTTCCTCTGCAATGAGCTTCTAATTATATCTAGATAATCAAGACCAATGCCTGTGCATGCTTTCTCCAAGAACTGCATATAAAGAATTCAAATAATGGAAATGCTTGGCTTAGAATCTATGTGTTTATGTAGTAAGTACTTTTCCAAAATAAAAGTGGTAGCCAGTAGCAACCTCGGTGCCATTTAATGTACATGATGCTTTCCAGCTGCGTACAAAAATGTGATTACTTACAACAAACAAAAATGGGAAAAGAGTGGGAAGACTCACAATTATAGGCAATCACCACACTGCATTTGTTGCTTTGCCTTCTGGGAGCTCTACAGACAAAGATTATCATGTGACAATAAAAAGCAGCCCCAAGAAGGCCTCAGCTCAGGTGGGAAAAGCACTTAATATGGAGCCACAGGAACGGGGCTGAGGTAAACAAAACAACAACAACAAAAATGGGAGGGAGGATTATTACCAAATTAAGGCACTTCTTCATTATCTCAGAAAATGCATTACTATCTATTATTAGTCTTATTAATTATTATTAGATTAATTAAAAAGAATTAAAGCTTCAAATAAGCATTTCCTTAGTAACTGTTTTAATAATAATTTTTTTTTCTTCTCTCTCCTTTCATTTTAGATATAACCTGGAAGTGTGAAGAGTTTATATTGAAATACAAATAATTTTCTTAAATGAGCAATAACCAATATGGCAAAAGGTCACATTTTAGGGTATATATATTTATATGCATTGTCTCATTTACAGAAAGAGAGATTTCTATAATTTTATAGACTGAAGCAAAGATAGAATAGTCCTTTCCAAGATCACAAAAAGAGCAAATGCCAGAGCCAGGATTCAAACCCAGATCTATCTTGGGGCCCAAAGTCTTCACTGGCTAAACCATTATGCCACTGTCCTCTCTTGCATGAATCATGAGCAAATAGACTTCACAATCTTTTGCATGGGCCTAAGACCATTCTAACAGTCAAGCTCGTCTCTGTGTGAGTTCACAAACATATTCCTGGAAAACTCATTTCTATATTTTCTGAAAGGCATAGCATATATTTGGAAGCCTACTGTAATATCTTTTCTTGGCACAACTGCCATACCTTTGACCCATCTGCATCTCTTACTGTCAGCCCTTTTCTTGTACTTAGTGGATTTGACCTAAAACTTTGAGGGACCCTGTTTGATGATCTATCACGTGAAGGTGGCCTGACCTGGTCTGTGAAATTGTCAAAATCTATCACAGAATTTTACCTCCATGTAACATCTCTGTTAGAGACTATTTTTAAAACAGAATGATATGAGATTGGAAACTAGGTCAGTCTATTTTGCCCATTTTATATTAAAGACTTCACATAGAGCATCTCCTTCCTAATTCTTGAATTTGTATCAAGGAATATTAGAAATTAAAATTACTTTATGAAACATCTAGTCAAGCCTTTCACTTTACAGACAAGAAAAACAAGGTCAAAAGGAGATTGGTCTCCTGGGATAGTGTTTCCCATTCAAAATACAACTTCATTTGTTTATATCCTCATTCAGAATTATTTTTGAGCAATTAAATATTCTTTATTTGTATGTACACGGTTTTAGCATGCATGAGAATTTACAATACTACCTAATCAACAAAGAAGGCATCAATAAGATTTTGCATGTAAATTACAAGAAAATACTTTTAGTTCTCTTTAGTGGCAGATATTCTTCCCTCGTGACAGGCAGATTTTCATTCCATTTACTTCATTTTTCAATCTTTGAGGATACCCTTTAATGCAAAGTTAGGTTTATCTTAGTTTACTCTTTTACCATTTTATAAATGTGATTCTGAGTCCCCAAGCAGGTTATCTTTGTGTTATCTCCTCTGAAATTTTGCAAAGTGCAACGGGAAAAGGAAACAAGATTAATTCCAGGAACTTAATTCAACTACCCATAACTCTTGTATAATTTTTTCCTATTGATATCTATAAGCTTGATTTAAAAATCTACTTTTATTTTCAAAGAAAGAGAAATAGTAGAGAGTATTTGGGGGAAAATAATTTTTAAAAAATAAATGGGCTAACAATCCAAAATGTAAGATACTGCGTTTCCCCGAAAATAAGACCTAGCCGGACCATTAGCTCTAATGTGTCTTTTGGAGCAAAAATTAATATGAAACCCAGTCTTATTTTACTATAATACCAGGTATAATATAATATAATATAATATAATATAATATAATATAATATAATTAATATAATATAATATAATATAATATAATATAATATAATATAATATAATATAATATAAAATACCTGGTCTTATTTTACTATAAGACTGAGTCTTATACTAAAAAATAATATTAAAAAATATTAATTTTTGCTCCAAAAGACTTATTAGAGCTGATGGTCCAGATAGGTCTTATTTTCAGGGACACATGGTCTTATGTGTCTTAGTTTTATGTGATTCCAACCAAATCACTTAAACTTTTTAAATTTTGGCATGTTTATCAATAACCTAGTGCTAATAATACTTGTCTTGCTTACCTCACATGGTTTATTTGAGATTAAAGGCGATAATAAGTGTGAGACTGCTTTGTTAGTTGTTAATCACTATCAATTATGTGATTCCTTTATTCATGCATTTGTTTATTCAGTATTTTAAAGCTTGTACCCTCTACCAGTCTCTCTGCTAGGCCTGGACACACAATAATGGCCCAAAAGATACAGACCCTGCCCCTGTGGCTCTTACTGTTACATGGGAGATACAGACATTAACCAAAAAACACAGAAATAAGTATATAATCAAATTGTGATAAGTTTAAGGAAAAGACCAGGATACTGTGAAAAAGAGTGAGAATGGAAACCTAGTGTAGAGTTGGGGAAAATCTCTAAGTTAATAGCATTTAAACAAGCATGAGCAGGAGATGGAGGTGAAGAGCACTTAAGTGTAGAGCGCAATGCAGATAAATACCTTAAAAGAGAAATAATTGTACATTTTCCAGGAATAACAGCAGGTAGAAGAGAATGGTGTAAGATAATGTTGGAGAGATAGGCAGGGACCAGGTCGCACAGGACATTATACTTCTTGTGAAGAATTTTGGTTTCTATTCTAAATCCAGTGGAAACCATTAAAGTGTATTAAGCAAATGCATTGACATAATATGAACAATGTTTCTAAACATTTCAATGCTTGTGTAGAGTGTATTTGAGATCTACTTATGATTTAAAAAAAAGGAAAATAACGGATGGTGAATTCAAAATTGAGACATAGTGAGGGAGAAGAAAATGTCAACAGGAATAATGTTTCATTCCTTGCTGAGGATTAGCTGGATGGAAATGCTAGACAGATAGCAGATTTGAAGGCATGTCAGGAGTTAAGAGTTCATTTGGCAACTTGCTAAAATTGGAAATGTATGTTATCATAATGTACAAAAGTACACAGATGAAACTGGGGTCAAAAATTCTGAATTAATTTGATAGTGCATGATGTCACTAAATATCCTTTTTTGTCTGAGTTGGATTGCTCCAAATCTGAACAGTTTGGGCACAAGTGAAAACTTTCTCTCAGTATGTTTCACTTTAGTACAGCTAGTTTAGGACTATAAGGTTCACAATCTCTTATGTGAAATTCCAAAATATAAAAATTATAAAATCTAAGTGTTGTTTTATAACTCATTTATGAGCAAAAGTTGACAGAACCTAACCAAATTTGGCAACCAACCCACCCTGAATTTATGGGAGGCTTTATAGCCTATTTCATCACACTTAGCTTGACTATTTGCGTATTTTACAGAAATATAAACATATTTGATTACAAGGTGTTACTCCAGACCCTGCTGGCAATGTTATGTAATATATAATATATGCACTTTATTGCCTTTCTAAAATCTTAAAAATTCTGAATCCAGATGCATGTCTGGCCCAAGGTGTTCCAGTAAGGGAATGTGGGCCTGTGACAATATACACCTTTTTTTGAATCATTGAATATTTTTCAACCAATAAGTTGATTGACAAAAGATAATTGTTGGTTCTATTTTAATTGCATTTTGCAGATAGATTTGGGAGCAGGCTATCCTAACAAGTAGTTATTTATTTGTTAGGATGAGTATTTATTTGTTAGGATAAGACAAGTAGGTGACTGATCTTAACAAATAAGTCACCTACCCTCATCTCAACAAAGCAAAGGAGATTTGGACCAATTCCAAAACTTGGTTTGTTTATTTTGTTTTGTTTGTTTTGTAATTAAAAGAATCCAAAATACTAGTCAAGTGATGAGAAAAGGAAAAGGATTAATTATTGGTTCTTCCCCAAATCTTCATTTAGTTTGTTTCTGGTTTATAAAGAGGAAGAAGCAACCGCATAGGAATTGCAGCTTAAATGTAGCTGAGTAACCCACGTAACCTAACCCACTGATAGAGTGAGAGGAACTTATCAACTTAGGCCTGTTTTTCTGCTTTGAAAGAAGTAAGGACTGCTACTGGATTCTCAGAAGAAAAAATTCTAACCACGTTCTTGCAGCAAGGGAATCAGACTCTCATACCAACTTACTTTTGAGAGATCTTAGGTCTGTGTACCCAACACAGATCCCAAATCCTTCATCAAAAGTTAGAGTGCATCAAGCAAGAGAATACAGCCATAATGCAGGTGCACACAGAGGCCAGAAAGTAGAAAACTAAGAAACCACCTTCCGATAACATGATGAGGTAAAGCTCTGCTGCTTTATCCAACCAGATGCGTCTACCTGCCCATTTAATCAGACAGAGAGAGGGCAATATCTAGAAACTAGATACAACTGCCAGGGGCCTATTGTTAGTTCCAGCCCTAGATAACTATAGCAAGGATACAAGACAGGTAATAATAAGGGCAATTATTTTTATTATTTTAATATTAATAATTAGCCTTACATTTTTTGAGTACCTACAAGTATCAGGCATGAAACTAAATATTTAACATGTATGATCTTGCTAAAATTTACACCAAACTTGCAAAATAGACATTGATTTCCATTTATACATGCAGAACCAGATGTCCAGAGAGATTAAATAATCTGCCAAGGTCCTACATCTTGTAAGCAGTGAAAGATTTCCAGCTCTCCAGAGCTCACATAGCGGTCCAGAATTTAAAACAAGGTCTGTTCTCAAAATAATCACAACTAACATTTGTGTGGCATTTGACAGTGTAAAGTGCATTAACTTTTCTGATTCTAAAAACAACATTTAGAAGGCCCATTTTTTAGGTGACAAAATGGAGACCCAGAGAGAATGAATGATTTCCCTTAAACTATCTAACTAGAGAGTGGTGGACCCAACACCACGAAGCAGGGCTTTGGCCCTAAGCTGAGCCCCCTTCTGTTATTCCATGTGCACCCCAAGTTCAACTGTTTAGACCTGAAAATCAGAACTCTACTGTCTTTTTGTTGTTAACCTGAGAGTTGGAGTCTTATAGAAGATAAGGATCAGAAAAATGGCCTGTGTGACAAAATGGTCACTTGTTTGTTTGTTTGTTTAACTGAATCCCAACTTGATTCACTATGGGTTCATGTGATATTTGTGGTTCTTTACCAGCTGCTTTAGTTCAATTCAGTATATCTGCTTGCAAAATCTCAAGGCACTCAAATATATAGGAATTATTGGTTACCATCTGCCTTCATCTGGTCTGCATTATTTCCCTCTTAGAGGAGTTTTGTAGTTATACAATACAATCAATGGACATGCCTAGAAATAAGCAAACAGCCAAATTAGACTTTCAAATAAGTGGGGAAACAATGCATCCAATCCAAATCAAGACAGACAGACAGACAGACAGACAGACAGACAGACAGATGATAGATAGATAGATAGATAGATAGATAGATAGATAGATAGATAGATAGATAGATAGATGATAGACAGACAGACAGATAGATCTATCTATCTATATATGAAGAGAGGAACAAATAGTAGCTCACATTGGGTCAGATATGGTCAACAACCTCTCCCACACTCCCCCAGATCCCAAATCAAGACCTAGAACTGATGTGCAGAGAGAGAGGGAGCTTGAACTGAAGACATTTGTAAGAATCCTCTTGGACTCACATTTCTTTGAGTCTTTACTCTCTAGTTTAGGCTAAAAAGTCCTCTGCCTTGGAAAATATTCATTATAGCAACCGATGGCTCAGTTGGTTAGAGCACGAGCTCTGAACAACAGGGTTGCTGGTTCGATTCCCACATGGGCCAGTGAACTGCACCCTCCACAACTGGACTGAACACAATGAGCTGCCAGTGAGCTTCCAGAGGGGTGGCCGGATGGCTTAGTTGGTTAGAGCATGAGCTCTCAACAACAAGGTTGCCGGTTCAATACCCACATGGGATGGTGGGCTGCACCCCCTGTAACTAAAGATTGAAAACTGCGTGTGGACTTGGAGCTGAGCTGTGCCCTCCACAACTAGATTGAAGGACAACGACTTGACTTGGAGCTGACAGGCCCTGGAGAAACACACTGTTCCCCAATATTCCCCAATAAAATCTTTTTTTAAAAAATGAAGTATTTATTCTATAAATTTAGAAAAGTGAGAGTAGAGTGCAGAGGGAAGGAAGCAAAGAGCAGAGAAGTGTACCCTTTGGAGACTCAAAGGCACAAATAACCTTTGCAAACAACTCACGTCAAGTTCTTTGGCTCCACTCAGTTTACTAGATAGAACAAAAAAGGGCAGCACGTTTAGGCAAATACTCTCTCTAGAAAAACAGAGCGTAATGCTGCATGCGCTGCTCCTTCTGCTCAGCACACCAGGTCCAGCTCAGACCAACTCCTCTCTCAAGACTCAACTTATAATGCATCTGTCTGAAATTTTTTCTCTCAATGCCTCTTTATCTTGGTTAAATGACCCTCCCAAGTATTCCTATGGTAACCTAGTTAATATCAATCTCTAAAAATATACAGTGTGACAGACTTAACACCTTGAGGACAGGCACTGCATCGTGTCGTTTGTTTCTCCAAGATCTCCTGTGATCACGAATGGTGAAACTTTTTTGTGACACAACTGTTTTTATTTCCTACCTCACTTTAAACAGCCTCAATTAGGGAAAAATTTCCTCTGAATGAAAACCCTGGTAGGACTTACATGAATTTTCTGCATACTTTTAGACTCACTTCAACGAGAATTATTTTAGTTTATTAGTTAAAAAATCCCATCCAGTGCAATAATAAAGACTTTGAATGTGAATTGCAGTTAAATCTATTCTCCTCTATCAGCGAGCTCTAGATTCAGGCAGGTTCCTGCCTTTTGAGTATAATCTGCTTTTTCTCTCTTTCTCTGTGCTTTCTCATCCAGCTTGCAGTTTACACCTTCTATGTCCTCTACAATTTGAGTACAGGGAGAGAAAAATATATATCCTTTCCAGGAAGTTCAACTTGACTGGCTTTCTGGTCTCAGGGCATAGTATTGCTTAGAGGTGACTTTTTCTCTCACAGGTGATTTCTTGGTTCCTGGACCCTGTCCTTTAGGGCCCCTCTTCACCGGGCTGCTCCCCTTCCCACTCTCTTCTTCTTCAACTTCTGGTTTTATGGTGGTGTTAAAAAACAAAAATTCAATCAAGTAAATTTGAAGATCTTACTGGCTTTATTAAGTAATCCATGAATTGGGCAGCATCCCATCTAGTAAACAGAGAGGTGCTCCAAGGGGCTGTACAAAAATGGAAGGATTTTATAGGCAGAAGGAGGATGGAGAAAGGAAATTATTGATGAAAGAAAAGAATTGTTTCAGGCCAGGACATCAGGAGAAGACACTGGTAATGGGTCTCATCAGCAGGGCATCTCCCTAATGCTCATCAGGAAATTTCAGATTGACAGCTGAAAGATCACACTCCTGGGAGAGGTTGGAACTGCAATTAAGCCTTGGCTGGCTGTTGTGTGGGCAGATGGCTCCATTTGGGGCCTGTTATTTCTTTTGAACAGTGGTCATTGCAAAGAGTGACTTTTCGTTAGGATCTTTACACCTCCGGTGGAAAGTTAGGAGCAGAATGCCTTTTATGTTGACAGGGAGCGGGCATTTCTAGCATAGGGTCCCCACTGGAAGAGAGTGAAGTTACTTCAAGTACAGCACCAACTCCCTGCCTCTCTCTGCTGTTCTACTTTAGATGCTAGTGGCAGCCTCCAGCCTTCAGATTACTCCACCATGTGTCCATTCTTCCCCCGTAACACCTGGAGACGTACACTCAGCTCTCCGTGAGAGCACAGACTTAGAAATTAACCACCGTACCACCACCCCTACTCCAAAAAATATCTTTAATTTTCAAAAGCTCTTTAATATTCACTCTTGATAATTTACTGGCCTCAAAGTACGTCAGAGATTGCAAGTGTTAGAAAATTGCATTTTGCTATTATTGCCTTTAAAAAGTCTCATTTGCACCTAGATCTTCACTTTGGAATTTAAATATTATATCCTAGTGTGCCTCAGTCAAATGCCCAATTTATTCTGCCCACCAGCAGAGGACATGGCATGTAGTATGCACTACTCAGTTTTGAATGAAAAGGTGCCAATTTTACAACACTCTTTAGAGCACATAAATTACTTCTTTTATGTTTTCCAGAGTGGACCTTCCTCACAGAATTAATACTTTTTACTGAGTTAATTAACAAGATCCATATCCTATTATAATAAACCTCTTGGCAAAGGCATGTAACAATCACTATCTTATTTTAATAACTGCAATCTTTTCTTATAGCTTATCTACCAGGCAGGCCAATGCTACAGATTTTTGCCTCTTTCAAAGTGCTGACGGAGCCACTTCTTTACATATGCGTAGATCTTGCTTTTCACTAAATCAGACAAAATCAGGAACAAGAAATTGAATGTGATTAGGATATGCAGAGGAGAATTTGAAGTTGAGAAGATTGAGCAGACAACTTTTGAATTGAATTAAATGTTGCCCACCAAAACAGGCTGTACTGTGTACTCATGGCAGACTCACAGGAAGCCCCTTGAACTTCCAGAAAACAAAATTACCTACTAACCCAAAATAACTTAGATATGATGAACGGTATGCATAGGCATATTGAAATATCTTTTACGATCTCTGGGGTTTTTTCCACTTTTTTCTCTTGGTGTTATGAGTAACTTAACACCTGCACACAATTGTTTCCTCCTGTTCCTCCTAATTTTGTGTTCAATGTAAGCATCTAGTATAAAGAATGATATATTTAGATAGTTATGAATGTACTTATCTCTTTTGTCTTTAAGATTACCTTTATGAGGAGAGCTTTACCTATTCAGCCAAAGGCATCCATTTGCCTAGGAGATAAGATGAGAACTGTTTAAAGAGAGAGTAAAAAGGGATGGAAGAAGCTTTGTTAATATTTGCCTGTTAAACAAAATAGAATTTTACAGAAAGAAAATTCCTTACAAACCAGGTTGTTGGCTTGCTGCTTTAAGAAAATATTTCTCAGATGCTCTTATTTCCTCCCCCTTAGCAGTATAGTAAAAATTAGCCTGGAAGCAAATTATGCAAAGCATCCCGTACTCCCACAAAGTAAAGAAAATATCCTTTTTTTTTGGAAAACAAGACCACGTGTTTGTTACCCTAGGAAGTAGGGTAACTAAAATAAAAGTATGCCCCCTTTTGGCACAGGAGGTTATTAGGGAGAGAGAAAGAAGAAGAACACAGAAGAAAACAAATGGTTGGATGTCTGCATCCAGATAGCTTTCATGTCAGTAAAGGGAAATGTCCTCAATGGTTTGGGAGGTATTCGTGCACTGCTATGTGTTACGACCTATTATCTAAGAAAGGGAAAAGAGACTTCCTCTCAAACTGCTCTAAACCAACCCAAGGTCAGCTATTTGATTCTTCTTTGGATGGATAAAATCCAGAAGTATCAGATTAAGGAGGCAGACATGTGGTCTATCTTAGAAAACTAAAGTCCTTCATAACAAGAGCTGCATAAGAGAAATCTACAACCCTACCCAGGCTCAGACTGAATAGAAATAACAACAAAAGTTCAGAGTAGTGCATGGTTAAGGTGAGATGGAGCTTTGCCCAAAATGAAAGTGACCAGATCACAAGTTGCACTATCCTCAGAACTGCATTATAAGTGCCAACAGGATAAACATCAGCCAAGTGGCTTATTCTACAGCAGGCCACCTCTCCTACCCACCACTAGGAAAGATAAACCACAACCTCTCCACAGATTATCTAATTATCATTCTTAGACAGAAAAACAAATGCTGTTAATCTGGAACCTAAAAAAAAAAAAAATAGTGTGTCTAAAATACTATTTCTCCCATGATTCTTTTATTTTTGTTAACTTCTTTCTGAATATATACACTCAAAGAATTTTAATAATTACAACTGACCTGGATGGTCAATTATATTTATAATTAATTAAACATCGACCTATTAAATAAATAAAAAAAACTGTAGTCAATTCACATATTTGAAAACCACTGACCCTCCTATTATAACACCATTATTTTATAATTACCATTCGAATGTTCTTGACAAGAAAATATGAAAGAAAAATGTATAAGATAGTTCATCAAAGAACTATACAGAGTAAAACAACAAAAAAAGGAGGAGCAGGAGAAAGAGAAGGAGAAAAAAAAAGCATCAGAGTCAATTTATTGTTTTAACATGGTTCTTCATACTCTCTTATCCTATAATCTCAACCAGGATTTGAGATATGAACATAAATTACTATAGCTAACATTTATTTAGCATTTGATATAAATAGGACACTGTGCATTGGGCTTTCCACACATGTTCTCATTAAATATCTTCATTCAGGATATATTGTATCAATGCTCACTATGCACCAGGAACTGTGCTAGTTACTGAGTAGAGAATCCAGACTACATAGTCTCCAAACAAGTACTTTTTCTGTCCTCACTTGGCTTAGCTTCCATGGAAAATACACACAAGAAAGCAAACAGATACATAATAAAATAATTGCAATCATAAGTATGATCATAGAAACACATGATAAAGAAAATCACACACAGGGATCTTTAGTTAGGACAGTCAGGGAAGACCTTTGAGGAAGACATCTTTAAACTGATGTCTAAAGTGACAAAACCACACAGAGAGTTAGGATGAAGTGTGAGAAAAGGGATGGGAGGAAAGCATGCCATGCACAGGGCACCCCTTATACCAAATGGCCAAGGTCAGAAAGAACTTGGTGTGGTCACAGGATTTAAGGAAAAAGAGTTTGGCCTGTGTATGGTAAGCTTGAAGGTGTATAACACACCATAAATTTGGCTAGATATGTACTAAACAAATAGGAAGAGCCTTATGAGCCATGGTAGAAATACGTATGTTAAATTCATGTGAAACCCTTACAGAATGCAAAGCAGAAAAATTATGTGATCCACTTTCAGTGCAAAAGATATGAAAGGGTTCAGAACAGGTCTCCCCAAGATATGCTTCTTTGTGGATTTTTTTTTTTTAATTTTCTTTTATTAAATTTATTGGGTTGACAATTGTTAGTAAAATTACATAGATTTCAGGTGTACAATTCTGTATTACATCATCTATAAATCCCATTGTGTGTTCATCACCCAGAGTCAGTTCTCCTTCCATCACCATATATTCGATCCCCCTTACCCTCATCTCCCACCCCCCACCCCCCGCCCCCCTTACCCTCTGGCAACCACTAAACTATTGTCTGTGTCTATGAGTTTCTGTTTCTCATTTGTTTGTCTTGTTCTTTTGTTGTTTTTGGTTTATATACCACATATCAGTGAAATCACATGGTTCTCTGCTTTTTCTGTCTGACTTGTTTCGCTCAGCATTACTCTCTCAAGATCCATCCATGTTGTCACAAATGTTCCTATATCATCTTTTCTTACTGCCGAATAGTATTCCATTGTGTATATATACCACAACTTCTTTATCCATTCATCTATCGAAGGACATTTTGGGTGTTTCCATGTCTTGGCCACCGTAAACAAAGCTGCAATGAACATTGGAGCACACGTGTCTTTATCTCTAAATGTTTTCAGATTTTTTGGGTAAATACCCAGGAGAGGGATTGCTGGGTCATATGGTAATTCTATTCATAATTTTTTGAGGAACCTCCATACTGCCTTCCATAACGGCTGCACCAGTCTGCATTCCCACCAACAGTGTATGAGGGTTCCTTTTTCTCCACAGCCTCTCCAACATTTGTTACTATTTGTCTTGTTGATGATAGCCATTCTGACTGGGGTGAGGTGATATCTCATTGTGGTTTTGATTTGCATTTCTCTGATGACTAGTGATGTTGAGCATTTTTTCATATGTCTATTTGCCATTTGTATGTCCTCTTTGGAGAAATGTCTCTTCAAGTCCTCTGCCCATTTTTCAATTGGGTTGTTTGTTTTTTTGTTGTTGAGTTGCATGAGTTCCTTGTATATTCTGGATACTAGCCCCTTATAGGAGGCACTGTTTGCAAAAATCTTCTCCCATTCAGTTGGTAGCCTCTTTATTTTGTCAATGGTTTCTTTTGCTGTGCAGAAGCTTTTAAGTTTCATATAGTCCCATTCGTTTATTTTAGCTTTTACTTCCATTGCTTCTGGAGTCAAGTTCATAAAATGCTCTTTGAACCCAAGGTCCATAAGTTTAGTACCTATGTTTGCTTCTATGCAGTTTATTGTATCAGGTCTTATGCTTAAGTCTTTGATCCATTTTGAATTAACTTTGGTACATGGTGACAAATAGCATTCCAGTTTCATTCTTTTGCACGTGGCTATCCAATTCTCCCAGCACCATTTATTGAAGAGGCTGTCTTTGCTCCATTGTATGTTTTTAGCTTCTTTGTCAAAAATTATCTGTCCATATTTATGTGGTTTTATTTCTGGGTTCTCAATTCTATTCCATTGGTCTATGTGTCTATTTTTCTGCCAATACCATGCTGTTTTGATTATTGTAGCCCTGTAGTACAAGCCAAAGTCAGGAAGTGTGATACCTCCATTATTGTTCTTTTTTCTTAAGATTGCTTTGGCTATTCGGGGTCTTTTGTGGTTCCAAACAAATCTGATGATTTTTTGTTCTATTTCTTTAAAATATGCCATTGGGATTTTGATGGGGATTGCATTGAATCTGTATATTGCTTTGGGTAATATGGACATTTTAACTATGTTGATTCTTCCGATCCATGAGCACGGAATGTCTTTCCATTTCTTTGTGTCTTCTTCACTTTCTTTCAAAAATGTCTTATAGTTTGCAGCATATAGGTCTTTCACATCCTTGGTTAAGTTTATTCCTAGGTATTTTATTCTTTTTGCTGCAATTGCAAAAGGAATTGTTTTTTGTATTTCTTTTTCTGAGATTTCATTGTTAGTATATAGGAAGGCAATGGACTTTTGTGCATTGATTTTGTAGCCGGCAACTTTACTGTATTCGTTGATTGTTTCTAATAGCTTTTTGGTGGAGTCTTTAGGGTTTTCTATATATAGCATCATGTCATCTGCAAAGAGTGATAATTTAACTTCTTCATTCCCAATTTGGATGCCTTTTATTTCTTTCTCTTGCCTGATTGCTCTGGCAAGGACTTCCAACACGATGTTGAAAAGCAGAGGTGATAGGGGACATCCCTGTCGTGTTCCTGAACGTAGAGCAAAGGGCTTCAGTTTTTCTCCATTAATTATGAGATTAGCAGAGGGCTTGTCATATATGGCCTTTATTATGTTAAGGTATTTTCCTTCTATACCCATTTTATTAAGTGTTTTAATCATAAATGGATGTTGTATCTTGTCAAATGCTTTTTCTGCATCAATTGATATAATCATATGATTTTTGTCCTTTATTTTGTTTATGTGATGTATCACATTGATGGATTTGCGGATGTTGAACCATCCTTGTGCCCCGGGGATGAACCCCACTTGGTCATGATGAATAATCTTTTTAATGCATTGTTGTATTCGATTTGCAGAATTTTATTTAGGATTTTTGCATCGGTATTCATCAGAGATATTGTTCTGTAGTTTTCTTTTTTTGTGCTGTCCTTACCAGGTTTTGGTATCAGGGTAATGTTGGCCTCATAAAATGAGTTATGGAATACTGTCTCTTCTTCAATTTTTTGGAAGAGTTTGTGCAGAATTGGTATCAGATCCTCTTTGAAGGTTTGGTAGAATTCACTAGTGAAGCCATCTGGTCCCGGACTTTTGCTTTTGGGAAGGTTTTGGATGACTGATTCAATTTCGTTACTGGTGATTGGTCTGTTTAGATTTTCCAGTTCTTCATGGTTCAGCCTTGGAAGGCTATATGTTTCTAAGAACTTGTCCATTTCTTCTAGGTTGTTGAATTTGGTTGCATATAGTCCTTCATAGTATTCTTGGATGATCCTTTGTATTTCTGTGGTGTCCGTGATAACTTCCCCTTTTACGTTTCTGATTTTGTTAATCAGTGTCTTCTCTCTTTTTATCTTAGTAAGTCTAGCCAAGGGTTTGTCAATTTTGTTAATCTTTTCAAAGAACCAGCTCTTTGTCACATTAATTTTTTCTATTGTCTTTTTGTTCTCTATTTCATTTAGTTCTGCTCTAATTTTTGTTATTTCCTTTCTTCTGCTGACCTTGGGTTTTACTTGTTCTTCTTTTTCTAGTTCTTTAAGGTGTAACATGAGGTTATTTATTTGGGAGTTTTCTTGTTTCTTGAGATAGGCCTGTAATGAGATAAATTGCCCTCTTAAAATTGCTTTCGCTGCATCCCAAAATTTTGGTAGGATGTATTTTCATTGTCATTTGTTTCTATGTATCTTTTGATCTCTCCTCTAACTTCTTCTTTGACCCAGTCCTTCTTTAAAAGTATGTTGTTTAATCTCCATGTATTTGTGTTTTTTCCCGCTTTCTTTTTACAGTTGATATCCAATTTCACAGCCTTGCGATCAGAGAATATGCATGGTATGATTTCAATCTTCTTAAATTTGTTGAGACTGATTTTTATGTCCCAATATATGGTCTATCCTTGAGAATGTTCCATGTACACTAGAAAAGAATGTGTAGTCTGATGTTTTAGGATGAAGTGCTCTATAAATGTAAATTATGTCCATTTCATCTAATGTGTCATTTAGGGCTAATATTTCGTTATTTATTTTCTGTTTGGATGATCTATCCATAGCTGTCAATGATGTATTTAAGTCCCCTAGTATAATTGTGTTTTGGTCAATTTCTCCCTTTAGTTCTGTTAGTAGTTGCTTGGTGTATTTCGGTGCTCCCTGATTGGGGGCATAAATATTGATGACTGTTATGTCTTCTTGTTGTACAGTCCCCTTCACCATTATGAAATGTCCATCTTTGTCTCTTGTTATCTTTTTCACCTTGAAGTCTGTTTCATCTGATATCATTATGGCTACACCTGATTTTCTCTGGGTACCATTTGCTTGGAGTATCAATTTCCACCCTTTCACTTTGAGTCTATGCTTGTCCTTGTAGCTGAGATGTGTCTCTTGGAGACAGCATATGGTTGGCTTTAGTTTTTTGATCCAATCTGCTACTCTGTGCCTTTTTATTGGTGAGTTCAGTCCATTTACATTTAGGGAGATTATTGATATGTGAGGATTTCCTGTCGTTGTATCTTTACTTTTCTAGTAAGGCTGTGTCTCCATTGTTTCTTTGCCTTTTTGTTGTTGTCTATTATTTCTGTGTGGTGGTATTCTATGATGTTTACCTCTGTTTCTTCTTTTATTTCAGTATATATTTCAGTTCTGGATTTTTTTTGAGTGGTTACCCTTAAGTTTATGTAAAAGAAAGTTTTATAATTAGAGTATTCCATTTTCTTCAGCACGCTTACTTTCTCCATTCCCATATTCCGGTTCAGGCCTTTACTCTCCCCCTTTTTGAGTTTTGGTTGCCACAAATTGTCCCTGTTGATGGTGGTCGAATAGCCTCCTTTAGTATTTCTTGTAGTGCAGGTCGTGTATTAGAAAATTCCCTCAGCTTCTGTATGTCTGGAAAGGTCTTTATTCCTCCTTCATATCTAAAGGATATCTTTGCTGGATATATTATTCTTGGCTCATGATTTCTCACTTTCAATAGTTTGAATATTTGGTTCCACTCCCTCCTGGCTTGTAGAGTTTCTGCTGAAAAATCTGATGATAATCTAATGGGCTTTCCTTTGTAAGTTACCGTCTTCTTTTCCCTGGCTGCCTTGAGGATTCTTTCTTTGTCGTTGATTTTAGACAGCTTCAATACGATGTGCCTTGGAGAAGGCCTGTTGGGATTGAGGTAACTAGGTGTTCTATTTGCTTCTTGGATTCGAGGGTCCAGTTCTGTCCACAAATTTGGGAAGTTCTCATCAACAATTTGTTTGAATATATTCTCTGTTCCCTTCTCTCTTTCTTCTCCTTCTGGTATGCCCATTATTCTTATATTGCTCTTTCTGATGGAGTCAGAAAGTTCTTGTAGAGGTCTTTCATTTCTTTTAAGTCTCAAGTCTCTTTCTTCTTCTATCTGTGTCATTTTCAGGTTTCTATCTTCGATGTCACTGATTCTTTCCTCCATCTGGTCAACTCTAGTACCTAAGCTGGTTATTTCATTCTTAATTTCTTCTATTGAGTTCTTAATCTCCAGAAATTCTATTTGGTTCTTTTTTAAGATTTCAATCTCTTTCGTAAAATGCTCACGCTGTTCTTTGATTGAGTTTCTGAGTTCATTTAACTGCCTATCTGTGTTTTCTTGTATCTCGTTGAGTTTTTTCAGAACTGCAATCTTGAATTCTCTGTCATTTAAGTCACATATTTCTGTATTTTTAAGTGCCTTCTCTGGAGATTTTTCACTTTCTTTCTGAGCTATCTTGTTGCCTTCGTTATTCATGGCGATTACTGGTCTACTATTTCTCTTCCTAGACATCTACAGGAGTGACTTCTGCACCAGGTTGATAGAAAGCGGTCTTTCTTTTGTTTGCCAGTACTTGTTGGTAGAATGTTTTATTATTTCTCCAACTGCAACTTATTTTTCTTCTCCCACACGGTAGTGCTATGTTTTCTCTGCACTATTCCAACTTCTCACACAATGGGGGGGGGGGTTCCCTGGGAGACGGGCTTCTCCTCTGTTAATAGTTCGTCTAGGTCACAGGGCGCAGTGTCCCGGTGGGTATGCGGAGAGCTTTTGATGTTCCAAAGCTCTTCCAGCTCCGGATTCAGAGCCCGTATGTTTCAGCAGTTCTGTTTACTCCTGCAGGGATCCGCCCAGATAGGTGGGGTCAGGGGGGGTAAGTTGTGATAGGTGGCCCAGAGCAATGGCAGCGACCACCACCACAGCTGGTCCTGCTTCCACAGCTCTCTCCCCTTTGCTGGAACTAGTTGGGCTGTGAATTTCTGTTTGCGGTCCACAATTCTCAAAACAGCAAATTTTCTGTTGTTTTGATCTGACACTGCTACTGTTTCGCTTCTAGCACCGGGCAGGTGGGGGCGGGGCGAGCTCTGGGAGGGGAGGGAGGGGGCGGCTAGTCTCAGTGCCTAAGGCTCCGTTCTCTGCTTGGCAGTGCGGGTTTAAACCACCGTTTTCAGCCTTTTTCCCTCAGTCTTTTCTCCGAGGTCTCTGCCGTGAGCGTTGGGTTCAGCCGTGGTATATGCTGTCCCCTCAGCCCTGTGGAGCCCTGGTGGAGCCCTAGCAGTCCGAGTTCTTCCCTCTCCCGCAGCTGCGGTAGTTCCGGGAAGCAGCGAGCTCGGCGCACTGAGCGAGGTCTGCGTCCTGCGCCCGCGCGGCTCCGTCTCTGCGCACTTCTCCCTTTCCTCCTCCCTCCACTCGCGCGAATCTCCCACCTGTAGGTGATTTCAGTCGGTAGTGGGCCTCTTCGTCTTGCCTGTCTGCTGTGCAGGGAGTCCTTTGTGGAGTTTTTGTTGTTCGATTCTTTGTAAATTCCAGGGGAGCTTTACAGAGGCTCACCTCACGCCACCATTTTTCCGGAAGTCTCTTTGTGGATTATTTTGAGCTGAAGGCAACTAAGAGCCTCTGGGCTCAAGAGAAAAATTTACTTCTCTGTTTAAGAATTTAAATTGAAGCCTGGCATAATAAGAGTTACTACCAGAAATAACCCTTGACTTATCTAAAAAGCAGGACAAACTTCTAATTACTGAACATCTGTTCCTCTTATAGTCATTCAAATGACTTTTCTCCACTCTGCAGCCTCAGGCATCTTACTGAATGCTTAGCTCAAAATGTCATGTTTACCTCATTTTACCTGTCTGTCTCTGAACCTCTCGTGTGTGGGGTTCCCATATGTATGTATGCAACTAAATTTGGTTGTTTCTTCTTGTTAATCTGTTGTATGTGGATTTAATTATTAGACCAACTAGAAGAACATAGAGGGCAAAGAAAAACATTTTCCTCCCCCATCGTATCATAGCTGCAACAATGTGGTGACTGGCTAGGAGGGACACAAGAATGGAAAAACAAGAACAAAAAACAACCCAGATTGTAGACACAAGCAATCTAGGCAGAATATCACTGTAGTTTGACTAAGGAGGTGGCACTGCAGATGGAAGGACAGTGAAAGGGATCAGAAGTTGTCACCCCAAAATATGCTACTTTGGTATAAGGAGTTTATCAAGCTAAGGTAATCAAAACCCAACAGATACAGGCAAAGCTCTTTACCTCCTTCTCAACTGCCAATATTTACATTGGAAAGGGGGCCTGTACCAGGAAGAAAGCTATTACCAAAGGTAACTTTCTAACTAAGAAATGTATCTGCATATCAGGGCACCCTTTGTTTTCCAAACATCTCCTCTTGTTTTCCTGTGAAAGGCCTTCCTTCCGTTTGTATCCGCAGACACCTACTCCTTTTCTTAGCTCAGGATGTTACATAAGCCTCGGTCACCATGGAGATTTCATGTCTGCTGTGCTCCCACACATACAAGATTAAATTTGTGTTTCTCCTGTTAATTTGTCTTATGTCAATTTGATTATTAGACCAGCCAAAGAATCTGGAAGGGTAGAAGGTAAATGTTTCTGCCCCTTCAATAGAATAAAATTATATTTTGAAAATAGAATCAAGCTATTAATGGCTTCAATGCTAGGATATGAAGGGAGGTAAGAAAAGAACATAATTTCTTTGGGTGAAAAACAAAGAATTATTTGAGGTATGGTAAACTGTAGATATCTGTAAGAAATCAAGTGGAGATAAATATGTTAAAAAGTTAGGAATGCAAGTCTAAAGCACAAAGGAGAGACATGTATTGGAGACATCATTATTATCTTAAAAATGGAATTAAAATCCATAATAATTGATGAGATCCCCAGGGGAGGGTAAATGGTAAAAGTAAGAAAATAAAAATGTTGCGCAAATACCACACAATCCTTTGAGATAGGTATTGTTTTATTATTCCTATATTAAAAGATGAAGAAACTAAAATTTAGTAAAGGTTATTTAAGTTGCCCAAAGGTTATACAGCTATTAAGAGACCCAAGGGACAAAGGTAAAGGCTAAGCTCTGATTCCAAGTAGTTCAAACCTAAACTTCCACTGAACAAATATACAAACAAGCAAAAAAAAAAAAACAGTCAAACCCCATTCATTGGCCTCCTGATTTCACGTTTCTTACATAATTGTATTACAATTTACCTAAAATTTCTTGAGCATCACAGAGTATATATTTATCATACTTCCTAAGTTTAAATCTATACATCATGGAAGATGGAATTATTTGATTTCTCACATTCATCTGTGGATAAATCCTGTTTATTGATTTGTTACAAAACGTAGAAGTTGGTTTCCCACAGAGCCACCATATGTAACCTTCTAGGCATCACTTAATACAACTGCTACTATACTCACCATGAAATTAATTGCCTTGCTTATTTTTTACCATCATTTAGCATATACAGAGTGATTTTATTTGTTTGTGTTTTGTGGAAGATTGAATAACCTGTTATTAACATTTTAAATCAATCTATGTTGATGGGATACACATAATTTGTATTTATTTCTCAAATAAAATTTTCAGCAAACGTGAAAAAGGCCTGCTGTGTTGGGTTTTTTTTGTTTTTTGGTTTTGTTTTTGTTTTTTGTTTTTTTAATTCACAGAAGTTAATAAGGTTCAGAAAAGTTGTAAAAAGGTTAATCATGATTTTAACTTAAAGATTTCATCCCCATCCCATTCCAAAACCCAGTTTCTTATAAATGTAGTTTTGCAGACAAAACTTTTTGAATAAGAATGTAAAGAAGTTCTGGAAAAATATTCTTCACTTTTCTAAGGCGATTTGCTGTAATCACATTACTAACAGCTTTCAACAATGTAAAAACAGGCCACCTCAGGGATAAAAGAAGATATAAAGACATATACCACCTTGAGATTTTGGTGATTGAATAGAATCGCATTCATAGGACTTCTTGAATATACACTGATGACTACAGTAGGTTATAAAATCAATTTCCCATATTATCAAAACTTTATAAATTTGAAATATTCACATTCAGAGTTGTGTATTATAAAATCTCCAGAAACTAAAAATCTGGGTTTTGATACAATAATTTTCATATGGTTCAATGAATTGCAACTACTACAATAAAATATGAGCATTTTGGCCCCCAAAAGGAAGACTAGAATGTATAACTAAGTCTGAATAGATCATATGTCTATATCCAGTGAACTATTTCACAAAGTTGACATATTTTCAAATGCAATCCAGTAGATTCAATCTAAACTCTATAAAATGCATATGGATAGGAACAAATGTATCACACTTGAAGCACAATACATTATTCACAAACATACCCCAAGCATTTCTTACAGATTTATAGAGTAATTCATATGGAAAAATATATACATCTCAGCATTTCCATTCCAACTACCTCAATTAAACTCATACCACTTTAACCAATGTACTCTAAAAGTAAACCTGAAAAACAAAGTAGTATCTGTATGGCTTAGTTTTAAAAAATGTTTTCAAAAAGATGAACTCAAAACTATTTACATAGACAAATATTTTTAATATTACATAGTTACCAAGATAAATTTTTTTTATGAAACGATAATTTGCAAATATTGAACTTAGTACTTATAGTTTTCACTATCTCCCAAAACAGAAAAATGTATTTATTTGTGTCTAAGAAATTTTATTGTTAAGCTTAAGCAGACCAAAACAATAAAAGAAGATTAAGTTCCTCTGACTCAAGGTAATGAAACTGGCTTTAAAAGCTAGTGAATAAGCTTAATTTTGTTTTTGCAGCAAAAATGATGGCTTTCAGGGAATCTCAACCTTTAACAAGAATAATACACTTAACAAAAAGAATATATTTACATCTCCTCACCTGAAATTTCTGTACATACCATTTGGCTCCCTATTTGAAACACTTTTTATTTTATAATTTTAGAATCATTGTATGTAGAATTTAAACCTTATATGTTTCCAAAGCTTTATTTTCTTATCTTTAGAGAAAATATCAAGAGAAAAAGAAGATTAAATGAGGTAAAGATCTATTAAGATGAGTTAGAGAAAATATCAAGAAAAAGAAAAAAAAGATAAAATGAGTTAAAGATCTGTCTGCTGAGAATTGTATATATTGTTGCTTCATAATTCAGGTTAAATGTAAAGAAATGTTTCCTGATACAGAGTTCTTTGATTAAAAATAAAAAACTGTTCTTAAAAAGACGTAGAGAATTTCTTGCTCTGAAGACTTCTTAATACAGTATTTTTCTTTGTTTGTGACTGTGTATAAATGGCCTTGTCAATAGACAAGGAAATTACTAGATCTGGCTTTAAAGTAATGAGAAAATTCCATAAACCAATTGCCACAAACTATGTTACAACTCTGTAGTAAAAAGTGACTCTAAATGATCTTTCATGGTTTTGTTCAAGCTACTAATTCATTGCAAAACAGGAAATGATAACTCAATTATTATGGATGTTTCTGTTTTAAAAGCTGTCTACTAACAGACACTGCAAAGACCAAAGGTTCATGGTTTTTTGTTTGTTTTCTTCTCATAATTATATATATATAGCATGAGATCAAACCTGAATATTTTTATCCCCTCTGCCGCTAAAAAAAAATACATACATACTAGACTTGATTAGAAGTGTATCTATGTTTGGAGGAAAAATAACCATTCTCATGGTTAACCATGTGAATAAAAATGAAGTGAGTGGGAGGGCCAGAATTACTCTAATTTTGAAATGTAATATCCATATCTACACATCATACATACAGCCTCCATACTGAGGTTTATTATTCAATTTGTTCAGAGTTCATTGTTCTGTGGAGGAAAAGAATGTAGTAATGAGATTCATATATTTATAGCACCATTTTGGTGTACACAACTTGAACAAACGGGATTTGAATCACATTTGAATCAAATAGGGGATAATACAAGTCCCTTGCCATCTTAGGAACAAGGAAGTAGTAATTCCATGGATAGAAGATGGTTAACCCTACTAAGGGCTATTGGGAACATCAGGGCTGAGAGGATATTTAGTCAACTCCAGTATATTAACCAGTGCCAATAACTTCTGATGTAGCCTGAAAAAAAAGAGAAGTGTCAAAAACAAGGCATTTTGCTTGATGGGAAATACAGAGTTTTCTATTTGAATAAAAGTTGATTCTGCTACCTCGTTATCAAGGATGAATAGAAGGAAAGGGGTACCTTATGGCTGAACTATCCAGAAAAAAGATTTTCAGATTTTGAGTGGAAACTCTAACTCTAGGAATCAAGAATACCCTTAGAGTTTGTGTTGCGAGCATGACCAAATCGAGAGTTAAACCTGAGCATTGTAATTTAAGTGACATTGGAAAGGCCCTCACCCAAATTATCTTCGAGAAACCTGCTCCTAATATTTCAAATTCTAGCAATGCAAATCCATTCTCTGCTACTCACTTGTGTGACCTTGGGCAAGTGATCTAACTTCTTTAACCCAAATGACGTTAAGATGAAATGAAATACTGCATTTGAAGCACTCACGAGTGCCTGGCACATATTAAGTATTTTAATAAGTGTATTAATAATGAGAGCTGTAATTAAGAGCTTCTTTCTGCAGAATGACTCTCAGAAGCCATCAATTTTGAAGGAGACAAGGGCAGAGTGAGAGAGAGAATTCATAGACCAAGGCAAGAAGGCCAACCCCAGAGGCAGGCAAGGGGAAATAATCAGAGTGGAGAAAGCCAGAACAGACAGAGGTATAAGAGGAAATGAAGAGACTAAGGAGATGAAAAGAAAAAATAAATAAAAAGCAGAAGAAGAAGATTAAACATGCCAGAGGATTAAACATGCAGGAGGGCACATGACAAGGGAGACAGAAAACAAAAATTATTAGATTTGAACACATTAAAATTAAAGGCTTTCTCTGGAAATTATGTCATAAACAAAGTTAAAAGATAAATCCAAAATTGTTAAAAAAAAAAAAAAAATCAGCCCCCAAAAGTGCTTTCTTCCTAGCTTTATTAAAGAGGGTTGATTTTTTTCTTAGTCACTAATAAAAATATGTGCTCCTGAATAGAAAAACAAAATGGTTACCTTCATAAATTCATAATTCAAAAGGAAAAAATGTTCCATATACACATTAAAATTGCTCAACTTCACTAGTAATCAAAGAATTACTATTTAAAGCAACAATGAGAAATCTTTCATTTTTTATTTTAAGACCAGAAAATTCTTTTTAAATATTCCTATTGCTGTTGAGGTAAAACAAGTATTTTTTTTTTTTTTACACTGTTGTTTTGTGTGTAAACTGGATAAAATATTTCTTAGGATAATTTGCAAGAAAGTTAAATATGCTTAGAACTGTGATCTTGAGGTTAACACAAGGCAGCTGAGCACACACCTAAATTGCTTTCCCAGTTATGTGGTGTGATCCAGCTGTAACTAACTCCTACCAATGGAGTATGAGTAGAATTGAGGCAACCTCCAAGCTTGACTCATATAAACCTTCCATGCAATACCCTTGCTTCTCTTCCTCAATCGGTTGGTTACATGTCATCTCCCAGGGTGAACCATTGAAGCCATGTGTTGACAAGACTAGAGCCTGCCACCATTAGCCTAGGACTGAATAATACCTTTTGTACCACCACCAAAACCATACCTCACTCTGACTGACCTTTATGTGAGCGAAAAGTACATACAGCTAAGCACTGATTTCTTGGAGCTTAATTGTTGCAGCAGCTAGTACAACTAAGATAGACCTCATAATTCTACTTCTAGAAATGTATCCTTATTATGTTTAAGGATATATATCAACATACTAACTATATATAATACTAGGAAAAAATGAGAATCACCTATCTAACAAAATAAATTATAAAATGAAATACAGAATATTCATTTAAACGGAATATCCTGCCACAATTAAAACTCATGTTTAATTATATGGGGAAACATACACAGAATATCGTTTTTTGGTGTGTGTTTTTTTTTTAATAAAACAGCTTACAAAATTATGTATGATAGATGATCATAATTTACACACACACACACACACAGTCCAACCACACTTATTTAGAGGTTTTGGAATTATGAGTAATTTTATGTTGTTATTTACATTTTTTTATTATCCAAACATTTTAGAATAAATGTTTATTATATTCAAGAAAACATTCTCATGAATACTATAATAAAAGATGAGGAGAAAGAGAAGGAAAGAAGAGAAGAAGGAAGAGAAAAAAACCCAAAGTTTACATTCCTAGTAATGCATTAAATGATTTTGCCAAGGCTGCCCTTTATGCACAAATAGAGAGCTTCCCGAGGAGGGGGTGTGCTGTGAGGCACAGGTGTGTGGAGGTATTTATGCTTTCAAGGGGTAAGGCCCAGGGCTAGCCAAACCTCCAGGTGGTTGCTTCAAGGTCATCAGCAACCTTGTTATTGACCTTAGTGTGCTGTACAAATACCACCATTTTCTATTAGGTTGGTGCGAAAGTAATTGCGGTTTTTGCAATTATTTTTAAACTTTTAAACCGCAATTACTTTCACACCAACTTAATATATGTGACATGACATAAATAATGTTAGGAATTATCAGTTTAACATCCTTTTTGAAGAAAAGAAGTAGATTTCAAACATGCCTGTTTCCTTTTATCCAAAGAACACAATGTGCTCAATAAGTAGAATATTTAAGAAAAAATATTTTAAGATGTACAGCATCCATGAAATCATATAATCTAGATTAAATTATTATTAATAAAAGAAAAAATCTACCAATAATACAAATAATGAATCTAGTAATATTATTTTTCATTGTAGTTAAAGTGCTAATTTTTGTTTTTCTCTGACAAACTTACCACCAAAACCTGGGGAAATTTTATTTAATATTTAGATGTTATACATTTCTCTTCATTTCAATCAAATGTAACTGATGTGTTTCATATACACACTCCAAGAAAGAATTAATAAAACACTTTAAAATTGTACTATATTCATACAAATGCTACAATATCTTATCAGTCAGAAAATGACCAGAAAGTGAGCCAGATTTTTATTATTTAACTGTGTTTTGATGAGCATGAGTGAAGCATCTGAAGATAGAATAAAAACAGTTCTAGGACACATACTGAAACTTGACAGAACATTAGCATATGAATGACAAAGAACAGAAAAAAAATTAATTTAAAAGAGTTTCTTATCATGGCTTACCACTATGTGATATTAAATGAGTTCCAAAGAATACATTGGTCCCATTGAAATTTGCTTCATGAAAATAAAATTATATACTAAATGCTTTGCCAAAAATAAAAGAAACTGCACCAACATTATCATTTACACCTGCCAGTGATGATTAAACAAGCCAAAAAAAAAAAAAAAAAAAGCATTGAAATGTGTGTCTTAGAAAGAATTGTGAGATGCTCTTTCTCCTTATGTGTTCTACCAAAACAAAAAACGAAAAAGTGAATTAGTCTTAAGTTTTCATCTTAGTTTTCAGACATTATGCTTAATATGTTATATTTTTAAAGGAAAACAAGAAGATAAATTTAGATTCTCCTCTAAAACTTTCTGGTGGTAAATTAGAAACTGAAATGTTTTAAAGAACCAATTTTCTGCTTTAAAAATATGCATGTTTTTTAAAAGAACTCAAACCCAGAAATGACTAGAATTCATGGAGATGTCCAAATCTCTTTTAAAGAGAGAATTGTGCTAAGAAGAAGCATTACTGGGCCCAGGAAGTAAAGAATTTCTCTGCCCATCCCCAACAAAAACCATCTGACCAGAACAACCAGCCAACTATAGACCAACGTAATCTGGGTGGACCCTAAATGGAGAAGTTGGGTGCCGCTGCTTGGCCTGTCCAACACCCTGGCCTCCCCTCTCATGACACTTGGCATCCTGCACTGCATTACAATTGCCTGTTCACTGATCTGTATATGCGTTCTGCATGGAAAGGACCAATGTCTCTTATATCCATCACTGTATCCTCAGTGACTAACGTTGTGCTGATACATACTGGACACTCATAAAATATGTGTGAATAAATGGGTTCATTCATTCATTCATACAATCTACACACAGTTACTCAATAGTTATTATTTGGCAGATACTATCACCAGCACTGGGATAAAGTGATGAAAAAGCCATCTAGCATTTTATAGCTAAATACAAGCCCATCAGCAGAGGGAAACACTATTTCTAAGGAAGGCAGCAACAGGAATAGCAAGCTACATCCCTCTGTGTCTCTATGGTCTCAGACAGTAAACAAACCATAGGCCCCATGAAATCTTGGTACAGGGCTGGGGGATTTTGACTAGGAAGCCAAAATGCTATGGTTATTTGGCAAGGTCCACAAGCAAAAGAATTGTGGGTATAAATAGTAATACAAAATAATCAGTAATCATAGAATGGTGAAGCCTGAGGATGTTAATGTTATATAAGAATTGATCATAAACCAAATTGCATATGCTTTGAAAAGCCGTAATCATGGAATCATTGGAAAGAAATATCTCCAATATATAAGATATTTCCTTTTTCATTGTTCCTATACACATTTAGTGGAAATGATACCTGGACAATTTTTTCAGTCAGTATTTGAATGGTTTTTATGCTTTAAAAAGTTACCAAAAAATTCAAGTCATGAATAATTTAAGAATATCACTTTTCAAAAGGGAAATGCATTTAGCACAGAGGAAATGCTGCTTCTTCCACATATGTATGCCATCTATGTGATTTTTTTTCATAATAAAATCAAGCATACAGTTACGTAGATAGTTAAGAAAGATAAAAAGAAAGGGAAAACAAAAGACTAACCTTAAAGCGTGTGTTTGTATGATTTGTTTTAAAATGAGCATTAAACACAAGTTGCTCAATTCAAAAGGCAGATAATGCCAAACTTTGAAGCACAAAGGAAGATATGGGAAGTTCTCCCAGCCCAGACTGAATCACTATGTATATATATATCACATGTCTAGTATGTGGATACAGGTACAGATTTATTTACAGATATAGATATAGGTTAGATGCACTCTATGACCCACTGAAATTTTGTGTATCAAATACATGGACTGAGAGTGTTTCCAGGATTCAAGACTTTCAATGCTAAAACCAGCAAAATCCCTGCAAACAGGATGAATTGGTCACTGTACTTGAACATTCTCATCTCTGCAAAAGGATTTGCTTTCACAGATCTCTATTATTGGCTTTCACCCTATTCCTTATAGCAAACTATTTTTAAAAGGGTCTTAGGGGTGTGGGAAGTTCAATCCTCGAAAATTTCATGCAGCAAAAATAAAATAATTTCAAATTGATCGAATATAAAATTAATGTATGTATACAAAATTTTATACAACTAATCACAAGGTTGAAAAGAAATTATTTATTCACTACTTAAATTATCAAGACACTGTTACATGACACAATGATAAAGTTCATCATATTTTGTGTGATAAAATATAAGATGTGGTCCCTTGTCCAAGTTTTCTTCACAACATAGAAAGTTGAGGGATCAAGCAAATGTAAGAGTAGAAAAGACCGATCCCAGACTACCAGATAGTAATATTTTATTAGTCACAAACTGTACACTTCCTATTGAAGACAATATACAAACATGTTTTGTTTACTTCTTCATAGAAAAATAGCTTAATAATATATCAAAACTGTTTTTACTACCCAAAATTTCATCTGAAAGATATGGAATTATTTTTTGTTCAATTATTATTTTCCTTTTCCTTCTCAAAACAAAAGTCTCCACTGGCCTCTTGGAGGCCATTACTCTTTTATAACTTATAAAATTGTATGGCTGATTTCCACAACCACAGCAAATTTTGCTTACCAATAAAATAAACTGCAATATTTGATTTCCTTCCAAAGGAAGTGTTAGTGTCTGCATGAATGAATGTGGTTTCTTGCTCCTTTCATAAAATTTGAATCTGTAGCAAACATAATTTGCTCTCTTTTTTATTCTTATAAACATCCACTCAGGTGAGAGGCCATTCCAGAAATCACCTGATTCATCATAAACCTTTACAAATATAATGCAAGAGTCGTTTTTACTTTTGAAAGCTATCCAAGGAGGAGCAATAAAACTTATAATGTAAGAATTTAAAAACAAAAGGTTGGAAACATTGCTTAGAAACATTGTATATTTACTTAGTTTTCACCTAATATTTTTTTCTTCCAGATTTTGTCTTTGGTAGCACAAGAAAATAATGAGTTTGAGTTTAATCTTCCTCAAAGAAAATAAATAAAATACAGATTTTTTTCCTTTTCATATTTCCCTTAAGGGTAGAAAGCAAGTGCAGCATTACATCCATAAGCAAACCTGAAGACGCAATTGCCAGGTAGGGCTACATCAATGGCTCATTATAGCCAAACTCACTAGCCAACAACATGACAGGTAAATTCTATCAAAAGGATTTTGATACAATAAAACTTTTGTAACAACAAACCTTCAAAAATGCTTCAGAAAATTAACCAAGAAGAAACAAAGCAAAGGCCACTGAACATCTTGAAAACTTGAGAAGATAACTAGCTATATGCAAGCTTCAACTGCACCATAACATTTTCATGATGCTTTAAATCAGCCATAGTATCCTGTATCCAAACAGAAGCCAAATGCACATCTTAAAGTGACTCTAATTAAAGCCTGCGTCCAGGAAAGTCTTCAGCAAACCAGAGCACAGCATGTGGTGACTTGGGATTGCCAGAGAGAGGAGGGGGGAGGGTTTATTTTGGTCTAGGATGGCAATGTTTGCTCTGATAAGTCATGAAACGTCACAAGAAAGTCAAACCTCCAAAATCCCTCCCCCCGAAAAAACACTTCCTCCTTCACTCAACCTTTCCCAAAAAAATACTTGAGAAGGAGTCTATACCTAAAAGTTTTCCTCATGTACTTGCTCTATAATTTATCCAGAACTTCCCTCATTCGTAAACTTCCCTATGTGCTTGATCAAGAGGAAGTGTAAATAATTTTGACTTGCATTTCACCCTGGTGACTTTTGTTGTTTTTAGCTTTCTTGAAGAACTGTACTATGTATTTTGACATTTTTTTCTGCTAATCACATATACTTCAATTATTTATTTTTTCCTGTTATTTGTTATAGGCCTTAGGTTCTAATAGGTTTTCATGTGGTTTAAACCAATGGAAACCATTCATTTTCCATCAGGTGAGTTAGATTTCTAAATGAGTAAATGTTGTGCTATCCTTTTAAATTAGCGTTACCTTTCAACTTGTCTGTGCCTACACAATTTAAATATTTGATGAAAGACTACATTTTATATAGTAAATTTGGAAAACCTAGATGATAACTAATATGTTCTTATTTCAACAAAATCAGCAATAAAGTTAGTTAATAATACATAGAGTTCACTCATGTAGCAAAAAAATTATTGAGCATGTAACTCCATGCCAGTTTTGGAGTTATATCAATAAACAAAAAGATATGATTTCTATCCTCATGGAGCTAACAGTCTAGCAACTTGAGAAAAACATTTTTTTTTTGAAAAAAAAGCAAGATTATAAAAATAAATTTCCAATATTTTTAATCTCTGAATCCATTAATGGAAATATTTTTAGCAAACATTTACTGTAGTTACAGACTTATCAAAAGATAGATATTTTATTTTATTGAGAGTAAAGCTGAGCTACGTCATTCTTTGATTATCTTTTCAAAAATTTAGCTTTGCCTCACTTATTAAGATCCTAAAACGTAGGCTTCCACTGTACTTTCCAAACAGGAACACTTAGAAACTTTATAATACATTGAACAATCAAATTTCTTGTGCAGAAACTTATACATAACATATGTAGAGCAATCCTTTAATAGAAAAGCATACTTTAAAGTCAAAATATATTAAATTAGAACATTTTAAAAGACTTATTATTTCATTTACTATCTTCAATAGACAATTTATTTTCGGAGAAATAGTATTCTAGGGCACTTTATTTTCCCCTTGCAGTGATACTGTAAGTATGGAAAGGAATAGAGGTACCTTTTATATATGCCCTTGGTATAGCCGTTACTCTACCAAGTTGTTCATACTTCTTCAAGGTCAAGTTTTGCTCCATCACCACTAGCCAACTAAACAATAGGGTACATGTACCTTTAAATTTACTCATCTATTCTAAAGCCAAAAACAAAACAAAACAAAAACCCACTAGTGACCACTACGTTTAAAGGATTTCCAGATTTGGCTCTAACACTTAAAAAGAAAAAAAAGTTAATAAATAGATTCGGCTAATAGGCTAATGGGAGAGAAAAGGAAAGACTGAGGAATATATTTCCTTAACTAATGCCTAAAAAAACACCTGGTGTATACTAGGTTGTCAATGTATATTGTTATATTAATGAACAAACAAATGCAGTCATTAATAACTAAGAAAGGACAGAGATTCAAAATAAACACTGTACCTGCTTCCTTCCATGAACACATTAAAATTATAACTAAATTATAGAGCAATTGACCTGGTGAACAATCTGATAGTTTTATAACCAAGCATATAAAGAAGAAGCCACATCAAGACTGATAAGAGGGCCAGAGATGCAAAATAGGCCGGCCCCACACCTCCGTGTGGAGGTTGAGAATCAGGAGGGATCTCTCAGCCATGGAGGTCCCCACAGAGGGAGCTAGAGAACCCAGGTACACCAAGCTCCCCAGCCTGGAGCCCTGGTGCCAGGAAGAAGAGCCCCCACAATATTTGGCTATGAAAAAGAGTGGGGATTCCAACAACCCAGGTGGAATGGAAGGCTTCCGGAAAACACAAATGTCCTTTTAAAGGGCCTACACACAGACCCACTCGCTCACAGACACTCACCCTGGGCTCTGGCATAGGGACAGTGACTCAGGGGCATCGGAGGCATAGAGGAGAGCAGACTGAGGTCTATTGCTTTGATTCAGAGCACGGGCTGGAGGACAGGTGCCATTTTCCCTGTGTGGGGGCACTCCTGCCGTGCAGCCAGTAGGCAGCCATCATCTTTACTGTGTTGAGCCTGCCCCCAAACAGCTAAATCGGAATCTGATTGGCCTGGTGAGCTCCGCTGCTCCATCCTGCTGACTCACTGGGACCCAGCCCCACCCAACTCCCCCAACAGCTGAGGTACTTTCTCTGTGAGCAATCAGCCCCACCCACATTGCACTCTTTCTTAGAAAACTATCAGCATCTTCAGGCCCCATGCAGGCAGCAACTGGGTACAGTGTGCTCTGAGAATTTTGCTAAGTAGCTTTAGGGTCAGCAATAGCACCAAACGAGAATCCACATTAATCTGGTAAACAAAACCCTTCACACTCTAGTGACTCCCTGAGACCCTGGTTCATCCAATTTGCATACTGTACTAGGCTTTGTCACTAGCTGAACCTTAAGGGAGTTGGCAGGTGGCAGCAGCCTTTGGGGTATCATGGCTTTTTGCAGAGCTACCCCAGGCCGAGTACTGGTAGCAACTCTCTTCGGGTCCCAGTGTGGACTCTCCCACGTGTCTCCAGGTTTAGCACAGGCTGTGAACAACCTCAGATCACTTTGTAGCTCCTACCAGGTAGTCCTTGGCTAGTCACAGGCAGTGGGTACTTGGACCTGCACTGGAGCCCCTCCCAAGTGTCCCCATAACCAACATACTAGGAGGCTGGCTTCAGACCACAGCAGAGCACACACAAGTAGCCCCACAAGTAGCACACCCATAGGGCAGTCTCAATAGGCGCCAGAGGGTGCTGGGGTGAATCCCACTCAGTGGGGTAAGCCCCTGCATAGCAGCCCATAAGCTGTGGACCTGACCAAAGCCCACAGCCAATCACCGTGAGGGCCAATCCGACTGATGTGCCACCCTCTGATATGCCAATACCAATTAAGACTCAACTATAACACGAGGGCACACAAAACCCACACAAGAGACTCCTGGAACAACGAGAGCAGGTGGCCAGGGAGACTGCCACTGGGCCCCAAAGCACCCCCACTGCATAAGGCCACCCGGCCAAGACTGAGAGAAATAGCAAATCTATCTAATGCATAGAAACAAACACAGAGAGGCAGCCAAAATGAGGAAAGAAAGAAATGTATCCCAAGTGAAAGAACAACAGAAAACTCCAGCAAAAGAACTAAACAAAATGAAGGCAAGCAACTTACCACATACAGAGTTCAAAATAATGGTTATAGGATACTCAAGGAACTTAGTGAGAACTTCAACAACAAAATAGCAAGCATTAAAAAAAAAAAAAAAAAAAAGGACATAGAAACAATAAAAAAGAACCAGTTAGAAGTGAAGGATACAATAACTGAAATGAAAAATGCATTCGATGGAATCACCAGCAGACTAAATGAAGCAGAGGATTGAATCAGTTATTTGGAGGACAAGGTAGCAAAAAATATCCAAACAGAACAGCAAAAAGAAAAAAGAATTCACAAAAATGAGGATAGTTTAAGAACCTCTGGGACAATATCCAGCATAACAACACTTGCATCATAGGGTAATCAGAAGAAGGACCTAGTAATCCCACTTCTGGGTATGTATCCAAGAAACCCAAAACGCTACTTCCAGGGGACATGTGCATCCATATGTTCATTGCAGCATTATTTACAATGGCCATAATGTGGAGGCAGCCTGGGTGCCTGTCAATGGAAGAATGGGTAAAGAGGAGGTGGTACATATATACAATGGAATATTGCTCAGCCACAGAAGGGAATGGGTTCTTGCCATCTGCAGTATGGATGGACCTGGAGGGTGTTGAGTGAAGTATCAGACAGAGAGACAGATGCAATGTGATTTTGCTTATTTGTGGAATCTAAAGAACAAAACAAACAAACAAACAAAACAGAAATAAACTCATAGATATAGGGAACATTTTGATGGTTGCCAGATGAGAAGGGGTTTGGGGGTGTGGGTGAAAAAAGGGGAAGGGATTAAGAAGTACAAACTTGATGTTACAAAGTAGTTACAGGGATGCAGGGTACAGCATAAGGAATCTGGTCAATAATTGTAATGACTATGGTGTCAGATGGGTACTAGATTTGTTGGGGTGATAGATGTGAGGGAGTTGGGGGCAAGGTGAGAAAGTTGAAGGGATTAAGAAGTTCAAATTGGTAGTTACAAAACAGTCATAGGCATGTAAAGTACAGCATAGAGAATATAATCAGTAATATGATGACAACTATGTATAGTGCCAGGTGGGTACTAGACTAGTCAGGGGGATCACTTCTTAAATTAGATAAATGTCTAACCACTATTCTGTACCCCTGAAATGAATATAAAATAATATTGAATGTCAGCTGTAACTGAAAAATTTAAAAAGCAGAAAATGTGAAGGGGAATAAGAGGTTCAAATTTCCAGGTATAAAACAAATAAGTCATGGGGACGTAACATATAGTATAAGGAATATAGTCGATAATATTGTGATAGCATTGCACAGTGTCAGATGGTTACTGGACTTATGGTGATCACGTCTTTAGGTACATAAATGTTGAATAACTACTGTGTACACCCAAAACTAATATAATATTGTGTGTTAGCTATATTTTTAATAAAAATCTTAAAATAAAAAAAGCATGAAATATGTAACATCACACACACACAAAAAAAGAATTAACAAAGAGAAGCAAGGACGAGATCACAAAAAAGGCTCTGGGAAATACTCCAAGTGAAACAGCAAAGCAAAGTCACATGAGCTCCACAGTCTGATAAAATAATCAGAAAGGGAAAAAACACACTCCACAGACACTAATACTAATGTGTCTAAACGCATTCATTCAAAAAATAGTTATTTAGCTTTTAGTGTGTGCATGCAATATTCCAGACAATAAGGATCCAGCATTAAACAAAGCAGGCAAATTTTAAAGTCTCATGGTGCATTTATTCATTCCAGAGAATGAAAGATCACAAGATAAAGCACAGCAGACTTCTGCTTCAGCCTATGAAGTATTCTGCTCCAGGAATTGCCCTCTTGGCAAAAAAACAAAAAACAAAAAACAACAATAACAACAAAAAATACAGGACAAACATATGAAACACTTGTTTCCAGACATTGGACATCAGATAGCACAGGACTGTGAGATCTCTGAGAAGGGAGGGAAACAAACAAGGTTAGTCTCAGAATTGCCCTAGCTTCCTGCCTGGAGGCAGTTTCCAGGATGCAGCAGAGTTTGGCAGTTCTCTGAATGGAAAGACAGGTAAAAAATGTTCAGGAGATTCTGGAATTTGCAGGACAGAGTATACCACAGAGAGGGATCTATACAAGGAACGAGCTCATGGTCTCAGTGGAGTCCTCTCAAGTCTTTGGCAGAGTACTGTTCTGAGCCAATGTGGTGTGAACTTCATGAGACTGAGGAGGTAACTAGGTGAAGAAAGTAGGTCTCACAATTCCTACAACTTGCACAGACCTGCAAAGTGACAGTAATCAAAAAAGCTTGGTATTGACAGAAAAACAAACACACAGACCAATGGAATAGAATTGAGAACCCAGAAACAAATCCACATATATATGGGCAGATAATTTTTGACAAAGGAGCCAAAAACATACAATGGAGAAAAGACAGCCTCTTCAATAAATGGTGCTGGGAAAATTGGAAAACCATGTGCAAATAATGAAACTAGACTGCTGTATATCACCATACAACAAAATTAACTCAAAATTGATCAAACACCTAAATATAAGACCTGAAACAATAAATTGCATAGAAGAAAGCATAGGTACTAAACTTATGGACATGGCTTTAAAGAGGATTTTTTGAATTTGATCTCAAAGGTACGGTTAGTGAAAGCAAAAATAAATGGATGGGGCTATAGCAAATTAAAAAGCTTCTGCACAGCAAAAGACACCATCAACAAAACAATGGGGCAACCAACCAAATGGGAGAAGATATTTGCAAATAACACCTCTGATAAGAGGCTAATATCCAAAATACATAAGGAACTCATACAACTCAGCAACAACAACAAAAAACAAACAATCCAATTAAAAAATGGGCAGAGCATATTACCCAAAGCAATATACAGATTTAATGCAATCCCCATCAAAATCCCAATGGAATTTTTTAAAGAAATAGAACAAAAAATTATCAGTTTTGTTTGGAACCACGAAAGACCCCGAATAGCCAAAGCAATCTTAAGAAAAAAGAACAATACTGGAGGTATCACACTCCCTGACTTTAGCTTGTACTACAGGGCTACAATAATCAAAACAGCATGGTATTGGCAAAAAAACAGACACATAGATCAATGGAATAGAATTGAGATCCCAGAAATAAAGCCACATAAATATGGACAGATAATTTTTGACAAAGAAGCAAAAAGCATACAATGGAGAAAAGACAGCCTCTTCAATAAATGGTGCTGGGAGAATTGGATAGCCACGTGCAAAAGAATGAAACTGGACTGCTATCTGTCACCATGTACCAAAATTAATTCAAAATGGATCAAAGACTTAAGCATAAGACCTGACACAATAAACTGCATAGAAGAAAACATAGGTACTAAACTTATAAACCTTGGGTTCAAAGAGCATATTATGAATTTGACTCCAAAGGCAAGGGAAGTAAAAGCTAAAATAAATGAATTGGACTTTATGAAACTTAAAAGCTTCTGCACAGCTTTTAAGAAACCATCGACAAAATAAAGAGGCCACCAACTGAATGGGAGAAGATTTTTGCAAACAGTGCCTCCGATAAGGGGCTAGTATCCAGAATATACAAGGAACTCATGCAACTCAACAACAAAAAAACAAACAACCCAATTGAAAAATGGGCAGAGGACTTGAAGAGACATTTCTCCAAAGAGGACATACAAATGGCAAATAGACATATGAAAAAAATGCTCAACATCACTAGTCATCAGAGAAATGCAAATCAAAACCACAATGAGATATCACCTCACCCCAGTCAGAATGGCTATCAGCAACAAGACAAATAGTAACAAGTGTTGGAGAGGCTGTGGAGAAAAAGGAACCCTCATACACTGTTGGTGGGAATGCAGACTGGTGCAGCCGTTATGGAAGGCAGTGTGGAGGTTACTCAAAAAATTACGAATAGAATTACCATATGACCCAGCAATTCCTCTCCTGGGTATCTACCCAAAAAATCTGAAAACATTTATACATAAAGACACGTATGCTCCAATGTTCATTGCAGCTTTGTTTACGGTGGCCAAGACATGGAAACAACCAAAATGTCCTTCAACAGATGAATGGATAAAGAAGTTGTGGTATATATACACAATGGACTACTATCCGGCGGTAAGAAAAGATGATATAGGAACATTTGTGACAACATGGATGGATCTTGAGATTATAATGCTAAGCGAAATAAGTCAGACAGAAAAAGCAGAGAACCATATGATTTTACTGATATGTGGTATATAAATCAAAAACAACAAAAGAACAAGACAAACAAATGAGAAACAGAAACTCATAGACACAGACAATAGTTTAGTGGTTACCAGAGGGTAAGGGGGGTGGGGGGTGCGAGATGAGGGTAAGGGGGATCAAATATATGGTGATGGAAGGAGAACTGACTCTGGGTGGTGAACACACAATGGGATTTATAGATGATGTAATACAGAATTGTACACCTGAAATCCATGTAATTTTACTAACAATTGTCACCCCAGTAAATTTAAAAAAAAAAAATGGGCAGAGGACATAAACAGACACTTCTCCCAAGAAGAGTTGCAAAAATGGCAGCCAACAGATTTATATAAAGATGGTCAACTTCACTATCTCTTAGGGAAATGCAAATCAAAACCACAATGAGATACCACCTCACACCTGTTAGAATGGCTGTTATCAATAAGACAAGTAATAACAAGTGTTGGAGAGGCTGTGGAGAAAAAGGAACCCTCATACACTGTTGGTGGGAATGTGAATTGGTGCTGCCACTTTGGAAAACAGTATGGAGGTTCCTCAAAAAATTAAGAAAATAATTACTTTCTGGGTATCTACCCCAAAAATCTGAAAACACTTATTCATAAAGCTATTATGTACCCCTATGTTCATTGCAGCATTATTCACAGTGGCTAAGACATGGAAAAACAGAAGTGTGCTTCGATAGATAACTGGGTAAAGTAGATGTAGTACATATACACATATACTTGGACAGAAGAAAAGATGAAATACTGCCTTGGAACAACATGGATGGATCTTCCGTTAAGCAAAATAATTCAGACAGAAAAAGTCAAGAACCATATGATTTCATTCATATGTGGGATATTGTGAGATATAATGCAGAAAGCAATAAACAAATGCACAAGACAAACAAAAACTCATAAATACAGGTAACAGTTTAATGGTTACCAGAGGGTAAGGGGTGAGGGGAGTGGTAGATGAGGGTAAAGGAGACCAAATACAGGGATGCCAAAAAAAAAAAATGTATATAAGTGGAAACTGGTCAGTGTTGCTCAAGCAGTAGTTCACCATAATCAGAAGTGTCTGGATGCTGATGGTAACCACTTTGAGCATCTCTTGTAATTGAAGAAGTCAAACATGACTTGCATTCATCTTTTTTTATTGGTGTATATTGACTATTACAATTTTAATATAGTTTTTCTTTCCTAAAATATGTATACATATTTTTGGCATCCTCTGTATACAAGTGTGGTGATGGAAGGAGAATTGACTTTAGGTGATGAACACACAATGCAATATATAGATGATGTATTATAGAATTGTACATTTGAAAGCTACATAATTTTACTAACCAATGCCACCCCAATAAATTTTATTAAAAAATTAAATAAAACCATGAATCACAAAAAATAGATAAATAAAATAAATTAAAACTCCTTTTATTGAAAGTTTTAAACAATTAAGAAAAATTTACTTTCAGGTTTTTTGTTGTTTGTTTTTTTAAGAATGAAGATGTGAGAATTTTTATACGCAATACCATCATTTTCAAAACAGGCAAAAACATCACGTAAGAATAAAAACATTTGGATAATTAGATGAACGATACTTGTGATTGACCCAATAACTAATATTCTCCTCTCCCTATCATTCTTTCTTCCTTTTTCTGTTATTCTTTCTGTATTTATTTGCTTCTCTTCCCCCTCACTTTCTCTCTCATGCTTAGGCCATAGACTGTCTGGAATACTGATGGTTTCTACAATCCAATTGGTGTTGGAACAGCTACTGCCATCCAGGTCTGGAGAGGAGAATGACTAATGTTCTCCTCCAGGATCTTGCAGTTTGTCCAAGGACCGTAGCAACAATCAAAGCATGAAGATAGCCTGAAACTAAGTGCAGGTTTTTTGTGTTTTTTTTAAGTCTGAAAAGGAGTGAGGCCCTATAAAAGCCCCCAAAACAAAAAGCCAAACTCTTGGGATGAAAGTTGGACCTTAAACAGACTTTACAGTGTAATAAAAATTTGTAGACACTAATCGATCCTATACATAGCTGCCAAATTAATCTTCCTAAAGTATAACATAGATATTATTACTCCAGGCTCCCACCAAGAACGATGTGTTCTGTCCTGGGCATCAGCCATTAAGAAGAATCTGATGTCGGATTTAAAACAGATGGGAGTGAATTCTGGAGGGAGAACCTTGCAGAAAAGTCTTACCATGTTAAGGACAAGGGACAATTCTATAATCCAGGAGATGGAGATAATTTAAAGAGTATTTTTTATCAAAGTGAGAGGAGTGGCATAGTACTATTAAATCTGTATTTTATAAAGAAAATTGCCCAGCAAAAAAAAAAAAGGCAAACTCTTTCAGTCAAAATTTGATTTTAATTTTATCGTTTAACATATGGTTTGGAGTTAAATTTGTTTTTAGAGAACCAAAAGCATAATGTTTGTATGTTTTCCCCAGTGGTATAAAATTTTAATGTGGCAAAGCTAACCTGCGAAATCTACTTATTTGTGCCTTCGTATTGTTTGTCTTCTAAAATTCCAAACAAATACAAGTAGTCTTTAATTACTATTTTCCTTCCTGAAAGTCCACAATGATGGGGGCTTTAATTTTGACCTCATCAAAATCTTTACTGTCTGCTTTTAGTTCTACCAATTACAGTTTTCCTTCTGTTATGCCTAGTCACTGCTTCTGTTTGTTATCTTTTTCCTTTTTTTTTTTTAAATTAGTTGTTTTAAGGTAAGACAGAGGTGAACTAGTCTTATGATGATGACATCATGAACAGAACAGGTCGTCAAGCAAAAGCCTAGAAAAACCACAAAAATAAGTAGAGGCAACATACTCAAGCCAAGTTAAAAAAAAATATATTGATCTGCTGTGTACCTGCCCTTCATCTTCTCCTTTAGTTTGTTTTTTTATTTTTTATTTTTTTGTCAGAAAACTCAGCTCAAATTTTTTTTCTTGCTTTCCTGCCTTCCTTTGACCATTTCTTCCTCTCTTCTCCCATGCTGTAATCTATTACCCTATTAGAGTCAGTCATTTTTTCACATCTAGGCACTTTGGTTCTGCCTTCAAACATGATTTCCCTCACATTTTCTCCTTAGTTTCTATCCATTGTTGTAATTATCACTCAATCTTCTTTCTGCCTCTGTTTCAATGTCCTTTGAGTTCACTACCTGTTCATTTTTCTCTCAAATTTTTCTCACTCCTTGCTTTCACAAGAAGAATAAAGGAAAGACGGGTTTGATTGTTGTTATTTTTAACAGAAAATCAGCTTTTATGGAGGATTTGCCATTCCCCTTGGATGTACGGCGAGGTGGAGTGCCCTATTAAAACTGGATATTTTTCCATATAAAGGTCTACACAAAGCTTTCTTATAAAGCCAATCAGAATCTATTATACTGTAGCATTTTAAAAACCGAAAGAGACACTGACGGCCATCTAGTTCAACCGTTGTTTTATAGATGAAGGCAAACGGAAGCTAGCAGTTACCAATCCCTTTCATGTGTCAAGCTTTGTATTCTGTGTTGCTATTGTTATTGGTTTATATTTGTTAACAAATATATTCTCATACTCATTCCAAGAGTTAAAGATTCAATTTAACACCAGAAATATTTACTAAGCAACTCCTCACTCCACTGTCTTAGGGAAAAAAGTATTTTTAAAGCCACCATGCAAGGAGCACCTTTGATTTTCCAAGTATTTAATACCCCAGCTCATTGAATCATCACATTTTGACACAAACATTATCACCTCCATTTTTCAAAAAGTGAGCCTCAAAAATGAGGATCACGAAGTTATGAAGTATCTTTCAAATCAGGTCTGTCTCAATCCAGTGTCTGCTTTTATTTGTTTGTTGACTGTTTCCTTTTACCGTTCAGAGTTGTCTATTCAGAATAAGTACAACCATGTCAGTTTCTAAACCAGAGATTGGTGGGTCCAGAGTTCCCAAATCAAATCAAATAACAATCGCCCTTCTAAAGCTTTGGTCTTTGTTTACTTTATATGGGCCATCGTACCCACGCCTTGGCAGCCTGGGCAGCCCCTTTGTGTGAGTAGGGTAGATGTTTAATAAATGCCTCAGTGATGTTATCAAGGAGATAGAACGGAAACAGAGGCACCAGATTTGGGTAATTAATTTTAAGGAATCCCCTTTTAAAATTAATAACGATTAACGCTATTTTAAAAAATATAGCTTAATATTTATTCCACTAAACAAAAGGCCCTCCCACTCTTTTGTAATTTTACTTTTGGCGATTTTAGTTACTTTTGTCATTTTTTCCTTCCTTTTCTTGACGCTTCACTCAATAATATGTGATTTATCTTTCTGATCTAAGGATGTCTGTTGCTATTTCTTTAACATAATAGCAATTCCCATCAGTATTAATGACATAAAGTCTTAACTCCTTCACCAAATTCTTTCTTGGAGATAAAGAATAGCAAAACATCACTTCACACTTGAGAAGTCCCTTTAAAAATATGACCTTGATAAATATGACCTATTAAAAACAAAATCCCTCACATTTAGTCTAGGTCTTTAACTTCTTGGTAATTAAACATTATTGACTAAATTCATATCTATTAGGCCTCTGATATTAGATCAAGACATTTTGGATGAAAAGAGTTTTCTCCTATTCATTTTCAGGCTCTGGCTATTAAATTTGCATTGGTATTAGTGCTTAATCCTGCATCCATATAAGGGAGTGTGTACATACACACTGATCATTTTTTTACAAAACCACTTAGATAGGACACTTGTTATGAATACCAGGACACCACTCTGTTTTATCTCATTGTGGTCAAGGGGAAGTTACTTGAGGGAAGGGATTTTGTTTTGATTCATCATAAACGCCACTGCTGCCATATATTCTTTTGCACAACTTTCAGGAAACAAAAAGCTTGAGGAATGAACAAAAGCAGAAGAGAACTGAATTCATTCACTTAACAATTATCCTTTAGAATCTACTATGTATCAGGAACTGTGCTATGAACTTCACTTACCATTATACTGTTTGTGCACAAAGCAATTTTGAGTTAGGTTTGATTATATTCATTTTTAGATAGGAAAACACATCTTGGGGTTGCTGTGCCACTATTTCCAGGCCTTATATTTATAAAATGGTAGAACTCAAAGTTGAACCAAAGTCTGCCGGTATCAAAACTCCATGCTCTTTCCACTTCACTAAGCTACTTCATGCATACAAACAAAACTCATAAACATAAATGACTTACTCTCTATTGATAAATAATATAGAATCTCATATAAACCAATTACCTAAAAATGCATTAGTGAACATTATTGCAAAACTACTGGCAACTACAGTCTGAAGCACTCAATAAAATGATAAATTTATTAAAGGCTCAGTCCTGCTGAATCTGTCTCTGTTGCCTCATATAAATAACAGTCTGCAGTGAAATCTCTAACAGTTTGAAGGTAAAGAGTCTACATTTACAGATGTCAGGGTCACCGCAGGAGCTAAATTCAGCACATGTTTCCACAAGATAGACATGTCTCTATCCCCTGCCACCTAAGACAAGAATGGCTAGGCCCTTCATCTTTCCTTATGCTCTGGAAGAATTCAGCCAACTTACTGAAATAATACCTTTTTTTTTTTCAAAACTAACACTGAATTGAAGAGGGACTGTGTTGGCATTTTATAGGATCAAAATTCTAACTTATTTCCTCAAGAGTGAATCCAGACTCATCAATTTTACTTGTTTGTTTGTTTTAGTGAGGAAGCCCTATTCAAAACTGTGCAGGTGGTGAGATCGTCTTGGATCTGTTCTAGTCATCCTGAAGCTGCCAGCCAGCGACCCACATGAGGTGCAGGTTCCAGAGAAAGGCTCCTGTGGCAGTACCCGTTGTTAGATTTAAAAGGGGCCATAAATAATACCTTCTTAGTACTCTGATATGTCCTATGAGGCGACTGAGGCTTAAAGAGGTTAACGGTCTTGCCCGGATTGTTGATATTTATGTGGCAGAATGAGTCCTAGGAATCCTTCGACCACATCAAGTTGCCTGAGAGAGCTCAAGATACACAGCCCAAACCCCAGACACCCAAAAGGAGAAGCTGACCAGGGCCGGTTTAGTAAATATACCTGATCTGACGGACATCTGATTCCACAGAAAGCCAACATGATTTCAGTTAATAATCCAAACAAGCTCATTATTCACATGTGATTTTCACTTTTCAATTGACGTTGATTTATACACAGTCTGCTATTTGCTTTTTGCTCTCCATTTGTTTGTGTGTGTGTTTTTCTAATAAACTTGATAGGATTTCTGATCCAGAATTTGCACACCCGCATTTCTCAAGGATATAACTTCCCTATTCTGTTTCACTCCTTATAGAGGAATGTATAGAGAAAAATCAATCTCCAAAGAATGAAAACTACATCCTTTATCCCAATAGAATTCCTAGTTACCGCTTTTAAAAATACGACATGTCAATCTAACGTGAAGAATAAAATGGATGCTGAATCTATTCAAAATTTTTAAAATAAGAAAATGAAGAAAATTATATCAAATAGCACATCTTATATTTTTCAAAAATGCCTGGGTATTGAAATGGACTGAATCAACCACACGTCTCTCTATTATCTATTAGCCAGTGTCATTTTCCATTCCTCTCTAGTAACCATTCTGCATAATCGTAAATTGTGTTCACTTTAAATAAATGTTTCTGTTTCTCAAAAACAATGTAAAGAGCTTCTCTTCCACATATATGTTCCTCCTGCATGCCCCTTCCTTCCAACATCCTTCCAAAATCCACTCCATTTATCCAATTTCTACCTCCACATTTATGCTCATTCCCATTCCTAGACTCCTTCAATCATCATTATCCAATTCATCAATTTTGCTTAATATTTCTCAAATCTAAATCCAGAACTCTTGCCCCACTAGTAACTATGTTATTCATTTTTTCATTCATAAAAGAAATATTTACCGAGCATCTACTGTGTGCCAGGTGCTGGAGGTACATAGTGAAGAATAAGTTTTTACAAAGATCTAGGTGCTGGAGGTACATAGTGAAGAATAATTTTTTACAAAGATCATGGTCATATTGAAACTTATATTCTAATGGAAAGAAACAGATAAAAAGTAATAATAATAGTAAATTTAAAATGTATTAGAAGTTCATTTCTAAGGAGAAAAATAAAAGAGGATAGATGGTACCTTAGGAGTTCAACTTTTTAACTAGAATCATTGGGCAAAACCTCACTAAGAAAGTAATATTTTAGCAAATATGTGAGGAGGGCTAGGAATAAGTCAAGCAGATATCTGATGGAATAGTATCCTATTTTATGCAAAAGGAACAGAAAATGCAACTTGTCTGAATCAGGGACAAGTCTGTCTGGTTTGAGAAACAGCCAGGAAACCAGTATAGCTGAAAAGAAGTGATGAGAGTAGGAAGAGAGGAAATGGGTGAGGGGGAAGATCCAAGAGAACTTTGACTTTACTCTGAATAAAATAAGAATCCATCAGAAGATTCTGAGCTGGGGAATATGATCTGACTTGTATTATTCTCTAGGGAGAACAGACTGTAAAAATGTTCTACATTCTGTTGTGACAGATTAAGTAATTCATAACAATCCTCCTGCTGAGAACTAGAAAAGCAGGATTAAAAAAACATCAGGTAGCACATTTCCCTTAGGAGCGAATGTCTACTTAGGAAGAGATTTCTGAGAAGATGAGAAACAGAGCAGAGCTTTCGATGGATGCAGAGGGCCAGGGAGCCAAAAACTGGAGTTCAGAGCCAATGCTGGTGGGGGAGTTGCCAAATGCCCAACCTATAAACTGGGAAGAGGAAAAAATACTAATGTATAGTAGACTTTCATATGTGAAATATACATGTTGTAATTCATTGAATAGTCAATAAAAGAATAGTGAAAGGATGTTAAACTACCAAGGAGGATAATGTAATAATAAAAAAATTAACTCAAAAAAGATCAATAAAAGAGAGATAAAGAAACAAAAGAGGAAGAATAAAAAGCAAATAACAAAATGGTAGGTCTAAAGCGAAATATGTTAGTAGTGAATGTAACAGTAATCATACGTGATAGATAATGACTAAACTCTGTGGTGTAAAAATGAAGACTGTCAGACTCAACTCTTTAAAATGCAACTATATGATTGTGGGGAGCCATGGTTGCAGTTAACTTTAAAGCCTTAACAGAATGGCTCAGTTTATACTTAACCTATTTTTTTTTACTGAAGCAATTGTCTCTGTCTGTATCTGGACCCCCCAAGTCTTTCCTTAAGGAAAGAAGAGCCTGTAAGACTGGCTTTTTAGGACTTTGCTTATCTTTATGTTTTACACCTCATGTCTCTCTGTCTGGTCCCCAAAAGATGGTTTGCAGCCAAAAACGGGTAAGATATCTCAAGGGAGATACAACCTAAGCCAGGCAAAACCGAGTGGGGACCCCCAATGAGCTGCCTTAAAAAAATATAAAAAGAGGCCTTGCCTCCCCTTCCCCCTGCCTGGGAAAAGCCTCTGCTGTCTCTGGCTTTCCTCAAAGGAGATCGGTAGCCAATGACGGGTAATGATCAGTAAGCGTTTTTACAACCTAAGACAGGAGTCGATCGCTTTGATGATTGATATCCAATGACGGGTAAGTAAAAATGTCTGTACTGACCACCTAAGCCAGACACGATCTCAAAAATATAAAATAAAAAAGGGGGAGATGTGGGGAGCCATGGTTGCAGTTAACTTTAAAGCCTTAACAGAATGGCTCAGTTTATACTTAACCTATTTCCTCCCACTGAAGCAATTGTCTCTGCCTGCATCTGGAGAGAGCTTGCATGCTGCTCAGGAATGTGGTGGGAGTGGCCAGTTCCCAGAACAGAAGGCTGATGCCTATCAGGGCTATTGATAAGATAATTACATTTGGGAGTTTCAGTAAATTTTGTGTCTCCTGTGTTAAAGTTAAAGATTCACTGTTAACTAGGTAATGCATTTTTGTACTTGCTAAACTGCACGTCCACAGAAGGTATAAATTCTGGGGACAAAATAAACTCAGCGTCTCCAGGAACACTGGGGTCCGCGATCGCCATCATCAAAGTGTGAGTGCCTTTTTTCATTCCCACTCCCCTTGTCAGGAACCGTTCGACTCGTGGCGGCTGGCCCGCTGCATATGATGCTTTAAAAAGATACTTTTACATTATAAGAATATAGAGAAGTTGAAGTAAAGGAAGGAAAATATGTATCATATTTGTTGGTTACTTATCTCTCATTTCAAAGAAAAACAACTTTTCTATTATATATTCTACTCTAATCCTGGGGCTCGGATCCTGCAAACTACATTTACAGACTGCCAGCTGGATTTCTGCTAAAGTTTTACAATAAGGGTGACTAGAGAGAATTTGGAAGGCCAGAGGAAGGGAAAGGGGGCTTACTTCCCTTATTCCTATTTCTAACAGTGATCAGTGTTAGATGGCCCCAGAAGTGCAGGCCAAAGCCGTCAGCTTCCATTGACTCTCCCAGAACCAGCCCCATTATGACTTCTCAGTGTACAAGCAGGAGCTTGGTAGAGCTGGCTCTTCAGAGGTCTGGGCAACAGTTCCACTGGGCAACTCCTCCTCGCTTTGAGTGGCACCTTTTTTTTCCAAGATCTTAATGCCAAGTTTACAGGGCACTTCCTTTTACCTCAATATTGTGCTTTGGTGCCCCCAGGCTAAGAAAAGTAGCTGCTTCCTACAGTTATTATCTTTGGGTTACCTCGGTATTCCTTTTTTGAACTTCAGCTCTCGAAACCTATGTAACCAATTCCCTTTACAAAATCTTTTGTTCAAATATCTAATGGGGTTCTTGTCTTCCTGACTGGGGAAAAAAAACATGAAAATACTAACCAAAGGAAAGCTGATATAGCTATATTAATGACTGATGGAGTGCAACTAAGTGAAAAAGACATACTAGAAATAGAGATATTTCATAATAGGAATGCATTAGTAAAATATTACAATTCTAAGTATATATGTATCTAAGAGCATGTCCTCAAAATTTATAATGCAAACCAGAACTCAAGAAAGAATTAGGGAAACTCATCGTTATAACGGTCGTCTTTAACAAACTTCTCTCAGGAACTGACAGAACATCCTACCAAAATATAAATACATAGAAATAGAGATTGATTGTCACCCCAATAAATTTTAAAAATAAATTAAAAAAAAAAAAAAAAAGAACTAGAGATTGAGCTGAATTGAGGGAGCATCACAAGAGCAGAGGTGGGGAATGGGAGGCAATGATAGAAGGAAGTTGGAATCCTTTACAATAACGAGGCAAGAGATGGTGGAGGAAAGGATTGGAATTAGAAATAATGGAGGCATGGAGAAGAGGTTGGATTCTGGATAGATTTTGAAGGTTGAGCCAAGATTTCTTGACATGGGATATAGGCTATAAGAGAAAGAAAATTTCAAAGATGACATATAGGCAAATGGAAGGCTGGAACTGCCATTCGCTGAGATGTAGAGGACTTGGCGATGATAATCGATAGGTTTGGGAGATAAGATGTGGAGCTTGGTTTGGACATCTGAATTCGAAATGCCTTTATTTCTATATCTACAACCATTCTGTTTCTAAGTCACTTACTTACTTCACTTAAATGTTGAGCCCCTCTGCTCTCAGGAAGTCCTTACAATAGTGTTTAGGGCTTTCCTGGGTTGGGTCCCTGCTTACCTTTCTAGTCTCATTTCTCACCTTTCCTCCGTTGTTCCTTATGTTTCTGCCATTCTGAACTAATGGCAGCTCCTCTGAGTCTTTATACTTCTAAGCCCTTTACACATTATTATTTTTTTTAACTTGGAAATCTTCCCTCTCTTGCTTGAATAGGTGGGTGTATTATTCAGCCATCTGATCATATTCCCTAGAAATCCTTTGCTGAAGACAAAGCCTGGCCTGCAAACTGCCTTTTATACACTACCATCATCCTTGTGTTTTCTGCCATTGTAACACTTACATTTTAATTGTTTATTTCTCTGCTTCTCTCACTAACCCAAAGCCCCTCAGGACAAGTAGCAAGACCTGTATGCATACCTGATACAAAAGTATCTGATATATTGCCTAGTGCTAATAAAAGACTGTTAGATAAATTCTCTATTAAGGCACACAGGCAATAACCGTGAGGACATATGGCTCCCAAAAGATAGGAAATCATGGCTTTAAAAATCTCTTAGTGTGTGTTCTAGAAATTTAATTTTTAAGGTATAAAGTTATCACATAACAATTGGAAAAACAACAAAGAGCAATACAGTCCTCAAGTTTTTTCAATATGATCACACTGAAAGCCGAGGATACACACTGGTTTTTGAAATGAATATAACTTGTACCATCACTGTCACTCATTATGTGAGTTCTGAGTGGCTCCTACTAAAAAACATGCAACAAACCATTTTTTCACTTCCTTTAGTTTGAGTGATGTATAATTTTTCATTCTCAAGCATGTGAAAATAAAGAAGCTAATTATGAATAATATTGTCAAAAGCTTTTCTTCTACAGAAAAATAGAAGATCTCAGTGTCAATTGGATTTTGAAAAAGAACGCTTACCTTCCTGACATGGTTGTTTTTCAATATTCGCTTCGGAAAGTGCTTCAATGATGCATGCCTCTTTGACATTTTACCTCACATTGATCTTGTCTTTCTGGCTGCGGCTTCAAATATTCCCATTTGACCATAAACCTGTTTCATCTTCCCTGGGATAAGATTTGCCAGCTAGATTCCATCTACTCGCCAATATTTCTCAGAATCAGGGAAGCTGTAGCTACCTACTTCCTTAGATGTGTAAAAAGATAAATCTAAGAACAAACACACAAGCAAACTTGAGAAGACACTGAAGGAAGGGGCCTCTACTTCTAAGAATCCTAGATTAGGAAGAAACCTCGAAATTAATTTTTCCCCCCAGAAAAAATGACTCTCAAAGCTGGTATGTTAATTTTTTCCTCTAATTCACGACTCTAATAATGTATGTAAAGGGGGGGAAAGCAACAAATCTCATCCAGAAATTAGACACAAACCTCTTATTATTGAAAGCACATGTAGCTATGCTTTATAACAATTTTACATGTTTTAATGTGTATAATTTTAAAAACAGGTAAATAGCTGTAGCAGTCTAATCATGATGAGCTTTTCATTACATTAATCACTTCAGGTAAGAACTGTACATCTAACAGATATGCTCTCCTTGCTCACTCTATACCAAACATCCCTAAAGTTCACAATTCCTTTGATGCTAGTGTTTAGCTTTGTGTTAGAAAGCTCAATGGTAGGGAGAAAAAGAGGAAAGATGAGTTCTAATGGAAGAAATCCATCTCACAAGAATCTATAACAAGAAGAAAAACAGGTGTGTTGCTAAGCAAAGTATTTTTTTCTACTGCCCTATTCATGCCCTTTTCAAACACCTCATTTATGAGTCCAAAGCAGCTGTCACTGCACTATTTTTGTAAGCCAGAGCTCATCTATTTATTCTCTCCCTGCTTCTTAGAGATGTACATGTCACTGATTTTTTTTTCCTCCTTAATATACTAGAAGCATGATACTAATAGGTAACACTTGTTAATTGCAACATAAAGATCTTTAATTTTACACAGCGGTTATTTCAGCAACACGCACTCATTCAAAGAATAGACATTTAGTATAAGATACGAGGTCGCTTTAAAAGAAGGGGAGGACACAGGCTTTGGCCATAAAAATTGTACAAAGACAAGAAGAATGGGAGTAGAGATGTATTAATGTTTGTCCTAATGAACCTTTAGAGGAACTGGAGGAGAAGACATGGGGAAGTAATGATCAAGGAACAAAGGTTGGTACTAAGCGTCCCTCTACAAGGACCACGAATTCGCTGTGCTCACAGAAGCACACGTCAGATTTCCTTTCATTTGTTTTCTACTTTTACCTTTCAAGATAATTTTAACAGATTGCCTACAATAAATTGTTTGGCCACTATCAATTCTCTTCCCTGGGCATCAAAGTGATTACACATATTATAAAATAAATGGTAGAAACACAATTTTAAATAACATAGAAACGTTCTGGGATATGCTATTTTCATCAACATTCACGTTCTATTAGGAAAAGTTGCAGCAGTATATTAAAAGGATTCTAAATTCCAGCGGTCTTGGTAAAACAGTTCTATCGTTTTAGGCAAAGGTGATACTTACGAGAATTACCAAACAATTTTATGCAAAAATAATTTTAAAACCATCAAAAAAAAAATCTCAGTTACTGAACCCAAAATTGACTTCCCTATGTTCTGACTTAAATATTTCAGTCAAATCTGCAATGCCTGTTAAAAAACTCATGACCAGATCTGTCATTTTATTATGCCAAATACAGCACAGAGCCATGAGTCAGTCCTGGGACTGTTTGCCTTGTATTTTCCGGAGAGGTGAAGCCTCTTAACTGAATCCTACACTTAATCGTCCCCAAATCCCAAGCTATATCTCCTGATCTCTATTTCGATTTAAAATAAAATTCGTTTTTTAGTGTTCTTGGTGAGTTTGCTTCAGGCATGACTTAGAGATTTATGAATAGCATTTACTGCTTGCTCGCTGACCACTTCAGCAATTCTGATGCCTGCAGGTGATTTCCACAAGGCTAGTAGTGGGGACGAGGTGGAGTGGAGAATGATTTCACGCAGCAAAACACAGCACCCTCATACGTAAAGCCAAAACAAATATTTTGAGGATGAAGTAAACTCCTGGATTCAAGTAGCACATTTGATGTGAAATACAACCACGTCTGAAACTTACGCTGTTTCCAGTATTCCTGCTGCATTCTACTTCTGGAGGAAGTGCCCCTATATTGCAGAGATGAAACATGGTGAGTCCTCCTTTATTTATTTATCGGACAACATTCAATCTGATTTTTGCTAAAGATAAATTGTTTTCTCGCTGGAAGTTAGTGTCCAGAAATAGAGAATGACGGCAGCATTGCCCAATCAACGTCCTGGAGTATTCGTTGCATTAAAAGCATGTGGGGGGGGGGGGCGTGAGGGGGGCAGCATGTTGTACTAGAAGGAAACAGGGCTCTGTGTGCCACCAACGTAGAAAGCTGGCCAAAAGCCTGCGACATCCGGTAGGAATAAGTAACCCCTTAGGCCCCAAAGCTTAATATTCTCTGAAATTTTCAACAGCATCGTAGACGATGATGCCTCACTTCTCTAACGCCTCTCCTCCCTTGGCCTCTGAGACTGACACTTCCCTCTTACTTTTGCTACCATTTTAGTCACCCGTCTGTCAGACTCCAATTATTCATAACCTACACTAATGTTTCCCAAAGTGTTGTTCACTTACATGAGACTCCCCTGAGTGTGGATCAGAATGCCTGGAAATAGAGTCTGGAAAGGGGTGTTTGCCGGGCAATCCAACTGGGATTTTATACACAGTAAAGAATCTCTGCCTTAAAAGTTCTTGCCCTCTATGTTTCATCTCTCTTCACTCACTTCTTGGACAACTGCATGCGTGGTATTTTCTTCCAGCTACCCCTTACATATTTATTAATCACAAATATTTCTCTCCAGACCAAAATAATCTCCTGGTCTCCGGGTCAACTTTATCAACATTCTGCTATATGTCTCCATTTAGATGTCCCGGAGGAATCATAATCCCCCAACACAGACACACAGGCACACACACACACACTACACACCACACACTACACAGACACTAGAACTTTTGTTCATAATTCACACTTCTTATCTCAGATGCTAGCAGTGATATACACCCTTTTTCTCCATTCACAAACCTTGAAGCAATTCTAGACACTTCTTCACTACATTCAATTATGTACCAAGCTCAGGTAATTCTATCTGTTCTTAGTTCTATATTTTAATTCAGGACTTCATGGATTCTCCTTTGGATGACTGAGATATCCTTTTAACCGGTCCTCCAGCCATCTGCAAGGGGTGTGTTACAATAAAAACTGCAGGTGTCACTTCCTCTTTGTATGACTTTGGGTGATTTAATTTTCCTCCTCTTAGGATAATAACTATTAAAGTAGGTAAGTAGGTAAAACACTTATCACAAAACCTAGAAAAGATAAACAAGATACTTGCTACTTTGACTCCTTCGGAGTAGGGAAGCCTTCATACTGTTTTTGAAATGATTCTTCTAAAATGCAAGTCTTACCATACACAGTTCAGATAGTCATGTCACTCACCTGCTTATAAACCTCCAATTCAGATAAAGCTAAAATTTATTAGGTTGGCATTCAAGGCTCTTCTTGTTCTCCTCCTCCTGCCACTGTTTCTCAGGCTTCCACGTGTCTTTGCACCAATTATTTCTCGAATGCCATCACTAATGTAAGAACTAGTTCAATCAAGCAAACTAGATTTACTTTGCTGCCCTCTCCCAGCCACTAAAGAGAAGAGCCAGTACTGGTTCATACTCGAAGGGACTCTCTTTGTAACTAATCCCAAGTAATCATCTGCTTGTATAAAAATGTATTTGAACATTCAAGGCTGGCTTTGCACATAATTTTCAGAATTTTTCAAAGTGACGTGAACTGAATAGCAGTGTGAATTTATAACCAGGCTTTCTAAGCCATTTAGCACTCTTCTAATGATGAAATACTGTCACCAGTCAGTGCCTCAGTCTTCATCAGTTTCATCTGTTCATTTTGCTCAGATCAGGACTGAAAAAGAAAACCCCACTTTTCTTTACAATGCACCCCCAGTACCTGTTCGTATAAAGGCTAGCCCTAGGATAGAAGAGAACTTTCATTTTGAAAAGGTCTGTATTTGGGGTTTGTTTGCAGAGGAGCTCCTGAAAGCCTTTTGTAGCTAAAGAAATTGCAGTTCAAAGAAGTGAACCAAAAGCCCAGTGAACCATTGACCTCTCATTCCCAAGGCTATCAGGGGATTTTAACCTGCAGAGCAAGTGTGGTGACTCTTGTACAAAGTGTTACGCGTGACCTTCTTTTTTTTTTTTTTTTTTTTAATCATTCCAACGTAGAAAAAGATAGGTTAATACAAAAATTAAGGAGAACCAACTTTTTCCTGTGACATTTTAGTTTATCTTTTTAAAATACCCCCGATCATTCATTTGAATTTATGATGGGACCAGGTAACACTAAATATATTAGACACTCTCCATATGAGCAGCATGTAATTTACTGTATTCTAAAGAATTCTAAATTTGCCTTGAAAGAGATTCTGATCACAATTTTTTTTTTTTTAATTCTGATGTTTTGAAAATAAATGCACATGATCCAAAGTCTATTGACAATGTATTCAATAATCCATATTTCACAGTCAAATAAAAGTTTAGTTTTTTTTTCTTCCTATGACATTAGTGTTCCAAAATGCTTAGCTTCATCGCTCATGCAGCAATACATTTCTAAATATTAATTGGTGCAATTTACACCCTCCTAAATTCACCCCCACTCTGACATTAAAGGCGCTCAGCTATTTTCTGCTTTTTTCCTCAAAAGAAGGAGATGAGGCACAGGAGTCAGGGAAAGCAGGAGTTAATATTTTTCTCAGTTTTATGTTTGAAATAACACATTTCTTAGAGGAATAAGAAAACAGACAACATATTTGAGGGGGGACATACATTTCTTAAAAGATTCTGTAGGCAAAGGATGGGAAGAAAAAGGATGGGAAAGTGATAGAGAGGAGGAATTAATGACACCATAGATGAATATGGGTCCTGGATGAAGAGTTTCTGAAACCTGCCTCCCCAGGATGACAAGTGTCACTGGAGATGAGTGTGTGAGACCCAAGATCAAAGAAAGCCACTGTATCTTCCCTGGGAAGAATCCTCACAGGGGGGAGTGGTTGGGTAGTGCATCTCGGTAGTCTGGCCCTATGGCACTGACAACGCATGAAATCAGTCTGGGATGATTCTTATGTCCCCAAGAAAGGCCGAGAAGTGGAGACACCACCATGACTTACAGGGACCCAGCAGACAGGCCCAAGAGACAACTCAGCCTGATACTCAAATGGAACAACTGAAATCTCACTAGATTTTTGCATGGCGGAAAACATCTACTTTTTACTCTCTCAGTCTCATGGGATTTTGTTAAACCATTATTATTTTATTCCCCTAATTTTGATATCTATCAATCTTGGGTAGAGGATTCTGGAATTGGCCAAGATTAAGTTTTCACTGCAGTGTTATAAAAATTACGCTAAGTTAAAAAAAAATGGAGCTATTTTTTATAAATGTGAGTTTGTAGCCTTTAAAATTCATTATAAATTATCCATTTGAATCTATTTAATATTCTTTGTCTAAACTTGTCACTATTAGTGTTCCCATGTGCATTGTTTGTCATCATGGCCCACATACTTATTGACCATGATCTTTGTGTGGGTCATTGAGGTTATGTTGAACTAGAGTACATGAGTGGTGAATTTTATGCAATGAAATGTGTTTCTATGTTTTTAGAAGATTTAGGGAGAGCATGAGATAGCTAACAACATTCTTGAAGAAGTTGCTCAGTCTATGACAATACATTTCCTGCTGAGTATCAGAAGAGAGAATATACGGCCAACTTGAATTGCTTCAGAAGAATAAAGTGATGAAGACTTGAAACAAATATGTAATTAGCATTACCACAGCTCGTGAACCTGTAAGACAGGACTCGTGGAGTCCAAGTAATTGATCCAATTTTCACATGCATGTATTCTTTTAGTTTTTTAAGATGGTAGAAGTATTTCAATGTTTGAACCACTCATTAAGCTCCCGAAAATGCTAAAGTCTGACTTCAGAACTATTAATTAGAACGGTACTCTATTTTAGATTACACTGCCCTCCTCTATCTCAGTATCCTTAGATACTTCAAGATGTCGCTGTATTAAGAATGAATAGAAAGGTGTGGTGGGCTGGCACAGTTTGCAAGTAAGACTCACAAAGGCTGCCTTCTCTTTTTAGCTTCAGACTCTTCCTTCACAAGGGAGAATAGATCCATCTGACATATTTCTGAAGGATTTTTTTTATTCTGTCACTTTTCAAGCAGAGAGTAAAAATCACATTTCCTCTTCCCCTACTAATATATTTTGTGATTTTCCATCAGCCCACCAACTCTGCAAATCTGATAAAAGTGGCTTTAGTACACCTACAGAGGAAACTACATTTTTCTCCTAAAAGGAAAAAAAGTTCATTTCACTGTGAAATGTATATTTTACATCTATAGTATATGTATATATGTATATATATCATATGTATATATATCATGTGTGTTATATGTGAGATGATAGATAGATAATTACTTCAGGAACAAATAGATATTTTAACATGTAAAGATGCAAGGTAAGGAAAATAATTCAAGAAATATGGGATGTGAGAATGCAAAAAGGAAAGACCATATCCCAAATTATGTTTGACAGACATTTGTACAATGTTAAATAACATGAAAATCAAAAATTTCAAATGAGAGCTTCACATGCACCAAATGATATATCTAAACCATGAAAATATTAAGGCTTGTAGTAGTTAGGAGTAATTTAGTTAACATTATAGCAAAAAGGCTTTAAATTACATTAACACAAAAAACAAAACATGTGCCCTGATGAAATATTAATAGGAAAATATTAATAGTCTTATAACATATGGGTTTCTTTCTGGTATAAAGCAATTAGAAAAGAGTGGGGAAGGAAATTGTAAGTAGAAGCAATAAAAATTTGGAAGTTTTGTTATAAAAATAAAATATTTTTAAATGCATTGCTAAAAGCACATTGTGAATTTTAAATGAATATGAACCATCAACATACCCTGTAGATCTTTAAAAGTCCATGTCGTCAGAAGCACTAGATTCCCTTGGCTATTTCTTTTTTCTTTTTTTTTCTTTTTTTAAGTTTATTGGGGTGAAAATTGCTAGTAAAATTACATAGATTTCAGGTGTACAATTCTGTATTACATATCTATAAATCCCATTGTGTGTTCATCACCCAGAGTCAGTTCTCCTTCCATCACCATATATTTGATCCCCCTTACCCTCTTCTCCCACCTCTCCCACCACCCTTACCCTCTGGTAACCACTAAACTATTGTCTGTGTCTATGAGTTTCTGTTTCTCATTTGTTTGTCTTGTTCTTTTGTTGTTTTTGGTTTATATACCACATATTAGTGAAATCACATGGTTCTCTGCTTTTTCTGTCTGACTTATTTCACTCAGCATTACACTCTCAAGATCCATCCATGTTGTCACAAATGTTCCTGTATCATCTTTTCTTACCGCCGAAAAGTAATCCATTGTGTATATATACCACAACTTCTTTATCCATTCATCTATCGAAGGACATTTTGGTTGTTTCCATGTCTTGGCCACCGTAAACAAAGCTGCAATGAACATTGGAGCACACATGTCTTTATGTATAAATGTTTTCAGATTTTTTGGCTAGATACCCAGGAGAGGGATTGTTGGGTCATATGGTAATTCTATTCGTAATTTTTTGAGGAACCTCCACACTGCCTTCCATAATGGCTGCACCAGTCTGCATTCCCACCAACAGAGCATTTTATGAATTTGACTCCAAAGGCAATGGAAGTAAAAGCTAAAATAAACGAATGGGACTATATGAAACTTAAAAGCTTCTGCACAGCAAAAGAAACCATCGACAAAATAAAGAGGCAACCAACGGAATGGGAGAAAATTTTTGCAAACAGTGCCTCTGATCAGGGGCTAATATCCAAAAAATACAAGGAACTCATGAAACTCAACAACAAAAAAACAAACAACCCAATTGAAAAATGGGCAGAGGACCTGGAGAGACATTTCTCCAAAGAGGACATACAAATGGCAAATAAACATATGAAAAAATGCTCAACATCACTAATCATCAGAGAAATGCAAAGAAAAACCACAATGAGATATAACCTCACCCCAGTCAGAATGGCTATCATCAACAAGACAAATAGTAAGAAGTGTTGGAGAGGCTGTGGAGAAAAAGTGGTGCCCTTGGCTATTTCAAAAGTGGTGCCCTTCCATTGGGGGATTTTTTTCACCAATATGATCAAAATATCTTTTTTTAAGATTCAAATTTTGATTAGTCCTTTTCCTTTTAACTGCATGATACTAATAAGTTTTCTAATAATGAACGAAGAAGTATCTAAGTAATAGATTTTGTAAAAATATTGTATAATACAAACGTAGTCTCTTTGTAATATGTAATTCTGAAAATATTACTTATAATTCATACATCCTAGTGATATTAGGGAAAAAACCTGTAATCCACTCTAACTTTTTTAAGTAAATTATTCGCAAGGTTCAATATGTTCAATTATTATCTTTATAAACTGTGTTTCAATTGCATGACTAATTTTATACTGAACGACAATGAAAACATAGCAGTGAGTCAAGAAGTTAAGTAACACTGGTACAATCATAATCTATTTCATAGAAATAAACATCATTGATCCTCCTTCCTCAAAAGCTATACAAATTGAATACTAAAAAATTAACAAATCAAAATCTACTTATACTACACAAGTGATTTCTATATATTTTGAAAGATAATGAAACACTAAAATCTTCTCATTAATCAAACCACAAGAAAAGAAAAACTCAAAACAAAAACTAAGAGAAATAATCTATCATTGATAAAAATAAATATAAGAAATTCAAAATATATTTTCCAACTTCCCCTTAACAAATTAAAGTATACAGTAATTAAATAGAGAAATATGTATTAGTCATCTCCCCATTTGTAGAAACATTTGTTTCTTGGTAATAGAAACAATATCCATACATATTGGAAAACAATGAATTATAAATTCAATGTTTCAACATAAGGACACACTTTAAATTCTAATTTTTCAGACTTATTTTCCTAAATTTAATCCATATATAATTAACCCCAAATACCTAATGGTATATTAAAATGATTGTCAAAAGTTTTTTTAAAGTTTCATTTTTGAGATTTTTTTTATAGGTGCTTACTGTTTGAGTTAACTTGGTTATTTATAGATAATATAATATCTATTTTTCACCATTGGATGTACAAGCTAGAAATTCTGCATAAGAATCCACTTGATTTGTAACTCTAAAGTGTTCATTTTTCTCAGCTTGATAGTCTTTTTTTGTTCCTGCCTATTGAATTTTTTCGTAGGAAACAAAACATAAAAAACGATTACATGTTGCTCTAGGCAATTCTGAATCAGTTCAGTTGTTCATTCAGACCTGAAAATCCCCAGCACTAGAGATGAGTAGTCTACATCTAGACGATGAAGTGAAATACACATGTTTAAAAAAAGTCAGCCTTTTGAGATATGACAACAAGCCACTGATACTGATCGATGCCTTAGATCACAACAGTCACAAACTAATTGCTCTAGTACTTCACTCTGACTCATAAATATTCTGAGAATCCTTTTTCAAATGGAAATTCTAAAACTTACTCTCTCATAATATATTCAACAAACATCTCAAGACAACACCTACATTCAATTTATATTTCACTTGATAAATAATGGACCTTATATTGATCATATAACAGCAAACCTATCTAGGTGGGTGAACTACAATATGTATGTCTACAGATACAATAGCTACAATGCACTTAGTTGCCCGAACTCGATAGGAATTTTCTGATTTACAGCTGTCCCTGAGGCACTACACCTGTGATCCCCACCTGCAAACTGTCCCAGAATCTTATTAATTCCACCACTATAGTGACTCTCCAATCCATCTATGTTTCTCTATTCCTGCTACTACTGCTTTAGTCTTACGTTACGTTTTACTTGCAGTACTATAATTGTCTGGTCTCCATGCCTTCAATTTCTGTACTTTCTGATGCTGTTGTCCTAATTTTAGTCAGAGTAAGCTTTCTTTGACCCAAGTTCTATTCAAGTTATTCTCTACTGCTTACAGCATCCACATCCCGAGAATAGAATAGAGTAGAATAAAAGCATCCATGATCTGATCAGTCTTTTTAGCTGTATTCTTCCCAAAGCTCTCTCATCTCATATTTCATATTTTTAAAACTACTACCAGTTTCTTGAACATACCAGAACACTTCATGCTTCCAAGTGCACGAGGTCAGACAATTAAGTTCATGAACTCATCCTAGAAAAAGTGCTACATCCCTCATTGCTGAATATCACTATGGTCACCTTCAAAGTACTCCCTGGGAAGCTATGCAGTGATGCCAGCCAGCACCTAGTTCACCCTTCAAAGCAATTTTGGAACCCTTTCTGGAATGGCTATCAGCACTGTCATCGTATTACCCTTGATGTCCTGAATGCCATCAAAATGTCTTCCATTCAATATTTTTTCTTCGGGTAAAGAAATAAGTTATTGGGGACAATATCAGGTGAGTAGGGAGGGAGTTCCAATACAGTTATTTGTTTACTGGCTAAAAACTCCCTCACAGACAGTGCCGTGTGAGCTGGTGCATTGTCATGATGCAAGAGCCATGAATTGTTGGCGAAAAGTTCAGATCATCTAACTTTTTCACGCAGCCTTTTCGGCACTTCCAAATAGTAAAGTTGGTTAACTGTTTGTCCAGTTGGTATAAATTCATAATGAATAATCCCTCTGATATACAAAATGTTAGCAACATTGTTGCAACAAGTTCTTGAACTTAATTGTCAGACCTCATACGTTTCATCCTTTGCCTATGCAATTCTTCCCTCTGTATGCCACTTCACCCTCAGCCACAGATATGAGAAACAAAGCCATTCAAAACTGCTCAAGGACTCGAGAATAGAAGTGGTCATTTATTCCTGCATTTCTCACTGTGCCCTGCACACATGTTTAGCATAGCCCCAATAGCTCCTCACTGCATACTTACATGTTTGATCTCTCTGTAAGTCCTTTGAAGATGGCGTCTGTGTCATATTCATCTTTGCATCCTAAGCACCTGATAAACTGTCTGGATCATAGTACTGAATCAATGTTTATTGAATGAGTCACTGAATCAATAAAATAAAAGTTTATTCTGTCTTTCTCGGGTGAGATGTATGCCAAATTACATATTGAAATATCTCTCAAAACTACAGACTGGCTCAGTAAGGAATGCTATTGGCAGTCCATGAATTGCCATCCTTTAAAAAAAAAAAAAAATTGAAAAGACATCATGGCTAATTTAAACTACATAACACAGTCACAGAGTGAATAAAAGCTTCACAAAAACATTTCCCTTTGGTCTTTTGGAGGTCTGTGGGCACAATCTAAAATAAGCACTTCTTATTTTTCTGATGTCATCAATGACCTCAATTCTATACCAACTGAATCAAAATGTCCTCTACTTCAACTTTACCTACTTCTTCTCAGTGCTCTAAATTTAATAATACCCTCATAAAGACTTAAAATGTGGTAAGATTATTGTGTTCTAGAAAGAAGATTGATATGGGGTCAGGAAATCTGTGTTCTACACTGGCTTTTTCTCATATAAACTTTGCTATTTGATCAGGTTGTAACCTATAAAACACTAAAGTAAAAAACCTAACAGGATACCTTCACGAGCTTTATTTTTAAAAATGTAGATATTACTGAGGCTCATAAAACAGAGAGTATTTAAATGGAAAAACATATCCTCACATATGAAACTTCATAAAAATATCAGTTATTTCTAATCTGTCTATAAATTTTATACAATTTCAAATAAAATATCAATAGAACTCTGTGGAATCTGAGAAATTGATCATAAACTTTACATAGCATAGATAAAGGACAATTTAGTAGAGAAGTTTTGGGAAATCTGCCCCCACCAGATGTCAAGAGTAATTATAAAGCCATAGTAATTCTGACACTGTGCAGATACTATGACGATCAACGAAAAGACCCACGGAACACAATACAGAGCTTGGAAACAGTCCTGTATGTACACGGACACTTGACATATGACAGAGGTAGCATTAAAAGCAGACGAAGGATGGACTATTCAATAAATGCTTCTGAGACATTGGATATGTGACCACATGGAAAAATTAGACGCACACTTCATACCACAAATAAATACTAAGTTTTCGGTACTTTAAAATACTAAAAGCAGAAATGTTAACACACATAGATGAAAATACAAACAAATACATTTATGGCTTCTGATCAGGGAATATTTTCTAAAATAAGACAGCAAAGCACAAAACATAAAGGAAAAGACAGAATTTTAACTATGTTAAAAAAATATTTCATTTTTCAAATGACACCATAAATAATTACTTCTATAAATGTATCTAATAAATAAGTAACCATGGATATGCACAGTGATCTTGGTATGTGCGCATTCACCAACGTATGTTTATAATAGTGTAAGAGTTTCCATAGATGCCCCCAAACCCAAGAACAATGCGACAGGAGCCACTGAGGCACCAATGTCTCTAAAGTCCTGTCACAATTAGCGAGTCACCACCCTTCCGAATGGATATTTAAAAGTGTAGATGGAAGACGCCTGCTGTAAGGAGGATTTCATTGAAATGGAGTTTCCAGTTAGTGAGTAAAAGATAATCTCAGCACTCTCTTTAAAGCAAGCGAACCACTGGCAAAACTTGAGATATATCCTCTGGAATTTGAAAGACATAGGGACTGGTGTCTGACTCACACATGTGAAGTTTCAATGGAAAGGGATGAATGATGGCCAAGCCACAGCAGAGAAAGCTTTGCTGGTAAGTGGCAGAGTTTGCAGAATTTGGTGGGACAACCCTGAATATGTGTATTTCTAAGGGTTGTGGGCTGAACTGTGTCCCCTAAAAATTCATATGTTGAAGTCCTAACCCTCAGCACCTCAGAATGTTACTGTACATGAAGAAAGCATCTTTAAAGAATTAAAATGAGGTCATTAGGGTAGATCCTAATCAAATATGATGAGTGTCTTTACATGAAGAAGAATGCTGGACACACACACACACACACACACACACACACACCCAGAGGGACGATCATATGGAGACACAGGAAGAAGGTGGCCATCTATAAGCCAAGGAGAGAGGGCTCATAAGAAACCTACCCTGCCGACACGTTGATCTTAGATTTCTAGCCTACAGAACTACAGAAAATAGATTTCTGTTGTTAGACCACCTGGTCTGTGGTATTTTGTGATGGCAGTTCTAGCAGACTAATACATTGGTTATCCAACTGTGGACTCCTTGGAAGTGGGCAGATTTTGCTATGTCTTAATAAGAACCCCACCTAACAGGACCATCGAGATGGGTAAAGGTACCCCCAAGAATAGGGGAGGTAAGAAAACAGGAAGTTATAAGCATGAAGAAAATTAACTTTGGAATACTCTAGCAGAGTTTTCTAGTCATCCATTAAAGGATCATACAAGAGAAAAGTAATCCTGCCATCTGCCATACCCAGGGAGTGTCAAGGCTAGATTATAACTGTACAGTGGAATAGAACCATTTTTTCTTCCTTCTCAATATTCCTTCCTCCCCTAAGGTCCTGACCCTAGAGTAAAGGTGGGGGTGAAATTAGCAGAGTGGGAAAGATAAATAGAGAAGTCAACCACACCATCCTTTCTCATTCTAGGTTGCCCAGTCCGAAGTAAACCTAATCTAGGGCTAGAGGAGCAGTAAATTTGATAAAGATTGGAGATGGGATAGTAGAGTGGGCTAGACTTTTTATCACCAGCAGCAGAAAGTGATGGAAAACACTACAAAAACGGCCTCAGAAGAAATCCAGAGATGAGACATTATACCCTACTTGAGAGAGTGGTGAGAAAGACTGAAGGCATCTTGACCTACAGGCAAGCAAATCCATAGCTTTAATAAGTTAGTTACAACCAATTAAATAACAGAAATCATACAAATGACCAATGTAAGATATTTATTATATAATGACATAGAGGACCAATATCCTGTCTTCCATAACTACACATAGCGTATAACTGACCATGCTGCCTCCAAGTGCATCTCTTAATTCACACACTTCTTCATTCTTAATTTATTCACTCAAATCGTTTTTGAACATGTCCCATAAGCCAGGCATTATACTAGGTTCTGGCAATAGAATGGTGAACAAAGTGCATGCCCTCGCTGACTTCAGCACACGCCAGTAAAATGCAAAATGGGATCATTCTTTTACAAATAATGCAGAGGATAAGATAAGCCACTTGCTCAAGCCTCCAAGACAGCAAGGAAAGCGGACAGGCCACGCTTAAACCCAGGATTGCTAAACTCAAATCCTGCACTCTTTCCATTATTACACTTTGATTCTTATTCCTTTGAAAAACAATTATAATTGAGTATCAGTAGAGCCTTTCTACCGAATAATACTGAAAAGTTAAAGAAATTCTGTTCTACTCATGTGCCATGAATTAGTAGCTACCGGTATGTCTCCAGGTATATAAAACTTACCAGGAACAGCTTTTTCATTGATATAATACAATGTTCAGACTAAATGGTTACTAACGCTTCCTCAAATTCTACTTTTTTTTTCAATTCTAAGCTAAAAACTAAATTGTAAAGTTTGACAAATTGATGTAAATATTAATCATAAAAAATTTAATTTTGAAGGTGTTGCTATTGGGTCTCAAATTTCATTAGAACTAAGACAGAGAGACATAACGAAAGTTATTATTCACAACATTATATTACAAAATGAGAGTGCAAGTTATATCAGGTGAAAATTTTGGAACCAATACTAAGATATATTATTACTATTTCACCGTAGCCCATTAAAAACATGAAATTACATTGACTGCATTTTTCTAAGGTTGTTAATATTATTATATTTTGCCTTTAGCCAATATCATTTCAGTGATTATTGCTGCCTCTGCAAATATTCTTTTAAAACTCTAAATTTATTTTAGTATTATAGCTGTACCTGAGATTAAGGTTATCAATCTTTTCCATAAGATAATTAAAGATCCTGGCTACCAAAGAGGAAACTTTTCAACTATTTTTATATACAGTTATTATTCTCTGAAACCTATAGAAGTGAAACATTAAGTCCTTATTGGAAGGTCCTATACTTAAAATGGATAGTTATACTTTTGCTCCCTTGATACTCTAAATGTGTTACTTAAAAAGCAAAAACCTGGTTATGGAGCAATTTTTTTTTTTCATCTTACCAGCTCCCTCACCACCCCAGAGAGAATAAAGCTAGTGGTACAAGGTAGTGATTATTTAATAAATAATAGTTGAATAAATTAGGAAGTAAGTAGCACAGGAAGAGAATATACTGCAGAGAACACAAGCCCATCTTCTAATTGAGCACCAGTGATTTAGGGAAATTCATTCCACGTCTATTTCTCATTCACTCATCAAATTAATTTGTCTATTCAACCTATTTTCTCACTATCTGAACACAGTGCTTGGCCCTGGAAATATAGAGAAGAATAAAATGGAGTTTTCCTTGGCGGAAGATGCTTACTGCTAAGGCAAAGAAATATAGTAGTGAGATGTTGAAATTGCTGTAACACAAGGAAATTGTTTCTATCAGTAAATGTTACTAATACTGCTTCTATGAATATGAGGACACTTAGGAAAGACAACGTAAGAAATAACTGAGCTTGCTCTTCGAAGGAGAGATTTTCCTACATGAGGAAAGTGGAGAGGAGGATTCTGGGCCAAGGGAAGAGAGATATAAAGGCAGAGGACTGCCCAATAATAATGGTCAGAAATAAAATTTGAGCTTAACTGAAGCTTACCTGGGACATGGTGTATTAGTCTGTGCACACAACTGGGGGGGCTTATATGACAGAAATTTATTTTCTCACAGTCCTGGTGGCTAAAAGTCACAGATCAAGGTGCCCACCGAACTGGGCTCTTGGTGAGAGGTGTCTTCCTGGCTTCTTATGGATGGTTGCATTTTCACTATGTCCTCACATGGCAAAGACAGAAAGACAGAGAGACAGAGAGAAAGGGAGAGAGAGAGAGAGAGAGAGAGAGAGAGAGAGAGAGAGAGAGAGAGAAAGAGAGAGAGAGAGAATTTTTTTCTCCTTTTAGAAATTATTATTATTATTATTATTATTATTATTATTATTAGGCCAGCAATCCAATTGGATCAGAGCCCCACTCTTATGACCTCATTTAACCGTAACCACCTCCTAAAGGCCCTATCTGAAAGTACCAGTCACACTGAGGGTTAGGGTTTCATGAATTTCATGAACTGAGGGGACACAGTTCAGTCCATGGCACCTGGAGTGGGAGAAAAGTAATAGCTGCCATAACTAAGAGAAAACTGAAGCCAAATTGTGAAAGGCTTAGATTCCATTTTTATTTAGCTAGAATTGCCAGTTAGATAGATTTGGTACAGCTAAAAGGTTTAGAGGAAAGAAACATCCACTTGAAGGCAGACAAATAGAGTGGGGAATGGAGAGTAAGGAGATATGAATAAGGAAAAATCTGCGGGACTAGATCAATTATGCATGGTTTGTGAGAGAGAGAGAGACACTGAGGATGAGTCCCAGGTCACAGGTTTGGGAAATGTAGGGATCAGTGGTAATGCTTTTAAGTGAAGTAGGAAATGTCAGATGGGAGCAGAATTAGGAGAGAGAAAGAGAGTGCGAGAGAGAGACTGAGCAAGTTTGAGGATGATGACTGAGCTATCTTTGGAATTTAACTGATCCAAATGCCTCATATACAATAGAAAATGCTACTCTGAGAATTCAGGAGAAGAGAGCCCAAGACAGAACTCTAGGGAACATTTAAAGTACAAAAATAAAATATAAGAACCTAAGGAAACTAATTTGGCGGTCCTGACAGCCAGGAAAATACCCAGAGAGAATGGTGGCATGAAGGTCAAGTGAGAATACAGTTTCAAGAATGTCATATATCTCAAACGCCTTACACATGGTACATAAAACAGAGAGAAAATTGGCCGTCAAATTCTCCAATTAGGAGATCACTGTAACTTTTATGGAAAGATGTTACAGCAGAATGGTGGAGGCAGAATATCCAGTCAGGTAGAGTTTGGATGTATCTTACTCACCACCTGATCCCATTACCAAGCACACTGCCCAGCACATATGCACACTCAATACGTATTTGTAAGGATAAAGTTAAATTAGAAACAGAGGAATACTTTAGAAAAGAAAAAGAGGAGATGGTGAATGTTCAAAACCTGTACTTAGAATAAAAAGAGCAGATAGATTCATACTTAAAAAAGAAGAAAGAATCAAAGAAAAGTTTCTTTTTTTTTTTTAGAAAGGGATAGAAGCCCCTTAATACCATTTATAGAGGATGAGAGGAAGTCATTGAAAATGGAGGGGAAAAAAAAAAAACAGAACAAATGGGCCAAGACGGCTAACAGGACCTTCATCTATATTCTATCAGAAGACCAAGATATTCATAGAAAAGTAAAAGTGATTGAGAGATTACTGTTCACTCATAATCATCAGGAAAACAATAATTGTAGCTAATACTTATTAAAGCTTAATAAGTGTTTTTTTTGTATTAAAAGCATCTATAATATTAATAGACATCATCTTAAAATGTAATACTATTACACTCTTTCCAGTTTGCAGATAAAGAAACTAAAACAAAGAGAAATTAGGCAACTTGTCTAAACAAAGCATGAAAAATAAGTAGCAAAGCTGGTTTGAACCCAAGGTTAAGGCTAAAATACCTATGCTATTGCTTTCTTATAGCACAAAGTCAAGAGCCATGTATTATTCCAGGCTGCAAGTCCAACAGACGAGTCCTGAACATGTGACCCTCATGGGAGCCACCCCTGCCGAAAACAGTTTCTTCCATGGGAAACAAAGAACGATTTTATTTCAATAGCCATCATAATTATCACTCCTTGGCAGATGTTTTTTTTTTCCTAAAAAGTAATTTTTGAACAGTTTATTTATCAATTACAGTTGATGTACAATATTATAAGGATGTACAATATTTAGTTTCAGGTGTACAACATAGTGACTAGGCATTTAGATACCTTATGAAGTGCTCACCTGATAAGTCTATGATAAGTCTAATACCCATTTTACACCATAGTTAGTACAATGTTATTGACTATATTCCATATGCTCGACTTCATGTTTCTGTGACTATTTTCATAACGGGCAATTTGTACTTCTTAATCCCTTTCATGTTTTTCACCCATCCTCCCAACCCCCTTTCATCTGGTGATCATCAATTTGTTCTCTGTCAGATGTAGTTTTAAAAGAACATTTGTACCTACCTATAGAAATACCTTTGAACAATCTGATAATATAGAAAACACATTATCATATTTTCATACCTCACAAGTATAAATTCTATTAGGTTGGTGCAAAAGTAATTTCAGTTATTGCAATTATTTTTAACCTTTTAAACCACAATTACTTTTGCACCAACCTAATATAACATCAACTGGGTAGGTGAACTTGAGTTGATTTCAGAACATAAGGTTATCAACCAAAAATTTTATCCTAACAATAGGAAGAATGACAAAATCTAAAAGAAAGTCAATGCCTCTAGATTTATGACAGATGTATTTTTAGTATGTAAAATTGGACAATGAGGCATATTTAAAGTTTGGTTGAAATGCTGGGAACATCAGGCAAATCTTGTATTTGACAACGTCTTTGTATTGCATCAGTGCTCTGCGAATATTCTCAATGGCTTTCTACAAAAACAGAAAGAGTTGAAAACATACAAGATGGTTTTTAAAAATGAAAGTCCTTAATTCCTAGTCAGTTTCATTATGACAATTTTTAAAAACATAAAAACTATAATATAGACCACTAATGTCAGGGTGGATGTACACTCCCCATACCTCCTATTTCCAGAGGAAAACATTCTATTAGAGTGATATTCTTGGTCTCACACAGCCTTTCTCTTGGTGGCAGTGACCTATGATTGGAGAAGAGACTGCATAAGCTTTGTCCATACCTTTCGTCTCTGTCTTGAGATCTACCTGACTGCAGTGAGTATATATTCTGTTCTTCTTCATGGTCATTCAAGGAGAAGAGACCTGCTGTTACCCAGCGTTGCCTTTGAAAGGATGGGTAAGGTTTTCTAATTTAGGAAGACATATGAACAAGCCCCACTTGGCTTTCACAATAAGCCTTGCCCTTCAGTATCAGCTTCACCAGTATTGATGTTGGTATATTCATCCCTATCTGTCCAATTTCTGTCTCTCACATGGTTACCAACTTGAATTAGAGAGAGGAGCGCTTTTTACTGGGTCCTCTAAAACCTCCATATTTAAAACAGAGAGAGATAGGAATTGTGACAAAAGTGACGCTTCAACAGCAAACTTCAGCAAACCCAAGGGAAACCTAAGGACATTTATAAGGAGTTAATTAATAGGTGTACATATGGTAGCAAAAACACTTGGCATAAGCCTTGTGTTTGGATATATCACAGAGCAAATCCACTGTAAATGATGTTGATTTAGCTTTCAGAAAACATTTCAATGGAGGTGAGTCTTATTTTAGGGTTTTCACATTGACAGCGCTAAAATAAATAGGTTCCTTTAAAAATGTACACAACCAAATTTATTTGTATGGAATCAGGTAAGATTTTTAGGCCACTTTTAAAAATCATACTCATCATACAACCGTTATTGCCCCTCATTCTCTCCCTTAAGTCCTGAAAGTGTCCTCAGAATTTCACACAATGCTGTAGTCAGCACATGTCCCAGGTGAACAAATTCTAATTTACCAGGTTCTCTAAACAACTATGAGCCCACTGGTTCACTTAGAACAAAGGAGCTTCCTTTCTGACACAGTTTGAGCTCTGACCTCCAAATTGTACGCTGACAGGTTCAGTACCTTTCTTTTCCCCAAAAAATTTAACCCACATATTTCTCATGAAAAGTACTCCACTCTATAAAGAAAGACAAAATCCCTCCATCCTAGCTACCTATTCACTCCCTCCGCTTTTAGAAGCTACTTTGATTTACTTCTTATCTTTCAAGAATCCTTAATGTCTTCATCTCTTTGGTGCTTACTAAGGGATCAGTCTCCTGGGCACTTAGTAAACATGGCCACCAGAATGACATCTAGGAACACCGGTAGGTGGTTGTTCTCTATCTCCAACAGGGTCATCAGCTTGAAGGAGTTCAGAGCAGGCCTTTCCAGCATATGCCATTTTTGCATGTGGATTATTTTGAGCTGAAGGCAGTCTAGACCCTGTAGGCTCAGGAGAAATTTCTGCCCCTCCTTTAACTACCTAGAAGAATCTAAATTGGGGGCCTTGCCCATAAGAGTTTAGCTGGAAATAACATTTTATGACCTATCTATATGGCAGGGCAAACTTCTAATTACTGACTTTGCTCTTCCTATTGTCCTATGAATTGCCTTCCTCCCCTCGGAAGCCCCAGGGCATCTTACCTCACTCACTGCCTCATTGCACTTTCTGTCTCTGAACGTCTCATGTATATGGAGTCTCTGACTCTCTCATGCATGTGGGGTCTCTGTCATGTATGTGGGGTACTCATACACATGTATGTAATTAAATTTGGTTATTTTCTCTTTTAATCTGTCTCATGTCAATTTAATTATTAGACCAGCCAGAAGAACCTAGATAAGCAGAGGAAAATTTCTTTCTCCCCCAAATGCTCACGAAACAGGAACAATGTTAGTTTCAAGCCACGTCACAATCTGATTATTAACACTTAAATGTGTTTTGAGGGTAAGAGAATCTGTTTCTGCCAAAGGAAGAAAATCAGAAAACTGAGTATAATCAGTAATTGAAATAAACCATGAGAAATGAAGAATTAAAGTAATTATCTAAATAATTCAGGCAAGCAAATATTTTTGGCAAAAGGGAAAAGAAGAAGAAAGGAATTTGAATGACCAGGATTCCCTCTCTACAATCAGCACAGATAAATATTCAACATATAGGTCTATCCACAAAATAATACCCAAGTTCCTGTTTCCAAATTTAAGGCTAGATCACCCTGAGGAGTTTTAGAATTTTTATAAAATGTATAATGATAATTATTAAAATAAAAATTTTCTGTATCTTAAGACTTCTTAACATGTCATGAGTAGTTATAAATAGTATTAACAAATAGCTACTAATTTTAAATGCATCATGAATGCAATACCCATTCATTCAGTGAGTATTCACAGAGCATCTGTCTGTGTAAGATACTGTGCTGGGGAGGAAGTACACCGATGGATACGACATGCACTATTTTCAGGCAAATTGGAAAAAGAAGAGAAGATACATTAATGAGAGAAAACATTTTGAATATTCTAGATCAAAGGATGAAGGGTTTTTCCCCCACCATCCCTACCACGGCAACTAAAGAGGTGGGAGAGGCATCATGAAGAATTTAAAAATTGGATTTATATAGGAATTTAAAAATGAGTAAGGATTTGAACTTGTAAAAACCTGGAAATGAATATTCTCAGCAAGGGACACAGCATGAGCATGGCAGTAGAAAAAGAGAGTATGTGTTAAACACATACTGGAAGATAGAATTGCTGGGTGCAGGTGCATGGTGGCAGGGAAGTGTGCCGTACATGGGTGTATGGCTGTACCCATTGCACAGTACCTGGAATGGCAGGCTCCTCATTTGCAGATTGTATGGCAAGTTTTTCTTTCTTTGTTTGTTTGTTTGTTTTTTAATCAGAAAAAACAATTAGTTCAAATCTGTGTTCTTTATATATTTTTTTAAAAGTTATCAAGATTTATCATCCAAGTAATGTTGCTAATCTTAAGAGTCAAATAAATAAAACTAAAATAGTAAGAACTACGTATCATTGTGTTACTATATGCCAAGCACTGTGCCAAATGCATCACATTCATTAACCCATTTACTGTTCATAAGGTTAGGATTATTAACTGGCCCCTTCTTCAGATAAGAACTTGGAGGCTACACAGCCAAATAACATGCACAAGGTCATACCATTGTTAAATGGCAGAACTGTAACTTGACTTAAGATCCATCATATTTCAAAGCTCACACCCTTATCCACTATACTGTACCACTTCTCAGTGTTTTCATTAAGTAATGTAAGTAAAAACACTCGGAAAACTGATACTTTTTCTAGTACATTTAATAAAAAGACATATCTGGGCTACTTTCCACCATCAGTTTTCCATGTAACAATTTATGTGACAACACCGATATATATCTTCGAGACTGCCTTACAAATATGTCTTAAAAATAATTTCCCTAAACATATATTTTCTAGACATTTATAATGTATTAGAAAATTAAAATATTGATTTAATTTATGTACCTTGCTGATCATCTTGCTTCATGGAATTGCAATTTTAGAATGCATAGATTATTATTCCTCCAGAGAGGGAAATCTAATCAAGCAAAGACCTCAAGCCACACACAAAATTGTGTTTGGTTCCTTTTATAATTTAATTAATAAAAATAAGGTATATGTTCTGAAATTACTAGAGTCCTAAAAATATAATATTTTTAAAGTATTTTCTAATTGTCTCCTGTTTTTGAAGCATTTGCTATTACCAATCAGAATATCACAATGCACCATTCTGCTTTACTTAAATTGATGTAAAGTGTTTTTAAAACTGTTCTAGGAGGTGTGATTTGTTTACTGATGTAACCACTTTGAAGATTGTCACCTAAAAGAATTAGAAGTAAAATATTTGGAATGTTAATGAAGTAACTATATAATCTAGTTATTTTTATTTTCTATATTAGAAGAACAGGAACTCTTTTTCAACAGAAAAAAAATCACTGTCCATTTCTAATTATGGTAAGCAAGGCAAAGGGTAATCACAGTAAACGTGATAAGTGACATGTTCTTTGACATGTTATCTGCTAGTTCCCTATCCTTAGAGCTTTCTCAGTGATATTCCCCCATTTCCTTGTGAAACTCCCCAACTGTACATTTACACTATTCTCCCTCCAACCACTGCTTTCTGTGTTCTTATTGTTGCCTAAGGGAGCTTGCTTAAGGTTGTACCAATCAATCTTATCTCTACTCAGCAGAAAAAGACAGCTCAACAAAGCACTGTTGCTGATTTGTACTTGTGATCTACAATTGGTTTGTTTTCTGATAAATGTGTTGTTTGTCGGGGCCATTGTCAGACATTTTGTATTTATAGCCCCTGGGGTGATCAATTCTAATACAGTGTTTTATGCTAAATTTTGAATCAAGATCACTTCTGACGTTTACTTAAACACAGAGCTCTCTACTATGGAAGCTCATTGCTATGCCTTTTGTAATAAAAGAAGGAGAAGAGTGACAGCTTTATATTTTACTACCATGACATAGGGCCACCATTTAAAGTAATGAGCCACTTCATACGTGTGCCACCTCTTCTATTTGTATTGGACCATAATCTAAATTATAAATGGTACCTTCTTTGAACATGAAAAGACTATAAAAGTGACTGTGCAACTTATTTTTTTTATGTGCATTAAGAATTTATACTTATTGATAAACTGGTATTTAAGCTCATAATTTGCAAAAATAACACAAAGTTAATGTAAATCATGTATTGCCATTCCTGTGAAATACACACAGTACCCATGTCACCCCAACACCCCCTGAGCTAATCTACTTCATATTGTAAAAGCAGTTTTTAGCAACTTCAAATTTCTCCTTATATGAGGTATAAAATAGATTAATAAAGACATCTGCCAAACTAGGATGGAGTGGCATATTTCAAAGCAAACGAAGCTTTTCTAAAAATTCTAAATTTATTTTCCCTTGCTGAATTTGATCAGTTTATTTAGTCTTGACTTCATTTCACTTCACTATAAGGATATGGGAAGATATTTGACTATAGCTAAGAATACACAGAAACCTGAAAGTATAAATAGAATGCACTAATGTTTCTATTGATCTGTTATAAAAATACTTTATGAATATATTACATATATCATATGTTTAAAAATGATTAAAGAAGACAATTCAGGTGGTAGCAAACAAACTTTATTTCACACTATATGAAGGGAACAGTCTCCTTTGGGAGAACTGCAAAATGGTGCGAAAGACAAGAAACTTTCATAGGATAAAGAATAAAGAACAAGGAAAAGACAAAGAGAAAATATCTGATTGGCTGGGCTCATATAGTCAACCTTGTTTGGAGTAAGAAGGCCCAGAATTGTCTTGCCCTTTGGGAATCATCTGGATATACTGCATCAAGCGAAGCATTTGTAGGAACACAAAAGTTATCTGAATTTTGGTTTGCTGACATGGCATTGCAGGCAGGAGCAGCTCCATCTTGGGCCTAGAAATTTGTTTCAACATATATATGTATGTGTATGTATACATATGTTTATGTATATGCATGTATACATATGTATACATACACATACATATATAATAAATTAAGACAAAGGGATAAATGTTTACAAAACAATGCAGATTGAATATTCATGTCTGTATGATCACTGCACTAAGAATTGGACTTTAAGCCAGACTCTCCTAAAGAGGATACTCTAAATATATCCTTTAATTTTAAACACTGTTCTCTTAATTTTTTTAAATTTACTTTTATGACACACCATTTTTTTTCTTCAAGTTATTTTATAAACCTAAACAATCTAATCACATACTCGCTGTTGTCTCTAAAAATGCACATAGTTTGAATCTAACAAAAATTATTAAATTCAACTCTTAAACAGCTTAAACTAAATACCTATCTATTTGTGCATTTGGTACACACACAAAAAAAAACCGTTGAATGAATGTCAGCATTGTAGTCATTCACTTTATACGAAGTTTTATTCAACAGATTTCTATATTGCTTCACGCCATATATTTTCAAGTGCTAGAGTTTATAAAGGTAAATATTATCTCTTACCTTGAGGGAATTTAATTCCTTAGGTAGAGGAAAAAGTTTTCAATTGTGTATATAAAAACTGGCATCAACTTACTATAGGAAAATTCTATTCCTTGTGCTTTTTTGAGAACAGTATTGAATTAAGCAAACCTCTTTTCGGACCCAAGAAATAAGAAACCTAACAACTCTTTGAATACAATTAAAAGCATGAGAAAACATTTAACAATAAAAATAGTTGGGTTTGGACCAACTTTTGAGTAGAAGAGAAATTCTTCTTCTTTACCCACATTTCATAAAGATAAAAGATCTTAATTTCTCAAAATATTTTCTGATGGCAAAAAAAGGAAAAATAAAGGAGAAAGGATTTAATTTTTATATTTCAAAGAGAAAAAAATTATTCACCTGTATTAAAAGAATCACTTATACTTGTTCCATTCTGTCTCGTGGGCTGGCTCAGCAAACTGTCAGTTGAATTGAAAACTAAAGATGATTTTTTTTACAATTAGATTAGGTAATAAACTTGATTATGAAAGGTTTTTCTTTTTTTTTTTTTTTAATGAAAATAAAAAGTAAAGAAAAGTAAAGATGAAATTTACCTAGAGCAGTAGCGTTTACCTGCTCTGGTACATTCTAGAACATGCTAGGGAGCTTTTTAAAAATGCTGGTGCCTGGGCCCATCTTCAGACTGATTAAATCTTAAAAGCAAGTGGTAGGCACGAGTATTTTTAAAAAGCTTCCCAGGTAATTCTATTCAATTGACGACTCCTGTAATCCTCTCTTCAAAACTGACAGAACACCAAGGGTAACACAGCCATCTTTCACACTATCCAGAATATGAGCAGAAGGGCCAAATCTGAATGGATTTAGAAGCTTTGCAGATAGAGGGAAGGGAAGATATAGGAAATTATGATCATCTTAGGGGACCCTCAAACTTCATTTCATGTATTTACAATACCCTAAAAGAGCAAGTACTCTACTCTGAGCAGAAAAATTTGCAAACATACCTCAGCACAACCAGAAAAGACTGTGTGAATCCATCAGAGTGTCCAAAAAAAGTAGAAGGTATTGCAGCTGCCTAAGTCCCTGAGCATCTCAGAAATGGCCAGAATAATCTCCCTTCCAAAAACAGAGAAACCCACAGGGTGGTGGGGGAGGAGGGGGAATCTGCGGGGAACAGAATCCAAATTAAACAGTCGGAAACTTTGGGTGTTCAGTTACTAGACATGAAAGTGGATCTCAGTTCTGAGGACATGTCTATAGAGAGGCCATATTTTTAATATTTTGTGGTAACAGTAGAGGAGAGAATCCTTAAGCAATAAAACTGAGGGCACTACCTTGGTCCAGCTCACCCCCTGCACAGAAACCTACTACTCAGAATACAAGAAAACCCATTGTATTAAACATAAAAAGAAGAAAAGGATTGCTTTTCAAACCCATGAAATTATATGCTAAGAACAAAAGGAAAAAATCCCGATTAACGTACTAACAGGTAATGAAAGAACCACTGTAAAATATGGCTGCAGGAAGTAGAAGAAAACTGTAACCATATCTTAAATATGAGCTAAAGTCAGATAAGAAAGGGTTAGAAGTTATGAAATTAAAGCATAAATCAAAAATAGAAAAGATAAGGGAAAAAGGTGCCTATACATCAGGCAGTTGTGAAAAGAGAGTTTACAAAGCTCAGAAAATACTTAGGGAAGAAAAGAAAATTAAGTCATTTCTTAAATGTTTTTTAAGACTAAAAAATTTAAAAAGCCTGGCTGGAATTTCATGATGTGAATGGTTTCTCTTCTATTAAATATAGGTGCTCAGTGAATACCCTGGGTTAGCGTAGACATTAGGAATAGAACGTCTCAGTTTTCAACAGGTTTGTATAAAAATAAAATTTTAAAAATTGCTCTTTTGCCCACTTGGAATCCATGAAATACCCATACTATGTAGCACTGGACATATCTCAAGGCAGAAATAATGAAAGTAGACAATAACCATGATTACAATATTCTAATAGCGCCTTTACTGAGTTCTTATTACATAGTTGAGACAGGTACATAATGTATGCTTCACATACATCATCTCACTTATTCATCACAGTAACCCACACAGCTGATTATTTATACCCATTGTACAGAAGGAGAATCTCCATAAATAAAAATGAATTTTGCATGTATTGATCCTGTTTATTAGTTTCTATATTACTCTAAAATATCTGGATAGACTTTTGTGACATTTAACAGGGTACTATAAAACATGAGCTGTGTCATGCACACGAATTTTATTTCGGAAAATCTTTTAAAGCAGCTGACAATAAGGTAAAAACGCTAGATCTGAGTGTCTGCTGACAGGAAACGCAGTTTGTACTGAAGGAGTGACACAAAGAAAACAAATGCAATTTCAGATCTAAGCCCTAAATCAAAAGTCACAAGGACAGATACTCTGAGGCAATCACTTGCAATTGAGTTGCTTCTCAGGGGAGGTCCCCATGTCATATGCTCTGCGCTGAGTAGCCACAGAGATTGATCTGTCTAAAGATGGCCAATGATTTCTGATGGCAAGCCAGTTGGGCCAGCTAGCAAATAAGTAACATGCAGGAAAAGTGATAACATGAATACAACAGTTGGTAGTTGAGGTGTTCTCAACAGCTGCTACTCAAAATGTGGTCTGAGGGCTAGCCCTGCAGCATCACGCAGGTGCCTGTTAGAAATGCAGTTTCAGGCTCTTCCACAGATCCACCAAAGCTGACTGTGCATTTTAACAAGAATCCTCAGATGACTCAGCTATACACTAGGTAGGACAATTAAGTCCGCGAACTCATTCTAGAAAAAGTGTCACATACCTCATTGCTAAACATCACCATGGTCACCTTTAAAGTACTCCCCTTGGGAAGCTATGCACCGACGCCAGTGCCTAGTCCACCCTTCAAAGCAATGATGGAACTCTTTTTTTCTGGAATGGCCATCAGAGCTGTCATCATGTTACCCTTGATGTCCTGAATGTCATCAAAATGTCTTCCTTTCATTATTTCCTTTATCTTCAGGTAAAGAAAGAAGTCATTGGGCGCCAGATCAGGTGAGTAGGGAGGGTGTTCCAATACAGTTATTTGTTTACTGGCTAAAAACTCCTTTACAGACACTGCCCTGTGAGCTGGTGCATTGTCGTGATGCAAGAGCCATAAATTGTTGGCAAAAAGTTCAGGTCATCTAACTTTTTCACGCAGCCTTTTCAGCACTTCCAAATAGTAACTTGGTTAACTATTTGTTCAGTTTGTATAAATTCATAATGAACAATCCCTCTGATACCAAAAAATGTTAGCAACATCGTTGCAACACGTCCTCAAACTTTGTTATCACACCTCGTATGAAGGTTTGAGAAGCACTATTCTAAAGGATGTAGGTGATTATGTTTTGTTTTGTTTTGTTTTTTGTTTTGTTTTGTAACACAGTGGAAATTTCTGCAATAATCAAAAATAGCAAATTTTCATAATTTAGTCATTCATTCAATAATTATCCTTTTAAGTTCTTACTCTGTGCCACCAACTACATGAGGCGCTGACAATAAAATATTGAAAGAGATAAGGTTTTTGTACTTACAGAGTTGAAAGTCTAGGAGTAAATAACAAGATTAGTAAAAAAATTAAAAGAGTAATAAATGCTATGAAAGGAGAAATACAGGAATATATAAAAGGACCTAAGCTCAGTTTTGCTCACCCAAATTTAAGAAAATAATTGTAGCTTACTTAACGTTTCTTACAGATTTAGGGGGCCTTCTGTTTAAAACAAACTCACTTGACTTAGCTTGTATGTCAGTAGGTCAGTTCCACAGGTTTGACCTTCTGTCTCTTGCCATCACCAAGACAAATCCAGGCAAAACAGCGCAAGAGGTGGGCTAAGAACATTCCAGGCAACCACTGTGTGAGCTCACTATTGTACGAAGAATGACTACAAGAACAGTACAGGAACTAAAGGATTAGCCACTTCTGGTGATACAGAATGAAAAGAAAAATGACGTCGGACAGCTCTTACAAATAGGTAGCACGATAGCCTTCAGCAGCACTTTTATACTGCAATTTCCTTTGGCAGAAGTTTTGCTGGCTGCACTTTGAATGGCATCCCACATAATGTAATAGGCTGTGTGCTATATAGAAACTCTTTATAGATGCATGATTCTTGCAAGCCAAAGAAGTGGCATAGAATTGAAACAATCTAGGCTCACTTGGATTGTGTATGAGCGTTTAAAAATGACCTAAATGTTCTAGTAAGGAATCAATCAGTGAATGAGTGATTACATCAAATAACCATTTACATCAATCACTTCCTTCATACTGTTCAGCACAAGTAGAAGCACTTCAAAGACAGACAGATCTTAGTTTAAACCCCACTCTATTTTTGCCAGCTTTATGACTCTGAGAAAGTTACTTATCATCTCTATGCATCAGTTATTTATAACATCTATAAAATGTCAATAATCCCTGACTCCCAAGATAGTTGAAGAAATTAAGTATGAATAGAACACTTTTTAAGTGCCTGGTACAAAGTCACAAAATCAAGGTGGCTTTCCATCACATGTCACTTACATTCCTGAGTTTAGCATACCCAAGCTCCCTAATATAACTATCTGGCCTTCCAAAAAATGTTTCCAGCTTTGTAACAGTTAAGTTCAATTCAAGCTCCTATTATATGTCAAGCACTTTACTAAGTATAAGGAATACAGTGATCAATATGTAATACGACATGGTTCCTATTCTTGCACAGTTTGTAATTTTTGGTGATGCAAACACAAATGCAAACAGATAATGCCAATAAACTGTGGAAAGTACAATGATAAAAGGATAATCAAGTTTCAATGAAAGCACAGGGACATTAAACCTCACTGCAAAAGATTAAAGCAAGTGTTCTGCAGCAGTTGATGCCTGAGCCAAATTTCTAAGGATGAGAGAAAACTAAGTTAAAACAAGTTTGAGGAGGACTTCGTGTTAGACAAAAAACATCAGCAAAGATAGTGTAATGTGAAACAGCATAATGCATGCACCCAATTACTACAGTATTACTGGAGCATAAAGACAAAGAGATGGACAGGTGACAAGATTTTGATGACATGTTAAGAAGCATAGATACGATAGGAAACCACTGAATGATTTCTAAAATGGTAACAAAGCCAGATTTGTGATTTGCATCTTCCTAGCATCTTGGTAGAACAGCCATCCTCAATTCCAGTATCAAAACTCACAGATGTTTCTCCAATACGTGAAGGCATATTCAAAGTAATTCATTATTAATAAAGTAACAAAGTTTGTAAAACTTGTTCTTTAAAAATTATATTAGAGCAAATTAACAGTCCTCTCTATCAATAATTCACTTTTCTGGTATGCTCTGATGTGTTTTCTGATACGCTTTTCTAATTTCAAAGTCATTGCAATAATAAAAAAAGAACAAAAATTGTTATTCATCATTATTTTTCACTTACTTTTTTTCATTTTTTATTAGTTTCAATTTACAAAACAATGTAATAGATATTTACACCCCTCACAAAGTGATAATTCCCTTCCCTCAATCTACTACACCTCTGACATTGTATATAGCTGTTACAATTCCATTGACTCTATTCCCTATGCTGTACTCCACATCCTGTGACTATATATATATATATATATAAAATTATAGATGACATTCTTAGGTATCTATCCAGAGAAATCCAAAATGCTAATTCAAAAAAATATATGCACCCCTATGTTTATTGCAGTGCTATTCACAATAGCCAAGACATGCAAATGACCAAAATGCTTATTTGTAGACGACTGGATTAAGAAACTGCGGTACATTTATACAATGGAGCATTACTTAGCCATAAAAAAGAATGAAATCTTACCATTTGCAAGACATGGATGGACCTAGAGAACATTATGTTAAGTGAAATAAATCAGATGGAGAAAGACAAATACCATATGATCTCACTTACATGTGGAATCTTCACATACTTTTTAAACTGCTTTTCCAGTAGGGAAAGAGAAGGGTAGCTAAAATAAAATTTGCATAACTCTGGATAATTCCCTTAGAGTATGTCATAAAAACGATAATCTCTATTTCTCAAGCTAGTAATTGTTATGGAGAATAAATTGGCAGTCTAGAATTCATCAGTATCCATAACCTCCTCTAGAAAAGACATACCATCAATTTTGCTTATCTCCTTCCACATCACCCCACCCTGTTGTAGTATCTAAAGTCTTTCAAATTAGATAAAAGTCATGGATTCATAGAAAAGAAGTCACATTTGTGAAAAAGAGAGAAACATGCATTAATATTTTCCAAACTATGATTCCCATTGATGGTATGTCTTCTTCTAGAGGAGGTTATAGATACTTCGACATCTTTCAACTGGCTATAGTTCATATAACAGAAAGGAATGGATTTTTCTGTATTGCTATCTTATCTTGTCATAAACTTTTGAGATTCTGGAGGGTGGGTGTGGAGATCTACTCATCTTGCAGCACCCAAGACAAGCCTAGCAAGCAAGTTCCCTTGCTTACTACCAATGTAGTGTGGTCTGCCTCTTTCTTTGGTCTCTCCTTGCCCTCCATGCACAGTGGCCAGTTTCAGATTTCACCAGGGAACTGCCAAGGTTGAAAAGCAACATAGATAGAACTTATAGGTACGTGTTTAGAGGTAGAACTGAAATAGAAAACTAAAAAACAATTGTCTTCCACACTGAAAGCAGTTTCGGAAGAAACAGAAAACACTATGTCTCATGATTAGGGGCAGTGCCGGAAGAGAAACAAGCAAACAAAGTTCCTGGGACCTGCTTAAGGAAGAAAAAGAGATCACGGCAGTTGTTTGTGCTTGAGAAGGTACTCAGTGATTAGTAATAGGTGTGCATCTGACCATGAAATCAGGCCTCTTAGGAGTCTGCACCCAACCGAAGCATGGATATCTCGATTACGTCAGAAGAGTTCTTCACAAACGTCATTTCTTCACGGAGACTCTTTCCTATGGACTGTGATTTTAATGCCATTTGCTATTCTCCATTTATTCATTCACTCATTCAACAATGGTTAATTACTTATTATATACAAGCACTGTTGTAAACTCTGGGGACACAATGGTGAATAGTAATGACTAAATCATTGCCCTCCTAAAGCTTGTATCTACCTATGGGAACAGATGTACCATAGGTAGAAAAATAATTTTAGAATTTAATAAGTGATAAAAAGGAAATAATCTAAATAATAAATTTGTGGTAGTGTGGGTCTGAGGGGAGCTCATTTTAGGTATGGAGGTCTGGGAAAGCCTCTTGAAGAAGGTGATATTTAAACTGTTATCCAAAAGGTAAAGAACCAGATATACAAGAATGGAGGAAAGAATGTTCTATTCTTCTGCTCTAGATACAGAGCATGAGTAATATTAAGTGAAAAGCACCTCGAAAGGGCAAACTATGCTTAACACACACACACTATAATTTTCCAAAACCAGCTCTATGGTAATGACTGCTTTGATCTCTACAAAAAGAGCAAGTAAACCAAAAATAAGTCTAAGCGAAGAGAAAATGTGTGTATGGTATGTGTGTGTGTGGAGGGGGGGATCAAGGGGGGGGGGGAAGGTAGGGGTCATGCTGTTATAATTGAATGTGACTGAAAATTAACAACCTGAGCAATAGAAAAGCAGTAAATTTGTTAATTCCAATATTTAATTCACTCTTGGCACAATCCCACCCTTTGTTAGAGGGAGACATCAACAGAACTATATCACTTAATAATGGTCCCCTGCATAGTCTTTGTATATGACTAGTCTTCAAAGGAAGTACTATTTATATCATTACCAGTACACTATGGTCAAGATGAAAAGTCTGGTGTCCCCAGAGCATCTGTCTAAGGCATCAATTCTTACAATACGCAATGAGAAGTCCTCAAAGTATTTTAATCAAGGAAGTGACATGATCTGATTTACATTTCTGAAAAATCACTGTACTAAGTGAATGAAAAACATAGGACAAGCCTGGAAGAATGTAGTCTAGTCTGGAGAATTTTCTAATAGTCTAGGCAATGAGTAGTGGTATCCTGGATTAGATGATGGAGGTGGAAGTGGAGAGTAATCTATATTTTAAGTAGAGATGATAGGACTGATTTTTTGGATATAGAAGACAAGAAAAAGGGGTAACCAAGCATGGGTACTAGGTTTTAAGATTATCCAACAGATTGAATGATTTCATCATTTACCAAGATGGAAAAGGCTGAGAGAGATATAATAAGAGGGCTGTGAAGACGGAATATCAGGAGTTCTTTTTTCAGATAAGCTACATACAACCTGTATATTAGCAGTGGTGTGCTGGCAAATGTTTAACAACATTCATTAAACTCTCCAGGGAAAAGAATACAAATATATAACAAACATAAGTTTATTATAAATTTTACTCACATAAAAAATAATAGCATATAATTTGCAAATAAAAAATGTGAAACACTCATTATAAAAAACATATAGCATTGTATATTAATTTAAAAAAAAAAAATCAGTTTCTCCAGGGCAGCCTCAGAGAAGAAAAATCATTTGGTATAAATGAAGTTTGGGATTTTGACAGGTGAGGAAATAGAGGAAGAAAGAGGCAAGAAGTTGAGATTGTTACAGAGGCCACTCAACTAAGTGTGAACTCTCTGATAGTTATGAAGAAAGCAAAGATATGAGGAGGATGAAAAGTAATGCATGCAGAGTTTTGATTCGATTAAAAGATTTTGAAATTGAGAGGTATTAGAGTAAGTGGATTGCAAAATCAGGAGCTTATGTAATTACCGATATGGAAAAGTTTAGGATATATATGACCATGGCAGAGGATGATGAAGGTGGAAAATAGATTTTTGGAAATGAGATTTACCATTTAGAAGGCCAGAATGTTGGATGAGTCATCCATGTGAATTTTAAATTTTGACCATGAATAAAGACTGTAATAGGAGTAGAGAGGAAGACAATAGTGAACTGGGAGCTAAATTTTTCAGTAAATGAGAAAGAGTGATCAGGAGGTTGGTAAGAGTTGTGGGTAGTGAGTGGTGTATACTGCGAAAGTGAAAATTTTTAAATGAGGAGGGAGGAACATTAGATGGATGTTCCAGTGATAAGCAAGGATGATATCTATCCCATCTCTTGACCCTGGGAGTCACAGGACATGAGACATATAGACTTATGATGATCGACGATAGATAGATAGATAGATGATAGATAGATAGATAGATAGATAGATAGATAGATAGATAGATAGATGTGTTTCTACTGATGGCAACTTTGTATTATTAGTACAACAAGTTGAGAGATTTCTAATGATGGTGATATATAAATTTTGTGGGTTACAACTCATCATCGGATATGCTGAGAAAATTGATAGAGTGCTAAAAATATGTAAAAGCCCACAGAAAACCTTCAAAACTGTAAAATTGAGAAAAATGATGTTTGATTTTCAAAGCCTTCTATAAAAAGGTTATTTAAAACTGCTCTGACATGAAGAAGAATAGAAACTGAATTACAAGTGTCATATGTAGTTTATAAAATCAACCGGAGGCACTGTTATCATAAAAAGGTTAGGAACCAGTAGGATAAAATACCAAAGAGGGTGAAATAAGATTATAACCTGAAAGCATTTGAAAAGGTAAATGTTTATAGACACATACAAAGTCACAGTATTATTATGAAATGCAAATTGAATATGAAATAAAAGATTAGCCTTCTGGCAATTTCCTCTGTAGGTATATTGTTCATTTCTCACTTGTGTCTAAGCTCAAGTTGGAACACCAATCATTCAAGTATTAAGGGTCCCCAGCTCAGTGAGGGAGCACAAGTGTTTGAATAGGTTCTGACCTTAGGAGGTGAACAAATTCTGTATAAAAATTAGTAGAGGAAGAAACAGCATGTAGCCAACTATTAAACGGTGTGGTAAGATCACAAGCATAACAAGGATTCAGAAAAAGTAATAACCATTCGGAGTCAGAGCAAAAATTAGATTATCCTTGCACTAGAATTTGCCCCTCGATGCAATAATTTATTTCATTGACTGTCATTAGTTAAGAGTTCTTAACACAGGAAAAAGAAATTAAATAAAACTAGAAAAATACAAATTAAAGCACATCTTATCACCCTTCTCACCAAAAGGTCAGTCTGAAGAGTTGTTTGCTCATAAGAACCACACTAAATGATTTGTTAAAAAAAAAAAAACAAAAGAAAAAAAAAAACAGTCCAACATATCAAAACAAAATATCAATGATTTTTCACCTTTTCAACTCTCATGCCAAAAACCGAGAAACCCTCTACAATCAAGCACTTCATTCATTCAAAAAGGATTTATTGAGCACTTATTTCATATTCAGATGAGTATTAAGCGTTAACGGGCAATATTCATTCAATGTAAGATATAGCCTCTGTCTTTAAGGAATTTATGGTCAAACGAGGAAAACATGATTAAAACAAGTAGAATATTGCAAGACAATAAACAATTAAGTTTTCTTTTCTAATTATGTATTCAAAAAATTTGTACAGCAGCATTTAGTATTTTAAAAGCTAAAAAAGAGGAAGCCCGTGTAAAGCCTGAAGGATAACAGCAAGGCTTCAAGGAGGAAGTGGGAGATGGATTGACTTAATTCGAACAAGCAGCAAGGCTGAAAAGCATGATGCAAAGGAAGTGAACCATGTAAAGACAAACTTCTCAAACTGAAGATGTGTCCTGCATGAAATAATACTAGGGAATTCATCTGAGTCTTCAAAAGTCCACAAAATAAACATGATGAATATTTTAGAACTTGATTCACTGGCAAATGATTTGAAACGTTACTTTTCGGTGAACACAAACATATGATGGAATAGAACGCAAAATGTGTGGAAATTTTTTCAAATGACAGATGAAAGCTTGGTCTTTGAATCATCTCAGAATATGAAATAATTGCCTAGGAACTTAATAAGGGCAGCTTGTCAGAAAAGACTGCAAATTATTTCTCAGGAAAGATAGTCTAGCAGTGGTCAAACTAGATTTTTAAATAAAGGAAATACAGTGATAGACAAGGAAAGAAAAAAGAACTGAATAAGTAGGTCATTGAAGCCAAATATAGGTCTTTTACCTCCTGATACACTGCTATCTACTCCCTGAATTACATGAGATTTAATGTAACAGAAATATCAAAAATCTGTTTTTAAGTTCCCAAACAAAAATATATCAATCTGCCACAAATGTGTAGGATGGATTACAAGTGGGAATGGAGGTAGGGGTGTCTTGGGGATGCTAAGATGTAGAAGACTATTGCAGTCATCCAAACTTCCACTGGTGAAGACAGGGCTTGAAAGGATGCATGTGTGTTAACAAAAAACAAAAAACAAAAAAAAACGTCTACAGAAAACAGGGGTAAGAGCACTCTGAAATAAATATGAAGACTAATTATAATGTCAAATTTGAGTTATATGTAAATCTCGATCTATTTATTCATCAAAATGGCTTCACATAGCAGGAGATAATGCAGCCAGTTAAATGTTGTATTTATACTTTCTGTCTCACAAACCTCAAGGAAGAAATGTGTGAACCTAGACAGCTCTCTGTCCCCTTGAGCACTTGCCCTAGATTTCCTGTGGACACCTGTGTCCACACCTGAAAGCCAGAGGCAGGAGCAAGAAGCAGGCACTACTGGTGGGGGTTGGTTCTAGAAAAAGGATCACTCTCTACATGGTGATGCTTGGCTGGCAGCTTATTAGCGAGGGAGGGCATGATGGCAGGACTCACTGGTCAGCTCTGCTTGCTAAATTAATGTATTCCCTGGTGAAAAAGAGAAAGTAACAGTGGCTTAACAGTGAACACACATAGGCCTAGACTCGGAGACTATCAGACTGCATAATGCTATTAATTTTGAAAGTGGGAACTTCATCGACTACTACTTACCACCTGTGGTTGATGTCAGTGCTTCAATAAAGGAGAAAAAGGGCAATCTGAGGTTAGTGATCTTAGAGATGAGGGCTGCCTCTAACTGGGCCTCTTCAAGAGAGTGTTGATAATTTTACTATACACCTCTCTCATAGGGGTTTCTCATGTTCACCTATAATTTGTCATACCCTCACACTAGTGTGACTAATAATCTGCTTAAATTATCGTTGCCATGTTTTAAAGACAGGGAAACCAAAAGTGGCTTTTATAGAGCTGCTGAGATCACATGCTTGTTTTCTTTCTTTGCATTATTCTAATATAAAAGCAGTGGTGGAGAACAGGGAAGAGAGACTGAGAGCTATTTCTGCAACAATTTCCAAGAGACTGAGCCTTCAGCAGTGCAAAAGAACATTTTGTGCAAATTTTAAGATTCAGTACAGGATGATTCCTCTTTCATCTATGACTCTCTTAGATGTCACACTCATACTTTCTCCGAAATGACAAAGAGGGAATCATGACCTTCTCCCCTCCAGCCATAATGAAACCAAGATCACGGTATATAACAACATATACCAGAGAAAGTAAGACTTAATCTAACATTAAAGAATTCACCTTTCAGGGAAAGTAATGACTCATGTCACATGGAGTTCAGAGGGGCAGCAGGTCCCAGGTAAAACCGAATTCCAAACAACTTTTACAAATTATTTGATCATTGAAATAAAGTGAATAACTACCTTGATGCCTGAACAAACTATTCACTCTTATATCTCTGTCTTTGCTCAGGATGTTCCCTTTGCCTGAAAAAGAGAGGCCCACTTTACGTTCTTCTCCCTAATTCACCTACTCTCCATCAAAGAAAAAAAAAACAAAACTGGCATTCAGTATGAATTATAGAAATGTCAGCTACTAGTTTATAATTATTATCTTTTGTGGCGGGCCAGCCGTCACGAGTCGATGGGTTCCCGAATGGGGGAGTGGGAATGAATAAAAGACACTCTCACATATGATGGCGATCGCGGGACTTCAGTGATCCTGAAGACACTAAGTTTATTTTACTGCTCCCATATAAGCAGTTTGAGCACGTGCAAGTATGTATTAACATAACAAATGTAAATTCTTTAGCTTTCACATAGAGGATACAACATTCACCGAAACTCTCACAAGTAATTATCTTATCAATTGCCCTGATAGGCATCAGCCTTCTGTGTCCGGGAACTGGCCGCTCCCACCACATTCCTCAGCAGCTTACAAGCTCAAGCTCCCCTCAGGTGCAGGCAGAGACAATTGCCTCAGGGGGAGGAAACAGGTAGCATAAACCAAGCCATTCTGCAAAGCTCAGAGTTTCCTGTAACCATGGCTCCCCACAATCTTTCACGACTGTTTAAGAGATCAGAAATAATAGATATAAAACACATACCATAGTTTCTACGACAAAAGAAACACCCACTAAATGGTCATCATCATCATCATCATTACAAGCATATAATTAAGACAACTTTACACGTCTGTACCCAGCCAGACTGTTAGCTATTTGAGGGCAGGCATAATGTCTTCATTTATTCCTTTAATAAATACTTCTTAAACATCTGCAGTGTTCAAGGCAATGTGATTTGTATTGAGATACAATGAAGGACAAGCTAGTAGCAATCTCAGGATTTCCTAGACTGAACTACCTGCCCCAGGTATTAGTACCACATCACATTCTATATTGTTTATCACTTAGCACTTGTTACACCATATTTAAAATATCAATTTAAATGTTTGTCTTGTGGAGTCAGAGAAGGCTTTCCTTGCCTTATTCATGATTGTACCAATTTCATAAATATTAATGAATTAATATTAAAATATGAATTGACCATCTTATGAAGCATTCTACTTTTATTTCTAGAAATCACAATTGTCTTTATAATTAAAAATTAATATTAAAATTCACTTGAAAAATCTCCCCTATAGTCTAGTTTATGAGTTCCCAAATTTTTGAACTAATAATGTATTGTGGCTCAATTAATTAATTTTCAATATTTCACATACATGATTGATTAAACACCGAAAATATATTTTTCTATCGATTTGTTTTCCAAAATACAGAAGGAGGATATAAAATTATATGAAGTTATTATTTCTAGGTTGAGATGTGAGAATTCCTTCAGTTCAAGATCTAAGTAAATTCTAAGATGATAATAAAGTAAAATTTAAAACTCCAAATAGTACTTAGCTGGGGGAGACTTCTCAGAGATCTTTAGATCAAAAATTTGCTGGAATATCACTCCAGGTTACTAACATCACTGATAACCCCTCATTTCTATCACTCACACTGAACCTTGTGAAGCACGTTTTCAACTTCGAGAAGAACTAATTGCTATACATTTATCTTAAGAAATTCTACTCACATTTTTTGGGAGGGTGGGGGAAATGAAACTGTAACCATATATTTAAATGTCTAAGTGTTATTGTCTATGTGTTACATTAAATGATGTAGAAGGCAAGTTACAATTTCACTCTAATTGCAATCACAGGAAATAAAAGGTGAACTTCTAATATTTTGATTTTATCCCCAACTTCTATTTAACAGCCACTTTTCTAAACAGGATTTGAATGGCTTTCAGAGAAAGAAATGTATATCAGATTCTTAGGCCGCCAAAATAGATGCAGGCATTGAAGACATGTCTATATATCAGCAGAAATCCTGCACATATTAAAAGATAGGTAGAAATTAATAATCTTATAGTAATTAATTTCTACCTTTATTAACTGATAAAATGAATATCATATCTCAATATAATCATCTTCAACAATAGAATAAATTTTAAAGACTTTTAAGATATAAGTGTAACTTTAGCTTTTAAATCCTCTTAGAGTTTTGTAAAATTCAGCTCTATGCTCTGCTCACAACTTGCTCCACATTAAGACAAAACCCATTTTCTTTGATATCATCACATCATTTCCACTGACATACTAATGGATCCCTCTGTGTTACAAGTTTATGGCTATGTGATTCATTTCTATGATAATCTCAACTTTCATTAATATAACAGCTCCAATTGTAGTACATCAATTCCTGAGATATCCACATTCACATCCTAATGACTTTTTCAACCCTTAATGTGTTTTAAAAGAGAAGAGTCACTTTGTTCTGTGGAAAAGGGGGAAAAAAAAAACCTATAGGAGACTTTGACTAACTACACAATGTCCTCTCCACAAAACTGTAAGAATGTAGTAATCCAACACTTTGCATTCACACGCAACATCTCCTCAAAAAGATCTCAAAAAACATAATAGGAAAACTGAAACTACAAAGAATAAAAATAAATTTTCAGTGATTCAGTACATATTGCTACATATTCTAGGTTATAGTAATTATACTACCAGGGTGCTTAATCTGATATCTATGGGCGAGTATGTGGGTGGGCTTCAAAAAGTAGATAAAGCCTATGATGTCATAGAAAGAAATGTTATATGTGCATATATTTAAGGAGATAGTTCACAGCTTTCATCACATTCTGAAAGTGGTCTGGTCTACATGACCCAAAAAACAAAAAACGTTAGCGACCTCATTCTAGACTATCCCTGTAACATGGACTGGAGGAAAACAGATTGGGAGTTTAGGCCATAAGAAGTGATTCATGTGTGAGTAGAATTCAGGAGAAAATGGAAATAGTACTTTTAACCCTAAACACCCATCTCATGAGCACCAAAATAAATTTGGAATTATAAAAAAAGAGAAGTGATACACAGTCATAGGTTTCACTTAAGAAGGCAAAAAAAATGTGTCTTAAAATTAGACTACAACAATAGATGCTTATACTCTTTTCATAAGAAACACACCTATTTGGATCAAAGACAGATAGTTTCATGAAAATACATTGAAGAGTCTGTAATCAAGGGTGAGAGGAAATGGAGGTAAAAATCTATGTAACTAGGTGGAGAAATTTTTTACCGTAAGAGCTGGCATGAGAATTCCTTTCTCTTGTGAGATCCATCCTTAAGAAAAGTAGCCTACCTAGAGCACAGTACACTTGAAGCACCAAACTTGTAGGAGAGAACTAAATTCATCCAAAGGAGACAAACAGACAATTGTCATTCGGAGAAAAAAGGAAGGAAGGAGGAGAAATAGAAAGAACTTAGAGACAGAAAGAAATTAGAAATATAGGGGAGTAAGGGTTAAGAAAACTCCACAGTGGAAGGACAACTGAAATAAATTAATAATGATTCCCAGAAGCAGATCTAAGTTTGGCAGGGATGAACTTACACAATTTTGAGGGTCCTCGCTAAGAAAAAGGAACCTCAAACTTGAAATCTTCAAAATAGGAATGGATGTTTGGAAGAAACACATATAAGTCGAGGCCTATTTCATGGAAATCCATTGTTTCATTAGTTTCATGGAAATCCATAACTCAGCATGAAAGTTGTCTTCTCTTCAGCATGAAAACATTGTCTCAAATATATTCAGTAAATCTCTTCAACTCAAAACGTTTTGAATGAATTCTACTTTTGTGGGGAATCTAAAAAGGAGCTGAATTGCTCACCGGTAGAAGAGGGACGGGGCAAGGTGATTCGGAGAGTAAAAATCTGCTGGAAATTCACAGAAATTTTGAAGACGCCATGAAACTTGGAGAGCCGTGTCAAGTTAATTTTACTTAGCTCCTGAATGGCAGGGAGGCATCCATATAACATCTTGCTTACAAAACGTAAGCTAAGACTACAGGTCGTCTAGCCTAATGTGCAAAAAAAGGGGATATGTTACCACACAGATCAGAACTTACACAAAGGCAAGGTATGGGAGTGGAAATCAACTTTACTCATTCTTCTATGTGCAGATCATTATTTAAAATTCATGACTCCTGTACTAACCATTTTGTATTCCGAAAGTAACCCATAGGCAGGCATTGAGGCATCACATTAGACAGGAGATGCAACGTTTCTGATTTTCAAGAAAGGCAGTATACCATGACAGTTAAAGATGCTTGGGAGTAACTGCAGCCCCTGTCAATTGGCTAGTTTTAGGCAAGTTACTTAATGCTCTGTGATTCCATTTCCTCATACATAAAAGAAGGATAATAGAGAACCTACCTCATTAAGCTATTATGAAGATAAATGAAATAATCCATTTCGGACTTGATACTGAGTATGAAAGCTAATAGTTGATTAGTTAATGTTAGCTGTTACTATTACCCACACTACAAATACTTCTATTACTGTTACAAACCAGTGAATCACAGAGGGACCCTAATCCCAGGGAATGTCGTGGGATCTCCTAGAAGAAGGAGCGCATTTTCTCCTCAGAGCGACTGAAGTGACAACACAGGGAAAGATGGAAGGCATAACATATCTAGAACTCAGCCTCAATTTCAAGGTTCAGGAATAGTTATTGTGCTAGTTGACTGACATAATACTTATTAATCTATTAAAGTCATTGCTGCGAAAAGTTTTCAGAAATGTGCCACCCTAAGCCTTGACCTCTTTACTTTTCAATGCCTCGATGAAGCCAGAAAAAAAAAAAAGTGATTCTATTTTAGAGTAATGTAAAGCCCCTAGAATATGAGCTTTTTGATAGCAAGCATCTCACCTCATTGTTTACCACGTTTGCCTGGTACAGATGCTCAGTTAATATTGTGAATGAATTGGAATCCAAAATTATTTCAATCTGGATATATGCAATAAATCTTTGTGAAAAATAATAAAGATAAATATAAGATTTTGACATTTAATTTGAAGGTAATATCTTGAAGAGGAAAAGCAACTGAGCTGCGGCAGCATATGTCAAAAAGAAAGAAGATTTTTATTCAAGACTAAACACCATTTTAGTCAATGTTACAACATAGTCGTTGAAATGCTTCTCCGATCCTGGGCCCTATTAAAATCAGGCAGTAACGAGAGAGAAAGAAGACTGAACTACTTGCTCCACTCATCGCTGGTTCCAGTCTCTGTACAAATTGCTCTTACTTCTCAGGATCATGTTTGAACAGGGAGAGAAGACACATCAAAGTTACCATCAAGCCAAAAGGTAAAAAGATCTGTAAAACAAGTCAGGTAAGAAATAAGGGAATTATGAACTACGTCCTGGAAAAGACTATAAACTGGCATGTTAGTTTTATTATAAACCTTTGAAGGGCTAGACACCTGAATTGCCCCAGGCTTACTGAAACAGGATCGATGGATAGAATCTATAAGAAATCATATTTGGAATCAATAAAAGAAAGAACACATATTTCTAACCAGGTAATAGTTCAAATCATAATAGTTTTGAGGGATTATGAGTTCTCACCACTGAATTTTTCAGTACTTAACAGAATTCATTCACTCATTCATTTAACAAGTAACTATTTAGTGCTTCCTGCATGCTCTATATGGCCTGTTCATGTTTAATTCTCCAGCGTTATCTCTTATCATTCATTCTTCCTATTAGTAAATTCTGGTCTTTGCTTAGTCACCTTAAAGGTCTATTCTCTTTCTTGTCCCAGATTTCCTGCCTAAAATACTCTTTTTTGTTTTAAATTTATTGGGGCGACATTGGTTAATAAAATTATGTATTTCAAGTGTACAATTCTAAAATAATCGTTTATATATTACATTGTGTGTTCACCAGCCAAAGTCAAATCTCCTTCCATTACTATATATTTGACTCCCTTTACCCTCTTCTACCTCCCTCCTCTCCTCTTATCCTCTGGTAACCACTAAATGGTTTTCTCTTCATCTTTCCCAATTCCTATTCATCTTTTAGGTCTAACCTTAAATATTATTTCCTCAGAGACTTTCGCCAATTTCAAAACCTAAATAAAATATCTCTCTTTTTTTCCTTCCCTTCCTCCTTCCCTCCCTCCCTCCTCTCTCCAACTTTACTGAAGTATAATTTACAAACAATAAAATTCACAAACTATCAGTCTACAAATCAGTGAGCTTTAGTAAATAGAAATACTTTTACAAACACTCCAATTCAGCTTTAAAACATTTTCATTACCCCAAAAAAATTCTTGTACGCTCATTTGTAGGCAATCTCCATTCCCAGCCCAGACAAACATTGATCTGTTTTCTGTCTCTAAAGTTTTGTTTTCTCTAGAAACTTCATATTTATTGTACCATTTAACATGTATTCTTTCACTTAGGATGTTTTTGAGGTTCATAAGTGTTTTTACATGCATCGATATTTTCTTTCTTTAAATTGCTAACTAATATTCCATTGTAAGGATATGCCTCATTTTGTTTATCTACTCATCAGTTGGATATGGATATTTGGATTGTTTTCAGTTTGGAGCTATTATGATTTTTGCGTCTTTTGGAGCAAAAATTAATATAAGACCCAGTCTTATATTATATTATATTATACCAGGTATTATATTATACCCGATACATCATATTATATTATATTATATTATATTATATTATATTATATTATATTATATTAATTATATTATATATAAGCCCCGGTCTTATTTCACTATAATAATTTTACTATAATATTTTACTTATTACTATTTCTTATACTAATTTTTGCTCCAAAAGACACATTAGAGCTGATGGTCTGGCTAGGTCTTATTTTCGGGGAAACATGGTATCAACAGCCACACAGAAGACTTTGTGTGTGTATTCGTTTTCATTTCTATTAGGTAGATATTTAGAAGTAGAATTCCTAGGACACATGCCAAGTATACACTTAATATTTTTAGAACAGGTTTTCAAAGCAGTTTTTCAAAGAACTGCTTCTTTTCAAAGTAGTTCTTTTACATTATGGCCCCAGGAACAATGTATCAGAGCTCAGGTTTCTCCATATTCCTGACAATACTTGAAACCTGTCTTTTTAACTTTAGCCATTCTACAGGATGTGGTGTGGTATCTCATTTTGGCTTTGATTTGCATTTCTCTAATGACTAATAATGTTGACTATATTTTTAGGTGCTTATTTGCTACCCATATTTTGAAATGCCTATTCAAATCCTGTGTCCATTGTTTACTTGGGTTGTTTCTTATTGGATTGTAAGAGTTGTTAATATATTCTGGGTATAATTCCTTTATCAAATATATGATTCACTTGTATTTTCTCAAAATTCTCTGGTTTGTCTTTTCTCTTTTCTTACTAGTGCCTTTGAGGTGTAAAATTTTAATTTTTCATTTAGATGAAATCCAAGTAATTTTTTTTCTTTTATAAATTATGCTTTTGATCTCATGTCTAAGATCACCTTGCATAACTAAAGATCATAAAGATTTTCTCCCATGTTTTATATTATGATCCATTCTGAGTTTATTTTTGTTACTGGTAAGGTAAGAATCTAAATTCCCTTTTTTTCTTTTTTCTTTTCTTTTTTTTTTTTGCATAGGGTGTCCAATTGTTCCAGTACCATTTGTGGAAGTAACCATCATTTCCCTTGCACTTTTGCCAAAATCAATTAGCCATAATAATGATGAGTATGTCAAAATTATGGACATCTACATATTCCTTGTTGTAAATAACAATTACTAATAAATGCAAGTTGTTTACCAGCAGAAGCATAAAAATGCATATGCATTCAATTTGTTCAATAAACAAATAATTGGTGCGTATTTACAATGTAGGCAATCTTAAAAATACAAAGGTAGTTTGTAGTGATCATTTCTTAATGTATATAACTATTGAATCACTATAATGTACACACGAAACTAATAGGATATTATATGCCAATTATAATTCAATTAGAAATACAGAGGTAAATCAGACATAGAACAAGCTATCAGAAAGTTTACCATTTAGACTAGGAAGTGACAAGGGTTTTAAGAGGGTAAACATAAAGTAAATATTTAGGCAGGAAGAGAGTACCTCTAAGGATATCTGTATAGGCTTCATGGAGACAGTGGCATTAGAGACAGAATTTAACAGATAGGTAGGTTCTGATTGTATAGAAATACACTGGAGGACATTTCAAAATGAGGATAAAGCCTGGACATAGGCAAGGAGGCAGGAGAGTAGGGAAAGCAGGACAGATACAGGAAACATAGGGAGATATAGAAAACATCCAAAATAGACAAGAATGGTAATATGGGAAACTAAATTTGAAAAGGTTAGTGGTAGACTAAACAATTATATTTTATTTTCTAAGCAATAGAAATTACTTAAGGTTTATGATCAGAAGAACGTCATGATTGATGCTCATAGCTATGCCAGTACCAATAAAATGAAACTGCTAAAAAACATGTACCTTGTCTATATATACATCTTTATCCAATCATCTATCGAAGGACACTTTGGTTGTTTCCATGTCTTGGCCACCGTAGATGATGTATTACAGAATTGTACACATGAAACCTATGTAACTTTACTAAAAATTGTCACCCCAATAAACTTTAATTAAAAAAGAAAAGAAAATGTACCATAATTTCTAAAATAATTTAATTTTACTTAGGAGAGTCTATAATTCGGTTCCTGCTCTAATAGTTTCTGTGTTTATTCTTATCATGAAACCAATTAAATTAGAATAAATTAAATCTCTAAACTTGAGCATTCTTTTTTCTTGAAGCTCATCATCCACTCATTCAATAAATATTTTTAGGTACCTTCTATGTGCTCAGCTGTGGAGATGTATTAGTTTAAAAATAAAAGAAAGAAAAGCCTGTTCTCAGCCTTCATGTAGTACATTTCCATATACACACAAAATACACTCACATAGACATCACACATGTAAACTGACATACATTACCTAAATTATTGTGATTGCTAAGGAACAATAACACCTTGTATTTAAATAGACCTTAATATTTTTAAATTTTATTTCACATGTCCATTAACTTGTTTAATTCTCAGAAAAGCCATTTTAGGATAACATTACAATCCCCTATTTACACATGAGAATATTAAAGAACACAGAATTAACTCATTCAAGGTCACAATGTTGGAATATTAAAAAGTCAGTACTCTAACGCAGATCTCCTGATTCTAAACCCAGTAATTTTGCTATAGTGCTTAAAAGTTTTAAATTACAGATTTTTTTTCTAAATTAGCATGGAGAAATTTCAGTGTCTGGTTTAATCCATGGTATGATACACAACACTGCTAAAAACATTCTGCTCATTGGGGTATGTTTCTTAGCCATTTTATTCTCTCTACCCAAACACCCCTGATCAACCCTCTCCCTCCTACACATACACACACACACACACACACACACACACACACACACTACAAGAGGATGCTTAATAAATGTGACTCTGGTCTAATTCTGATTACTTAATCTTAGGTTATATATACAGTAATTCATACTCTGAGCAAGGAGGAGACATGATCTCTTAAAAGATCAGTTATTTGTCAGAAAGTTTGGAAAGCTCAGCCCAAAGCCTCTCAGGGTAGAAAGATAAAAAAAAAGAAGAAGAAAAAAAAAAGATAGAAGAATGACATGAAAGCTGAGAAAACCTGGAGAGGTTTGTAAATAGGTCAAAGATTTTTAATTGCTTCCAAACTGGTGAATTTGGCCCAGAAACATACCCTGAATTTAGGATGACTGGCCTCAAAGGAGATTCATTCTAGAATCACATAAGAGCTAAGATGTTGAAGTTTACTGCTTTCTTAAAATAAACACCTGAAACCTATGTAACTGTACTAACACTTGTCACCCCAATAAACTTTAATAAAAATAAATTTATGAAAAATAAACGACTGTTTTTTAAAGCCACAATTTTGCTATTGTTATGACATTGTGATTCAAAGTTCGTCTTAGAGAATTAGATATATATTTTAGGTAAGCCACTTATATTTTGCTAGAAATTTCTAGTAATACCAATGGGATTACATGAGAAATTTATTTTGATACAAAGTTAACTTTTTCAAAAAGGATGCATTAAGAATCCTGCCAAGATCCCCAATAAACTTTAATTAAAAAAAAAAAAAGAATACTGCCAAAATCAAAAATCTACATGTAAATCTCATATACCAGATGTCTTCACTTTTGATTCATAGTATTTTAGGGTTTAGTAGGAACAAGAGCTACATAACAATCTACTCATAGATCAAATGGGGAAGGAAAAAATTACAGGCTACACTTCATATAAGACAAGGAAACATAATCCTAAGCAATTTTAAGTGAAGATAGTCATAGAATATCTATGACACAGTAAGAGGCTTAAGAGGAATACAGATTCCTGACAAAGATTATTTAAACATTTTTGCATTTAACACTTTTGCATCTAATAATGATGCATTTTTATAATCAAACATATAACTATCATAATAATAATAATAATAGCCTTAAAATAGAAATTAGTTTAATCTCTGGGAGACATTAGCATATACTTTTTTAACTTTTTATTTTTAAATAATTACATATTCATAGGAAATGGGGGAAAAAATGTTCAGAGAGATCCTATGTACTCTTTTTATCCAGCTTCCTTCAATTTTAACATCTTGTAGAACTATAGTAAAATATCACAACCAGGAATTGACTGTGATCCAGTCCACAGATTTTATTTAAATGTCACCAGTTTTACACACAAGCATGCATATTTTTCATGCATGTTTGTGTGTGAGTGTGTGTGTGTCCATGCAATATTTATACATGCATAGATGCATGGAACATCCACCACCATCAAGATACAGAAAAGTTCCATCACCACGAGGCTCACTTATGACACTCTTTGAAAACCACACACACTCCCCCATTCCTAACCCCCTATGGGCAACCATCTGTTTTCCATCTCTGAATTTTCTTATTTTAAGAATGTTCTAGAAATGGAATTATTACAGTATGTAATCTTTTATGACATTTCTCAGCATAATCAGAGAATTTTGATTCACCCAGGCATTAATAGTGTGTTCCTTTTAATTGCTGAGTAGTATTCAATGATGTGAATGGAGCACACTTTGCTTCCCATAGACAGATATTTGGCTATCACAAATACAACTTCTAAAATATCCATGTTCAGGTTTTGTTTTAATGTAAGTTTTTATTTCTCTAGGATAAATGTCCAGGAGTGCAATTGTTAGGTCATATAGCAATAGTATGTTTATTTTTATAAGATATTGCCAAAAAGTTACCCACAGTGGCTATCCCATTTTACATTCCCACCAGCAAATTGTGAGTGATCCAGTTTCTCTACATCCTTATCAGCATTTGGAGCTATCACCATTTGTATTTTAACCATTCTGATAGGGGTCTTGTGATAGATCATTATGGCTTTAATTTTCATTTCTCTAATGTTCAATGATGTTCAATATTCTTTGCACGTGATAATTTCTCATCTGTAATTCGTCAGTGAAACATCTGTCACCCTTTTTTTGATTGAACTGTTTGTATTTTTTTATTGTTGAGTTTTCATAGTTATTTGTGTGTACCAGTTACAAGTTCTTTCTCAGCTATGTGCTTAGCCAATATTTTCTCAAGTGCATAAATTTTATAAAAATGAAAATGAGGAAACTATTAAACATGATACTTAATTATCTCTTCCAGGAAACATCAGATCTAGTCGGTACTCATGAATTATGGTGAGAAATACAGAGAATCAATGGGAATCTCATAGAATCTCAGGGTTAGAAGCAATGCTAAAGAAGAACATTTTAAGGGTGGGAAACGCCTGCTACATTTTATCATCATTCTCAAGTTCAAACTCTTGTGACCCAGTAACTAAAAGTATCAAGCACCTGTGAAAATTTGTTTCTCCATCCCATTTCTGTGGCTGATATAACCTCAGGAGGTGATTTTTTTTCACTAAAATGTGTTTACTAAATATAATGACTACATTACTTCTGGATTCACAGAATATCCCAAGTCCAGGGAGTGAAATATTTCCAAACATTTTCCTATGACACAATGCAGATATTACTGGTTCGGATGTATTCTGATTATATTTGCTATAATCACTAAAAATATCCAACCTGAAATTTTTCATCAACTAAAATTGTATTTCAAGATGGCACACAGACTGATTCATTAATTGAATGCAAGTTCTATCTGAAAATCCTGTAATACTTAAAATATAATTCAAAATTAATCCCTCCCTACAAATGTTATTGTAAAACAAAATTGACTTTAAAAAGGACTCGAAACCAAACATAAAATGCCTGGTGGTCCAATTGAAAGAGTGCTTTCACTTTACTTTGATAGAGAATTCAAGCTTAAGCAGATTATTAGACATACTACTTAATGCCTACCATTCTGTCATTGTTCTTGACATTCAAATTCATATCGCTTCACATAAATGGTAGATTAAAGTAAAATTACATATGGCATAGAAGTGCAGTGTATATAGAAACAAAATTAATATTTTGCTTATAACACCACTCAATTGAGAAATAGCATGAAGTAGAGTTGTTTTATATTTATATCCTTAGATTTTATTTATATGAGTAATGCTAAATAGCAGATTCAACATATGAATGCCAGTGGAAGATTTTAGAATGTGTGTATGTGCACATAAAATTTATTAGGATGGAAACTGTAGTACGTTTGCAAATAATTGACATTGAATGTCTGAACACTGAGACATGTTAACACAAATGTGAATCAAAACAAAACAGCAAGAGTCCAAGGTGAATTCAAAATACATAGAAAACAACTGAAGTTTTTGAAAATTCAATGATTCTTAGAACTGGGAAAAGACAGCTGTGCTACCTGGTGACTGAAAAGCAGGGGCTTTTCTAAAGTTAAGAAAAAAATAATGGCAGGGTGCCATCTAGAGGCAATGAGGTCATTTTTAACAGTACGATATATTTTAAAGAACCATTCCCTGACTGCAGATTCACATGCATGGAAAACCTGCAGTGCAATTTAAAAGTTTTTTGGGTTTTTTTTTTCTTCTGGAAGAGATAACAGAACCAATCCTTGGTTAGTTGCCAGGAAATGAACCATATTAGAACACGTGGAAAGGAAGTTGTTGCAGGCCGAAAGACAAATTATATGGTATGGTTTTCTGTGTCAAGCAAAATTCAGGAAAAATAAAAACATGCAGAATCAGACATTCATGTGGAATTGAGTTTGCAGATGTACTTGATCTTGTTAAAAGTGAACAAGAATGGAGATAAAGTTTCAGCCTGGAAAAGAGCCTATGATAGACAAGCATTAATCTATATTTTCACTGAAAATGGAAAGGAGATTTGACTTTGGATGGTGAAAATGGAAAGGAGATTTGCCAATGGTTTGGCAGTTTCTTATAAAAACAAACATGTCATTACCATAAAACCCAGCATTGCACTCTTGGGTATTTATTGAAAAAACAAATAATTGTTTTCATGCAAAAACTCCTAAGTGTTCACAGCAGTTTAAAAACTGGAAACTACCCAAATCTCTGTTCATGAGTGACTAGTTAAACAAACCATGATGTGTACATCCATACGATGAAATATTACTCAGCAATAAAAAAAATGGACTATTGATACATGCAAATTGACTAGATCGCAAAGGGATTATCTGAGGGACAAAACTCAATCCCACAGGTTATACACTATTTGATTCCATTTATATAACATACTTGAAATAACAAAGTCACAGAGTTAGAGAAAATGTTAGTGGTTATCAGGGATTAGGGAGTGGGGTGGGCGAGTGGGGAGGGGTGAGGAGGAAGGTCAGTACAGTAATAAACAGACAAGGAAGGAATTATTTTCTGTCTTGATTATAGTGTTAGTTATAAGAATCTACTAATGTGATAAAATTACATAAAAGTAAAAGATACACACACACACACACTCAAATGAATACATATAAAACTGGTGAAAGCTGAGAAATTTCTGTGGATAGTACCATTGTCAATTTCCTTGCCTGGTTTCCTCTGGACTTTGTCCCAACACTTTTTCTCTTTGCTGATTTTGCTTTGTAGCCTCTTGCTGTATTAAATCTTACCAGAATGATGACTATATGCTGACTCCTTCTAGTGAATCACTGACCCTTCAGTGGTTTTGGGGACCTCTGACCATTTGGACAATTAAAAAAGAAAAAAAAAAAAAACCCTGGATAATTTGTCTAATCATAGTTGGGAGCTAGATTTATTCTCTTAAGAAGCCAGATTTTTTTTCTTTTTTTTTTTTTAATGCTAAAACATTCCATATAAAATAACATTTTGGACAATATATTAACATCCATGAGCTTTTTATAAAAATGTGGCCCTATTACAGATAAGCAGATTGGGGAGGATGCCTCAATGGCACAAATCCATATAAAGAAAGGGAAACACTCTGCCCTTTGATCTATTGTTCAGTCCAACAGAGCAAGCACTTTTCCAGTTTCCAATTTACTAACCTGAGGTGACACCACTGGAAAATTTCACATCAACATTAAAAATGTGTTTGTGTAAATCTTACCAAGATTGGGTAGGGATTAAATGAAAGTCTCTGTATGATTCTCAAAATCACTGTGCCAACTTTTAACTTCATACACAGGGATGCTACTTTACTATTTAAGCATTTGAACAAACACGATCTCTCATACATATCAAACATTTCTTTCAAACAAAGTACCTTTCTTTGACCATCTCTCCTCTGACCTCCTGGCAGCATGCACTTTCCAGTCAGAAACGTTTTCTGAAAAAGAAGAGCAAAATACCTTTCAAAATATATAAGATTACAAAAACATGATTTCTTTTTTTATGATTAGTCAATTAAAATATGTGGGGGGTAAAAAGGGAAAAAAATACACAAATCCTGATGACCTGATATACAGAGTAATGTAAAGACAAACTGACCCATAAATTTACCTCATGTCTGTCTCAAAATTTTAGGGAAATAAATATATTCAAGAATAATTCCAAAACTGTGTTGGAAAAAAAAGGGAGGGTGTTATCAGCAAATGAAAATAAACAGTGGATTAACCTACATCCCAACACAAGGACAGGTAGGAGCTTATGGAGATACTTCTGACCATTCTGGAAAACACCTGGGTGAGCGGCGCATGCAGTCCCAGAGCCGGCTGCCCTCCACGCCCGCGGCCCCATGGTAGGTAAACTTAGAAGGCGGAATTCCCCAATCAGGTTTAACAGCAAGGAAACTAGCATTTTGTTCACTATTTAACTCTTTTATATGTTTTCTCCATTAGTTCAGACCCTATAAGAGGAAATCGATGTGGTTGCGGTCACACGGACGTTCCCCACGTTTTACACACAGCGCCGAGCACACAGTGTGACGCTCAAAAGAGACGTTTAGTAAATGCTAAATAATTGACAAAACGTCAACCCTTCAAAAATGATCACAATTTAAATTTCATATGATTGACTTCTCAATATGCATAGTGTCGTGCGGGAGACCCTGCTCGCTGCGCCATTTGTCGTGCGCGGAGGCCTTCTCGCTGCGCCATCTTTCAGGCAGGGCGGCCTGCGGGGTCTCTGCTCCCGCTCCCCACATAAGAACGCAGGATATGGTGAGGCCAAAAAGGAACACCCACGGAGCCATAGGTAGGGGAGTCATACCACTATGGTCTCACTGGAGGCTGGGCCCACCGGACGCGTGACCTGCCGTCCGCCTTTCCGCCAACCGACCGACGACTCTCCTCCACTCTCTCGACTCTGTTCCTCTCTCTCGGCCCTCCTCTTCCGCTCTCCTCGGCTCTCCTCTTCCGCTCTCCTCGGCCCTCCGTAGTGTACAGCAGTTATACCAGCGGCCAATTGGCTAACCGGCCACAGCCGATGGCCAATCAGCCACAGCCGACGGCCATTCACCACCCGAGCCAGTACCCCTTCACGTGAGGCCGAGAGCCTGTAAACTACTCTCTGGGGCTCTATCCCCACACATAGGTAGCCAAACTATGGCTTATAAAAGATGTTTCTACATTATTTTAAACACATTATTAGGTTACATGCAAAACAAACAAATAAAAGTCACTCTAAAAAGGAAAGCAATTTTGTTATTTACAAGGTATGGTGAATATCAATGATACAATTACAATTGTATTTTCCAGATAATTCTGATGAAAATAGGTTTACATGTTATAAAATTTCAAAGAGCCATAAACTCTTAGCAAAGGAAAAAATATTCCTTGCTTTTTTCCTTTTTTCTTTCTTCCCTTCCTTCCTTCTTCCCTTTCTCCCTCTCTTTCTCCTTTCTTTTTCCTTCTCTCTCTCTGTCTCTCTTTCTCTCTCTCTCTCTCCCTCCCTCCCTACCTCCCTCCCTCTCTCTCTTTCTGTAAGTCATCCAACAAATATTTTAGCGTCTTCTATGTCAGGCCCTGTTCTCAAAACTGGAAAACGTCATGGAAAAAGACAGATAATATCCCTGCTCCGGGGGAGCTTGCATTCTTGAGAAAAGTTTTTAATTCAAATTAGGTCTGGCCTTGAGTGACCAAAAAAATAAAAAATAAAAAAAAAAAAAAACCTGGTAAAATGTGTTTGCCGTCCAAGACCATTGCAGTGGCTCCATGATTATCGGGCAGGTTTATCAAGTATGGTACAGGTTTTGATTGCACAGTTCTAAAGACACTGTAGATTTTTATTAACAATGACAAAAATGGAACCAAACTTCCTAAATGAGGAACACCTTTTTTTCTATTTCACACAAACCACCATCAAGGATAGTGAAGAAACCTCAAAACCCTCATCTTGAAGCTCCCACTTTATGGTACTTCCAGTAGTCCAGTTCCACAGTTCAGCCCACAGAGGAGAGTAGGACATCCTTCCTCCTTTTACGGGCACGTTTTACAGGTTACACATTGTACTTGTGCTCATATGTCATTATCAGAACTCAGAAACATAACTACATCTAACTGCAAAAGAGACTGAAAAGGTGCTTTGTTTGGGTTCCATATATCCATAAAGATCAGGAGGTTTTCTGGTTCCTGTCAAAATGTGAAATAGAATAGCTGCTACTCTCTCCCCCAAAATAAACCATGCAGAAACTATACACACTCAAATACTTAGACATGGTAGATAATCAAGTTGGTAAACTGCATTTGATACTGCATACTTGCTGGGATCCCTATTTCTCTGTGTTGTCTATAGGATTTTTCACAGTACTATACAAAAAATACGCACTCCAAAAATATTTGATGAAAGACTTACCAAACCCACTAACTACTATACAATACTAGAAAGAAAGAGAAAAGTCACTGTGCCTGATAATTCTCTATATTATCAGATTGACATCAACACCTTTCAAACTTATCTTCCGAACCAACTCATCTCCATTCCTTTATCTTTCCTTATTGATTTGGGTACAGAAACCTCCATTATCTTCTAAGCATTACTATAGACTATTCCCACTTTGACTAAATAAACAAATTTGATAAACCCAACAGGCAATTACTCCACAACACAGATTAGCAGATTCCATCAACTGTCTCCAAAAGATTGAATATTCTGTAGGCATTTTTCAGCAATGCACATCTGTGGGTGGATGTTATTTATCACCGTTTTAAAGAGCATATACTCGTACATGCAATGAAGATTTTTGCTAAATTCTTCCCTACATTTTATTTGCTTTCATTTTTATTAATGTCCTAAAACAAAGTGTCCTTTTCTGATCAGAGCTTTTAGTGCTTTGCCTGAGTTCCCCATAACAAGTGGGTAGGCACGTTTGAAAATCCCTGAGAAACCTACAGTTTACAAATTTCTATTTCCATGTATTCTTTCACTGCACTTGACAGTAGAAATTCATATTTCTGAAAATGCTTCTCTTTGCACTTCCCTAATAGCTAATTTAGCAAAACCTAACTCTGTGAAGGGAATTAAGGGATCAGGAAAGCTACTTAGCCCCTTGAGTTTGCTTGCAGTACTCAACCACAAGAGCTACATTTTCTTGAAAAAAAAAAAGAAAAAAGAAAAAGACTATTCTGCAAGGTGACAAGCCCAGGAGTCCTTAATATTTTTTGTTTAAAATTAGTAGACTTTAAAGAGAGTTTTTGGTGATGATAAAACACACCTTTTAATTTGAAAAGTCCTTTTAGCCTGCATCCTTACATTCATTATTCATTCATTCAATGTCGTATTCATTCATTCAATGTTGTAGTCTCTGCTGTGTGTCAGGCATTATTCTAGGTCCTTGGGGTAGTGATGAAAAAGAGGCCCTTGCCATCATAGAAGTAAAATGAAATTTCCAATCATTCTTAGCCTAGTCTTTATATATGGAATACTACTTTAGTTTAAGAAAGGATACATGCTTAAGTGTGTAAACTTTGTTGGCTGATATAGAGTTCCTGACATTTTTGTCAAAGATTTTTTTTCTTTTCTCTGGGTCACTTAGGGCTTTAGCTAAAATAATCTATATAAAGCCAAAAATAAGAAATTTCCAATAGAGGAGTAAACAGTATCTTAATTAATCACTACTTTTCCCACATTTGTAGGAAAAAACACCGAAATAGTGAAAATGAGTTCTCAAGCATCAGGCACATACATGCGCGTGCACACGTGCACACACCTATACACACCCAACATATTCTCATATCTTTAGTTTCCCATTTTATTAGGTATTTAGCCATGTAATGTTAAATGCATAGTTTGAATCATAACTACACAGTTTGAACTAACTGTGTTCATGTAAAACATTATATCATACTATGATAGGTAAAACTGCTAAAGGAAATGTTGTCAAATCTCATGGGTGTAGGTGTTGAAATACAGATAAGAAAAGTAATATTGAATAAAGAGAATCAACATTTTAGTTCATTAAGTGAAATTATCCAAACACAAACAAAAAACGCAGCCAAGGAAACATATTAAAACTATAAATACTTAAAGGGTTACTTGCAACATTTATTCTTGTGTCCCTTGCATTTAAAAGAAGAACATACCTGCTGTTATATACTCTCATTTGCAAAGTAGCCTTTTGAACTGTAGTTATTTACTTTTCTTATTAAGCAAAAGAAACATTCGTTTATATATTTGAACATTTCTTTTAAAATTTCATTACAAAGAGTTGAAATAGACACTTGACTTCACCAAATAATTTTATCCCGTTTTCCAAATTGTAAAGTGTCACACTGTTCAACCCCATAGGCGTCAAATGATATTGATTTAGGCTGATTGTTTTCAAATCTGCTTTCATTGCTTTCTGCTCACCTATTGTGTCAGAAACTCATTCTAAGTGGTCACTTTTAAGCAGTGTTTTTTCTTCTCATCTAGTCTTCATGAGAACAATTGGATGTGTCTAGACACTGGACAAAGACATACAAAACAATAGTATGTAATAAAGAAATGTGTTTATAATAGACAATCTGAAGCCAGACTGCTTGGATTGAATCCCCAACTCTCACATTTCAAAGCCCATTTCTTGAGCCATCCATACTCCTGTTTCCTTATCTGCAAAAATAGGAATAATAAAAGTATATACAAGGTGTGATCAAACAATATGGTGAATGTTTAAATTTTAAAAAATTATTACAGTAAAAAACACATTGCCATTAATCCCCCTCACTTCAAACACACTTATCCCATCATTCTTGCCACTTTCTGAAGCAATTCTGGAAGTCCTCTTTTGTGAGTGTCTTCAGTGGTGTTGTCGTTGCTGCCTCCATGTCCTGAATCATTTTGACTTTGGTAAAGAGCCAGAAGTCTCACAGTGTCGGATCTAGTGAATAACATAGATGAGGACATACTATAATGTTTTTATTTGATAGAAATTACCATAACCCGAAGTGATGTGTGACACAGAGCATTGTCGTGATGGAGGATGATTTATGGCACCCCTTAAAACACACCTTCTCTCAACAGTAGCTCACACCCAACTGACTGCACCAAATAAGTTGAAACTTGTCACACACTGTGACTAAGATTTGATGTGCTGCTTCCTGTACTGAAGAGCCCTACCTTCCCATTCATTGGATGGCACTGGGCAGCAGCATTTTCTGTATTTTTTTATTACAACAGGAAGGCTCTGTGTCACACATCGCTTCTGGTACAGCAATTTCTGTCAAATGAAAACATTACGGTGTGTCCTCATCCACTTTATTCACTGGATCTGGCACCATGCGACTTCTGGCTCTTGCCCAAAGTCAAAATGACCATAAAAGGTAAATGTTTTGAATCAATTCAGGACATAGAGGCAGCCACAACAGCACAACTAAAGATACTCACAAAAGAGGACTTCCAGAACTGCTTCAGAAAGTGGCAAAGACGATGGTATAAGTGTGTTTGAAGCGAGGGGGAGTATTTTGAGGGGGATTAATGGCAATGCGTCTTTTAAGTCTTTTTCTTATTTAAACATTATATTACCATATATTTTGATCACTCCTCTACTTCATAGTGGTATTATGATAATTGAGTTAATATTTTTAAAGCACTTAGAATATTGCTGGCATTAAAAAAGTGCTAATGTTTGCTGATACATTAAATTGAATTAATAAATAGATTAATAATGTGTAGCATTACCTTCATTTGCCTTACTTCTACTTTAAAAACACACATGTACAAAGAAAGTCAGAGAAGTGTTTTACCAAAAATAAAATAGTACTTCACTAACAATCTACATTACTTAAATACCAGTTAAGTAGTAAGCAGTGTTTCTCAAAGTGTGTACCACAGATTAACAGTGATCACCAGAATTTTACAAAGTGGTACACAGACTAGAAGAAAATGTTATATTGATATTCTGTTGATGATTTTTACTGACATTTATTTAACAAATTTAAAGTGAACAAACCATTACATGTTTTATTATGTTCTTAAAATATGCTTTATTTATACATTTTTTACTAAGAATGCATCGGTCAGTTTATTTTTTTCAGCGAACATTGAGTCTACATAGTGGTGTTTGTCTTGATTAATACATTGTCATATTACTTGCGTACTACTGAATGTGTTTTCAAATATGCATTTTGTGTTGTTATTATTGGGTTGCAACAGGTACTTTGTCTGCAAAAAATATATCAGTGACTCAAAAGCACTTTACTGAAGCATAAAAGGAGCTATAAAAGTGACCCCATAAATACTGTAATATAGAATAATGACATAAATGTAAACAGCATTCCAGTGGAGAGATACAAAGGGAATCAAAATGGACCAGCACAAGTGCATCTGTGTGACGAATTCTCATAAGCAATGGAGAAAAACTGGGTCCTTTCATCCAGGATGAGGGCAAAGCAATGTTTTCCATTACAAAGTTGATTATTTGCTTGCTGATGATAGAAGAGTGTGACCCAATTATAAAGGCAACATTCAAAGTTGAACGTCTTAGACAAAACCAGGCACGAATCATGCAATTGCTGAGAAACTATAAAAGCAGCCACAAAATTAATGGCAAAGATTAAAGTCAGAAAGAAAATAAAGCAAGTTATTGGCAAGATTCTTTCCTTGAATGACAGTATTGAATGGCACGTGATGACAAGAGCATATAATTTGAAAACACAAGTACATACGTGCCAAAAAGATTCCACTTTAGAAGTAAAGTAGAAAAAGCCACCCATGGGCAAAACCTGAACCATCTTTTTACCTATGCAGCAGGAATTTATGAGAAAACTTGCTAGCTTTTTTTTTTCTGTTGCTGAAAACTCATGACACACTAGAAGAGATTTTTCACTTTAGTTAATGATTTCTTTGTGCACCAAAATGTAGACTAGAAAAAGATAAAATATGTTGCAATCAGGACTAACGGAGCAGCAGCTATGAATACAGCAACAAAGAGTGTAGCTACTAAAATTTAAAAGTTTGCTTCTTAATGCCAATTACCACACTCCATTAATCATAGAGAACAGTTGGCATTGCCCTCTAATCTTGATTCAACATACAAGGAAATTGTGAAAAATGTGAATGTAATTATATTGTGCCCCAGAGCATAAGTATTTTGAGGCTGCCCAATAAAAAATAAAAAATAGGCAGCAATATGAGATCCTGCTTTTTCCTGCTAGAGTATGCTGGCTATTAAGAGAAAAAAATGTGCATACGGGTTTGGGAATGAGGGAATAAAACTGTTTTTCAGCACCCTGTTAATGCCAGGGTATACATATCAGTGATGAATTCCCTTGAATGGCCTAAAAGTTGTCACTTCAGAGTAGAAACAATTAATAATTTTGAGGCTAGAATATGCTAAGAAGACTGGACAATAAAGAAAAATAATTACTTACTCATTAGAGAAAGTAACCAATGGCATGTATTTAAATAACTTCAAATGCTTCACAGAACACGAAGAAATGCTCTCCAGAACCAAATCCATTACAGTTTGAGTTATGAAGCACTTGACTATACCTTCTACATTAAAAAACAGTCAGAGCTCCAGGTGTGATGTGATATACTCATCGTAGTGCCATTTAGCATAGAACTGGAAGTATCCTTCCAGCGTATCTAAAACAATTTGACCCAGCCAATTTCTGCCATAAGTGGTGTCCTTCTAAATTAGTTTTTCTAATTTTGTAGCAATAACTACATGTGGCAGATTGATTTGTTGGACACAATATTTCACCCCTTTCTGCATACAACTCCCTTGTCATGGCCTCATTGTTGGGAAAAGAAGGTAGATAATGTATTCTTAGCACTTGACTTTGGGCTTGACCTTGAGACTTCTTTTAGTCAATGAGCTATGAGCAAATATGACACAAGTGAGAGCGTGATAGGTGCTAATCCAGGCTGGGCATTCTTTTTCACATCTCTGCCATCGTGACAATTAACCTGCTGATCCAAGAAGGATGAGGGACACATGAAACAGAGCAACCCCAGCTGACTCGGGGAGAAAAGTGCCAGAAACAGATCCAGAGGCACAAACCAGTGAACCAAACAAGGGTCATTTTGGTATATCACTGTGATTTTTCTGATTGCTATGCACCATTATTGTGGAAATAGTTCACTAACAAAAATGTGCAAATGGGAACATCTTTCAACTTTGACTATGGCCTATCAAGCAGAAATGGATATTTTGGTTGAAAGATTAAAAACAATATAATCCTTCTAAATGATTAAAAAAACAATTATTATCAATAATATTTTTAATTTTACTTGAAATTATAATAAAATTTCTAATTTACCTTATTCCATATATGTGCTAAAAATCTATTAAGTAGTATTTAAAAGAATAAAAAAACTGAATTAGAAATGTTTTGTCATGTATAACTTTAAAAAATATAAAAGTCAGGTACCTTGAACTGCTAAATTAGCAAAAAAATCTTTTCATACACACACACACACACACACACACACACACAGTATTATCTTAAATTGTTAGGAGAAAAAAAATTTTCTCTTGTGCGTATATTATCCCAATTTAATGCATATGTTCATCTTATTCATGTGTACATAAACTATTTTTACATAAAATGTGTCCTGAACAATTCAGAATTCCTCCTTGAAAATTATACAAGCAATCAGATTTCATTCCTTTAACTGCCACTAGGGCAATGCTTTTCTTCTCTTTTCCAATATCTGCTCTAGAGCAAAGAATATAATTGAATTTATTCTCTCTACCAAATAAGCCAAATTGGCTTTGATGGTTCGGATACTTTATTGAAGACACTTGATGTGACCATATGGGATAGCAACAATAACTAGAGTGATCGCAGACATTTCAGACACTTTAGATTTTGCTGTATTTTCACATTATCCCTGATGTAGTTGGAACCATGGCTCATTTTCAGGAAGACAGATTGTTTTATAAAGATTTCTGTAAAATTCAGAGACCATAAAATTATTCTTCAGATTTTGTTGTTTTCTTATATTTATTATGAGTTATTGTTGGTGAGGAAAGGGGATGGAGCAAGAATTAATGTTTAAAATCTTCAAAACCTCTAATACATGAAAATTTCAAAATATATTTTATAGCTAAAATAAAAGTTAACATTTTAAATGGTAAAAAATCTAATATTTGTTCTGGGAAAAAAAAGAATCAACACGAAGTCTGACTTCTCTCAATTAGACATACCCTTCATTAAAAGTTGATAACACATTCCCAGAATTAATTTAACTATGTCCATGACCCTGACTTACCTAGCCCTCAGTTTTATTGCTGCTGCGGTTGGAGGTCATTGTGGTGGTGTTTTCAATCAATATAAGAGGGCAAATGCTCAGAACAATTCATTTAATTTTTTTTTTACCATAATACACATTATCAAGTTCAGAAGACATTTAAAACAAATTGATTCATTATTCTTTGTTCTATATGCACATCTAATATATGTAACATAAAAAATGTGTTTTACTGAATATATATTTATTTATATATATATACACACACATACATACACACACACACACACACACACACACACATTCCTACTGGATATAGGCTATATGATATATTTATTTGGTATAAGACTGGTAGGCTAGTGAGTACATTTATCAAGAGATTTTTTTTGTAATCATATGCACAAGACACTTTCCTAAGCACTTTACACTCCTAAAATCTATAAGCTAGTTAATTATCTCCATCATTACACAGCTAAGGGAACTGACACTCTAACAGGTAAATGTGCCCAAATTCAGATAGCTCATAGATACAAACTCAGACAGCATGACTTAAGAGATTATGCCCTTCTGCATTGTGCTATACGATCTCAAAAATGTTAATGATAACTATGTGATATGTTAGGCACAGTTCTGAGTGTAGTACATGCATTAATCTTCATAGTAGGTACAATTACTACCTTATTTTACAGCTGAGAGAACCACGGTACAGAGTCTAAATAACTTGCCCAAACTCACACAACTAGAAAGATGATGGTTGGGGTATTAATTTGTGTTTTATCTTGCGTTTTCGCTTTTATTTCCCTCTCACCTTTTTCCCTGAGAAAGCCATCTATCCTTCTGTGCCCTTCCCTGTTGGCTATGTTACAGGTCGAAAAGTAGAATAAGCCTGATGAGGGCAAAGGAGACTTTTTAGTTTTGAGGCTCCTTTTGTTTTGTTTTCAAAAGTAACCCCAAGGAAGTCATTATGCTAAGTAATTCCCTGAGGTATGGAAAAAGACAAGAAGAAATGAGTGCAAGGGAGCTTTCCACAACTGGGGAAATGACAGAGGACCATGGTTTCCCTGAGAAGAGAAAAACGTCATTTCATTCCCAGTAGGAGTCCACAGGTAGTTGCAAGTACTCAGAGGGAAAAGGATTAGTTGTATGATCTACTGAGGGACCACTGAAGGCCGGACTGAGGCTCCAGGATGCTCAGGCCTGGCAGACGGACCCACCCATTCCCAACACGTCCGAGGCTCGTGCTTTCAAGGAAGCTGGGAGTTTAGACAATAAGTAGTAACGCGTACAGTCTAAAGCATAGAGGGCCCACCCCCACTGTAATACGCTTACGTAAGAACTCTAGTAACATGATTAGGGTGGGGAGAAAGAAAAACCTGGTAACTGAGTTTGCATTTCTTGCCACTTGAAATGAAATTTCGTTTTAGAAAAAGAACAGAATGTAATGTGACTGGCACAGCTGAGCTTCTGGAGACTGCTGCCCTGTCGCACTTAAACTTTATCCATTTGATAAACTGCAATAAGTGTTCCAGTACATGGGTCCAAGGAGGGTGTGTTTTCTTAACTAGAATTATTCACACCCATTCTAATTTCTGAAAGCATTTCAAAAAAATCTATATAAATCAACCTCAAAAAATCTAAATAACTCAGCTTTTTAATGCAGGAACCCAATGATTTCTAATTTTCCAAAATGTTCATTATTTATTCACCCTAATACCATATCAAGAGAAAGACTTTGCCTTGTGGTCAGTCTTTTCAGGAAACCATTTTGTCAAAATACAAATTCCTGCTTTTGAAGCGAAGTCATAAACAACCATACAAGGAAGTCTGGATTTTAGTCTGAAGGGGTAAAAGCATAACAAAGTTTTTATTTCAACTAACTGTAGAAATGGTGAAAATGTCTATTTCCGCTCTGTCACCTATAGGAATAAGCTCCTACAAAACTGAAAACATACTCTTTTATAATTTTGCCCCCGACGTACTTGAAATTGATCTACCTATAATTATTTTCTCTTTTTTTCCCTAAGCAAAACACTTTCATGTTTTTTATAAATGCCAAAATAGGAGGGAAAAAACCACTTGGATATCATTGCCACTTGCTAGAGTTATTTAACATTATGTAACACAGTTTTTGATATGACAGACAGATTACGCACACTACTAAAGCATAATATATAATAGGGATAAATGCTCCTTTCTGTTCTTGTTGAAGATTTTTCTCCATGACAAGACACAGTTGTCAAAGCTTCATCAGAACTCTTTTTTTTTTTTCTTTTTTTTTTTTGGCAGGGAAAACAATTACAATCTGAGGTTTTCTGATTTCTTTCCAAATATAGTTCCCTTTTCCACAAAGGTAGCTGACTGCCTGAGGAATTCTAACCAAACTGAAAACCAAGAAGGCACCTCTTGTTTCTAGAGAAGGTATGTCAAGTTGTCAAATTTTCCAGATAAAAGCTCACAGTCAGTTATTCAAGGAAATGCTTGGGAACTCATACCTTTTTTTAAAAGGCTGAAGAGACACCTTTGTTGCTAGTATACTCATAGATCCATGAACAAATGTTTTATTATTTGTTCCTAAGCAAAAATACGCATTTCTAAGCCAAGATGACAAACATCAATTGAGGGATGAATTATAAAATATTTCTGGTAAATTTTTGTCGCAAATCCACAAAGACTGAAAGTGATGCCTGTGTGTGTCAAGTTTCTCCAAATGTATTTATTTTGATAATCTATCTCTATTACGCTTTGAAGTTCTTACATGACAAATTTATTTTTAAGATAAAGGTTTAATTACTATTTAGGTGATGGCTTCCTCCGTTCTTCTAAGCCAGAATTACGAATGCCTAGTGGGAAGGTAGTTCCACGTTCTTAAGTTTTAGTTTTTCTGTTTGGTTTTTGTGTGTGTGTCCCTGTAGTAACATAGTGCAATGATTCATGCACATGGTTAGGGAGCCGTGGCTGGAATAGTGGCCGCAATTAAAGACCTCTCTAGACGGAGGCCTGTTTATCACTGCTGTCAATCACAGCAAGGTCAGGTGAGAAAGATGGGATTCTGGAAGTTAGATATGTTGTTTGCTTGATTGATTTTGGTTTAGTTTTAGTTTTAAGTTTCTTTGTCTAGTGAGGGTGAGATGGAATAAAAGAGAAGTTTAGAAACTCTACTACAGTTTTGTCTCTATTATAAGCAGGCAATAGAAGTTATGCTGCACTCAGATGTTATAATAATCTGAGCTACTTCAATATCCTAATGAAACTGATGTTAGCTAATTCAATTTCTATGGCACCCATCCTGAGAATTTTCATTCTATTCCAAAGCAAACCTATTAGAAGACAGAATATGAAAAGACTGGCCTTTGATAGTCTAGGGAATTCCAACATTTAAAGGACAAATATATCTCATAATTTTAACTTACATCTTTTTTTTTCTGATTCTCAAATTGGACTTGAGTCGGCTTATGAGATAGAATATATTTATTACAAGCTGTTAAAAAGTATACATATAAAACTTCGAGCCATTAAAGATAGGTAGAAATAAACATGTAACCATGAAATCTAAAGCAGTAACCATGACCTACCATTACATCTAGGTCTGAAGTTTCCCTGAACAAAGCAAAAATAGTAAGGTGTTTTATTTATTATTTGATAAACAAAAGAATTGTAGTCCATTAATAAAGAGTAATTTTCTTTACATCAAGTCCTGCAATTGATTTCAGAGAATTCCCACTTTTTAGGATTCCAGGAATGGCATCATATATTAGTGACCCTTACCATGGAATCAATAGGCAATTGATTTATTAAAAAGGTGAGTCTCTTATATCATTTGAACATATCAAATATTTGCATTGAAAAAGACAGAGATATCAAAAGTGAATTTATTATCTTGTTAGAACCTCATATTACAGATGCTTATATTCACGTACTCCAAGGGGTGGAATGCACCTACCGTGTTACCCCAAAAATAAGACCTAGCTGGACAATCAGCTCTAATGGGTCTTTTGGATCAAAAATTTATATAAGACCCAGTCTTATTTTACTGTAACATAAGACCGGGTCTAATATAACATAATGTAATGTAATATAACATAATACCAGGTGTTATATTAATTTTTGCTCCAAAAGACATATTAGAGCTGATTGTCCGGCTAGGTCTTATTTTCAGGGAAACATGGTATTCCAGAAGCAAAGTAAAAGCTATGCCCTAAGACTATCACATTTCTGTCATGCTTTTTATCCATAAAGAGTAAAAACTTTTAAGCCACTTCATTGCCATCATGAAAATAAAAATCATTTATAGCATTGGATTGAACAGTGATTTGGGAGATAATGAATCATTGAACTCGTAGTCTGTTCCAGTATATTATGAAGGCCAAAATTATCACGGCAAATAATAAATACCTCACCTTACAAGAAGGGTAAAGTGGGGAGACATGGCAATGAAATAATAGTTGTTTACCAAATGAGAACTTCTCAGCTACCAAAGGCATGAGTCAGAAATGGGTAAAAGAAAAAGTTTCACAAATATTTTCAAGAAGATGGTTTAATATTTAGACTCTTCACAAATTTCTTGACTGACTCTTACGTAAGGAGGTTTCAATACCCTTAATTATTTCACCAATAGACAGCCCTCGTGCCTTTTGCTTACATCTTACGAAGTGAAAGGTGAAAAGGGTATAAGCTGTTGACTCCTACCTCCTCATTCACTGTCTATAAGACTCTGGAAAACTTAGTTTACCTCTTGGTTTCCTCATCCATAAAATGAGAATGATAACTAGTCCCAAAAAAGTGCTGTAAATATTAAAGAAGGTAATAGATAGAAATAACAGAGCACACATTAGGTATTCCGCACGTTTTAGTTTTCTTGCCCTTTATTCCCCTGGATGGCTATAATAATGCCTGGAAAATTAACATTGAACATCAATAGTCTAAACTATCTTTCATGACAGATCACAAGTTATTCTGTGGCCTTCTCACTGAATATAAAAAATTTTTTAAATACCTCCTGTTCTTACTTGAAAAATCCAGTGGGTAAAGGAAGGATACCTTAGTAGATGAAACCAGGTAACTGATTAACAATTTGAAAAAGAAAATAAATGGGTACTTCATTACATATCACACACCAAAATAATTTTTATGTGTGAACTACCCATATAGAAAATATTTATTAATGAAAAAATAATATTAAAAAACTTCTACAAATTAATGAAATAGAAGACATTCTAATTGATAAATCTTACTATATAAAATTGCAAACATTTCTGGGTGAAAAAATGACAAAAAATTAAGATTAAGTAAATTAAAGAAAATAAGCTATCCTTAGTAAATATCCTCAATATCTATCCTTAATATAAAAGGCACTCACATACCAATGATTTTTAAAAAATAAATAAATTAAAACCCACGTAAAATAACATGAAAGATATAAACTGATGAAAAAGACTAAGGAGGGTTCCTAACCAGCATCTTATTCCCTCTCCTTTTTCCCCATATTACAGTGTATTCCCCTTACCTCTTCGCAAATTTGTGTTCTAGGGAAAGCTGGCTCTATTCTCAAATTGAGGATGGGTTCTGACTAGTCTGAGCACACCAAAGACTGGTCCTTGCTCTTGTTGCCTGCTTTTGTTCCAGGAGTGGTTGTGTAGCCATAATTGATCCAATATGGAGGAAAGAACCATGGTTACAGTGGAAACTCTCTCAATCTATCTTGCTGGATGTGAACAAGAAAGTGTATAGCTCTGATAAAGAATAGGGACAATCTCAAGATAAAGCCGACACTAAAATGGGAAGACACAAAGAAATAAGTTCTGTTCTTACTGATATTAAGTAAATAATCAGGCTGCTATGTACTTCATTATACCTGTTGACCTTTTCTAATGTGAGGCAACATAAGTAGAGACAAATATGAAATGAAAACTAAAATGATACATTATATATATTAACCACAATTATAATTAACATGTCAATGATTTGGGAATAGGGTAAAAATTGCTCATAAGAAAATTCATAGATTTACATACTTTTGTATTAAATCAAGGTTAAAAAAATGCAATAAACATTCAAGTTGAGAAACTAGAAGAATTAATTTTAAAACAAAGGCAGAACCAATATTATTGTAGAATAACTCAACTATCAAAATTGACTCCAGATATAGTTAAAAACCCAAGTAAACCCGTAATATTAAGAAATATAGAGAGATCAAAAATGGAGAAGCAGATAAACACTGTGCCTGCTTCCTTCCATGAACATATTAAAATTACAAGTGAATTGCAGAACAATCAATCTAGAGAACCATCTGAAGTCTAACTGAACAGAAGTTGTATAACTAAGGATATAAAGAAGAAGCCACGTCAAGAATGGTAGGAGGGACAGAGATGTGAAACAGGCTGGCCCCAAACCTCCATGTGGCACTTCAGAAACAGAAGTACTATCTTAGCATGGAAGTCCCCCCAGAAAGAGCAAGGGAACCCAGACCCACACTGAGCTCCCCAGCCCAGAGTACTGGTGCCAGGAAGAGGAGCCCCAAAAACATCTGGCTGTGAAAAACAGCGGGGATTCCAACTATATGGAACAAAAAGCTGCAAGAAAGCCAGACGTGTTCTTAAAGGGCCCGCACAGACTCACTCACTCGCAGGCGCTACCCTGGACTCCAGCAGAAGGACAGTTACTCTGGGGTTGTCGGCATATGGTGTCAAACTGAGGTGTGTGACTTCTGTGAGAGGGCTGGAGGAGAGTCGCCATGCTCCCTCTGTGGGGTTTTTCTCCCATGCACCCAGCAGGTGGGCTCCATCTTTCCTGTGTCGAGCCCTCTCCCACTCAGCCAAATCTGAATCTGACTGGTCCGGTAAGCTACGCTGCTACCCCTGGCAGTTTCCCTGAACCCACCCTACACAATTCCCACAATACTAGAGGCATTTTCTCAGTGAGTGAACCAGCCCTGCCCTCATTGCACTCTTTCTTGGAAAACTATTGGCATTTGTGGGACCCAGGCAGGTGGCAACTGGCCTCTGTGTGCTCTGAGACTTTTGCTGAGTAGCTCCAAGCTCAGCACTGGCACCAAGCCAAAATCTACACTAACCTGGTGAAGACAACTCTTCCCACTCTAGTGACTCCCTGAGATCCTGCCTCACCCAAACTATGCACTGCATGAGGCTTTATCAATGGCTGAATCTTAAGGGAGCTCATGGTTGGCAGCAGGCCTTGGGGTGTTCTGATTCTTTGTGGAGCCACCTCAGGCCCAGTAGTGGTGACAGACATCCTCAGTTCACAACGTAGCCTCTCCCACGTGTCCCCAGGTCGAGCACAGGCAGCCAACAACCACGGATCACTTTATAGCTCCTACCAGGTAGTCCCCTGCCAGTCACAGGTAATGGGTGACCTAGGCCTGCACCAAGCTGCTCCCAAGAACCCCAGAACCAACATACTTGGAGGTGGGCTTCAGATCACAGCAGAGCACCACCCAATTACTCCACAAGCGGCACACACAAAGGGTAGTTTGAATAGGCACCAGAGCCTGCTGTGGCAAATCCCACTCAGTGGGGTAAGCCCCACACACAGCAGCCCATAAGCTGTGAATGTGGCTAAACCCCACAGACAATGAGCCTGAGGGTCAATCCTATCCACTGATATGCCAATACCAATCAAGGCTCAACTATGACAAGAGGGTACACACAACCAACACAAAGGACACTCCTGGACCACCCGGAGCAGGTGGCCAGGGAGACTGCCACTAGGCCTCAAGATATAAATTAGGGCATAATAGATACAATGTGATACTCTTTTGTATAAACACAGAACTACACAATAATGCATAGTTTTTTTTTAATGAATATATAGCAACAAATATAGATTAAATCATCAAGAGGCTTTGTAGTGTTTCACAGCAAATTTTAATAGTGGTTAACTTTCAGGAGGAGGGGACAGAGGTAACTATTAGCATTGAAAATAAATTAGCCTTATCTATAATGTTTAATATATTTTTTAAGAAAATGTACTTCTGGGTTATTAATATAATAAAAGTTTTTAAACAGTGCCTTAGACTGAATATTTACTTCCTCCTAAAATTCCTATGTTGAAATCCTAATCCCCAAGGTGATGGTTTTAGGGGGTGGGGCCTCGATAAACACTCATGAATGGGACCCTTATAAAAGAGACCCCAGAGAACTCACTCAAACCGTTCCACCATATAAAGATACAGCAACAAGACAGCCATCTATGAACCAGGAAGTAGGCTCTCACCAGACACCAATCTGCCAGCACATTGATCTTGGATTTACCAGACTCCAAAACTATAAGAAATAAATGTCTACTCTTTATAAATCACCCAGCATATAACATTTTTGTTATAGCACCCTAACTAACATAATAGGAAAGGACAATAAAAGTAATATAAAATGCACAGGTTAGACAAGATGTAATTATATGACAGAAGTCACATTCAATGAGAAGAAAAGACTACAGCAAATGATGGTGGAACAACTGGCTAACCCAGAAAAAAATATTGTGTCCTACCGAACAATACATGCAAAACAATTTTTTAGATAAATCAAATATTTAAATATAAAAATGTTTGCGGTAGGCAAAACGTATTCCTAGAGATATCCACCCACCAATGCCTGGCTCCTGTGAATATGCTACATTAGACAAAAAGGACCTTGCAGATGTAATTAAAGGACCTTAAAATAGAGAGATTATTCTGTATTATCCAAGTGGGCCCAATCTATTCAAATGAGCTTTTAAAAGTAGAGCATTTTCTCTAGATGGAGATATACTGTAGAAGGACAATTTGGAAAGACCTGGAGCAGTCAAAGGACTTGAGTTGCACTTGCTGGAGAAGAACCAAATGGAAAGCATGGTATAGATTGCAGGCACCCAGAGGTAGGAAATAAGCAGCGATGATTGACAGCCAGCAAGGAAACAGAGACCTCAGCCCTACAAGCACAAGGAACTGAATTCAGCTAACTACCTGAAATGAAATTGGATGTTGAATCATATCCAGAGCCTCCAGAAAGGAAAAAAGCCCTCCCACACCTGATTTCAGCCTTGTGAGATTCTAAGCAGAGGACACAGCTGAGGCATGCTGACTCATGCCACATTTCCCCAAAAATAAGACCTAGCCGGATTATCAGCTCTAATGCATCTTTTGGGGCAAAAATTAATATAAGACCCAGTCTTAATTTACTATAAGACCAGGTATAATGTAATGTAATGTAATGTAATGTAATGTAATGTAATGTAATGTAATAATATAATATAATATAATATAATATAATATAATATAATATAATATAATATAATATAATATAATATAATATAATATAATATAATATATAATACCAGGTCTTATATTAATTTTTGCTCCAAAAGATACATTAGAGCTAATTGTCCTGCTAGATCTTTTTTTCGGGGAAACACAGTAGAACTGTGAGATAAGAGGATGTTGTTTAAAGCTACTAAATGTGTGATAATTTATTATGGCAACAAAAAAACTAATATAAAATTCTATTAAGAAAATGTAAGTGAATACTTTTCCACTGTTGGAATAGGAAAGACATCTTTAATCATGCCACCAGAATCCAAATCAATGAAGGGAAAAGGCTGATAGTTTCAATTCATAAATGTTTACAACTTCTGCCCAGAAAAATATAAAGATAATATAAACAAATTGAAAATCACAGGACAAAACCTGAGATGTACATTGCACATGATAGACAAGAGATTAGTTCCTTTAATATATAAAGAACTTTTACAACCAACAAAAAAGTAAACACTGCATTAGTCAAATGGACAAAAGTTATTTAAAATTTAATAAATCTGAAACCTAGAGAAGAAATTCTTAAATGTGTTCTTGCTAGTATTAGGTTGGCGCAAAACTAATTGCGGTTTAAAAGGTTAAAACATTGCAAAAACTGCAATTACTTATGCACCAACCTAATAATACAGAAGTAGACATTAAATGAAGATAAAATTTTTCATGGATTAGATTAGAAAAATTCTAACGTTTTCTAATATCCAATGTTGGCACAGGTATAGAAAAATGAATATCTTTATATATTCCTAGTAGAAATGTTCATCAGAGCAATTTAATGATACATATCATATATTTAAATTAGTACACTTAATTTTCTTGCCTCCTTAATCTACCACCAATGGATTTTATGCACCTTCCTTACATCTTCTTTGATTCTAATGTATAAAACAAGCTGCAAAATTGCCATTCTCTGGAGCAGTTAAGACCTTGCTCCCTGGCATATGTCATCTGTTTTGCTCAAAGAAATTCATAAAAAATTCTCAAAAATAAATAAATAAATAAACAAATAAATTTATTGTCTGAATTTATTTTTATATTTTCATCTTTAAGAACTAAATCAATATAAACAGGCATATAGTTACATTCATTATAACTGTTGATAAAAAAATCAGAAAAAAACATTACATGTTAATGACAAAAATAAATTGTTACATACGTATAATGATAAAACATGAAAACATTAAAATGAAACTGCAGATCCATATATTACATTTGAAGTATCAAGCAGGGATTAAGAATCCGATAGTTGTGGGTTCAATTCCTCACCCAACCAGTTCCTAGTTGTGTGACCTCGCATGACTTCCCTACGTCCTGGGCTTCAGATTCTTTTTCAGCAAAGTGCGGATAATATAATAATACCTATCCAAGTAGTGGTGAAACTTAAATGAAATAAATACATAAATGCCTAGTTCAACCTCTGTTATATAAATGTGCTTAATAAGTATCTAAAATTGTGAGCTTTGTGTTCTAAAAAGAATTTTATGCAGAGTTTTAAAACACTGATTAGAAACTACAAAAGTACTTACTTTTAACTAAATTGATTTATAAATGAACTGCAGAGCTCAGATATAAATACACCAGCCATATTATGAGGCAGGACAATGATAATATTAATACTCATGCATGGACAACTCTGTTGGCAGCCTCCCCAGAAATAAAATGAGACAGTTGAATAACAAAAGATATCACTATACATTTGACCCTTGAACAACACAGGTTTAACCTGCATCAGTCCCCATACATGTGGATTATTTTCAATAAATACTGCAAATGCCTTTTCGTTTCCTTATGATATTCTTAATAACATTTTCTTTTCTCTAGCTTATTTTATTGTAAGAATACAGTATATTATACATATAACATACAAAATATGTGTTAACTTACTGTTTATCAGTAAGGCTTCCTTCCAGTCAACAGTAAGCTATTAGCAGTTAAATTTTTCAGGGATTCAAAGTTATATGCGGATTTTCAACGACACAGGAGTCGGTGTCCATAACCCCTGTATTGTTCAAGGGTCAATTTTATAATTATGTGTTAAGTAATATAATTGTTGTAATATTTCTGGGAGAATTTCTTTTGGAAAGCTTGTTTCTTGAATGAAAAAAGAAGTGTCTAGAGCTTAGATATTCTTATTCTGTCTCTCAAAGGTAGAGCGAGTTGTGAAACGTTGCTACTAACACCATTTCTTCAGTCATCCTTGCCAAGTACTTAAAGCTGACCCAACGTACCATTGCAAGAACTTGATTTCTGCATTACTCTGGTAATTCAAGGCATGTCATGATTATGTGGAATGAAGGTATCAGTCAGTACTAACATGAAATACTCTTTAACTCTACTGAAAGCTCTACCATATTAGCAACTGCCCAGCACTATCCAACGCTGGGAACTACGAAAGTGCAAGTGTTCTCCAATTCACAGCCTGCCCCTGCAGTTGCTCACAACTAGCCAGAGAATTACTTCTTTTCTCTGCTGGGTGCCCTATAATTTGGGGAAAATTCTATATACAGCCCTGGATTTTGGCAAGAGATTAAATTTCAGGCTAATATTTGCCTTAAAAGTATCTGTTGTTGTGACTGTATCACGGGCTGTCCATGTCACCATCAGACTTCTCTCTAGGTTTGAGGCACCAGAGTTTTGCTGCTTGGGCATTTCTACCCAATTATTACAAGGAAATATAACTATTTCTATATCCCATCTCTTTGATTCTCAGGATATTCTGTTTATCATTAAGAAAATAGTAATATTTAATTTTGAGACAACTAAAAGGGAAACTGTTTAAAAGGTATGTTTAGTGACCTTTAAGGAGATGATCTCTTCCACTGTTGGTATTCTTTATTTCTGAGAATATACCTTTTCCAGCTTCTAGAAGCCACCTGCATTCCTTGGCTTATGGCCCCTTCCTGGCATCATTTCAATCTCCTGCTTTGTTTTCCAGGTCTCCTACTACTGACTGGTCTGCTTCCCTCTTATACGGAACTCTTATATGACTACATTGGGCTCACCCAGATAATCTAGGATAATCTCCCATTGCAATATCCTTAACTTAATCACATCTGCAGAGACTCTTTTACAATATAAAGTAACAGGTTCCAGGGATTAGAATGTCGGAAATCTCTGGTGGGGGGTGGGGGGGATGCATTATTCAGCCTACCACACTCAACTATAAGACATTTTTAACAATTCATATACAGCAAAATCTGTTAAATTTTCTGTCTCTGCAGGAAAGAAAAATGCTATTTCTTTTAAATCAAGTCCCTTCTGCAACAGAGTTTTAAATGACTGCAAAAATGAGTTTGGCTGCTTGAAGGGTTTCTTTTTTTATATAATAATTTACAAATCTCATTAAGCTTTGTTATTGTTTTCCCAATTCTGAATCCACAGCTGTCACCAGAATGACATGCATGAGTTAGAGGGTATGAAAAACCACTTGTGGAAAGACTTCCTAATTCTTTTTCTTTTATATTTATGACAGAACATTTTTATTTTCTTGACTGCATCTTATACAATGATTAAGTGCCATAAATTATTGTCTAGCTAATAAAAAAATGTAAAATATAAAGTTCAGCTTCATCTCTCTAAATCACAAAGGGAATTCTTCTAGACCACCGTGGAATAACTATTCTTTGTCAACACACACACACAACGCACGTACACACAAACTACATTTTAATTTTCATAGTTGAGAGGCAAATTTAAAAAATACTAGGGTCTTCTTTCTTCTTACTCATGTTACAAATTGGCCCTTTGCAAATGAGTCATTTGGTCACTTCATGTTCATTGTAAAATTAAATTTAGCTGTAACAGTTCCAATCAGTAAAACCATTTTTATCAAGTAAAGCATTCAACTAAAATTATGACAGTTTCATATTTGATAATGATTGACTGTTGCTCTGAATTCACAATCAATCAGAAATCCCACCAAAACTCTGTATACAAGACTTTCAGTATTGGTTCTTCCTCACAGACATGACAGTGAGAAATATAACTGAAAATTGTGAAGGGTGACTACAAAATCACAAGACTGACTTTATATATCACTCAAACACTGCCTCTGTGTGTTACGGAAACATTTGTCATAATCTGAAAGATTATGAGAAAGAACCATTCTGTAACTTATTTTAACTGCTAAGCTGATTTTGTTGTTTACAAAAGCATGGGAGAGTTTTTGTAACCTCATTTCACATAGTTGAATTTTGTGTGCATATACTAATTGACACAGAAGGTTCACCGGTAATTCTGCTGTGTATCGAGAGAAGTCTCATATTCGAATTTTAAAAAAAAATAGTAGCAGTTATACTCAAAAGGCACTGCCAGTATTGATTTCATTATGGATACATTATGCAGTTAATTTCTGATAAAACCAAATAGGTCTTTTTATTCATTACATGATGCATAAATACTTTGAATGTTTGGATATGTAATACCTAAATTAACTTATTAAGTAGAAAATATATCTTATTTCAGTCTGAGTCTTGAGATATAAAGGCAAGTCATTAAATTGCAGAAGTTTTAATACCTTAATCAATTCCTAATCTAATATACTCTATAACAATTCAAACAATCAGATATGCAAGTATTATAATAAGATTATATGAAATGTGATATAATTTTCTAGTCACAATTGTGTTATTCAATTTAGTTAATATAGCTAGGCTTAATTTGCATAATAGGCTTATCTTTTTCAGGAAAAGCATCATGATTGCTTTAGGTACTGTTTCCCCTCTTATGCATGGGACTGCCAATCACCACCCCAGCTCCATAACTACATGGCTGGTCAAACAATCCAGCCAGGGCTATCCTTCCCATAGCATTATACTGAATGAGAATCAACGATAGAGTCCATTTTTCTCTGGTGGTGAAGCTAAAAATATATAGGTCATTTTCTTCCTAGCCCAGATTTATTCTTAATGGAGAAAGCTAGCCTAGAAAAATTAATCCTATTTGCAAAATAAAGCATTAATAAAAGATGCAGAGCGGAGGTTACGGCAAGCACTTGAACCCTGGGTTGCAAAGGTCCCTGTGCCTCCTCTGCCTTGGATCCTGGAGCCAACAAACTCCTTTCTTTGCTTAAACCAGTACAAGAGTCAAAAAGAAGAGGTGATTTTGTGGTAATTCGAAAGATTGGTAAGATTTTCGTAGCGGAGATGGAAAGTGGGGGCAGCTAAGAAAGAGTGCAAGGAGATAAAATAGGAATTAATTTAATGTGCAGTGGAGATGAGTTCTCCCATGCTGGTCCCACCAAAGAACGGGTGCTGAGAGCCTTCCTGCCCTAATGCCACCACGTCCAGACGTCATACTCGTCACCTATTATGTGGTGTGGCCTGGGCACTGGCAAAGGAGAAGGCAACTTGGGCAGTTTGGGTGGAACTCATCAAAATCTGTGGGCATGGAATGCATCCCCTCTGCTGGATAATCTATGGACAACATACAAGCTTCTCCTGAGAGGCAAGTCAACCGGCAGCAATGAGCCGATCCGCTGGAGGGACCGGCCGGCCCCAGCCGTATGCAGCGCTCGTCTGAATGAAAACGGACAGACATTTGTTTGCCTCCCTGGTACTGGTGAAGTATGATATTCAGCAGTTTCTCCAAATGGCTCCCATTTCCCTGAATCCAGGCACCTCACACCCGATGCCATTGACCTCCTGCAACATCACGTTCCATGACCCTCTTACTCCTGCTCCCAGCACAAGTGACTGGCATCTCACCCGTATTCTCTGTTAAATTTAATGCAGTGGCATAGAGTCAGCCCCCTTTTCCTTCCAGGCTTCTCTTTGGTTCTTATGAGTTTTTTTCTTTTTGCTTTTCTTTTTTTTAGTTAAAAGGGATTGGAGTGACAATGGTTAGTAAAGTTACACAGGTTTCAAGTATACAATTCTGTAATACATCATCTATATATCGCATCGTGTGTTCACCGCCTAGTCTTCTGAGTCTTCTAGCAAAACTCCTATCTTATGAATCAAAGTTTGCTTTTTCCAATCTATTGTTTCTGGAGGGAGTTTCAAAAACCTACTTTAAAAATAAAGAAACAAACTGAACATTCTAATTCTCAGATCAATTTTGATGCCTCTGAATGACTTAAAGGATTATTTAGAAAGAGGTGCAAATGTTTATGAGCTCTTACTATATGTCAGGCACTGTTCTAATGTCAAAAAGAAAAAGAAAAAAGAACAGAGCTTAATAATTCTAACCATTGTTCCACAACATTCTTCACCCTGGTCAATTTTGCATCTCTATCAAGATCATTTTCTCTTATATTTGCTCTAAATCTCAAGGCCTAGTAACTTAATCCATCGCATTTGTGTAAATTCAGTTTAGGAATACAATTTTTTTTTTTTTTTGCGATAACATTGTGCTGGCTCTCTAATGTGGTATCACAGTTTCCTGGGGTGGGTAATACAATGGAGGCAGTGACACTTCCTTCCCTTCAGTCTAGTTATAGGTCTTTGTGTGTCCCCCTGAGGATGATTTTTCCTTCATTTACTCAGTCTGGTGGGGTGGGCGTTGAGGGTGAAAACACATCCTACCTCCTCTAGTTCAAAGGCTCACTCTGGACTCCCAGGGAACTTCATCTATCCTTGCTCCACCTGCTGGTGAAGACTCAAGCTAGTCCTCGCCAAGTTCTCCCAACTGTGCCACGCTGCAGTTCCTAAAAGATCAGTGTGGAAGAACCCTACCGTGGGTATCTGCCTTTGCAACACCCCTGGACCAAGACGTGGGCACCAGCCCCTTACCCTCCAGAATCACCCCCTAAGCTATCTAAGAGTTACCCTGGAGCATTCCTTTGGAGCAGGAAGAGTTCAAAGCTGCCCCTCATCATTCAGTAGAAGAAAGGGATTCTGTGCTAACACTATTTTTCTGTAATCTCTGTTCTCTGGAAAGAAAATTTTCTTCCAACGAACTTTATAGTCCTGCTCTAACCTGGGGAGAAGGAGGTGGGAACACACTTGTTGACCTTTCTTATTTACTCAGTTTTATCTCATGGCTCAAAAGGGATCACTTTTCTTATTTCTTTGTCCTCAGCAACTTTGGGTGGCAGGATGGTCACAAGAACTGAACCCAACCACAGGGATTTGCCATACGTAAATAGGCTATATGCCAATTCATTTTATACTGTTATTAATAGTTTTGAATTTTCAAACTACTAAGGTTATGAACTACAACATAAAAGGGAGAAAAACTTTGCAAAACCCTGAATACCCCTAAGGATCACTGCTCAGACTTCTCTTTCTTCTGCACATACTCCCAAGGTGATCTTGTCCAGAACCAAGCTTTAAATCCCAAGTATATAGTATTGACTCAGGAAGACAAAGATTCTCCTGCAAATTCCAGACCCGTGTATTTAAAGGTCCACTTGATATCTTTCATTTTGCAATTAGTTCAGCAAATATTTATGGACACTGACTATTAATATTTGCAAGTCACTGTTTCTACACTCCTAGGAAGAGATTGATTATTTTATAGTCATGGTAAAAAGTAACAACCAGACTGGATTAAATCTGTTTGCTCCATCAATGATAAATCACCTCAATGAACATGCTTCTGAAAGCCAGGCAATCAGTGTCATTCTCCTGCTTTTTACAGCTAGCCAATCACAGCCTCACTTCAATGAACTTGCCTCTGAAATTCAGCCCATCAACGACACCCTCAGCCCCGTGGCCAAGCTTCTCCAACTGAGTTCATTCATTCTTACCACTGAATGTTCACCAATACTTGCACTCCATGCTTCCCTACAAACCTATACAAGATTGGCAGTCTTCTTTGTTTGGAGAGACTGTGCCTAACAAATGCAGTTCTCTCTTTCTTACTACATAAGTAATAAATTCAGCTTTTTCATTTAGAATTGAATGCTGATCTCATACTTCAGGAACCGAATAAATTACTGATTGATGACACATTTGGGTAAGTTATCACTGCAAAACCAACATAGGATCAATGGAACTACTCTAAAGATAAGAGAGTGCTTCTGGTTAGGTCTCTCCCAACACTTACAAGAAACCACAAGAAGACAGTTTTCATTTATCTCAAAATTCCTGACAAGAACCAAGTTCATTATATAAGTTCTCCTACGTGGCTACATTCAGTGCATATTGAGTACTTCAGTTTGCTAGGACTGCTGTAAGAAAATATCACAGATTGAGTGGTCTTTATTTCTCACAGTTCTGGAGGATGGAATTCCAAGTTCATGATGTTGACAGGTTTGGTTCTTCCAGAGGCCTTTCTCCTTGGTCTAGATGGCCGCCTTCTCACTGTGCCCTAACATGGTCATTTCTCTGTGAGTACACTTGTCTGGTATCTCTCCATGTGTCCAAATTTCCTCTTCTTATAAGGACACCAGTCAGATTGAATCAGAGCCCACTCTAAAGACCTCCCTCACTTTAATTTAATCTCTTCTTTAAAGACCTTATCTCCAAATACAGTTACATTCTGAAGTACTGGGGGTTGGGACTTCGATATATGCTGCATTTGAAGGTACACAATTCAGCCCATAAAACTGATATACGCAGCCCAGATCCCCCACTAGTGCTAAAAGGAATTAGTCCACCAGATGCTGGAAGTGCTGCCAGGACATAGCCTTCAGTTATCAGGTCTTTTCAGGAAAAGTCTTGCCTGAAAAATCTCTGTCCCCAAGATATTCTTCTCAGAGTAGCTCATATCCCAAAAAATGATCAACACAGTGTTATAAAGGCCCAGCCCCAAGCTTCTGAAGGCTCATCTCAGCTTCAACTGCATCATGTATCAAGCTCTCCCTCTGCCCTATCCTGCTTCCTTCCCTTTCATAGGTTGGATTCCAAGAGTACTTCCTAGTACATTTCTTACTCACTTATCTGTCTCCAAGTCTACTTCCTGGGGGACCTAGCTTGTGATACTTCTGAAATAGAATCTTGATTACAATGGAAAAAAATTAGTAGAGGCAAATCTCGTTCACCTGTTATACTACTTAAAGTTTACAGAAAATGATATTCCAGTTTCTTTTAAATAATAGTACTTTCATAAATTATTTATCATAGGTCAGAAATGTGAGTCCCTTACGGGCTGTTTGCATAAAGTGATTACATTTAGATATTTTTAAGAGATGATGTTTATTTAAGTTATCACTAAAGTATGGAGTGTTCAGCTTTTGATAAATTTTCCCCTGGCTATAACAGAAGCATATAGTACTTAACAGAACATGAATTAAACAAGGAAACTGCTGAGGGAAGGAAAAATTCTGGTCTGGCCAACTTTGCCTATTTATCCAGAATAGTGGATGTGTTTGCTAGCAGACATCTGTGATAGGAAGAACAGTATGTGACATTTTTGTTGTTGCTACTGCACACTTATTGAGACCAAACTTCTAAGCGTGAAAGCCAAAAGCTTTGGTTGTGGACCAAAATGAGGATCGAGCACTGCCAGTCGTACAACACGAGAACTGATCTGTAACCAACTCCCAAAGCAGAAGGCTCACCAGAAACCCCTTCCATCTAGAACACAACTGAGCCTCTAAGTGAAGAATCCACCACTCCCATCCCACCCTCAGATAATGAGCACTTACTGTATCTATAGAGAGTGCCAAAAAAATGTATATACATTTTAAGAAAAGAAAACTGTATTAAACTTGCAGTACTCAATATATACTGATAACAAAAGATGAATACAAGTCACGTTTGACTTCTGCAACTACAAGAGGTGCTCAAAGTGGTTACCATCAGCGTCCAGACACTTCTGAGTACGGCGAACTACTGTGTGAGCAACGTTGACAAAGTGTCCACTCGTATACATTTTTTTTGGCACCACCGGTATATATACCATGATATTATAATATTTTGCCTCCATGGTTTTTGTTATTGTGAATTAATCCAAATTGTAGTCTGATTTCCAAAATCACCTTGAAGAAAATGATATAATCAGGTAGTTTCTGTCATGAGAGACGGCCGTGCTATTGGCAGATCCCTCTATGCCCATTGCCACCACAACACAAACTTCTCCTCAGTGAACTAGCTATAAGATTCTTTAGTAGCTTCATGTTATATTAAGTATTTTAATGAACTTGGCCAGTTGCTTTCTTCTTGAAGTCACAGAACCATGATTAGACAACAGACTCATAGCGGAGGATCAGAAGCCTTCAAGGATGGACAGCACATCGGCAAACTTTGGACACTGTCATTAACAAGTCTACCATTCAAATCTCCAGAAATGATCACCCAATTGTCAGGCCCAGAGAATATACGAAGCACAGAAGACTGGCATGTTGTGCTTGCACATCTAAATATACTAGATCAGTACTTCTCAAACCATCTTGTGGTAAAAGATCAGTTTTGTTTGTTTTTATTTCCGATTCATTTTTTATATCAGTGAACTACTATTTTTGGTCTATATCATATTCAAGATGATGAGTCCACTAAGATGGTAGGGTATTTTGACAATGTCAAGTTGCTATGAAGTGTTTCTATTCACTGACACTGAGTTTCTCCACCGATCTTACTGCAGAATTGGACAAGCAGTTTGTGGACAGGCACCAGCCTGTGGGCTACACTTCGAGTAGCACAGCTCCATGTAACCTGTGTGCCCCTGAAACGAGGATATGAACCTCACAGAACACCATCTCTGTCTCACTGCAGAACAAAATGGAAATAAATAAAGCAAATTACCTTATGTGAGCTTAAATGCTTAAAACCTGTCTCCCTGACATTAGCAAGTTCAATGTGGGAATCAACTCATATCTCTCTTAATTTTTTAATAATACATCTGAAGTGGAAGGGACGTAAACCTTTAACAATAAAGAAATCCATTTTCTAAAAGTCTTGTCTTTTTTGAAATTCTGAAAGAATTGTGGCTAGATCAGTGTCAGTTCAGGAACTCTTTATTTAGGGCATACCACAGGTTCTAGATTTTGCACTAGACTTTGGACTAAGGCCTGTCGTTGAAGAGTTTCCTATTTAAAATCCCGTCTAGTAAAATATCAGATGAGAGATCTTAGTCAGTAGAAGAGTCCCAAGGTCCACAGCGGGTCAGTAAGGATTGTTCCCGTAGAGACACTACCAGTGTAGACCAATTTAAACAGCATTGCTGACCTAAAAATGATCGGTTCCTACTGACTGCTGGTCAGTGGCTTTATTGCTGGTTTCCTGCAGGACCATACCAATCATATGGTTAAAGCTGCAGGCAGACCCGCCTTTGGTCTATGCAATGAACAGGTTTAGACAAACAACTTGAGATTTCACAATGTCACATATCACATCACATAAATTACTGAAGAATTTTTGTAATATGGACCTTTTTTATTTCTTAATTAAAGAAAGAAAAGAATTTTTCTGACTGACTAGTTCATTTGCTTAAATTCAACAGATAGGTCTTTCATTTTGTCGGTTTGCTGGTCAATAACAGTCCTGTGCAATTTCATAAAAATCAATTTTGACTCTCAAACATTTTGGGAGTGACCAAACATAATTCCAAATCTTTCCTCAACAATAGACTAGCTATATTATAGCCAATAGTTTATTTCCATGGTACACGCGACAGGCTGACTATTCTTAAAGAGAGAAAAAAAGATATTGGTATGAAACAGCCAAAAGTGTAACTCCATAAAGAGACAAGTTTTAAAGGGGACTCTTGTAACGAATATGTGGTACATATAACCAGTTAAAGAAAGTCATGTGTGCAATATTTGTGTGGTTAAAATGAAAGTTTTCAGAAGTGGGACTTCAGGATAGAATACATGGATAGTTTAAATTTCTGCTTTAACATTTTTAAAATAACAAAATTGCATACAATAAGAGCACCCAGTTAGCTATTTAAGAAAATGAACAATGATCAAATCTCAAAATTTGTGATCAAACTTCAGTGGCCCAATATAAACTGAAGGTACAACCCACTTAGAATATTATATAGACATACACATAGACATGTAAATAGATAATGTTTGATGTGTTGAAAATACTACAAAATGAATTTTAATACAATGTTATGAGAAAAAGCATGATAAAAACATCTAACTATAGGATAATTTCAACCATGCTAAACAAAATGGCATGCAATATAACAACTTGTTAACAGCCTGTGACAACCCCTGAGGATAGAAATATTCATGAGTTAACATTATTTTTCTTTTTCTCCCTCCTGAGAGTCTATCCTGAGGATATTACTTTGACAATTAGAAAAGAGAAAATGAACTTCATTCAAAAAAATAAAAACAGAAATTATAAATAGGTAACAACAAAAAAAGGTTGCAAAGGGCATGCTTACATTTTTTTAATTGGATAGGAAATGAAGACCAAGCGGATTATATTTTTTTTATAAAAGCAAATTAAGTGGGCAATGCCATGTTTCAAGATTTAACAGTGTGAAGTAAAGGAATCTAACTATCTTTGAATAAAGTTTCCCGTAGCTCTAATCTCTCCCCCTGCATTGTTTTCCCAAGTCTTAGGACTGTCAAGAATGTTTCCTTTAAGCATCTTTTAAGAAAAATGCATATTTATAATTTGAATTTCTAATCCCTTATATTAATTAGCAAATTTTCCTTAACAGTCTTCAAATTGGCTTATATGGACTTCTCAGGACAGGGTCTAAAGAACACAAAATCCGCACTTCCCTTATATTTCTCTCAACCAGGAAAAAAAAACACCTCACACTGATTCGCACTATCATATTTTAACTAAAAAGATACATTAAACTAATAAATCTGAATTTAAGTTGATCCTTCATCATTTAGATTTATCATCTCTGCTTTATAGCATGCTACTAAATGTAACTGTAATCCCGGTCCCCAAAGAATGCTTAATATATGTTTAGCATTACCCTCATAGTCTCTGGAAACCTTATCCTTATATTTAGATTAACTAGCTTAAAGCCATTTTATGTAAATTCAATTTACATTTAAATAATAAGAGACAATGAATCATATTAGTAAAACAAGTCTTATAGCAATGCTCTGATATCGGCATAAATAATACTTTGGTTAATGTTTGATGGGTTAATAATAATAAAATCTATATGAACGAATACTATCTACAGGTACCAGATGTTCAATTAAAGGTTAGCTCAGTCTCCTGCCAGAATCCTTTATGATATTCTATATCAATTATTATGGAAAAATTGTTATTATAGGAAATGAGAGAAAAGGGGATTCTATCCTGGAGACACTGAGCACATACAATGCCATGCTAAGAAATTATGATGCGTGTTTCCTGCTTATCTTAGAAGATAAAAATCTGATAGAATCAGATTTTAATGGGAGAAAAGCCAAACACCTGTCTCCCATTTAAGCTCTGCAAACCATTTATGTACAGGTTGGTGACTTGTCACCAGAACGTTCCAGTTTGAACCATCAGATGATTGCATTTTCATAAGGAATGCGTTAGCCTCAAATAGAAGTGTCTGTAAGAAAATAAAAATCCAAAGTAACTGAAATTAAAAATTGCAACCTATTATTTATATAAAGAAAGAAAAAATCAAAAGACAAGAAACATTATTACTCATAATTATTGATTTCTGGGAGAAGAAATTGCGAGCAATTTATGATAGAAAAGTGCTGTAAAAGTCCAAGGCCAAATTTAGTTTGTTGATTTAAACAAGTACTAATATCAAACAAATACCATAAATAAACACATAAAGAAAGAAAGAAAGAAAGAAAGAAAGAAAGAAAGAAAGAAAGAAAGAAAGAAAGAAAGAAAGAAGGTACCAACATCAATTTGTTATTTCCAGGGTTCTGATGTGATTTTTATTCATACCTACAGATATATGTGATTCCTGTTACTTCATAATAGATAATATTCAAATTTCTGATAAGTAATTAGAATATAAATTTTACTGATTTAAATTTGACATGTTAACAGGTCTATTATAGCATAAATGCAAATTGGTAGTAATAAAATTTACTAAGTTAGATTAGACGTATGTTTCAAAGGAACTGTGGGGGTCCACTTATATGTAGATTTTTTCAATAAGTACTGTACATGTATTTTATCTTCCTTATGTTTTTTTACTAACATTTTCTTTTCTCTAGCTTACTTTATTGTACAAATACAGTATGTAATACCTATAACATATAAAACATGTGCTAACCTACAGTTTATGTTATTAATAAGCTTCCAGTCAACAATAGGCTCTTTGTAGTTAAGTTTTGGGGGAGTCAAAAGTTATACACCAATTTTTGACTGTGTGGGAGGTCAGTGCTCCAAACTCCTGCATTGCCAAAAGGGTCAATCGTACTTCCTAATACACGTAATAACCAATGTAATTTATTCTTCATAAAATGTAAAGAATCATGTAGTCAAATTATCCCAAATTCTTCTCAAGAACAATGTATCTTCTGAGAACATTTCACAGGTCTTTGTCCATTATGTTTCACTCTGTCAATAATTATTTTGGGTACATATATGACACTTGAAATGTGCTTGGATGAATAACTTGTTCCTTCTCTTGTACTTCTGCTTTTGCCAAAAAACATACCCTTCTAACCTGTTGGATAAGAAGCACTTGTTGTAGAACTCAGTGGGCTCAGTCACCTTAGCTAAGGCCAACTTCAAGCAACTCCTGAAAGGATGAGACATCCCAGCAAAAGCCAGAAGTCACCTGTTCTAACCCTATCTGATCCCAGACACATGAGAAATAATTGCATCTTGCTGTATACCTTTGATCATTTATTGAGAAATTGCTAAGAAACAAAACTACTAAAGAAAACAGGTCAACAATACAGAGACCTGATGCTCAACAGACTTAACATTAAGCCTTAAGGTGAAGCCTTATGTTCCAACACAACATAAGGAACCCAAAAAAAGCTAACTTTTTCTGTGTCCAAAACAGAAACTGACATTGTCTCCTAAAGAATATCATTTAAATAACTCAATATCTCAATAATCACTTTTCTGTTCCTTTCCAGCTAATCACATTAGTCTGCTACCTACAAATTTTATTATTCTTTACATTAAAGTACAGTAAAGTACAAAGAAAATTACTAATCAGCCCCACTCCATAATTCCAGTCCTTACGTCCTTGTCTGTCCATATGTTCCATCTGCTTCAAACTATCTTCGCCACATTTTCATCTAACTTTCTCCAGCTCCTACTGGTCTACCAGGACTCAGCTGAAACACCTTCCCCATTGAAGCTTTCCTGTGCATCCTTATTTAAAAATGGTCTCCTTTATGTTTCCCACAAGATCCTTTAGAACAGTGGCTACAAGAAACAATATCTTTGAATAAGTGAATGCTCTGAAGAACAAAACACTGCACATACAGCTTTCTTCAGCATTAAAATGAAATACATCATTATTAAAACTATCACCTATTATTACAATGATGTTAAGCTAAAATAAAATAAATACAGCAAGGACAGCAAAACAACCATGACCAAGAACATGCATTATTTCTCAGGCACTGAGCTATGTGCTTTACGTGGATTATTTAATTCTCACTAAATCCATCAGGTTTTACTATTACTGTATTTCCCCGAAAATAAGACCTAGCCAGAAAATAAACCCTGCCATGATTTTTCAGGATGCTCGTAATATAAGCCCTGCCCCCAAAATAAGCCCCAGTTAAGATCATCAGCCAGACTGACACATTTAGTATGTCTGTTGCAACACACAATGTACGTATTGAATTATAAAATAATAATATTAATATATAATTAAATATAAATAAATAATATTATTGACATTAATACTTAAATGATAATATAAATTATAATTGTTTGTAAATACTCAAGTGGACACCTTTGGATGAGGTAAATGCCTATGTAAACAGATGAACTCAAGACTTATTGCCGAATGACCAATCGGAGTACAGACACAACGCACGAATAATGTGCGCACTTGATAATGAACTAACGTGGTTGTATCTAATATGAATCTTTATAATTCAATACATCATGTGTTGTAACAGACGTACTTAATGCACTTGTGTGAATAAAGAAACGTTTTCTAAATTTTTGTGTCTGCAATTTTTCGTCGCTTTTGTGTGGACCATCATTTTTAACTGTTGTCATTTTTGCTGCCACTCCTGTCTCATAGCTCTTCAATTAACACTTGATTTAATGGTAGATTTAAAGGGAGTAATATTTTGACCCCCAGACAAGATGAGTGCAAAAAGAAAGAGCTATTCCGTCAAGTACAAGAAAGGAATCGTGGAGGACTGCCGGGGCAAGAATCTTATGGCTTTCTGCAAAGAGAAGAAGCTGGATCTCCAAGTGGTCCAAAAACGGCAAGCAGAGTACAAGAACCTCAGTCAATAAGTGGAAGAGGGAAATGCTAAGAAGCACAAGTGTGGATCAGGTCAGCAACCACTATTTCCTGAGCTGGAAGACATCATCTGTGAGTAGATTGCTGACAGGAGAGCAAAGGCTTTGGTTGTACTCAGGGCTGATATTCAAACATATGCCCTTGCAATGGCACCACCATTAGAAATATCCCCAGAAGAATTCAAAGCATCACAACACTGGCTGGATGGCTTCCTTCAGCGATATGAACTTTCTCTAAAAAGATTGACAACACTGTTCAAGCCAGAAGATACTGAAGTTATTAAACGTGCACTTGCATTCAAGTCCTTTGTTGATGGCATCGACTTTTCTAAATACCAACTCTCCAACATGATTGCTATGGATGAAGCTGCGGTGTTTATGGGCCAAGGATCTCAAACGACAATTGATCAGAGGGGTACCTTGTCAATCTACATTCCCTCCACTGGTTACAAATGTGCATGTGTTACCTGTATTTTGGCAATTCATCTGGATGGAAAGAAAACCCCACTGCTAATCATCACTAAGGGCAAGAAAAATAAGGTTGAACGTGTTTCAGGCATTTATGTTCTTGAAATCGAAAAAGTCTGGTGCACAAAAGCAGTGGGTCGATTTAATGCTGCCACTTGTTTTGTGAGGTAGTGGAAGAGGTCTGCTAGTCTGGGATTCAGCCAGCACTCACCGCGCTAAAAACATGAAGAACTTCCGTGCAGAGAGAAGAATAGATCAAATAATGATTCCCACAGGAGTGACTACCTATCTCCAGACTCTTGATATTGCAATACACAAGCCATACAAGGACCATTTGCACATGGAAATCAATGATTACATTGAAAATAGAATGGAGAGAAATCAGGATGGAAACTTTGTGAAGCCTAGCCTGCAAGACGTGGTGACTTGAGTGAAGACAAAATGAGACAAAATCATGGGATAAAATCACTGACAGCTGTGTTGCCAATGCACTACAAGCAGGCTACATGGACAAGAAGTGCTCATTGAAGGAGAGCTCTATTGTTGGACATGAGAGATTGGGGCCAATGGTTTACAGGAAATGGAGTCACAAGAAATTCAGCCATAATTCAGGGTTTGGAGAGTTATGACGGTGTTCCAGAAGATGATATGACTGTATTTAAATAAATGTAGATTTTTGTACATGAATAAATGAATAAATGTAGATTGTTGTACATGAAAAAATAAGACATCCCCTGAAAATAAGCCCTAATGTGTCTTTTGGTCTTATTTTCAGGAAAATACGATACTATTCCCACTTAATGATGAAAAAATGAAGATTCAAAAGGTAAGCATCATAATCAATCCATATATGCAATGCTATTGGTCATTTCACCAGTAAAACAGTCATCGGTATTCCATTTGACTCACAAAGGACAAAGATGTTGGTATATGGATAAGTCAATTATATCAGTCTTTATAAGCAAAAGTGACATTTGTCATATTTTAGAAGTTTTATTCAGTACTGAAAACCAGTAAGCACATCTTTTATCTTTGGCATTCAATTTCCAGCTATGTTTTTTATTAAGGATAGAAAAAATTAGCTCAAAAAATAGACATTCTATGTTACAGAATTCAATGCATTTATTCTTATCCAGTTAAGAGGAACTGGGCTTTTGAAATGTAACTGATATTTCAGTGACTTGTTTGTATAAATGTTTTACAACATATTAAAAGTAAGTGATGAGTTATGGCATGTGGGTGGGTCCCTATTATGATCTGAATAAGTTCTTGGTTAAGTAGAACTGTGTGTGCTTGGTGTTTTCTAGGTGTGAGTTTAATCTGAAGTTAGCTAAGATTCTTCACCACTAAGTTTACCTCAAGAGATACATTGCCATTATCTTACACACGCACGCACACACACACATTCTTAAGTTCTCTAACCTTAAACATCACAGTGGAAGCTCTCAGCAGGCTGCTTCATGCCACAGGCCGTGTACTTGAACTTTGGTGCTTCAAGAAGAACAAGATATATGAGGTCTAAGAATTTGCTTCACCTATGCACCTTTATCATCAAAACTATGGCTGAATCCCATCATAAACTTTGAGTCAACCTGCTGTTCAGTGAAAATGAATTATGAATGAGTTTGTCAATGGCTCCGAATGAAACATAAATCTCTGAACCTTATGCAGCTAGTTCTATAGTTGTCTTAATTCTCAATTAGTATTTTTTTAAAAAAAATTGACTACAATATTACAGTTGCTATTCTATTCATTCATTTATATTTTATTGTATTAATACATGTTTTATTTATTTTTTTAGCTGTCTCTTCCCATTTTGTTGTGAATAAATTTCATCAGGAAACCAAAGACCTTTTCAGTTTTACTCAGTTTAGCTGAAACCCTTCCCTCTGTTCTGGCATTAAAATACTTCAAGTGTATTCTATTCAAGGTCAAGCCACAGCAGAATGATATAGCTCAGCCGTTCAATTAAAAAAAAGTGAGAAATAAAGAGAGAAACTGCATATCACGTCTCTATTGTCAGATGCTTTCAATGTGATGAAAATGTATTACACACTAGTGAGCTTCAAAAGGTCACCAAATAGAAAGCTTTCTTCTTCCTCCTTGCTTGGCTAATGTGACATTGCAAGCTCACAAAATTAAGTCTCCAGCACAGGTATTTTATTCAAGTTCTCCTCCATTCATTCTTTATCATTCGTTCATTCAGAAAATTCCAAACCAGAGTGAGATAGTCAGGAAATTAGTTCCGTAAGGAGAAGTGAGGCTGTCATTTGAAACAATTGTTTTAAACTGTCCCTACCCTTGCTTAAGTGTCAGAAATTTAATAAGGGCTTCAGGTCCGCAAAAGATCAGCTTAACTTCATCATTGTGTTTTTTCCTCTCTCTGTGTTCTCAGGTCCCAGCTTAATGAAAGCTAAGAAATAATAGGGCATTTCATGGGAAAGCCAGTTCTCATTTTTGCTCTGCATGTGAAAGTTTATCCAAGAATGTTGGATAGGCATTTGAGGCTGGCGGTGAACAGAATAGCTCACATCACACTGTTGAAGTGTTCCAATGCTAAACCATCCTCAAATATCTTTTGATCTGACTTGGCTCAGAAGTTCCTTGTTCCCTCTTCTGTACTCGGTTGTATTTTATCAAGGCTGCTCTGTGAACTGTTCATCTAGCTGTTCTCAATACCTGCTGGAAATGAAAAGAAGCAATTGACTCTTCCACGAGTCAAACTGCCATCTGTTACAGGTGCTCCTCCCCTCTTTAAATCTGCTTAAGAAGTCAGTTTCCTGCTTCCTGGTTTCTTCCCCAGGCTCAACTGGAAGCATTAACTAAACTGTGAGGCTTAACAACTTCAGTTTTACAGGCTGCCTGGACAGAACAGAAAGAGAACAAGAAAGTGAGCAATTGCTTTCCCACACAGCAGGAAAGTGGACAGAGTCCAAATCTGAAAAACCTTCCCCAGTCGGCTGGACCATTTAGAATCCAGCCAGAATAGTGAATAATCATCGTAAGAAGAATTGTCATTGTCATGTCCCAAACCATGCATGACAGCACTACCCTTTTGTTATAAACTCTCTGTTGGCCACATTGTAGAAAATCATCTCCTCTAAATTTCTCCCTTCACTGCAGATGGCCTCTGCAAAGAGAGGGGCATCTGCCAGAACCAGCTTTGCCTACAAAGGCAGAAGGATCCCCTCAGAGCAGGCAATATTATCATAGGACATCCAAGTGTACTCTGAGGTGACATTGGCTTCTTTTCTACACCATAAAAATCTTCTAACTCCCCTATTCTGTGTTTTTTTTTCTTTTTTCTTTTCTGACACACTAAGAAGGGAAAAAGCAACATTGTAATTGAGACTTCCAAAGGGCATAAATATTTCACTGCAATAAGACAAGTCACAATTCATCTGCTTCGTCTCATTCATTACAGCTATGAATGTCAATACACCTCATTTCTTTAATATGTGAAACAAAGCATTTGACCTCAAATGCCTAAAGCATGGCAGTGACCTCCATATGCATAACAAGCAGTTAAATATCCTATAGCAGCAGTTCTAGGAGTATCATATACATTTTGATTTTTCAACACAAAACTCATCAATATGGCCGCAGAGAACGCATTCTGAATTACTAAAATATTTAATATTGGCAGACTGTTTCTAAACAAATGCCTGTTCTGTTTCAAGCACTAATGTGACTAGAACTAAACTACTAGAAGATTGCTTCATGAAATTCCTGGTTTTATTGAATAGATGATTTCCCACTAGCACATCATTGTCAAGAATGTAAATATTTACTTCTAATGTGCTTAAGGAAGCTTACAAAGTTTATTGACACTACATATTCAACAAATACATAGTTAGAGATAGAAGAAAGTTAAACTCCAGGATGGCCTCCAGCCAATAATTAAAAAAAAAAAAATCTGACTTTGTGTCAACAAACCTTTTCAGCCCATATTTGTTGTGAGGAACTGAGCTAAGAACTGGAAATACAGAAAGTTATATGATATAAGCCTTTCCATAAAAGAGTTGAGAATATAATCTAACACTTCCACAAAAACACACTGTATTACTCAGGGTTCTCCAGAGAAACAGAACTAATATGACACATAGAAAAACAAATATATATTTACTATATTATTTAATATATATTACATGTAATCCTATGTGCTATATATATTTTACTTATATTTATATATATAAGTTATGTTTATATATATATATATAAGTATATACTTATACCATGTTTCCCCAAAAATAAGATTTAGCCAATCAGCTGTAATGCATCATTTGGAGCAAAAATTAATATAAGACCCGGTCTTATTTTACTATAAGACCGGGTATAATATAATATAATATAATACAATATAATATAATACTGGCCCTTATATTAATTTTTGCTCCAAAAAACGCATTAGAGCTGATTGTCCCGCTGGGTCTTATTTTCGGGAAAACACGGTACATATAAGTATATATTACCTCATTATAATAATATAATTTTAAAATATTTGCTAATGACATGTATTTTATATATATATACAGAAAGAGATTTATTATATATATGTATTATATATTTTTTATATATATTATATATACTATATATATATAATTTATATATATATTGGGGTGCCAAAAAATGTATACAAGTGGACACTTTGGTCAACTTTGCTCAAGCAGTAGTTCACTGTAATCAGAAGTGTCTGGACACTAATGGTAACCACTCTGAGCACCTCTTTTAATTGCAGGTGTCAGACGTGACTTGTATTCATCTTTTTTTATCAGTATATATCGAGTATGACAATTTTAATAGTTTTTTCCTTTCTTAAAATGTGTACACATTTTTTTGGCACCGTGTGTGTGTGTGTGTGTGTGTGATTTACATTTATTATATTATTACAAGTATCTATTTATACTACCTATACTTAATATATGTGATGGAACTAGTAATACTTTTTCCACTCCACCTCTTCTGAGTTCCCTCTGCCTTCAGCAAGCGCCTCAGGTGGTCAGAGTTCTTCACCCAATAAGTTCACCTAAACCCTCATTCCTGAAGCGTCACGGCAATTAGTAGTCCTACGTGGACTGGGTTGTTACAGTTTTCCATCAACCTTAGTCATAAGGCATAGTAATACTAAGAGATGCCTGAAGGGATTTCCTGTGTTCTTCCTCACCTCCACTGTAGAGCAGCGGTCCAATTTTCCCTTGGTAATTAGGAGTAATCACACTAGCCAGCACAATAACTCTTTGCTTATTAATTCAGAGGAATGAGGCGCCGCAAGCGGCCAGCTGTGGTCTTAACTTCTAGGTCAATGGAGTCATTGTGGTGTGTCCTGGTGGAAGACTCCCTCTCACTGGAACCAAGACCTCTAGGCCAGCAAAGCATAGGTCAAGGGAGCAGAAAGCAAAACATTTGCTAATGGTTCACTAGGGATTACAGTGAGTGGTGCCTGTCCCATTTCCAGTCCTTGAGTCCTGAACTCCAAGAATCCAGGCTATAACAGAAAAAAACACACCACATATTGGATGCTGATTCAGTATGGAGGTTCCTCAAAAAATTAAAAATAGAACTACCACATGATCCAGCAATCTCATTTCTGGGAATATATACAAAGGAAAAGAAATCACTCTACATGAAAAGATATCTGTACCCCCATGCTCATTGCAGCATTATTTACAATAGCCAAGACACAAGTCAACTTAAGTGTCCATTGATGGATGACCAGATAAACAAGTTGTGGTACTATATACAATGAAATACTACCCAGCCATCAAAAAGAAGGAAATCCTGCCATTTGCAACAACACAGATGAACCTTAAGGGTACTATGCTAATTGAAGTAAGTCAGACATAGAAAGTGAAATATTATATGATCTCATATGTGGAACCTGAAAATTGAATTCATACAAACAGAGAAGAGATTGGTGATTGCCAGGGATGGGATATGGGGATGTGAGAAATGGGTGAAGGTGATCAAAGGGTACAAACTTCCAATTATAAGATAAGTTCTGGGGATGTAATATACAGCATGGTGACTATGATTTACAATACTATATTGTATATTTGAAAATTGCTCAGAGTGGATTTTAAAAGTTCTCACCACCACACACACAAAACAATGTATCTGTGTGAGGTAATAGATAAACCTTATTGTGTGAATCATTTTTGCAATATACACATGTATTAAATTAATACATGTACACCTTAAACTTACACGATGTTATTATATGTCACTTATATTTCAATAAAACTGAGGGGAAAAAAGAAGGAAATTACCTAGATGCCCAAAAACAAGAAGTCAGCCAAGAAAATTATGGCATATCCATACAGTGGTAAAACATTATTCAGCCATTAAAAAAATAATGGGATGGAAAATATTTAGTGAAATATATGTCTATAAACATTATTATGCCAAGAAAAAAATACAAAAACTGAATGTATACAAGTACCTCACTTTCATGTTAATGTTTATTATACGTTCACATTTATATCTATGGAAAATATTTAAACATATTATTCTGCCCCCCAAAAAAACAAAACACTTGAAATAACAGTGGTTAACTCTGTAAAATAATCTTAAGATAAAACCTCTAGCAAACAGTGCAGCCTAAATTTAAATTTATAGCTCTCAGATTTTAAAGTCCATAATCTATGTGAGGTTTACTGATTTTGAATATGGGAGCATACATACAATAGCAAGATTCTTCTCCAATGCCATATATGTCACAGGAAATGTTATCAGCAGAATCAGACCAAAGGCAAAAAAGGGCAGTAAGAATTTCATGCCAACAGTCACTCCAAACGCTTGTCAAAAATATCTAATGTCTTTTTAACCTCCATCATTCAACTCTTGTAAGAACTAAGTTGAACTCTTATTAGACTTATTTTTAAAGTTAAATACATAATTAAATAGATATATTTTCACTTATATGGTCTAGAAAAAAATATTAATTTGTGCTCTGTTCAGTTCTTCTGAAAAAGATTTACAATGTTGGAGCTCATTTGAACAGCAGTCTGAGAAGATTTCATGGTGTGGGAAATAATTTCCTCCAACAAATTTGGGTCAGTAATTTCGCCTGAATTAGATAAACCAGCATGACATTCAGTACTCAAATTGAGATCAACTTGTTCAAACTCAGTGTTCCCAAAGCAAAATATGGTGTAGTACCAATCTCTTTTCCATCTGCATTATATATTTGAATGTAAAATCACCAATTACATCAAATTCCACTTGCATTCACAAACTCCCTATCTGTTTTGTTGAATTGTGATGAACTAGCTCGTGCTATATCAGTATAAGGTTACTCAACCTTGAACTGTTACAACCAAAAAGAGCTTTTCCCTGTCTGCATCTTTTGCCTGACTCCCATAAGAGTTACCCACAGCCTTTTATTATTAGATTAAATGTCACAGGAAATGTATTCTTTCATCTTAAACAGCCAGGAGCTATTATTATTCTTTTCCTAGCAGGAGAAATGTGACCTCCTATGCAAAAGTTTTATATCCCAGAGAGAAGAAGGTTTATCATTTAATTTACAACTAGATGACTTTAATGCTTTTACTCGCAGGAGAGTGCAACAAAGTCTTTTGTCAGTTACCATAATGTAAAGCCCAGGAAATAGGTTTTAGGGTGAGAGGAAGAAAAACAACAACTTTTCTCCATGTTTGGTTTGAACTTGTGATTTGGTACCACCTTGGGTCTAGGAGGAGAGAAAAGGAGGTAGTGGCTGTATTACATTTATAACAGCTACCGTGTGCAAGATATTCATGTACCTTATAGGGTTTAGTACTTTCAAAACCCATCAAAGTACTATGACAATTCTTAAGTTAAAGACAAATAAACTGAGGCTCAGAGGGATTAAATAACTTGTTCAAATTCATGCAGTAAGTGGCAGGGCAATGATTCCAAGCCTTGCCTGACCCCATAGGCATGCTATTTCCATTACTTCATTCTGTCTCTTTAAATATATCTACCTTTTGTCTCCTGTCCTCCTTAGCTCCCTAGGATAAGAACTAATAAGGACCTGTTCCTGGTCACTGCACAAAGGTAAGAATAATCAAAAGCAAGACTATGACTATCATGAGTTTCAGAACTGAAGCAGGCAATTTTGTACCCATTTCAACTGTCCCATTCTTCAGTGACAAAGTCAATTAATTCTCATAGACATTAGGCTCTCAGATACTTTTTTTTTTAAGTCCAAAGAGGAACATATTATAGCCTTATAAGAAATTCACGCAATTAGTAGATAAGTAAGTCTTGGAGACCCAGTACACAGTACAGTGATTATACAGGCAACAAAACTGAATTGTAAACACTAAACTTGATAAGAGACTGGATCTTAATTGCTCCCAATGCTGGAAGAAATTATAATCATGCGACATGATAGAAGTGTTAGCAAATGGTACAATGGCAATCATATTGCAATATAAATGTATCAAATCAATACGTTGTACATCTTAAACTCACACAATGTCTTATATCAACTATCTCAACAAAAAATAATAATGAAAAAAATCCAGAATTTTATTAGTTAATTGGGCTTGATAAAAATTGATAGAGTTTTATTAAGACTATGAAAGTACAACTAAGTTGTATGGGAAGAACAAAAACAAAAACAAAAAAAAACGAAGCTGGGACAAGATTGGTTTCATTTATTGCAAATCCCCAGTACCTAACATTTTAATAAGAATTACTCAATATGTATTTGTTAAATCAAAATTAAATATTATACCTTTTGTTTGCCAATTTATAACTCTTAGAGACTTTTATTTTATAATATTTTAAAATAAATAATTTATTTTGGAAGACATTATTACTGACTAGAAAGAAGATTAGTTCAAGAATTTTTCAGACTTCATCATTAGGAATAGTATAATTTTAAGGCTCCATTACACAGATACTACTGAAGACAATAGGTCTCTAATGACAATAATCAACAACCTATCTAGAAACTTCAGTTGAATATTCAACATATTACAGAAAGGGCAAATGCTATAGCCAGATATGTAAATTACAGATATGTAAAAAACTTTCTTACTTATTCTAAGACATTATCAACAACAATGAACACCATTGGTTTAATAGCAATTTATGCAAAAAGAAAAAAGAAAAAACAAGAAATGTATTAATTGTAGCTAAAAATATATTAAAAATTTCATTGCCCAACAATATTCCAAAATAAAGATAACTTTATTTATAGAAGTCACAATCAGAGTTTGAATGTAAGATTTCTTCACAACATATCTTTAAAACTACTTCTGAATATTTTTGGGCTATAGCAAGTTCAGCAGAGGATAATGGTGCCATGTGGTTTTTTATAACATATGATTGGAATCTTCACCTCCTAGTAACATTAGGACAGCCATTAGGACATTAGTGTCACTAGGACAGCCATTAAAATGCTAAAGCTTCTGAAGTATAGCAGGATTATTATATCCAGTACTGTTAAGCAAGATAATTCAGGTTAACCCCCTACCTACACAGAACACAAGTAAAGAGCTGAAAATATGAAAAAGAAATGCATTAAAGAACTAAAATGAGAGTGAAAGAGTGTTACCTGAGCCAAAGTACAGGACAATACAGAAATCCAGAGAAAGGAATCTTACTTTCAGGAAGGCTTTTGTTCTCAGAGCACTTGCCAAATCCTAAAGAGCTGAGCAAGAGAGTGAGCAGTACTTCTTTAAATCCAGGACTCAATAAAAGTAAGAGAACCCCAGTGAGGCAAAATTCACCTCAAATTTCCCTCTTTCCTGGAAGTGAGTAGCATTTTAAATATGTAATTTACAATAAGATAGCACGTTTGTGGGTTCCCTACACCTACGGGAGGTCAGACAATTAATTTGACGAACTTTACACCATGTAAATGTGTGGCAGAAATTTCGCAAACTTACTTTGTATTGTTTGATTCATACTCATGGTTGTTTTCAAGTTTCAAAATATTAAAAGGTAATCTCTAGGAGCTCTTTTGGAGTTCTCAGTATCTGTAGCCACAGTCAGTAATTCTTCTGATTGCTAAAAAGTCCATTTCTGGCTCACTTTGTGCTCAGTACTAGACATATGGTACACATTTAATAAATACTAATACCTTCTCCCTATCTCATGCTGCCACAAACATAAGATCATCAATTACATTGGATTTTCTTCTAATGCATATTTCAATGAATGTATTCAAGAATCTCAAAAACATAATATGCCAGTATATCTTCTTCCCAAGACACTTTATAATACAATTGAATATGCAAAAATATTTTTTTTCTTATACTCTTGATTGTTATCACATGATCTATTACAACTTCTCTATGGTCTGTGTAATATTAAAAGTTTTCTTCCCTTGCAAATAAATAGTCTCCAGAGTTTGATATTGATCAAAGGTAAAACCTGATATATAAATTATTTCAAGAACTTCAAACATCAAGTTGAGATTTCAAATTGGGTACATAAAAACCTGCTACTGGCAACTTCCTTCTGAAATTAACCAAAAACAAGGAGAACAAAGAGGTGAAGTGGAAATTCTGTCTTCACTGAAAAAGGACCTTTCACATCTACTTCAAAGTTCTACTAAATGGATTGAAAACGGGACCAGGGTGAAGGTAAAAAGAAGAAGATGAGCTGCTCACCACTGAAGATCTCAGGTGAAGACAGGATGGTTACAACCAACAGTTCTTAGTCTGGAACATCCAGGACAGTTGCAGAAGCTTTTTGCCACCTTGTTTGGAAATACGAATTTGCAGGGGAAACAAAGATAACTGAAGAAATACACAGACACATTCTTATCATTACTATAGCAAGATGAAAACCTTGAGTAGGTAAGTACACCTGTAGTATCAGTTTTTGTCAGGTCAAAGCAAGCCAAGGATAAACACACACACACACACACACACACACACACACACACGCACACACACTTCTTTTTTTTTAATTCTATAGAACTCTACTAAGAACCAGGTTGATTTCCTGATAGCCCAGACTACTTGCTGGTTCCTCCTCTATACTAGTTACTCTGTAATACCTGATCTAAACAATGAGAGCCATTAAAATATTAATAATACTTAAATAATAATAACAATAGCCAGCACCAGAGATAAGCAAAAAATCTTCAAACAAAAAAGCCACTGTCATTGAGCACTTTTTAGAAGAATAATATCAGAGAAAGATTGATTATGTGAATTTTTTTTTTAAAGTTATGGTAAATAAAACTGTACGCTAGTCACTCAGAGAGACAGATGTGGGGGTGTGGGGAGGGTGACACGGGGGAGGGGGGGAAGAGAATACACTGAGCCCAAAACCTGTCCCATGAAGACATGCAAACTAAATTTTTGATGGAGGTGACATTGACAGTATATGAGAGGAGAATTATTTTTTAAATTGCATGCAAACAATTTTATAAAGGTAAAATGAAATCCGAACCTTATGTTATTTCTTACAAAAAATCAATTCCAGGTGAATTAAAGATTTAAACATGAACATCAAAGCCACAAAAACTTTCAGAAGTAAAAACAGTATCTGTTTTTGACTTACAGGTAAGGAATAAATTTTTCAAATGAGACAAAAACAATGCAAACTTTAAAGGAAAAGACTAATAACATAGAGCTTCATTAATATTGAAATCATAGGTTTATCAAAAACATTCTAACAAGAGTGAATATACAACCCATACAAGCTATGAGAAGTTAAATGTACCACACTAACTGACAAAAGATTGGTGAAAACAAAGAATGCCTCCAAGTCAATATGAAAATTATAATGAACCAAGTAGAAAATCTGGGGGGAAACTTACAAGGAAATATTGGCAACACCAGCCACTTCAATGAAGAGAAAATAAATATGAAATAAACAATTGAAAGGTGCTCAACCTCATCAACAATCAGGGAAATGCAAATTAAAACCATAAGGAGACAACATTTTACTCTGATCTTGTCGCATCCCACGGACAAAAGTTGTGGGGAGTGAGGAGGGCAGTGCAGGGTTAAGAAAGACAGTAGCCAAAAATAGAGTGCAAGCGGGGCCAAGGGACTCCAGCCTCAAGAACTGAGCCCCAAATCAGGCCAACACGTAGCTTTTATTAGTTAGGTGTGGAAGTAAAGGAGATAAAGCTTGTCAGTCTCAAGATCTATGAATCCCACACATCATAATAGGAAACTGATTCAAGCCAATCACCCTTGCCTGCAGGCAGCAGAACCGGAAGTCTCAGGGTAAGTACTTCCTCAAGGGACAAAACCGTTATGCATATGAATAGATGGAGAGCACACCGTTGAATCTCTTCCCCTGCAGGTTATGGGAAGGAATAGAGCCACAGAGGCAGAGGCTCTCATTAGCTGGGGGAAAGTGGGGGGCTGTGCCCACCTGTATCGACCCTGTGAGTTCCCCAGATGGTCCCCAAGTGGTTGTGTCTGGCTTGGGTTGTCCCCCGCCCCCCCAATGGGGAATCATACCGTTCTTTGACTAGCCAGCCATCTTTCTGGGGCCAAACAGGGAGACATAAGGTGTAAGCACAAAGGTGAAGCAAAGTCTCTGAAAGGATCCATCTCACAGACTCTCCTTTCTTTAGGGGCAGGTAGGAGGAGACAGACGGGTAGGCTGCTGCGTGGCAACATGATCATAGTAACAAAGTTTTTAAATCTGATTAATATCAGTGCTGGCCAGGACATGGAACCCTGGGAACGGTCATGCACTGCTCATGGGAATATAAACAGTCATAACCACTTTGGAAAACGATTTTACGTTCTCTGAAGCTATTCAGACATAGAATCACGTACTCGCAAACTCAGGCACAAACCCCAGAGCAATGGACCGACACAACCTTTTTTGCTGACATCTTCCTTAATATTTTTGAAAACTCTATACCCCATTGCCCATTTTTAAGTTGGCTACCATCATTAATCAGAAGTTTTTGTAATTCCAAAAAATGTGATTTCCAGTATAATATAACTAGAACATTATTAAACAAAACTGTGAAATCTCTCTTTTTAAATGTTTCTGAGGAATAGAAATGTAATAAATTTTTTACCAACTATCATTTTTTGGTTACTTTCTTTTGTTGTAAAACTTTTATTATTTTTATGTGTGTACATTCTAGGAATAAGAAAAAATACAAAGAAGCAGAATTTTGAAATTCACTCATAATCCTACCACTGACTGTACTTTTTTGTCTTTCATCCTTCACACGTTTTTCTGTGCATGTATGTAATATACAAATGTACTTTTCCCTTTTAAAAATACGATATTTACATATTACTTAGTAACATTTTATTCATTTTACATTCTGTCTGGAACTGTTTTTTGTACAAATGAATAAAGCTCTCCTATTAAAAGGCAGAGATTTGGAGATTGGTTCTAAATAAGATAAACAATGAGATGCAGATAAGAAAGGATGCATCTAAAAATCATTAAAAGCAAGTAACAAATTAAAAGTAAAAAAAATGGATAAAGGTTTATCAGTAAAATGCAGATCAAAAGCACACTATATGGCAATGTTAATATCAGAAAAAATAAAAATCAAGGTAAACTACATTAAGTAAGGGTGAGAATGGTTTCAATTAACCTTCCAATGGGTTGCTTTGAGTTTGATTCTTACTCTCCTTGTCTATTTCACCCACTTCTCTAAACACATCATCCTTGCTTAAATGATGTTGTGTATATCTTCTTTAAATTCCTGGAGAGACTAAATCAGCCTTTCTCTAAAAGTTCCTTCTGTGTTTTCCTTCTCCTCTGGCTCTTCCTCCTCCTCTGGCTTTTCCTAAGGCTTCGCTCTTCCTAAGGTTTCACTCTCATTTTCTGGTTTTTCTTCAATTTGACAGCGTTTCATCTTGTGTCTCTCTTCCTTTCCTCCTTCTTTCCTTTTTCTCTGCTAATTTCTCATTGAATACAATTACTTCAGTATTGATCCAATCAGTTTTTTCCTCATCTTTTCTAGCTTTGCTCACTGCTATGGACAACAGACCTGCAAAATTCCAGCATATTGGCTCTCTCCTTTCCCCGGCCTCAGGGCCCACGGTCACACTGCAGGAGGAAGTTGGTACTCAGGCGAGAACAAGGACCAGACTCAACCATCATTTATTTTTAAATGTATAATCAGCTTTCCTTTAACGTTCATAAATGTAACATCGGTCCTTTTTCTCCTTAAACTCATATCTCTATTCCATCTCCCTCACATAATTTTGTGCTAATGGAATATATTTTATACGTGAAAGTCTATCAGTGAAAATATTATACCAACTTAGAAGGTAAGAAAATAAAGACATAACATTAGTGAATAAAAAATAAACCAAGAGAAAAAAAAGTGTGGGGGGTGGGAGATGAAGGTAAGGGGGATCAAATATATGGTGATGGAAGGTGAACTGACTCTGGGTGATGAACACACAATGGGATTTATAGATGATGTAATACAGAATTCTACACCTGAAATCTATGTAATTTTACTAACAATTGTCACCCCAATAAATTTAATAAAACAAAATTAAAAAAAATAAATTAAAAAAAAAAGTAAGGAGATTTCTGTTTCCAGGAAGAGGGAGTAGACATACTTTTCTTTATTCTTTCCACTAAATACAACTCAAAGCCCTGGATATTGTATATAAAACAAGCATAAGAAGAGTAGAAAGGAAAAAAAAAGACTGCCCAGAAAGCACAGGACCCACAGAATGACACGGTGAGTTCCTTGGGGGTATCTTATGTGCCTCATATATCCCAGACTTGGAGCTGAAAAAGCTGGCAAATTGGAAATACCAACAGACATATATAAAAAGAAGCCTCAACAAAAGCCTCTCCAGCCAAAACAACCAGGAAAGGGGAAGATTAGCAAGGCAGAAAACTTTTAGAAAATAACTTCTTCACTCTATTCAAACACCACGGGACAGGTGGGGGGAGGAGACGTGTGGCTCTACTCCAATCATGCCAGCAAAGGCCGAGTAAGGAGGAGCCTAGACCTCCATCCTTGTAAGACTATAATAAGGTAGCCCAAACCCCTCCCTGCTAGGATGGTTTCAGAGATGGCCAAGCAGGGAGCCAAGACTTTAATCTTTGCCAGCCAGTAACAAGCCAACCCCCTGCGGTGTCAGTGGAGACCACATGGGGAGCTGGAACTCCTGAATTCCTAACCCCACCAAGCAGTAATGAGGACCCCCACCATGTGTCAACAGAGCACACTGTTTTGGGGAACTTACACTTCTACTTCCATCTGGCAGAAGCAGATCTGCTGCAAGAGTGGTGTCACATTAATCCAGCTAAAAGAGTTTTAAATAAGATACGGTCTCATAACATAACACAAAAATGTCCAGATGTCAATCAAAAGTCACTTCTTATACCAAGAACCAGAAAGATCCCAAACTAAATGAAAAAAAGAATCAATAGATGCCAAGACCAAAGTGACAGAGTTGCTAGAATTATCTGACAAAGATTTCAAGGCAGTCATGATAAGAACACTTCAGTAAGCAATTATGAAAACAAAACAGAAAACTTCAGTAAAGAACTATAAAGCCTCAGCAAAGAAATAAAATATATAATGCATAATCAAATAAAACTGAGAAATACAATAACAAAAAAAAAGCGCAGCAGATGGGATTAACAGAAGAATAGAAGGGGGAAAGAATAAGTGAACTGAAACATAAAACAATAGAAATGATTCAATCTGAACAACAGAGATTATAGACTAAAAACAAAAACATGAATGAAAGATCTAATATGTGTTATCAGAGTTTAGGAAGGAGAGGAGAAAGAAGATAGGACCAAAACATACTCAAAGAAATAATGGCTGAAAACTTCAAATTTGGCAAAAAAAAAAAGCAAACAAACAAACAAAACTACAGATTCAAGAATCTGCACAACTTTCATACAGGATAAGCCCAAAGAAATTGATGTCAAAACATCATAATAAACTTTGAAAGGCAATCTCTCACTCAGAAATGACAACTTAACTACATGGGAAAACAACTCAAAATAAAAATAAAGGGATGAAAAAATATATGCCGTGTAAATATTTTAATCAAATGAAAGCATGAGTACATTAGGAGCATATTATTAGCACATATAGTTGACTTCAGAGCAAAGAAAAGTACTAGGGACAGAGAGTGACATTACATAATGATAGAAGGGCCAATTCTCTAAGAAGATACAACAATCCTAAATGTGTATGCACCAAACACCTGAGATGAAAAACATGTGAAGCAAAAATTTATAAACCTAAAAGAAGAAACACACATCGACAATTACAGTTGGAGATTTCAACACTCCTGTGTCAACAATTGGTAGACCACCAGACAGAAAATCATCAAGAACATAAAATAGCACCACCATTACTCAACAGGATTTACTTGATATTCATACAACACTCCACTCAATAATAGAATACTCTTTTTTTTTTCAAGTGTCTATGGAACATATACCAAGAGAGACCACATCCTGGGTTATAAAAAAAAAATATTCAGGTAATTAAAAAGAAATCATACAGGGTGTATTTTCAGACCACAGTGGAATCAAACTACAAATCAGTAACAGAAAGGTAATACGAAAATTTCCAAACACGCGGTGACTACACAACACACTTCTAAATAATCAATGGGCTAAAAAGGAAGTCACAAGGAAAATTTAAAAAATACATTAATGAATACAAATTCAGCATATAAAAATTTGTAAGAGGCAGCTAAAGCACTGCTGAGAGAAAAATTTATAGCATTAAATGTTATACTAGTAAGAGGAAAGTCTCAATCAAAAATCTATTCTCCATTTGAGATTACATGTATATTAAACTTTTTTATATGCCCCACAGCTCTTGGAGGCCCTGATGTGTTTTGCTCATTTTTATTTTTCTCTTCTGTTTCAGTTTGGGTGTTTCTATTGACCTATGTTTAAATAAACTAATTCATTCCTGAGCTATGTCAAATCCACTGGTGAGCCCATCAGAGCCATTTTTATCTGTTAACAGGGTTTTTTAAATTATTTCTAGCACTTAACATTAGTGTCTTTCTTATAGTTTCCATCTTTCTACTGAAATTCCCTATCTTTTAAATCCCATTGTCATCTTTTTTTCACTAGAGATTTTCACATATTAATCAAAGTTATGTCAAACTCCCTGCCTGATAGTTTCAACACCTGGGCCATCTCTGAGCCTAGTTCTATTATTTTGTCTTGACAGCAAATTGCTGTTTCTTGCTTTTTTGTGCATCTTATTGAATTTATTGAATTCCACACATCTTGGGTAGATGTGTAGAGACTGAGGTAAATGGTATTTAGACTTGGAAAGCTGCATGCCTTTTTTATTTTGCTACGCTACATTGAGGAGTGAGTCAATTTGATCAAGAGTTGAACCAGGCTTGAGTTTTGCTATTGCTTTGGTACCTTCCACTGTACCATTTGCTTCAACTTCCTTTAACGGGCAGGGATGGACCAGGGTTTCCAGTGGGTTTTTTTTAATGTGTTTTTGTTTGTTTGTTTGTTTATGCTATCATCTCAACTCTCAGCCTTCCCTGTCACCCGCACCATACAGGGGTTCTGTCTTTATTCTCTTTTCTAAACCAGTGCCAGTGCTTACTACCCAGAGGTGGGGAGGCAAGGTGCTTCTCTATGGTTTTGGTCAAGCCTCATTCTGAGGCAAGCCCTGTGCTTATGTCTCTAAAATGCGGCTTTCTCATGCTCTTGTTCCCCATTACAGCCAAACTCTGCCTCAACTATTTGGTAGATCTTCATTTGCAACAGAGTTTCCTGCCTGTGGCCCCAAAATAGGAAAAAATATATATAACCCTACTTTGTGAGTGTAAGGTCCTGGCACCAGGATTTTTCCCTGCCTTTTCCTCCAAGATAGAGGGTCTGGGGGGTGGGAGGAGTTGTGTGTTTGTTTGCTTTTTCTTTTACCTTTTTTACCCAGCAGTGTGGGTCTTCCCTATTCCTTGGAAAAGACAGCATTTGATTTTTCCCCAACTCCATCAGGTTAAATCTTTTGTGCCATTTAAGAGAATGTTCTGGTAGGGGCTTCATGCTTCAACCCCGCCCCTCCCCCCGCCCCCCACCCCCCAGACATCTTCACTCCCCTCCTCCAGGACTGCACTGCTGAGGGAGTCTCTCAGCTCTCACTCCTTGCTTCTAATTTTCTCACGAGCACCCACTGGAGGTCTGTGGAGAAGAAACTGCAAGTGGATGCGAACCCCATTTGTGTCTATGATGCCCAAGGTATTAATCCTCTCACTTGGCCTTTAGCAATTCATTAAAAAGTTTATCTGCATTCTCACAGCTTATATAGCACCCAACATCTCTTCCTCCACGCTCTGCGCACGCAAGCCAATGCTTATCTCTCCTTGGAGCAGTCGGCCTGTCTTTGGATTTCCAGTTGGATTCCCTGTGACATCAGCTCTCTGACAAGCTCAAAAAAAGTTACGGTTTTGTAATTTATCTGTTTGTGTTTCTTTTTCTTATTTCGTAAGGTAGGAGCACCCTTTCTAACTTTTTACACCCTAAGCAGAAGCAAAAGCCTCAGAGTTTTCAATTTATGATTGATATACATCAAATGTAAGTCACTAATCACATAATTCCTTCCACAGAACTTTGTCTTTCTTTTTTCCTGGTGTTCTGAATTATTTTGACCTTTCAAATAAAATCTTCCTGCAAATTGCTGGTAAGTCAGGACATCTCAATTTCTGGTTTTTCAAAACCAAAATTTCAATATTTTGTTTGTGATAAGGTTATTTTAACTATTTGTTTCCTTCAGTTACTTTGGAATTTTAATTTAAGTTCTTAATTTATCTTAAGTTGAGAAATTAATAAGAATTTAACAGTATTCACGCTTACCTTTGAAATTGTATTTGCTAGTCATAAAATTAAAGCTGTTATATTACTTGATGAATTTGCAAGTGAATAGTCAATATGTTAAAGTTTTAAAATCTGGAAGATTATATTCAGAGGCATATAAATAAAATCACTAGCTGTTTAAATATAATGATCATGTACAAAATGGCAGAATTTTGGTTAGAAAACTAGCCTGAATTAAGGAAAATTTTTAATATATACTGATTGCTATTTCACTAGTCTATGAGCAGCTTTATGTTTCGCTGGCCAATTTCATCAGTAACATATCAATCTTACCTTAATTGATTTTAAGAAAAGCATATGTCACCAGTAATCAAAATTGAATATTCTTATAAAGCTGTTAAATCATTTATTTTAAAGCTATCAAAACATTCCTGGTAGGACTATAATTGATATATTCATCAAATGGGATATTCGACAAATTAGACTTTAATTTGTTTTTTGTGAATTGATTTGTGAACTGCATATTAGGCTAATTGTCCATTTTGGAAAATTGAATATTGACCAATTTACCTGCTCTCACTGAAGTTTCAAACAGTAGAAAAACCTAAGCATCCATCAATGGGGGCACACTAGCCACAAAGAGCTCAAGTGTCTGAAAGAGAAAGATGCGGTTTCAAACAGACAGGAACAAATCTTTATAGATAAGGAACAAAGCAAGTTACTGCCATTTGCATAATTCAGTGATTCTAAAGGTGTGATCCCCAGACCAGCACCATCAGCATCACCTAGGAACTTGTTAGAAAGGCAAATTCTCACATCTCAGTCTTAAAACTTTGCAAATTAGAAACTGGGGGTGGGGGGTGGGGGGGGGAATGGAGGGATGTACATTTAAGCAAACTGTGTTTTCACAAGCCCTCCAGGTGATTGCGAGGCATGCTAAACTTAGAGAATCACTGATACCAGTATCATTAAAAGGGAGACAGTGCACATATGCATGCACACAGATACACACACAATGACAAACACATACACTGTTATACACAGATGCATACACATCACTCTAAATGCACAGACAGGCCTCTTTAACTATACAGGAACCTGTGAGAGTTATTCTTTCTGGCAAGAGAACAGAAGCACTAGAAGCCCAGTGCTTAGGGTGTAAAAAGTTAGATGAAAAAGATTACTTTTGATATAACCTTGTGTACTATTAGAATTTGTTTCCTACTTCTTTGACAAGAATAGGTTTAAAAAGAAATCTTCAGATTTAAAGCTGGAGAAATGTTCCCCGCTATTGTTCACGCAGATTTTTTTTCCATTAAATTTCCAGGTGGAAATGAAGGAAAATTAGAATTAAAGCAAGTAAAAGAGAAAGCATTTTTAAATATTTTCTGCCCCTTTCATATAATAAACATATTAAGTTTGAGAAAAGGTCGCAGGTTACTGTCCAGGTAACTATTTCACTGTTAGGAACTTGAAACAACTGAAATATCAAATAGTGATTTTAATTACTTGTCATGCTATAACCTTACTAAAGGTATCTCCACATGACATTTTAGAAATATCTACACAAGGCAGAAAATTATTTGTACAATATAACTAAGTGGGTGTCTACAGACCACAACTTTAAATGGAATACAAGGTATTATATGCATAATTCATCTCCATCCCCTTCTAGTCAACTTGGCAATAACCTTAAAAGAAGCTTATAGACATGAACTTATATTACGTCTCTGAAGGCAAAAGGTTGCAGTTGTGTTTTTCATTCTATAAGGTTTTCTGAATTTGTATGTAAAATATTTCAAAATGTTTAAAATATAGTCTACCAACATATCTAAAGCAATCCAGATAATGAACTAATTAGTACCACCATAACAAATATACATATTCATGTTATATTATATTAGTATTTCCAGAGTTCAGTATAATTTTCTTTTTGAGATGGGAATATAATTCTAATTTTTTCAGGCCACAAATTTATATGTGAGGAAACAACTAAAAAAAAAAAAAAAAATACAAGTCTTTGTGATTGTTCTAGGTTATAAGTCCTAACTATAAAAGTCCTGTGGTGATTTTAAAAATATGTCCACATTTTTATTTTGTATTTATCCCTTCAAGAGATGAAATTTAACTCTTTCCCCTTGAGTGAAACATGGCAGAACTGATGTTATGTCATTTCTGATAATAGGTTATAAAAAGCCTGTAGCTTCCATTTTATGTACGAAAAATCTTTCTTAGATCTTTCACTCTTGGGGAATTTAGCTGTCATGTAGTAAGAACATTCAGGCAGCTTACAGAAAGCCCTGCATGGTGACGAACTGAGATTTCCAGCCAACAGCCAGCAAAGAATTGCAACTTTCCAACAGCAAGTGAGTGAATTTGGAAGTAGATCCCACCCACACTCATCCCCAGTCATGTTTTCAGATGACAGCAGCCCTGGCCAATAGTTGACTCCAACAAAAGAGACCCTGATCCAGAACCATCCAACGAAGGATGGTTCTAACTTTAAAATTCCTGACTCACAGAATCTGAGGTAATAAATATTTATCCTTTTAAGATGATAAACTTTAGAGTAATTTGCTATGTAGATATAGATAACTAATGCATGTCCTAAAAACTATTATCTGCTCAGTATAGTGGACATGCATTTTGTATTTCCCCATCATCCTTTGCTTTGTGGAATCACTCCTTCCGCACTCTAAATAATTCTGCACAATCCATGACATTCCTGGTATGGCTGTCTTATATGCCCTCCTTGGCATAGACCAGACCAGGAAGTCAGAGTATGCCATAGCTTAACCATAGTGAGTGATTCAGAGTTACACATGCAAGTTAAACGGGGCCAATCAGAATCACCTCAAATAGTGTTACCAGAGTTATTAGAAAGATGTTCAGCCTTCCTCTTAGATCATCACTCTAAGTTTCACATAATACTAAAATTGCCATCTTTTCACTCTTTGGAAAGAAGTTTTCTAAAAATAGAGCCAAGCTGATATAAGAAAGCCAGCAAACACAAGATGGAAAGCGAATGTGTGTTTTTATCACACTGTTTAAACCTCTGGAGTCTATTATCAACATTTTACTTTCCACGTAGGTGAGCTTTTTCATATTTCAGCTATTTCAGGAGTTCAGTTGGATTTCTATTTCTGAATGAGTCAACTGAATGAGTCCTAATAAATGACAAATTTTGTAAACTCAAAATACACCTAAGACTTATGCTTCTGGCTGTGATGAAATAATAGGAAACAGTTTTACCCTGTCACCATAAACAATTTAAAATGAACAAAAAATATGAAACAAGTTTTCAGACATTGGACAAAAATCATCTCAGGACAGTGGTCCTTGAGAAAGAGGAAACAAGTGAAATGGGGCCTAAAACTGCTCCAGCCTACTGTCTGCAGAGTTTCTAGGCTTCAAGACAGAACAGCTGAAACCAAACAGACTCTGGAAGTCTTCCTGAATTGAGACAGAGTTGAGAATTTGGGGATCCCAAAGCAGCTAGAATTCCTAGTGCAGAGTAACAGTCAGGAGAGTGCTGAAGAGAGAGAGTGGGAGGGAGAGAGAGAGAGAGAGAGAGAGAATTCTGAAAATATGCAAGGAATTTCTCTTGAGTCTTCAGCTGAGTGCTTTTTAGCACATGCATGTGAAATAACTACCTGAGGCTAGTGAAGCAATTCCAGAGATCATGGTGGGCTGGAAATAATTTATCCTCCTAACAGCTAGGGTGTAGAAATCTCTCAATTCATGAGGCAACGGGTTATGTACTTGGAAAAGGATTATCTCAATAGTGGAGCCAAATTAGCTCCAGGCTAAAGGTAACTCTGCTGTTTTCAAGGAACTTAGATGAGTCACAGAACAAACTTCAAAAAATGTGTAGAGGAATACAAAAATGCTAGAACTAGACAACATAAAATTCATTAAATCACCCTGACAATTTCATTCAACACTGTACTGGCAATCCTAGCCAGTGCATAAAAGAAGAAAATTTTTGAAAACACAGATGGAGGGGTCAGGGAGAAAATTATTTTTATTCTCAGATGACATCATCATCTATCTAGAAAAGGAATCTGCAAAAAAAATCTACTAGAAGTAATAAGAGTAGTTTAGCATGGTTTACAAAATGAGTATACAAAAATCAATTATAGTTTTACAAGCTAGTAATAAGCAATCAGAAACTAAAATTTTTTAAACTATCCCATTTACAGTAGCATGAAAAAAATTAATTTGACAAGTATTTATAATACCTATACACCAAAAATTATAAGACATTGATGAGAGAAAAGCCAAACATGTAAAAAAAAAAAAAAAAAAAGCAAACCATATTCATGGGTCACATCAATTATTGCCAACATATCATTCTTCCTAAATTGATGTATAAATTCAATGCAATCTCTAACAAAATTCCAGCAGGTTTTTAACAGAGAATGACCACCTGACCCTAATATTTATATGTAAATGCATACAACCTGAAAGGCAAAAATGACATTTAAAAGAAAAGAACAAAGTTAGAGGACTTATGCTATCTGATTTCAGGATATATTACAAAACTGCATTAATCAAGGAAGGGCGATATTGGTATAAAAATGGCAAAAGTCCACCAAAAGGTAAATGAATAGACAGACGTATATATCCATGGATTGTATGTATATATCCATACAATGGATTACTGCTCAGCAATAAAAAGAAATAAACTATCAGTATACACAACATCTACAAATCTCAAAATAATTATGCTGAGTGGAAAAAGCCAAAGTAGAGTGCATACAGTATGAATCCATATATATAAAACTCAGAAAAAGTGCAAGCTAATCTATAGTGACAGAAACAGACCAGTGGTTGGTTGCCTTAGGGATAGTGAAGTGTTGGGTGGGAGGTACCAATCACAAGGCACAAGGAAACTTCAGGAAGATGACAGATATATCCGTTATTCTGGTGGTGGAGATGGTTTCACAGATGTCAAAATCCATCAAATTTTATACTTTTTAATACGAACACTTTATGGTATGTCCATTGCCCCTCAATAAATATATGCAAATGCTCTTTCTTCTTCTTTACTGAGACTAAAATATTATATCTATAAGAATACATAAAGTCATTTTACCAAGAACTAGTACAGGTCATGGATGGCAGAATCTTACTGACAAAAACAGTTCTTGCTATACATTTCAATCTGCAGGGCACTTTTTAACCCATGTAAAAACTTCAAACCATAATGATTAAAATGGTCTGTCAGCTCTTTGTTCAGTGGTAACATTTGCATATTCCCATTGATCTTTGAAAGAGCCTTTAGTGGATCACGAATAATGACTATGCTCTAGCCATTGCTGCTTAGCTGAAATACAATTTGGAGGATAAGGAACAAGTCCTTGGCTTGGCAGATCTAATCTCTCTTGAGAAAGGGAGAAAGATTGTTAGTGATAGCAAGTGCCCCCATCCTTAACCCCAAGTCCTGCTGTGAAATTCAGGGGAGGCTCTTCTCTCCTCCAGTATCCTGCATCAACAACTGAGGTTCTTAATAAGCTCTATTGTGCTCACCCTCCCCGCGTCCTTCTCTCTGCATTATCCTAATTAGGAAATGAGTCAAAGAAACTCAACTCTTCTGAGATAACTCTCTAAGAACATAAATATGGAACCAAAATTGTACCTTTCCAAAGGACAGCCTCATTTCATCCTCCTCCTGCAGTGGAACGTACTTAAAGGATAATTCTAACTCTAGAAGTAGAACTTAACAACAGCGAAAAACAAATTTGTGAGAGACCGTAGTATTCCTTAGTTTTCCTTTTTCCCTCTCCTTCACCCCATGGAGGAAAACAGCTAATGCCTGCATTTACATCGCTTACCCTCTCCGGCATTCAACACAAGCATACATATATATGAACACACTCTCAGCTGGGTTAAATATATGTTAAAATCTCTAAAACTTAGGAACTAAACGTTTTTCGAAATGAAGTTCTTCAATTGAGTGTAAATAGCTTGATTTGTTGCTCATTTTAGAAAACAGATTAACTAACATTTACTGAGGACTGTGTATGTGCCAGGCACAGTTCCAAATGCTTCACCTGCGTTATCTCATTTAATCCTCATGAAAACCCTCCATGAGAGGTACTATTATCATCCTTCACTTTACAGAAGTGAAAACAAGGCACAGAAAAGTGAAACAGACGGCTCAGAATCCGAGAACCAAACACACTAAAAAACGACCACAGCCTATGTTGAAACCCTGGCACTCTGACTTCAGAATGCAATTGTCATGCAGGGTGTCATGCGGGGTCTCTGGTCCCACTCCCGACATAAGAACTCAGGACATGGTGAGGCCAAAAAGGAACATCCATGGACCATAGATAGGGGAGTCATACCACTATAGTCTCGCTACTGGCTAGATTGGAGACACAGAAAGCGGGAGCTACACGATCTGCAACCCACCATCCGCTTCTCTGCCAACCAACCTCACTTCCTAACTGCAATCCGCCTCTCTGCAATCCACAATCAGCGCTTGCTAGCTTAGCCTTGGTAGTTATATTAGTGGCTAATGGCTAACTGGTAATAGCTGATGGCCAACTAGTCACAGCTGATGGCTATCTACTACCCGAGCCAGTACCTTTCCACATGAGGCTGAGAGCCTGGAAACTTCACTCTAGGACTCTGTCCCCACAGCAATTCTAAATACTAGATAGCCGCGTCTCCAAGGAAACAAGAAAAAGTGACTAATGTACTCAAAAAGCCCAAACACCATAAATATTGTTAGCCCATGTCGGTTGCTTTGACTTATAAATACAAGGGTAAAATCGCATGTTCCAGGGTTATTTTGTCAAACCAAACTTGAATCTGTGAAGGAATGAAAGCACCTCAGAGTGGGGAGCACTCAGACTTCCTGAGGGGATGTTACCCAACATGGCCACCGAGGAATCAGACACTACACCTACCCTTGCAGGCCAACTCTCCTGAAGCATCTGAGCTGTCCGAAGGCTTTTGCTGTGACCATGGCAACCCTCACTTTCCAGCTGTGTCACACCTGGTTTCCATCATGACAAGAACATTTTCTCCTAGCTAAGGAGCAGTATATCTGCAAGTAATGATTTTGGCAAAATGATTCATCTCCAGGTTGTAACCCAGCTTTTCAGGTGGATCAATTTAAGCTGTTTCTTGGCTGTTCTTCAGGAATGTAAGAAGAGAGGAAGAAAGAGAGAAACTTTCAAAATGATACAAATGGGATTTAATTTTATTTATCTGAAATTCAGTTAAAGCTTACTCTGAGCATATATGTTTTTGGTCCTTCATTTAATCCAATCTGTTAAATCGGGGACAAATATATTATTGTGGGGACAGAACCCCAAAAAGCAGTTTCCAGGCTCTCGGCCTCACATAGACAGGTGCTGGCTCAGGTAGTAAATGGCCATCAACTGTGATTGCATGGCCATCAGCTGTGGCTAGTTGGCCGTCAGCTGTAACCAGTGAGCCATTGGCCACTAATATAACTGCTGTGGCTGTGCTAGCAGAGGAGAGAAGAAGAATGGGGGCTAGCGAGAAGATGGCGGCTGGGCTGGCAAGCGTGGATGGCGGTCTGCGGACAGTGTGGATCCAGCCTCCAGTGAGAGTATAGTGCCGCCAGAGAGAATATAGTGGTATGACTCCCCTACCTATGGCTCCATGGGTGTTCCTTTTTGGCCTCACCATATCCTGCGTTATGTGGGGAGTGGGACCAGAGACCCCGCCTGGCACCCTGCACGACAAATGGCGCAGCGAGCAGGGTCTCCCGCACGACAATTATCATTAAAGTAAAAATAATAAAACATAAATAACTTTAACACCTCTCCTGGCAACAATGTGCCAATTTGAGAGCGGCTGAGAATCCCCCATCAGTTATTTACCAAATAGATTCCAGGGTCCCTCCTCTTTCAAGATCATGATTCTTTATGTACAGAATGGAGCATACAGAGTGATCAGTCTGGAATTTGGGATGACCTTCTATGACAATCCAAATTTGAATACTTTTCCCCTTTTGAAGTTATCAGTTCTTCAGAATCATTACTCTTTCTCAATGTTAACCTATTTTCCTGTTCTTTTATGCAACGTAGGCTACATATCCATTGGCACAAACATTAAGAGCTAATTGCTCAAAAGCCAGGAACGCAATAATGCTGGCTCCCTGCTTTCCCACTCAAAAGAGAAGCTTTCTATACCTCATCATGCTTTACTGTGGGATACTTGTATAGCATTTACAAGTATGTAAAGAATTCAGATCGGCCCAGCAGCCTTAGCGGTCATCTGGTTGCAGAGAAGAAGACAGTAGAGACCCAGACAATGGTGGGAGAATTGACTGAAATCTGGGAATGTTCTTCATAAAGAAGAGAGAAAAGAGATCTAAGAGAGTCCAGGGATGAGGGACTGGGGTGACCTGCCTTTGATTGAGGGTGACCCTCACAATAAGGCAGTATAGCTTAGAAGTAAAGAGCACAGCCAGGGGTGTTTGAATCTCACCTCTCAGCTGTGTGACCTTGGATAATTTACTTCACCTCACTATGCTTCATTTTTCTCATATGTAACAAGCGGATAGTAGCAGAATTTACCTCACAGAGCTATTGTGAGGATAAAATACACTAGTAAATGAAAAGTGCTGAGTGGCATACCTGGAACTATAGAAGTGATAGCTATTGTGACTATTACAATTGAAAAGAAGGAATAGGAAAACTTCAAACACCAAAACTTGTTCAAAAGCATCACCGAAGTCTCACCTCCCATGCTCGTCTAAGTCAGAGTCTCCCAAAGAGCCCCAACAGCTGCAGACACTCTTCCTCAGAGGTTTGAACTTTGAAAACAACCAGGGGGAGTTAAAGAGCCATTCTGAGCAGTGGGGAACACACAGATTGTGTAGTGATGAGAGATCCAAACACCACACACTCCAGAAGCTTTGGGTTTGTCTCCTATGCCACCGTGGAGGTAGTGGGTGCAGTCATGAAGGCAAGGCCACACAATGAAATGGGAAGAGTTCTGAGACCAAAGAGGTTTGTCTCAAGAGAAGATTCTCAAAGACCTGGTGCCCACTTCAGTGTGAAAAAAATTTTTGTTCCTTGTATTAAAGAAGACACTGAAGAACATCACCTAAGAGATTTTGAACAATATGGAAAAATTGAAGTGATTGAAATCATGACTGACCAAGGCGGTGGCGAGAAGAGAGGTTTTGCTTTTGTGAACTTTGACGACCATGACTGTAGACAAGACTGTCATTCAGAAACACCATCCTGTGAATGGTCACAACTGTGAAGTAGGAAAAGCCCTATCTAAGCAGGAGATGGTTAGTGCTTCATCCAGCCAGAGGTCGAAGTGGTTCTGGAAACTTCAGTTGTGGTGGAGGAGGTGGTTTTGATGGGAAGGACAACTTTGGTCGTGGAGGAAACTTCTGTGGTCGAGGCGGCTTTAATGGCAGTCGTGATGGTGGAGGATAGTTTGGCAGTGGGGTTGGCGACAATGGATTTGGTAATGAGGGAAGCAATTTTGGAGGTGGCAAAAGCGACAATGATTTTGGCGGTTACAATTCATCTTCAAATTTTGGACCCATGAAAGGAGGAACTTTGGAGGTAGAAGCTCTGGGCCCTAAGGCAGAGGCCAATACTTTGCCAAACCATGAAACCAAGGTGGCTGTGGCAGTTGCAGCCACGTTACCAGCTGTGGCAGTGGCAGGTTTTAATTACTGCCAGCAAACAAAGCTGAATATGAGGGGGAGAGTCAGAAATGTGACAGGGAAGCTATAGGTTATAACAGATTTGTGAACTCAGCCAAGCACAGTGGTGGCAGGGCCGAGCTGCTACAAAGAAGACAAGTTTTACACAATACTCATGTGTATGGGCAAAAAAAAAATTGAGGACTGTATTTGTGACTAATTATATAACAGGTTATTTTAGTTTCTGTTGTGTGGAAAACGTAAAGCATTACAACAAAGGGTTTTAATGTAGATTTTTTTTTTGCACCCATGCTGTTGATTGCTAAATGTAATCGTCTAATCATGATGCTGAATAAATGCATCTTTAAAAAAATAAAGCAATATGTGAAATAGTTACTTGGTAGAGATCACCTGCACTCCAAAAATGCAGGAGTGAGGGGGGAACTATCCTCAAACTCTGCAGGCTGTAGTCCACAGTGATTGTAAGTTGGTGGCCTGGAGGAAGTCAGCAGTAGTGGTGGCTTAAGATAAGATTTTCTATGACAGCGTCCAACACAAGAAAGAGTGCTGGAGTTCAAGATGGTGGGCCCTGAAAAACTGTTTTAATGATTCAAAGAGTAGGTCTAGTGATGATAAAGACACAGATAATTAAATATGAATAGGAAAAGTCTCAATAAGTTCTTTATTCATAAAATGTAAGTAGAAAAAAAAGTACTTCTAAATTAATGCCATATATGATTGTAAAAGATAGCTAACATTTTTATTGAATATTTGCTATGGGCCAGACACTCTTTGAATACCTTAATTAATACGCAAAATTACTAATGGGGAGGGCATTAAAAATCCCTAATTTACAGATGAGAAAATAGAGGTACAAAGAAGCTAGTAGTGCACAAAAGCCACTAACAATGATGAAGCAGAGCCAGGATTAGAACCCAGATAGTCTGCATTTAGAGTGGACAGAACCACCACGCTTTTATTGCTCAACTAGATGTGTTTTCCTAATCCATCTATGCAAGGAGGGCATCTTCTTCTAATTCCTATAAAGGTGTCATATAAACTATTAGTTCTGAGAACACACGTGCTCACACACGTCTATAATTAATGAGATTTAATATCATACTCACATGTTATACTCAATTTTGCTACTTCCCTAAAAGGTTATATATTTCCATCAATCAAATAAAACAAGAATTTTGGAGCTTCTTAGGAAAATGAAAGTGGAGCGTATATATTTTCTTCATGAAGTCAGTCTTGCTCAATATTCTTGTATAAACTGCTAAGAAACTTTCTACCCACATTTTCAAGAAAATATACAATAAAGGAAATACACAAAGCATAAATAGAACATTCATTTTTAGTCATTTTGACACTTCATTTGACCAAGTTTCTCTCAACTGTGGTTTTTAGAGATAAATTTTAAGAGCTGGATCCCATTTAGAAACTTGCATCATCTATTTTCGATCTACCCTGGAAGTGGCCAAGCACAGTGTACATAAACTGGCGCTAGATGAGCTGAGTTCTAATCTGACTATACTGCCTAGTGCACACCTCTGGGCAAGGTGCTTAACCTGCCAGTTTTCTTATCAGTAAAATGGGAACCATAATAGTACTTTCCTCATAGAGTTGGTGTGAATTATTAAATGATGAAAAGTACGTAGCACTTAGGAGGCACTATGTGAGAATAAGCTATATCCATATATAGCCCAACGAAAAATAGCTTTCAAACAATGTTGAGGTTTCTCAAAAACTTCAAAATAGATCTACCATTGTATGACCCAGCAATTCCACTTCTGGGTATTTATCTGAAAAAAATCCAAAACACTAATTTGAAAAGATACATGTACCCCTATGTTCACTGCAGCACTATTTCCAATATTCAAGATATGGAAGCAATCCAAGGGCCCAGCAATAGACATTGGATACAAACGATATAGCACATGTATACAATGGAGTATTAGTTGGCCATAAAAAAATTAAATCCTACCATTTGCGACAACATGGATGACCCTAGAGGGTATTATGCTAAGTGAAATAAGTCAGACAGAGAGAATCATATAAGTCAGACAGAGGATCACTTCAGAAATTATATAAATGCCTAACCACTATGCTGTACACCTGAAACTAATATAAAATAATACTGAATGTCAACTACAGTTGAAAAATAATATATATTTTTTTAAAGTGAGGCACCACAGACCACAAATGATTCTATTTCCATGAAATGTCTAGAACAGGCAAATCCAGGAAGATAGAAATATATTATTGGTTGCCAGGGATTGGGGGGATGTTGTTGGGTGAGGGCCTTTTGTGATCTAAATCTAAAATTGATAGTGGTAATGGATGAATAACTGTAAATTCACTAAAACCAACTGAACTGTACACTTTAAATAGGTTAATGGTATGCATGTGAATTACATTTCAATAAAGCTGTTAAAAAAGAAAATAAAAAAATAAGTAAAAACAGCTTTCAAAAAGTCCATAATAATAGCATTACCTTTATTCCTACTATTCTTTTACAAGTCAAAAATCCAGGGAAAATGTTATTTACCTTCTTTCGCTCCTTTTCCTGAGCTATCTGAAGAAGACGGTCTAGAGTTTAAGTCACCCTGAGGGGAACATTAAGACCCTTTTGGTCGCCATCATCATCTATCAACAATTACAGACAGCTTGTTATGAACACAGCCCTGGGTCAGAGTCTTAGATGCATTATCTCTACACTTTCCCTTCACTGCCTATATCACATCACTTACCACATACTATTTTGTCAACTCCTGAACTGGAAGATCATTTAGATAAGCTGTTACACCCACGATTACAAATATCTTGAGATTATAGTGAAATATTTTGGATTTCTATTTATCCCGCAATAGCTTAATTGTTGAAGGATTATCTATAAATTTTGAGCCTGAGAAATTGACAGACCGTAAAATGTAATCCCTACCTAAACTTTTTTCGCCAGTGTTGCTGGTTATCTCCACTCAATCAGCCTTTGAATTTTTAGCAAAACTGTCCCTAGAGCTCCTCCGTGTGTTGATGAAGACAATGCTCCCAAATATCACATCTTTTGGTGGAAAAGCAACTACCTCAAAGTGTGTAGTAACCTTGAAAACTGATCTTAATCACACCCCGAATTAAATTAGGGGTCAGAGGAAAAGGATACAAGGCAGGAGTTAAATGAGTAGGAGTGTAGATATGTAGTGATGTGTTTGATAGACGCAGATCCTCAAGGACAAGTGAGCTCTGAGAGAAAATGATGTGTGGTCCTTAAGGAAAAATAATCATCAAGGATGAGCATCAGGCCTGTATTCTGTATATTGGACCACCCCTTGGTTCGGCCAGCCCTCGGGGGGCCCTAAACCTATAACAGGGGAATACTTTCTTCAAGATCTGGCCATGAAAGACAGTAGGTGCTTTCCCACTGGCCAGAGAGGGATAAGAATGGCAGGGGTTGACTGGCTAACAGCAGCGTGGGCTGTAGTCCACAGTGATTGAAAGTGGTGACTGGAAGAAGTCAGCATCAGTGCGGCAGGTCCCACAGACCAAGCAGCTGCGCAGGCCGTCACCTACAGGCTGGCGGTCAGAGCAGAAGAAGGACCCTGAGACCAGCGGGCAGCAGAGCAGATGGAATCCAGCACTGCAGCCTTTGGTTCCGAGAAAATGTAAAAAGCTCGCCTTTTTCAGGGGATCCCCCCTCCCAGCAGGAAAATGATACTCAAATCTTCGGTTGATGATTGTGACCATTTGAAAACACAGATGAAGATTTATTTTTAACATGTAAAGAGGCAGATTTCCGGGGAGGAAAAGACTGATTTCCTTCAACAAATTGGAGCACAGACCATCCAGATTTAAATATTACTGTAAATGTGACACCTTTTTTACTTGCTGGAAATTGAACCCGGAATGTGAAATTTCAAGTCTAAGTTATCAGTAAAATTATTGCAATTTTCAGTTAAGAGGCCTCAACATAACTTTGGGCATGAAAGAATCGGTCTCTGAGTACAAATGCATTCTCTCTCTCTCTCTCTCTCTCTCTCTCTCTCTCTGAGTGTGTGTTTTAGTCATGTACATTCATACACATACAAGCCCACAGACTCCCAAGTGATTCATGTTTACCTCTGTTGGAATACAAGAATCAATTCTCATTCCAAATGAGAAAACACTGGACATGAAGCACTCAGTTAGAACAGTGTGCTGTACAGAGCTTTGTGCAAATGCTGACAGGGCAGAAAATCTGTGCAAGATTTTAAAACTATATTCCTTTAAACATGTTTTCATACTTTGTATGAAAAAGGAATATATTTTGTAATTTGGCTTTGTCGTCACCTTTTTGGAGTGGAAGGGAATTACTTTGGCTTAAATTTGAAAGAAAGACAGGATTTGTGTTGCCAGTGAAAAATGTGGTTAAATTTTAGTGTTATTTATTTATTTGTTGATTTGATTTTCCATTGGTTGCTGCATCTATGCACCTTGGTTCCCATCCTGTTAAGAAGTAGGGTATGATAACACATGGCACTTAGCTATGTGTGATGTCATGTTTAAGTTGTCCTTTTCTATTTATTACTGTGAACCAGAATCCCTGGGAGCTGTTAAGAAAAGAAGGTATCTTTACCATAATCCATATAACCAGAGCAATGGGAATCTGAGAAAACAGAGAGGAAAGATCTTTGGAAATTAATACTTTTCCGATAGGCATGGGAAACATGATTCCCTGAAAGCCATAGTTTCAGAGAAGAGAACACGGGACCAAAACAAGCACATTCCCCAGACTAATGACCAACACACCATGGAGAAAGCCACATGGCATAGACTAAACCAGCATTTAGTCTGTCGCTCTGAGTCTGGTCCTAACCCCTGAGAGGCAGGTGACTCTCTAAGGCATCATGCCAAAGGCCCCAAACAGCATTTGGCTAGTGTTTACACAAATGAAAATACATGGCCTTCAACAAACAGAATCCAAATATCTCTTTAGCCCCATCTCCTAGTTTTCACCAAACCCTTAATGCTAGCCCCGGATGTTCTCTGTTAAACCTCTCCTGTTAATTTTACCTCCATCTATCTGTTCAGGACTTACCAGCTTGATGTACCTGCCATCTTTCTCATCTAAATCCCACCCCTTTTCATGGCTCCGGTTTATATATCAATCACCCTGGGTAAAGCCTATCTCTACTTCTGAGCCTGAAACGATTCCTTCCTCCCCTAAATTCCTAGAAAATTTTGTTAGTAATCTTATTAAAGTGCCTTTCTTATTGTCTTAAATTAATGTTTAAATACAGTCACATCTAATTCTCCTGTGCTTTTCAATGTGTCTTATACACTTGTCTCAGAAAATATAACCTCTGCCTTTGAAGAGTTTACAATAAACAATCTCCTTCAGGTCAGAAGCCGTGTTTTGCATCTTCACGACTTCCATTAGTGTTTTAGTCTTTTGATGCACTGAGAACATGCCAGATGATCTATCACCTTCTGGGAGTGGCAAGTGTTAATAATAAACCCTGGTAATCCATTCCTCCTTTAAACTCAGCACCTAATTCATTTTAGACAGTTAAAGATCAATCAGATTTTTAAGAATTTCCCAAAGGTGACTTTTCAAAGCCCCTTCTAATCTTTGCTATTCATTTGAAAATCACCTCCACAGTTGGTCTGACCCCACACTCCCTGCGCATCCAAACCAAGTTTTCCCAAATTCCCCTAGCTCAGTGGTTCTTAAACAGGAGCATTTTGCCCCCCTGGGGGTGTTGGGCATTGTCTGGAAACATTTTTGGTTTTCACAGCTGGGGATGATCTACTTGCATCTAGTGGGCAGAGGTCAGAAATGCTGCTAAACATCTTGTAATGTACAAACCTGCCCCCCACACACAACAAAAAATCATCAATATCAAGAAGTCAATAATGACAAGTTTGGAAACCCCTGCTCTAGCTAATCTCCCCCTCTTCTTAAAGTACTTTGTGTCTCCCTTCCTTATGGGAGCTACTAATCTCTTCGTAATTTAGTGAGTGTTCTTCCTTCATCACGTTTTTATCCCCTGCTCTCAGTACTTAACCCCATGCCTTATGCTCCCATCTAATTCCAAAGACTGCCAGCCCACCCCAAGACAGAAAAAGCAGACCCTCAGAATAATAATACCTAATAGTTATTAAATATTTGCTCTCTTCTGGATACCCTAAGTGCTTAACACAGGTTATCCCAACTGAGCCTCTAACAACTCTGTGATAAGTACTGTTATTTTAACGATGAGAAAAGCAAGACCTTAGAGAAGACCTTTTTCAAAGTCACACAGTTAACAAATGAAAGGTCCAAGATTCAAATTCAAAGTTCTGTCTCCAATGACTATCTTTTTCACCAGTGAACTGTATCGTGTACACTCTACTAATGTTTGAACCGTAATCTTCCAGTGCAGACCTCAGCATGTTTTGATAACAAGGTTAGGAAAAGTACACTTCCGAATAGAAGCGAATAAATCCAGGAAAGCAGGTTATTTTCCCAATACATTAACTCGATGAGCAGTGTCAAAAAAAACAAAACTTGTTTCTGATAAGCTGCATCTATCATATGCATTTTGATTTTCAGAAATTATATTAAGATCTGCACCTAGGTATAAGGATGAACAAGACACAGTCCCTGACTAGGAGACAACATGAGGGTTGTGTCAGCCAAGTGAGAAAACAAAAGACCAGGCCCATGGATGTATATGTTCTTCACGGAACTGCAAGGAATTCATCTCATGGAGTAAAAAGATAGGTATAAATCAGTAGCAAGGTAAAAACTTTGAAGAGTAAAATGAGGACGCACCCAGTTTGTGAAGTTGACGGACTGAGGATTCTTAAGCAGAAACAAGACATGGCCAGATTTGTCCTTGTAAAGGTCACCTGGGCATCAGAATGGAATACATAGTCCAAGAAGACAGATTAAATGAAGAAAAACCAGTTAGGCATTTACTGTAGCAATCCAGGCAAGAAACAGTAGGTGCCTGAACAGAGACAGTGGCAGTGGAAATAACAGGAAGTTCCCTGCCAATAAACAGATGTTCCTTACCTGAGTTACTTCCCCAAATTTACAACCCAATGTACATCACCATCAAAACAAAGCACTTACACACCATCATAACGTCTTGCTCTTCTGCTAAACGTTGGGCATTTCTGTGATTGCCCTTGGACTTTATGAGAGAAAGTTAAACCTTGCTCTCCAAAAATCCCAGTCAAATCAGCATTTCATGAGAGTCGTTGAAGAATTTAGCAGTGGGTAAGATTCTCATTTTTCAAAGAATAACAAGAAATCAGAAACAAATCCTAAATTCCCCACATGCACCTGACCTGTGGTAGGTCCGCAATAACATTAGATGAACGAGTTTTTTAACTTTAACTTCTGACTGGAAGTGTTCGATGATGTTCAATCTAAGTCCTTCGTACTGTAGAGTTCATTTGGCCTTGTTTTGTATGATTTCCTCATATTTTAGAAGTCACATATATATTTATCTACCTTGATTTTAGCTTTCTTACAGCAGTACTTTATTTTAAACACCAAACTAAAATAACAAACAAAAAAAAAAAAAAAAAGCTAATTCACTTCAAAGCCTAATAATGCTAAATGTGTTCACACACGTATCTGACAGAAACAAGTGCTAAAACACGGGAACTACTTAAATTAGATATGACCACATAACATTCTTTCTGCCTCCCATAACCTAAAATAGATGAAAGAATCTGTTAGAGCCATTGCCTTCCTTCCCCAGGTCTTAATGCATATTATTCTCTCTGGGAGGCCTTTTTACAAACTTCTAGGTCAGGGGTGTCCAAACGGCGGCCCGCGGGCCAACTGCGGCCCGCAATCCATTTTTAATTGGCCCACAGCAAATTCCAAAAACATATTTAGTTTACTTAAATAAACCAGGTGAGGCAGTAAGTACTTCACCTTGAGTAAGTGGCCCGGCTGTTTGTGTATTTTACCGCATATGGCCCTTGGTGAAAAACGTTGAAAAAAGTTTGGACATCCCTGCTCTAGGTGAAGAAACGTATCCCTGCTGATGCTCCCCAGTACCACGTACGACCCCTACCCTAACACTTCTCACCTTTAGGACAATGCTTTTTTAATTACTATCCCTCTTTCCTCTCTTGCCCCAAAGACTCAATGAAGGCAGATTTTTTCAGTGGTCTTTTTCATAACTACATGAGTAACATCACCAAGCCTGATACACCAGAGTGCTCAATAAATATTTGTTCAGTACATGACATAATCTGCTCATTCATTTATCCAGGCTATTCACAAGAGACTCAAGACAGAAAAACAAACACGAATCATTGACAATGGGGAGTAAGTCTGTGTTCTAAGTTGGGGGGGAAAGATTTACTCTCGCTGTACATGGTTTTTCCATTGTTTGGATTTTGATATTGTTTTCAGGTTTTGTGTGTGTGTGTTTTCCATAATGTGAGGCCCATTTTAATTTAAAATGTTTAAAAGATATTTAAATTCAATAATAAACAGGTTTCTTCCTCTAGTTAACAGACCCCTGAGACAGAAAACATAGTTGGAAAACAGAAAGAACATTTATTGATTCATAAATACTAAAAACCTCTTTATTTCCTAAGTATAATTACACATAATTGTTTTAAAAAACAAATCCTTCCTTGAAGATACGGTACTTTTAAAACTATCGCAGCAGTAATTTCAACAATCTGGTGTTCTTGAAGTAGACATTCATTTGTATGACCAAATAGACTAGGTGGGGGTGGGAAGCATTATCTTAAAGTGTATCTCATCTCATTGAAAACCCTTCCTAACACACCTTGTCTGTAACAGTGATCAGAACTTCTCCATACCCCATCAGCATCTGGAGACATTTTTCTCAATCCAATCAAAAGTAATTAAATACCTCATCAGTGTCTGATAACTGATTAAGGTTTTATTTAGTACTCTTTTTTCAATAAAATATAATTTTATAATTCTATCACTATACTAGTATCACTTGCCTATTGTCCTTTATTAAGAAACCATTCTGTGAGAGCAGCAGTTTGGACTTCAAGTAACATCTGACCTATTAGAATTCCTTTTAAAATAAATTAATTTTGTTGTTTCACATAAGGAGAAATTTGAGGCAGAGTGTTTATGAGGGTGGATAATTCAGTGATTCTTTTCATAGTTCTGTTACCATCATGATGGTGGCTATTCATCGCAAAGCCCCAAAACGACTTCAGAAGCAAAGCGCAGAAACACGTAGCTTCTTTCCTTTGTTGAAATAACTTTCTAGCCCCAAATGGAGCTGCCCCTGCCTGAGGTGCCACGTCAGCAAACCAAAATGTAGATCACATCCGCACCCCTGGAAACGCTCTATCTACTTGACCAGAAACGCAGTCTATCCAGTCAGCCAATCCCCAAACGTCAACTCTGGGCTCTATACTGACTTCCTGGTTCCTTCTGACCCCAAACAAGATTGACTACGTGATCCCAGCCAATCAGGTATTTTTTACTTTTCTCTTCCTTGTGCTTTATTCTTTATCCTATGAAAGCTTCCTCCCTTCCATTCCATTGTAGTTTTCCAAATGGAGACTGCTCACGTCACGAACTGTTAAAGTTTATTTCTATCACCTAACTTGTCTTCCTGAATCATTTCTTTAACACCTTGGACCTCTTTCCTTAAGAAAGGAAAACGTTCTCAGAGGGCGCCATCATCCCTCACCAGTCATGCTCATTCCTAAACAAATTATTGGCAAAGGGAACGGAACTGCCAGGGTTGCCTTTGACTCATCAGGATGACTGAGGAGGGACCTTTCCTCCTCTTCCAAGCAAATAACTGCCTGGCATCTGGAATATTTCATGGATCTGTTTACAAGGATGGGAGACAATGGGAAGTTGACAGGCAACAAAATCCATCAGTGCCATAAGTATTGTTTTCCATTTTGCCCACTTTAAGGAATAGAATTGTGATCATAATTGTTGGTAGAAGTTCAGTCTGATTAGGTAATTATCGTTAGTAAGAATAAAAGGGGTATTTTTGTCATTAATTTATTCAATGCATTTCTAAAAAGGGCTCGGTGCTTGAATAACCATTAAATACATGGTTCCTGCTCTCATGGATTTTCCACTATAGTAGGGGAGATTGAAAAAAGTTAAGTAATAGATGAAAACATTATCATATTTGGGATAAGTGCTATGAAAGCTGTAACCATAATAAGAGGATAATATGGGGAGGGAGCACCTAGATTCAGTGGTTCACATTTCTCTGAGGAGCCAACATTAAGCCTGAAGATGAAAGGAAGTGAGTGGAAGGCAGCCACTCTGGGCAGAAGAAAAAGCATGTGAAGGGCTTGAGACAGGACAACGTCC